>NC_052151.1:38750771-39398952 GCF_902713615.1 Scyliorhinus canicula | reverse complement strand
TTATGGAGAGTATTCCATCACCAGGCTTGTGCCTTGTAGATGGTGGACAGCCTTTGGAGAGTCAGGAGGTGAGTTACTCACTGCAGGATTCCTAGTCTTTGACTTGCTCTCTTGCAACAGTATTTATATAGCTTGTCTAGTTCAATTCCTGGTGATAGACGTCTGGTGGTGGCCATGGTGTGAGTGGTCCCACATTTGGTGACTCCCGCTCGTGGTGGACTTTTTGGACCTTTTTCTCCTGATTTACGATGGATCTGAATGATAATATGAGGTACTGGTGAAATAATACAAGGTGCTGGTGAGGTAGAAGAGAGTTTCCCTACCAGTGTATGGATTTGTGGACCATAAGTGGTCTAAAAAGAAGAGCGAGTTTGTTGAAATTTATTGTGGAGCCTGCGACACCGAAATATGGCGGAGGGTCAGGGGAATATGCCAGCCCACTGGTCGATGGATCAGCTTGTGGCCTTTCTCCTTGAGAAATTTGCTCATATCTGGAGGACCTGACCAGCATGGGGATTGATCGCATGGAGCAGAGGTTGGAAGCCTAGGGCCAGGCGATCCAGAAGGTGGAGGAGGCAGTGGGCAAACACGATGAGCAGCTAGCCGTGATGGCGGTGGAGATGGGGCCGATGAGGGATCATGAGAGAGGCTACAGAACAAAGTGGAGGATTTGGAGAACGGATAACGCAAATTGAATTTGAGAATTGTCGGCCTGCCGGAGGGCAGTGAGGGAACGGACACTAGTGCATATGTGGCACGTATGTTCGAGAAGTTGTTGGGAGAAGTTAAATTTGCTAGGCCTTTGGATGTGGACATGGTGCTTATGAGGAAGCCGTAGTTCAATTCCTGGTCAATGGTAACCCCCATGATGTTGATAGTGTGGGGTTCAGCGATGGTCATGCCATTGAATGTCATGGGGTGATGGTTAGATTCTCTCCTGTTGGAGATGGTCATCCAGGCACTTGTGTGGCACAGATGTTACTTGCCACTTGTCAGCCCAAGCCTGGATGCAGTCCAGGTCTTGCTGCATTTGGATGTTGGCTGTTTCAATATCTGCAGAGGTGATGCTGAACATTGTGCAGTCATCAGCAAACATCCCCGCTTCTGACCTTATGATGGAAGGAAGGTAATTGATGAAGATGGTTGGGTCTAAGACACTACCCTGGGGAACCCCTGCAATAATTTCCTGGGACTTAGATGATTGATTTCCAACCACCACAACCATCTTCCTTTGTGCCAGGTATGACTCCAACCAGCTGAGGGTTTCCCCCTGATTCGCATTGACTCCAGTTTAGCCAGGGCTCTGAGATGCCATACTTGGTCAAGTGCTGCCTCGATGTCGAGTGCAGTCACTCTCACCTCCCCTCTGGCATTCAGCTCTTTTTTCCAAGCTTGAACCAAAGCTGTAATGAGGTCAGGAGCTGGCGGAACCAAAACTGAGCATCAGTGAGCATTTTATTGCTAAGTAAGTGCCACTTGATAGCACTGTTTATGACCCCTTTCATCTCTTTACTAATGATCGAGAGTAGACTTGATGGGACAATATTTGGCTGGGTTTGCTTTGTCCTATTTCTTCTGTACAGGACATTCCTGGGCAATTTTCCACATTGACGGGTGGTGTGCACCATAACAAAGATGCACGGCAACAACTCAACAGACTTCTTTCCTTGACAAGCCCCAAACCCACAACCTCTACCACTTTAAAGGGAAGAGGCAGCAAACACATGAGAAAACCACGCCTTTAAGTTCCCCTCCAAACCACATCCTAACTTTGAACTAAATTATGATTCCTTCTCCTTTGCTGACTCAAAACCTTGGAACTCCCTCCTTAACAGCACTGTGCATGCCCCAGGTGGACAGCAGTGGTTTAAGATGGCAGCTTCTCACCATCTTTTGGAGGTCAATTAGGAATGTGCAACAAATGCTGGCCTTGCCCGCACCTTTTATTTCCCACAACAAATTTTCTCAGAAACTTAAAATTGTGTCCTTTATTCAATAGCACCGTGCAGATCAAAGAGCGATGTGGGAGAAATGTTTAAAATCATTCAAGATGGGACTATTTCCAACAATTAAGTGCCTGGAATGTGGGGCTATAAATGAGATTTAGGATGTGGGCAAGTGAAGCCTCTGTGGAATTGTGAGGTTGATTCCCAGGGTCCGTGCTTGAGGCAGGAATGGTCAACATTCAACATTAGATCAGATGAGGGGAACTGATTAATAAATATAATTAGACCTATTTGTTCATCTGGAGAATAAATGCTGATGTGTTTAGCTAGGCTAAATTACCTGTTTCTCTATTTTAACTTCTATATTTGTATGGTCAGTGAAATGTCATTATCGTTAAGTAGAACAGTGCAGTGACCATAAGACCTACAATATGTGAATGACTGTGCAATTATGGGCCACATTTTGACTACCCGTAGAATCTTCAATTCTGCTTCCAAAAGGATTTCGGGTCTCGGTCAACATCAGCAAGACTAAAATCCTCCTTCAGCCCTCCCCCAGTCAAGCACTGACCCCTCCAGATATTGTTATTGATGGGGACCCTTTAAGTCATTCAACACTTCTTATATCATTCCAGCTGAAAGGAGAGAGAGCAGAACCTGGGCTCGAGAACCGCCATCCCCCCCTTAAGATAACTCTTGTCCTTTCTGTGGCATCAGGATTGCCTTGCCGAGTCACCTGAGGACACTGAAATCCTGAAGCCTGGCAGATGTCATCCTTGTTTCGAGGAACTAACTATGAGAAATGTGTGTACAACAAGATTCTATGAATTGCACAGAACAATGGCAAATTTGTTTGTTATCATTGATGATACTCCAGGGAAAATGTTGGCCAGGATATCAATGAACTTCATGCAGTTCCCTTGGTTCTATAATATACACCTGAATAGATGATATTAGATACTGCTTAATATCCTATCTAAGTCGACTTCTTTCCTGGAATTGTCATGTTGTTTTATTGTACTCTACTCCGGGAATGACTAGTTTATTCAAGTTTGGTGACCTTCCTCTGGAGGGTCAAAGTTAGGATCTGCATTAGGCCACTGTATTTTCTGATAAAGGGATTCTCAAGATGATCATGCTTGGGATCCATAGAATAGTGATGCCGTTGTTCCATCACATTTAAGGGCCGCAAGACTAATAAATACAATATGTACGAGTTGAGTCAAATGTTTAAGAAACATTCACAATCTTTATTTTTAGCATGCAACAATACTCCCTTTGAAGGAAACTTGATTCATAATTCCATAGGTTTGGATAACAAAATGACTGCTTTTCAGATTTGATTTAATAATGGCCCAATGTAAACAAAAAATTATATATGAATGATTTAAAACAAGTGGATTATTTATAAATCAGTTTTGGTCTCTAGGCAAACATGCCTTTCAAGGATGGACTTCACACTAATAGGTCGAATTGGAATGCTGAATACAGGGTTAAAGGCAGGATTCTTGGAAGTGTGGAGGAACAGAGGGATCTTGGGGTCTATGTACATGGATCCATCAAGTTGCCACCTAGGTTGATACGGTTGTTAAGAAGGCGTATGGTGTGTTGGCTTTCATTAAAAGGGGGATTGAGTTTAAGAGCCGCAAGATTTTGCTGCAGCTTTATAAAACCCTAGTTAGACCACACTTGGAATATTGTGTCCAGTTCTGGTCGCCTCATTATAGGAAGGATGTGGATGCTTTGGAGAGGGTGCAGAGGAGATTTACCAGGATGCTGCCCAGACTGGAGGGCATGTCTTATGAAGAAAGGTTGAGGGAGTTTTGTGAGGGCCACGAAGAATCCAGCACGAGTCTTCAGGATACAAAGAAATAACATTTATTTACAATAACATATATATACACACAACAGCAGCAACTTCCCTTGCAGCTAACTCCTCTCTGTCTGTTGGTTCCAAACTGGCCAGCTTTATTTATGCAGGGAGTCTGCTAATGATTTCTCTGCCCCCCTCATTGGGGAAGCTCATTCTCCCACAGGATTGTGGGATTGTCATTAGTCCCCAGCCAATGGTAAGCGGGCAGGTTATATCATTCAATGGGCAGCAGGGTAGCATTGTGGATAGCACAAATGCTTCACAGTTCCAGGGTCCCAGGTTCGATTCCGGCTTGGGTCACTGTCTGTGCGGAATCTGCACATCCTCCCCGTGTCTGCGTAGGTTTCCTCCGGGTGCTCCGGTTTCCTCCCACAGTCCAAAGATGTGCAGGTTAGGTGGATTGGCCATGATAAATTGCCCTTAGTGTCCAAAATTGCCCTTAGTGTTGGGTGGGGGTTACTGGGTTATGGGGATAGGGTGGAGGTGTTGACCTTGGGTAGGGTGCTCTTTCCAAGAGCCAGTGCAGACTCGATGGGCCGAATGGCCTCCTGCACTGTAAATTCTATGAAAAAATCCCCCCCCCCCCCCCAAAGTCCAAGGAATCCACCGAAGACCCTGGTGAAGGAGGGCGTCGGACTCGTTTTGCCGCAGGCCGGACCCCATTTGCACGAGGCACTGGATCAGGCGGCGTGTAACGAGATGGAGACCGGCGCTTCCATGATGAACGGCGCAAAGGTTGTCCATCCACGACCCGTGGGCCCGAGGATTCCCCCTCTGAGGTGTCTTGTGTCTCCATCTCGGAGTCAGGGTCTGCTGCCTCTGTCAGCTCGGCGTCTTTATCTCCACGCGGTTCTGTCACGACCTGCGCAGGCTTTGAGTGAGGCACCAGAGGAAGATTGTGAGGAATACTTTCCATTGTGTCTGGTCTCTGCGGATGTAGAAATGTGCTCCTGGGGCGGGGAATCTTTGGCAGGGATAGTCTTCTGGACCAAACTTGGTCTACATGTTTGCGCTGGAGACGACCCTGGGCTTGCACCTGGTAAGAGATAGGGCCCGTTTGGCAAAAGATTACTCCAGGGACCCACTGGGCACCACCAGCAAAATTCCAAATGAGCACTGGGTCACCGGGCGTAAACTGCCGAATCGGCCGATGCCGAGAAAAACCATGTCCCTGCCGTTCTTGTGTGCGGCGTACTTATGCGCCAATGTCTGGGAAAACCATGCTAAGGCGGATGCGAAGTCTCCGGCCCATTAGGAGTTCTGCGGGAGCTACCCCAGTCACCGCATGGGGGGTGGTCCTATATGAAAACAAAAAACGAGCCAGTCTTGTGTTCATTGACCCAGAAGACTGCTTCTTGAGGCCTTGTTTGAATGTCTGCACTGCGCGCTCCGCCAACCCATTTGAAGCTGGGTGGTCAGGAGCAGTGCGGATGTGGCGTATGCCTTTCATCTTCATGAACCTCGCAAACTCCTCACTTGTGAACGGAGTACCGTTGTCTGTGACCAGCACCTCAGGGAGGCCATGCGTACTAAAAGACAAACGCGTCTTCTCGATTGTTGCGCAGGACGTTGTGCCTCCCATCTTATGCACCTCTAGCCATTTAGACTGGGCGTCGATTAATAGAAGGAACATGGATCCTTGAAAAGGGCCGGCAAAATCTGCATGCAAGCACGCCCAAGGCCGTCCTGGTCATTCCCAGTGATGTAGGGGCGCGGCCGGCGGAAGCTTCTGATGCTCCTGGCAAATGGAGCAGTTTTGGGCCACCTTCTCAATGTCGGTGTCGAGGCCTGGCCACCAGACATAACTCCGGGCCAACATTTTCATTTTGGTCACACCTGGATGCCCATTGTGCAAGTCTCTCAGTATCAGCTCCTGTCCTTTTTCCGGGACAATCACACGCGTCCCCCACAGAAGGATGCCGTCTTCCACGCTGAACATAGAACATAGAACAGTACAGAACAGGCCCTTCGGCCCTCAATGTTGTGCCGAGCCATGATCACCCTACTCAAACCCACGTATCCCCCCTATACCCGTAACCCAACAACCCCCCCCCCCCCCCCCCCCTTAACCTTACTTTTATTAGGACACTACGGGCAATTTAGCATGGCCAATCTACCTAACCCGCACATCTTTGGACTGTGGGAGGAAACCGGAGCACCCGGAGGAAACCCACGCACACGGGGAGGACGTGCAGACTCCACACAGACAGTGACCCAGCCGGGAATCGAACCTGGGACCCTGGAGCTGTGAAGCATTTATGCTAACCACCATGCTACCCTGCTGCCTGAATTCGGACAGCTTGGAGGAAAATGCCCGCAACTCGCCTGGGAGCTGTCTATGCTGCCCACCATACAGGACTATGTGCCGGACCTTTGACAGGACTGACTCCGTCTGGGTCCACTCATGGATCTGTGATGCCATGACAGGCAAGGTGTCCATAAAATTTAGGGTTGCAACCATCTCACTGGTCGTGGGGGTCGACATGGGGCCGGTCGATAAAGGCAATTGGCTCAGTGCGTCGGCATTCCTTATCTGGGTTCCTGGTTTGTGCTCCAGAGAATACTCGTATGCAGCGAGCAACAAAGCCCAGCGCTGGATCCGTGCGGAAGCAATGGGCGGTATTGGCTTATCCTCTCTGAAAAGTCCCAGGAGAGGCTTATGATCAGTCACAATAGTGAAGTGGCGGCCATATACGTACTGGTGGAAACGTTTCACCGCAAAGACCACTGCCAGGCCCTCCTTCTCGATCTGCGCATACTTTTTTTCCGCTGCAGTCAGTGTGCGGGAGGCGAAAGCTATCGACCGCTCGGTCCCGTTCTCCATTTTGTGGGACAGGACAGCCCCAATACCATAAGGGGATGCATCACATGTGACGAGCAAAGGCTTTCCAGGATCATAGAGGGTTAGTAACCCGGACGACACCAATTGTTGTTTTACCCGCCGGAAAGCGGTTTCTTGCAGCTGACCCCAAACCCAGGTGTGATTCTTCTTTAGCAGAAGGTGAAACGGGGCCAGCGTAGTTGCCAGATTGGGGAGGAACTTTCCGTAATAGTTTACCAGGCCGAGAAACGAACAAAGATCCGAAGTGTCAGTTGGGGCGGGGGCCTGTTGAATCGCGCGCACCTTCTCTGCGACGGGGTGCAAACCTTCGCGGTCCACCCGATAACCCAGGTAGACTACTTCCTTCGCCTGAAGAAGGCACTTTGTGCAACGTAAACGAACTCCAGCCTCCGAAAAGCGTCGAAGGACAGCCTCCAAATTTTCCAGATGTTCCTGCTCCGACGTCCCTGTGATCAAAACCTGTCATCCAAGTAGACAGCAACACACGGTAAACCTCTCAAAATGCCCTCCATAACGCGTTGAAAAATAGCGCAGGCAGAGGATACTCCAAAGGGCAAACGTGTATATTCATACAGGCCCCGGTGTGTATTAATCATTACATATGGCCGGGAGGCAGGGTCCAGCTCCAACTGCAGGTTAGCGTGACTCATATCTAATTTTGTGAACGAGAGTCCGCCTGCAAGCTTCGCGTAGAGGTCCTCTATGCGAGGCATTGGGTATCGGTCGAGTCGGAAAGCCGTATTCACTAAGTTTATAGTCGCCGCACAAGCGAACTGTGGCATCTGGCTTCATTACAGGTACAATTGGTGCTGCCCAGTCAGTGAAACAGACGGGCCTGATGATACCCAAAGTCTCCAAACGAGTGAGCTCCCCTTCTACTTTCTCGAGCAAGACGTAAGGCACCGGGCGCGCCCGGAAATAGCGCAGCGTGGCTCCTGGTTCGACTTGGATACGGGCTACAGCCCCTTTTATTTTCCCCAAACCAGGCTGGAATACATCTGAGTATCGTCCTAGCACTTCAGTCAACCCTCCAGAAACTGTTTGGAGGATGTGCTGCCACTGCAGCCGCAAATGGCGCAACCGGTCCCGACCCAACAGGCTGGGCCCATGGCTACGCACCACGATAAGTGGGAAACGCCCCTCCTGGCGTCCATAAACAACAGGGGTCATCGTAGTTCCTGCAATGTCTAATGGTTCCCCCGTGTAGGTGGCCAACCTGGCCTGTGTGTCGGTTAATGTAAGGGTCTGTATATCCTGCTTGATACGTTCGAATGTCCTCTGGCCGATCACGGAGACCGCTGCGCCAGTGTCCAACTCCATCTCAAGCGGGTGACCATTGACCCGTACTGTCACTTTAATGGGGGCCACACGGGGAGCTGCCACACAATGCAGCATAGTCGCCGCAGGTTCATCCAAATGAAAGGTACGGCCCCTGGGCTGGCCCCAGTTTTGGTCGGAACGACGGCGCCTCTGGCACCCTCCAGACCAGCGTCCGCGACGGGGTCGGCGCCTACAAGTCTGACACGGACATGGCTCCTCATCCATTGGTTCTGGAGAAGGCTCCCTTCGGGGAGGAATGTCCGACGGCCACTGCCGTCGATCCGGACGTCGCCTCGCCCAAGGTACCGCAGGGGTGCAGGGGGACGCTTTTGGACGGAAGTGGTTGCGCCCAAGGCATGCACCTCCATTCCCTGTAGCTCCTGCACTCCTCGTTCTGCGCTCTCTCGTGACCATACTATTTGAATGGCCTGCTGAAAAGTCAATGTTGGCTCGGCTAACAACTTTCTCTGGGTGGCCGCGTTGTTAATACCGCAAACCAAACGGTCACGTAACATTTCTGATAAGGTCTCACCATAGTCACAGTACTCTGCAATCCTGCGTAGCCTGGACAGAAAATCGGCAAGGGATTCTCCTGGGGTCCTCTCAGCGGTATTAAACCGGTAACGTTGGACTATCGTGGATGGGGTTGGGTTAAAATGTTGCCCCACTAAGTTCACAAGTTCATCAAATGTTTTGGTGTCCGGCGCAGCTGGTTACGTAAGGCTCCTAATCACCCCAAACATATGTGGGCCACAGGCGGTGAGCAATATGACCACCTGGCCCTCTGTTTTGGTGATATTGTTTATCCGGAAATAGTAACGCATCCGTTGTGCGTACTGGTTCCAGCTTTCCAGTGCAGCATCAAAAACATCCAAACGTCCATACAGAGGCATGGTGTAATAGAAAACAACTTCCAACCTGTATCCAACAAAAATCCAGGGAGGTGGCTTCAGCAGTGTAGACAGCTATTCACTTTAACCCTCGTCGCCAGTTTTGTGAGGGCCACGAAGAATCCAGCACGAGTCTTCAGGATACAAAGAAATAACATTTATTTACAATAACATATATACACACAACAGCAACTTCCCTTGCAGCTAACTCCTCTCTGACTGCTGGTTCAAAACTGGCCAGTTTTATTTATGCAGGGAGTCTGCTAATGATTTCTCCCCCCCCCCCCCCCCCCCCCCCCCCCCCCCCCCCCCCCCATTGGGGAAGCTCATACTCCCACAGGATTGTGGGATTGCCATTAGTCCCCAGCCAATGGTAAGCAGGCAGGTTATAACAGGGAGCTAGGGCTTTTCTCACTGGAGAGAAGAAGGAACAGAGGTGACTTGATAGAGGCGTAAAAGGTGATGAGAGGCATGGATAGAGTGGATAGCCAGAGACTTTTCCCCAGGCCAGAAATGGCAGTCATGAGGGGACATAATTTTAAGGTGATTGGAGGAAGGTATAGGGGAGATGTCAGAGGTAGGTTCTTTACACAGAGAGTGGTGGATGTGTGGAATGCCAGCAAAGATGGTGGGGTCAGAGTCATTAGGGACATTTAAGTGACTCTTGGACAGGCACATGGACAGCTATAAATTGAAGGGGTGTAGGTTCGGTTGATCTTCGATTAGGATAAATGGTCGGCACAACATTGTGGGCTGAAGGGCCTGTACTGTTCTATGTTCTAAGTACACGTCTGTCTTTACCAAGGAAGAAGATGTTGCACAAGTCATAGCGAACGCGGTGGTTCAAACACTGGTTGGGATAAAAATTGATAAGGAGGAGGTATTAGATAGGTTTGCTGTGCTTAAGGTTGGTAAATCTCCAGGATCGGATGAGAGGAATCCAAGGATATTTGAGGGAAGTCCAGATGGAAATTGCAGAGGCACTGGGCATGATTTTCCAGTCGTCCTTAAATATGGGACTGTTGCCAAAGGGTGGGATATTTCTAAATGTTCAAAAAAAGGGTGGAAAGGCAATCCAAGAAACTACAGGCCAGTCAATTTAACACCTGGTGGAGCAGCTTCTAGATAGAATAATCCAGAACAAAATTAAGAATCAATTGGGGAAAATGCAGATTAAATCCAGCACAGATTTGTTAAGGGCAAAGGGAAAGCTTGAGAAGATTGAGAGGAGATTTGATAGAGGTGTTCAAAATTCCGTATGGTCTGGACAGTGTAGATAGGGAGAAACTGTCCTCACTGATTGAAGGGCTGAGAATCGGAGGACACTGATTTAGGTGATTTTAATTTTGGGGATTTTCTTTGATGAGATGTCAGTATCAGTGGCAATGGCAGCATTTGTTGTCCATCCCTAATTGCTCTTTGAGGGCAGTTAAATGTCAGCCTCATTGCCGTGGATCTGTGGAGTCAGATGCAGGCCAGACCAGGTAAAGACTATAGATTTCCTTCCCTAAACGGCATTAATGAACCAGATAGGTTTTTGATGGTAGTTTCATGGTCATTACTGAAACTAGCAATCATTCTAGATTTTTTTTGGTTAATTGAATTTAAATGCCACCAGCTCAGAGAAGCGTTGTCGAACCCCTACAGTGCAGAAAGAGGCCATTAAGCCCATCGAGTCTACACCAGCCCTTGGAAAGAGCACCCTATTAAGCCCATGCCTCTGAACTATTCTCGTAACCCAGTAACCCTACCTAGCGTTTTGGACACTAAGGGGCAATTTATCATGGCCAATCCACCTAACCGACACACCTTTGGACTGTGGGAGGAAGCCGGAGCACCCGGAGGAAACCCACACAGACACGAGGAGAAAGTGCAAACTCCACAAGATAGCGTCCTGAGACCGGAATTGAACCCGGGTCCCTGGTGCTGTGAAGCAGAGATGCTAACCACTGTGCTGCATGGCGGGATTTGAACATGTGTCCCCAAAGCCTGGGTCTCTGGATTCAGTGACATTACCACAACGTCACCATTTTCCCGTGGCAAAAGAAGCACCGATAACCTCAGCAAAGTGTTTTTTACACAGCGAGTGGTTAGCATCTTGAACGCATCATCTCCACCATACATTCCAGGCAGATGCAATGACAGCCTTCAGGCCAGAATTGGATATTTATCGGAAGAAACAAGAGAAAATGTGGGCCAACGGGACTAGACGAGTTGATCTTGCAAAGAGCTGGCCCAGCCACAACCGGCTCAATGGCTGCCTCCTGAGCTGTATCTATGATTCTATCTCCTCCCTCAGCCATTAACACCAAAAGCAGATTTAAAATTTTTCAAATTTTCAGCATCTGCAATATATTGCATTTGATAATTTTTCATTGCTGTTTGTGAAGCCATCCTGTGCATCAATGTTTGCAATATTCCTAGATAGGTCAACAGTACTTAAAAATAACATGTATGTGAAATTGTCTGAAAATACTTCTTTGAAGCACAGAAATCCCCTTCAGTCATGACTTATTTTGTAAATTTATTTTGTTGCATTCTGTTCTAGAATTATTGAAACTCGAAGAATGACCAAGTACTTGATCATGACAACAAATGAAATCTAAATCCAATCGTGTTTTTTATTCGCCTGTTGGGAGCAAAAATATCTTTGCAATCAAAGAAAGAAACTTACATTCATATAATACCTTTTTCACATCTTCAGTACACATCAGTGTCCCCACATTTAATGAATGTACTCAGTAAGGGGTTAACTTGGATTTGCTGTGTTCAACCAGTTAGTGGGAAGTGTCTTGCTGGGCTAAGGCACAAAGTTTGGCCGGCAGACTGAGTTTTGAGAAGTAAAACTGTGTGGCAACATAAGCTGTCTTCCATCAGAGCAGTCCTTTGCTCATACTGAGAGGGTGGACACCTCTGTATTTTCTTGTTTCAGAATGTCTGATTTTAAATGTAATTTTATTATTTCTGATACTCGATGCTTCATGATCATGTCTGGGTCTTCAGGGATTGTTAATGTGTTTCTTTTCATTCTAATTTGTGTGGCTTATACTTTGAGTTTGTTACGAGAATCCTTTTTTTACAGAAGAGAATGCGGCAATAAATGTAATTATTTTACAAGTCAGTAAATGACTCCCATGCTCTAAAACTGGATGTGCATGAGAGATTTTATGGTTGCATATGCATAGTTATATCTTTAAATAAATATCAGTTATTTATTAAAAGTACTGTGTCATGCTTAAAGTTGCCAAATGTGATCACATTCCTGGAGATTTCATTATGTGTCCTGCCCCCACACTACAGCCATTAGTGGGCCAACACATCCCATCCTTGAGACACACTACCAATTTGCCAGAAGGAAAGGAAAAAGACTCATTACTCAAGTGAATGATGCTTGACCGTCAGTCAAATAACTTTTTTGTTCCCTCATTTTTAATATTATAGAATACCTACAGAGCAGAAGGCGGCCATTCGGCCCATCGAGTCTGTACCAGCCCTTAGAAAGAGCAGCCTACTTAAGCCCACACCTCCACCCTATCTCCGTGACCCAGTAACCCCACCTAACCTTTTGGACACTTAAGGGGCAATTTTAGCATGGCCAATCCACCTAACCTGCACATCTTTGGGCAGTGGGAGGAAACCAGAGCACCCGGAAGAAACCCACCAGACAGGGGGAGAAAGTGCAACTCCACACAGACAGTCACCCAAGGCTGGAATTGAACCTGGGTCCCTGGAGCTGTGAGGCAACAGTGCTAACCACTGTGCCACCGTGCTGTCCTTATACCTAGTAAAGAAAGATGTTCAAAGAAAATGTCAGAACAATTTTTTTAAATGTTTCTATGATGTTTCTCCAGGGTTACACATATCAGTGTCCAGGAGATTGAACTTCAACTCCTGTAAACTCCACGCCAGTCCTGGAGAGTTGGCAACTCTATGCGACTGCTCCATGTTTGAACTGATGTAGTAATAATAATAATAATAATCTTTATTACTGTCACAAATAGGCCTAACACCGCAATGAGGTTACTGTGAAAATTCCCTAGTCGCCACACTCCGGCGCCTGTTCGGGTATGGTGAAAACCATTTACAAAATATATCAAGAGAGCTGCCGCATGCCATTCCATAGTGGTTATTTAACAGTTAATTAAAAGCAAAATACGGCACTGCTGAAGATCTGAATTAAAACTTCCAAAAATGGAGTCAAATTGGTATTTTAACTCAGTTTCTCTCTCTCTACAGATGTTGCCAGACATGCTGAGTATTTCCAGCACTTTCTGTTTTTATAATAGTTAACTTATGCTGGAAAGTGACATGCTGGAACTAAACAGCATTGTTTAAAAGCATTGTATATCCTCTGAGGATTGTTCAATGTTGCAGTGTTTAGATAGAAACCACACACTCCTATAATGCCAATTCTAATTTTCTTTCCTTTGCAAAAACATAATATTGCCATAGGTCCTTTCTGAAAATTCTCTGTTGGGCAAACCGACCCCTCTAATCATAGAATCTTAGAATCATAGAATCCCTACAGTGCAGAGGGAGGCCATTCAGCCCTTCGAAACTGTTCCGATCCTCCAAAAGAGTACCCTTCTAGGCCCACTGTTCCACCCTATCCTAACCCCATATCCCCATCTAACCTCTGGACACCAAGGGGCAATTTAACAAGGCCAATCCACCTAACCTAATGTTTGAGTAATAATGTCTACCTTAAATCTTGGCAGCCATGAATTGTGCAAGATTTGAGCATTCTAGGAATTTTTGAGAACTTTTTTTATTTCTTTCCAGCTTCAGACTGGACTTGAACTGAACCGAATTCTTATAGGATCCTGTTCTACAAAAAAGAGAAAGAAAAACAAGAAAAAGAAAGACACTGTGAAGGTGCGGGAGAAAATGATTAAAATTATTTGTAAATGGTTGTATTGCCACTGTTACTACATTTTCATGCATTTAAATTTCGACAAAGTTTTGCTAAATTCTAGATGTTCACTAAAGCACTGTTCTATACAAGGGTGGGTTACATAGATCCTTGTTTTATTTGTGGCATATAGACTGTAAAGTTTATTTGTGCATTTAATGTGACTTGCTCAAGTTGAGGTAGAATTTTTCCAGAGTATTGGGGCAGGAACATAGATGTATAGGCATATAGAACATAGAACACTACAGCGCAGTACGGGCCCTTCGTACTATATTCTAGTACCACTGACAGGTTTACTGTTGCCATTTTGGCTGTCAGTGATTTTGCTTCAGAGGGGGAAGGTGGCACCCAGCAACACGCCCAATTTGGTTCTGTGCCAGTTCACCTTGTTAACAAGCTTGTTCACTTGTTAAGGGCCTTTTTGTTATTTTTGTGGAGAGGGCAGATTCCCCGATCTGAACTCCAAGTAGGAGTGTCAACACAGTGGGAGCCAGTCATGGCCGTGCCATTCAACTTGGTGGGCTCTTGTAAGGGTGCATGGCTGAGTCGGGCGCTTCCATTATCATACTGTTGCCATTGGGTCAGCAGATGTAGCAGAGCAAATAGTCTGTGCACTGGAAGTTCAGTGGAAAGATTGTGACCCTCCGACAATTGTGAGGCATTGGCAGGGGTTGGGTTCATTAATTATTGTGAATGCAACTGACCACAAGCAAGGCAACAACTAGTCATGGGATTAAATAGCGACGAGTATCAGCATGCTCAGGAGCAGGTGCAGTGCCCAGGCATGAGAAGGAAAGAGGGGGAGAAACAAGGGCAGGAGGGCAAGAAGTCCATGCAAAGCAGACAGTGTGCCTAAAAAGAAATTACCTGGACATGTCGGGGAATCCGTGCTGGAGGAGACTGCACCTATCCACAAGTGACAGCACAACATTGCATCTCGAAGATCACTGATGCTCTGTTTACAATTTCAAACCTATTTGTCTCCATTGCTGGATCCTTACAGGAGCAGAGCATCGTCAATGGCACCCACATGGCTATCAAGGTGTCGACTGTGTGGCGGGTGAGATTCCTCAACAGGGAGATTCTCCATTGTCTAAATGTTCAGCTGGTACCTGTGAGTGCTCATTATCCTGGGAATAGCTTTTACTTCTTTATCGTCTGGCAATAGCACTTCATGTCATCATTGAAACTCTGTGCATGGATTCTAGGGGACAAGGGATATCCCTTGATGAGATGGTGACTCGCTGCTTTGCACGACTCATGACAGAGCCACAGATATGCAATAACCAAAGCCATCTGCTCACGAGGACCACCACTGAGCAGGTCATTGGGATTGTGAAGATATAGTTCCAATGCCTGGATCAATATGGGCCGCCCTTCAATGTACCTCTGCAATGATGACAGTGCCTGGTGTGTAGGTTCTACCTTGTCCGCGATCCACATCGATGCGGCAGGAGCACAGACATGCTCCTCCTGCTAGACCCACTACCTTTTGGGAGACATGGAAAGGTTGAGTATTCGCAGCAGATGGCTCTGCAGAACTGAGGCTTTCGGTGCAGATCAGACTTTGGTCTGCGTTAAATGGGGAGGGATACACTCCATCCTCTTCATCCACCGATTTCGATACCTTTACGCCCTCTTCTCCAGGTACTCCCATCTTTCCGCTGCACACTTCTTCATGCGGCAACAACCTCGCAATGTCTATTGCTGCTGCCTCCTGTGCGCACCCTCTCCTTTGTATTTTCCAGCATTTTCTCCTGCAAGGACAAAAACAAGGAAGCTAAGGCAATACTGGCTTCTCCCACCAATGCCCACTAGCTCATTGAAATCAGTTTTTTATATACCAGTGCTGTCTGATCCTCAGCAGAGATAGGGTTCTGAGCTTTGCTGAAAGGTCAGTAAATACCCTGTGCACACGTTTCTTCCATGTTCAGGAGTACCATGCACCCACCCACTACTCAGCTAGTGTTTCTGCTGGTGGCTGCTCTATGGCTGGAGTCTGTCATCTACATTCCCTTTGAAAGTACAATGAAAGTTATTAAACCCTTTGTGGCACTGAACCCAGGTCCTCAGGGTGAAATTGCAGCTGCCAACATGTACGGCACTTGTGGTCAGGCCTGCTTAGTTTGGCTGAGTGGTCTTCTTCTGCCACAATCCAAGAACAAGATTCCTCACCTCTCGGGTACTGTGCCCAAAATCAGTTCAGGGCTGCAGCATTAAACCGTGGGGCAGCGATATTGTGGGTGCCAAGCATCTGCCTTTCCTGACTTCTGGCTTCCAATGTTATGCAGCAGCTGCCACTATAATAGCTGCTATTGTGCCTTTAAATCAGGCCCACGCTTTGAGTCCTACTTCTGTTATGTGCCTGCTGGTGCTATTTGACTGCCTAACTCATTTCAGTCAATTCGCTCCCGACCGTGACAAAAATTGTGGGTTGTGACCACATTCTCCTCCCATCTCCTAGAATGCAGTCAAGATCCAGAAATGGTTCCAATGTTGGAATTCCAACTCCCTGGTGGAAAATCTTTCCCTTGATTTCAAAAGCACCATACTATATAATTCATCAAAATTCAAACTGTTTCCATGAGTCAATGCTGCAAAGGATACACCATGCGATGCGGCACCAGGCTGAGGAAACTCATGCATAAATGCTTCATTAGAAAAACTTTTTTAACAGTGGAAATGGGGTGGATTTTATATATACTGTATTTTTCTTGCAGTAGATCTGTCACTGACATTCAAGAAACTATTGCATGACGCTCACTAGAGAAAAAGTATTAGGAAAATTAATGGAACTAAAGGTTCAGAAGTCCCCTGGACCTGATGGCCTGCATCCCGAGGCCTTCAAAGAAGTGGCTACAGACTTACTGGATGCATTGGTTGTAATCTTCCAAAAATCCCTAGATTCTAGTAAGATCCGAGTGGATTAGAAAACTGCAGATATAACACTGTTATTCAAATAAAAAAGGGATATGGAACAGGAAACTATATGCTAGTTAAACTAACTTTATAATTGAGAAAATGCAGGAATTTATTTCTGAGGAAGCAGTAGCAGGACATTTAGAAAATTATAATACACTCTAGCAGTCAACATGGTTTTGTGAAAGGGATATTATTTAACTCATCAATTAAGATTTCTTTGAGGATGCAACAAGCAGGGTGAATAAAGGAGAACCAATGGATGTAGTGCACTTCAATTTGCAAAAGGCATTCAATAAGCTAACACACAAACGGTCACTATTGTCAGGTGTATGTACCTTGAAGAAATGGGTGTTTATCAAATAGCTGCAGTGATGCCAGTATGTAGGTGGAGCTGGGCTGTCTGTGTGTCTTTCACTTTTGTTTTTGAGCTGGCAGCTGCAGTGTGTTTTTGGTTTCGTTTTCACAGTTGAAGAACTGCATTCACAGCAAGAAGGTGTTATGATCTCTCTGCAATCTAAAGATGACTTGATGATTTCAAAGTAATACCTGTTTCTGTAGAGAATGTAAACCTGCTGTCTTTATTTTTAAATGGTTTAACTTGTGGATGTTGTTTGGAAAGTTATCAAGGGTTATCTATAGTTAACTGTGTCTTTAGGGGGGGTGGTCAGGATTGGTAGTTGATAAACTGTTTACCGTGTGTTTATAAAATGTTAATAGGATTCATAGAATAAACATTGTTTTGTTTTAAACATACTTTAGCTCTCTGTTGCATCACACCTGTAAAGTGGGCCGTGTGCTCCCCATAACCAAAATCTATTTCAAGTTGTGGGTCAGGTGAACCCCATGATATATAGAACATAGAACATAGAACGATACAGCGCAGTACAGGCCCTTCGGCCCTCGATGTTGCACCGACATGGAAAAAAACTAAAGGCCATCTAACCTACACTATGCCCTTATCATCCATATGCTTATCCAATAAACTTTTAAATGCCCTCAATGTTGGCGAGTTCACTACTGTTGCAGGTAGGGCATTCCACGGCCTCACCACTCTTTGCGTAAAAAACCCACCTCTGACCTCTGTCCTATATCTATTACCCCTCAATTTAAGGCTATGTCCCCTCGTGCTAGCCACCTCCATCCGCGGGAGAAGGCTCTCGCTGTCCACCCTATCTAACCCTCTGATCATTTTGTATGCCTCTATTAAGTCACCTCTTAACCTTCTTCTCTCTAACGAAAACAACCTCAAGTCCATCAGCCTTTCCTCATAAGGTTTTCCCTCCATACCAGGCAACATCCTGGTAAATCTCCTCTGCACCCGTTCCAAAGCTTCCACGTCCTTCCTATAATGAGGCGACCAGAACTGTACGCAATACTCCAAATGCGGCCGTACTAGAGTTTTGTACAACTGCAACATGACCTCATGGCTCCGGAACTCAATCCCTCTACCAATAAAGGCCAATACACCATAGGCCTTCTTCACAACCCTATCAACCTGGGTGGCAACTTTCAGGGATCTATGTACATGGACACCGAGATCCCTCTGCTCATCCACACTACCAAGAATTTTACCATTAGCCAAATATTCCGCATTCCTGTTATTCTTTCCAAAGTGAATCACCTCACACTTCTCCACATTAAACTCCATTTGCCACCTCTCAGCCCAGCTCTGCAGCTTATCTATGTCCCTCTGTAACCTGCAACATCCTTCCGCACTGTCTACAACTCCACCGACTTTAGTGTCGTCTGCAAATTTACTCACCCATCCTTCTGCGCCCTCCTCTAGGTCATTTATAAAAATGACAAACAGCAACGGCCCCAGAACAGATCCTTGTGGTACGCCACTCGTAACTGAACTCCATTCTGAACATTTCCCATCAACTACCACTCTCTGTCTTCTTTCAACTAGCCAATTTCTGATCCACATCTCTAAATCACCCTCAATCCCCAGCCTCCGTATTTTCTGCAATAGCCGGCCGTGGGGAACCTTATCAAACGCTTTACTGAAATCCATATACACCACATCAACTGCTCTACCCTCGTCTACCTGTTCATACTTTGGGGTTCTCTAAACCCTGGCCCATAATACTATACAAGATGAGAGCTCATAGTGTTGGGGGTCATATATTAGCATGGATAGAGGATTGGCTTGCCAACAGGAAACAGGATTGGGATAAATGGGTAATTTTCAGATTGGCAATCTGGAACTAGTGAGATGCCAGAGGGATCAGTTGTAACGATAGGGAGATGTTAGGAAATTGGATCAAAGGTGTAATGGGCAATTTAGGGGCTAACAGACTGAAGGTAAAACTGCTAGCACTGAGTCAGAGGTATATGGCCACACCTGGCCTGAGTCCCATTCAGACTTAAACTCATTAATAGGAATAAACAGGATACCTAGTTCAGCTGGGGTGATTCACTCAAGATCCACGGGACACTCTGGTCTGCCAGCCATTAGCCCATTACAGAGTCTGATGGCCTTTTTTCCCCCTGTAAATTGGAGGTTAATTGCATATTCATAGCATGGCCCTGTTCTTTTGTATAAACAGGAGTAGACAATCAAAAGCCCAGATAGCAAGGATGAGTTCAAGCCCAGACATCCCTGGGCAGAACCATAGTTTGATGGCTGGAGGGAGCTCAGAGAGAGCAAAATCCTGTCCAAACAGGTGGGAAAGAAGGCTTTGGAAAACAACCTTTTTTTTTGTTTGATTTGATTTATTATTGTCACATGTATTAGTATAGAGTGAAAAGTATTGTTTCTTGCATGCTGTGCAAACAATGCATACCATACATAGGGAAGGAAGGAGAGACTGCAGAATATAATGAAGTTTTAGAAGCACAGAACGAGAGTAAAAGATAGAATTAGAGGGTATGCTGGGCACAGCTTGCAAGAAGGCGCCATCTTGGATCATGTAAGAGAGGTCATGTAAAGTTCCCACTGAGAGAAGTATTCGGAAAGGTGTCTGAAAGAGCTTCACTACCAGCAGGAATATGTTCTGTGAATGAACGTATCAAGTTTATCCTGTGTAAGTGGAGAATAGGGCTATATGCCATGTTATGTGCTGTTTAATGGGAAATCATGAGTTGGAGTGAGCTGATGTTGTTAGGTTTGAAGTTTAGAAACTTAAATATTGTTTTTCTTTTGTTCAATAAAGTTTTGTTTGTAAAAATAACCAAGCCCTATTTCTTATGCAATCATTCCTGGAGTGAATCGATCTTTCTGCACAGTCTTAAATTTTTTTTTAAAGCATTGCAGTTCTGGTCCAGTATCTTAGCCACTGTTGGGATCTGACCGTAACACAGTGCTGGGGCCTCAATTATTTATGACCTATACTAATGACTTGGATGAAGGGACAGGTCTGGAACTAGTCAGATGCCAGAGCGATTAGTGCTGGGGCCTCAACTATTTAGGATCTATACTCTTCCTACCACCTGTCCGTAAGCAGAAAGTGCTTTGAATAAGTTTTGAAGTATACGGTGGCATGGTATCCCAATCCCTCAGATCCAATTTATTAATAATCCACAGAAAATCCGCTTTATGATTAACTCAGAAGGTTAGTTTATTTCACATTCCCCAGGGGAGCAGTGGAAGTATCAACTTCCCACCACAAACGCATTCTCTAAAAGGAGATAGAAAACAGAAGAGTTTTACAATACAAGAACCAAAGAAATAAATATTGTTTCACGTGATTTCCAGTGTCCAAGAACTCGGTATGTTTCGGTTGTGGCAGGGTTCAGTTCCGGGTTGCTATGTAAATCCTGGAAATGAATGATGGTGCAGCATGATGGACTTTCTGTGTTTAGACTACTGGGCAGGCATTGGTCAGTGATTTTTAAAATCAGACGGCTTTGTGGAGTTGAGAGGTGATTTGATTTCATTTGATTTAGACTTATTGTCACATGTACCGAGGCACAATGAAAAGTATGTTCTGCGTACAGCCCAGGCAGATCGTTCCATACATGAGAAAAACATAGGACATACGATAAATACACAAAGTAAATACATAGACATCGGGTAACGCATTTGGAGTATAGTGCTGCTCAGTAGAGAAGATGTGCAGAGAAATCAGTTCAATCCATAAAAGGGTCATTCAGGAGTCTGTTAACAGCAATGAAGAAGCTGTTTTTGAATCTATTAGTGCCTGTTCTCAGACTTTTGTATATTCTGCCCGATGGAAGAGACAATACCCCGGGAGGGAGGGGTCTTTGATTATGCTGCCTGCTTTCCTAAGGGAGTAGGAGGTGTATACACTCAATGGATGGGAAGCGGGTCCGTATGATGTATTGGGCTGTGTTCACGACTCTGTAGTTTCTTATGGTCTTGGGCCGAGCATTTGCCATACCGAGCTGTGATGCAGCCAGATAGGATGCTTTCACTGGTGCATCTGTAGAAACTATAGGCACCATTGTGCTTTCTTGGTCATAGCGTTGAGGTGGGTGGCCCAGGGCAGATTGTTGGTGATGTGTACATCCAGGAATTTGAAGCTATCAACCATCTCCACCTCGCCCCATTGATTCAGACAGGGGTGTGTACAGTACTTTGCTTCCTGAAGTCAATGACCAGCTCCCTAGTTTTGTAGACTAAGTTTGAGCTGAATTTTGCCACACAGTCATGTGTTAGAAGGGTATAGTAGTGGGCTGAGTACGCAGCCTTGCAGGGCCCCGGTATTGAGGACTGTCGTGGGGGAGGTGTTATTGTTTATCCTTACTGATTGTGGTCTATGGGTCAGGAAGTTGAGGATTGAATTACAGAGGGAGGATCCAAGTCCACGGTTTTGGAATTATAATATAAACTTGGCTGGGATTATGGTGTTGAAGGCACAGCTGTAGTCAATGAATAATAGTCTGATGTAGGAGTCCTTGTTGTCGAGATGCTCCAGGGATGCGTGTAGAACCAGGGAGATGGTGTCTGCTGTGGACCAACTGGCTTTATGCCAATTGCAGTGGATCAAGGCATTCTGGGACTATGGAGTTGATGTGTCTCATGACCAACCTCTCGAAGCACTCCATAATGATAGATGTCAAGGCCACTGGACAGTAGTCATTGAGGCACATTGCCTGGTTCTTCTTTGGCACCAGTGTAATAGTTGTCTTCTTGACAACAGCTTTCTAGAGCTGTTGGGGAGGGTTTAAACTAATGTGGCAGGGGGATGGGAACCAATGCAGGAAGTTGGAAGGTAGTAAAACAGGGACAGAAACAAAAGGAAGTAAGGGGAAAAGTGCAAGGCAGAGAAGACATAGTCAGAAATCCATAAGGGCGACAGTACAAGGTACAGTGACTGAGAGGGGCACAGTGAATAGGCCCAGTAATAACAAAAGGAATAAAACTGGAGATGTTAAGATTCAAAACAGAGGTAAAAAAACCAACATAAGTGTACTTTACCTGAATGCTCGTAGTATTCGGAATAAAGTAAATGAGTTGGTGGCACAAATCATCGTAAATGACTATGATTTAGTGGCCATTACTGAAACATGGTTAAAGGATGGTCACGACTGGGAGTTAAATATCCGAGGGTATCAAACTATTCGGAAGGACAGAGTGGATGGTAAGGGAGGTGGTGTTGCTCTGTTATTTAAGGATGACATCCGGGCAATAGTAAGGGATGACATCGGTGCTATGGAGGATAAGGTTGAATCCATTTGGGTGGAAATCAGGAATAGTAAGGCGAAAAAGTCACTGATAGGAGTAGTCTATCGGCCACCAAATAGTAACGAGATGGTGGGGCAGGCAATAAACAAAGAAATAACTGATGCATGTAGAAATGGTACAGCAGTTATCATGGGTGATTTTAATCTGCATGTCGATTGGTTTAACCAGGTCGGTCAAGGCAACCTTGAGGAGGAGTTTATAGAATGTATCCGCGATAGTTTCCTAGAACAGTATGTAATGGAACCTACGAGGGAACAAGCGGTCCTAGATCTTGTCCTGTGTAATGAGACAGGATTGATTCATGATCTCATAGTTAGGGATCCTCTCGGAAGGAGCGATCACAATATGGTGGAATTTAAAATACAGATGGAGGGTGAGAAAGTAAAATCAAATACTAGTGTTTTGTGTTTAAACAAAGGAGATTGCAAGGGGATGAGAGAAGAACTAGCTAAGGTAGACTGGGAGCTAAGACTTTATGGTGGAACAGTTGAGGAACAGTGGAGAACCTTCCAAGCGATTTTTCACAGTGCTCAGCAAAGGTTTATACCAACAAAAAGGAAGGACGGAAGAAAGAGGGAAAATCGACCGTGGATATCTAAGGAAATAAGGGAGAGTATCAAATTGAAGGAAAAAGCATATAAAGTGGCAAAGATTGCTGGGAGATTAGAGGACTGGGAAATCTTTAGGGGGCAACAGAAAGCTACTAAAAAAGCTATAAAGAAGAGTAAGATAGAGTATGAGAGTAAACTTGCTCAGAATATAAAAACAGACAGTAAAAGTTTTTACAAATATATAAGACAAAAAAGAGTGGCTAAGGTAAATATTGGTCCTTCAGAGGATGAGAAGGGAGTTTTAATAATGGGAAATGAGGAAATGGCTGAGGAACTGAACAGGTTTTTTGGGTCGGTCTTCACAGTGGAAGACACAAATAACATGCCAGCGACTGATAGAAATGAGGCTATGACAGGTGAGGACCTTGAGAGGATTGTTATCATTAAGGAGGGAGTGATGGCAAGCTAATGGGACTAAAGGTAGACAAGTCTCCTGGCCCTGATGGAATGCATCCCAGAGTGCTAAAAGAGATGGCTAGGGAAATTGCAGATGCACTAGTGATAATTTACCGAAATTCACTAGACTCTGGGGTGGTCCCGGTGGATTGGAAATTAGCAAACGTGACGCCACTGTTTAAAAAAGGAGGTAGGCAGAAAGCAGGAAATTATAGGCCAGTGAGCTTAACTTCGGTAATAGGGAAGATGCTGGAATCTATCATCAAGGAAGAAATTGCGAGGCATCTGGATAGAAATTGTCCCATTGGGCAGACGCAGCATGGGTTCGTAAAAGGCAGGTCATGCCTAACTAATTTAGTGGAATTTTTTGAGGACATTACCAGTGCAGTAGATAACGGGGAGCCGATGGATGTGGTATATCTGGATTTCCAGAAAGCCTTTGACAAGGTGCCACACAAAAGGTTGCTGCATAAGATAAAGATGCATGGCATTAAGGCTAAAGTAGTAGCACGGATAGAGGATATGTTAATTAATAGAAAGCAAAGAGTGGGGATTAATGGGTGTTTCTCTGGTTGGAAATCAGTAGCTAGTGGTGTCCCTCAGGGATTTGGATAGGTTAAGTGAATGGGCTCGGGTCTGGCAGATGGAATACAATGTTGACAAATGTGAGGTTATCCATTTTGGTAGGAATAACAGCAAACGGGATTATTATTTAACCGATAAAATATTAAAGCATGCCGCTGTTCAGAGAGACTTGGGTGTGCTAGTGCATGAGTCACAGAAGGTTGGTTTACAAGTGCAACAGGTTATTAAGAAGGCAAATGGAATTTTGTCCTTCATTGCTAGAGGGATGGAGTTTAAGACTAGGGAGGTTATGTTGCAATTGTATAAGGTGTTAGTGCGGCCACACCTGGAGTATTGTGTTCAGTTTTGGTCTCCTTACTTGAGAAAGGACGTACTGGCGCTGGAGGGTGTGCAGAGGAGATTCACTAGGTTAATCCCAGAGCTGAAGGGGTTGGATTATGAGGAGAGGTTGAGTAGACTGGGACTGTACTCGTTGGAATTTAGAAGGATGAGGGGGGATCTTATAGAAACATTTAAAATTATGAAGGGAATAGATAGGATAGATGCGGGCAGGTTGTTTCCACTGGCGGGTGACAGCAGAACTAGGGGACATAGCCTCAAAATAAGGGGAAGTAGATTTAGGACTGAGTTTAGGAGGAACTTCTTCACCCAAAGGGTTGTGAATCTATGGAATTCCTTGCCCAGTGAAGCAGTTGAGGCTCCTTCATTACATGTTTTTAAGGTAAAGATAGATAGTTTTTTGAAGAATAAAGGGATTAAGGGTTATGGTGTTCGGGCCGGAAAGTGGAGCTGAGTCCACAAAAGATCAGCCATGATCTAATTGAATGGCGGAGCAGGCTCGAGGGGCCAGATGGCCTACTCCTGCTCCTAGTTCTTATGTTCTTATGAAGCAGGTGGGAACCTCAGAATGGAGAAGGGAGAGGTTGAAGATGTCCACGAACAAATCCACCAATAGGTCTGTGCAGGATCTGATTGCATGTTCAGGGACTCGGTCAGGACCCGTTGTTTTCCGTGGGTTCACTTTCAAGAAGGCCGATCTGACGTGCAGGTTAGGTGGATTGGCCATGCTAAATTGCCCTTAGAGTCCAAAACGTTAGGAGGGATTATTGGGTTACAGTGATAGGGTGGAAGTGAGGTCTTAAGTGGGTCGGTGCAGACTCGATGGGCCGAATGGCCTCCTTCTGCACTGTATGTTCTATGACTTCAGAAGCTGTGACTGTTGGTATGGATGTGTGCCAGTCACTAGTTGTTAAGAGTTACCATCCAATTTCAGGGGGTCTGGCGTCAGGAAGCCAGTGTCTAGCAGGCCCATTGACTCCGCCAGCAAGTTGAGGTTATCAGATCTGGGTGGCTTCATACATGATTCGCAAAAATCTAGCTTGCAGGTACAGAAAGTAATTAGGGAGACAGATAGAATGTTGGCCTACAAGGGGAATGGGGTATGAAACTAGGAAAGCATAGTTACAACTGTACAGGGCATTGATGACACCACATTTGGAGCACTGTGTAGTTTTTATCTTATTTAAGGAGGGATATACAGTATTTGCATTGGAGGTAGTTTTTATGGGATGTGGGTATCGCTGGCTAGGCCAGCATTTAAGAGTCAACCACATTACTGTGGATCTGGAATCGTATGTAGATCAGATTTTCTTCCCCAAAGGGCATTAGTGAACCAGATGGGTTTTATGACAATCACCAATGGTTTTCATGGTCACCATTCAGATTTTTAATTCTAGATTTTTATTGAATTCAAATTTCATATGCCATGGCAGGATTTGAACCCAGATCCCCAGAGTATGACTTTAGCTCTCTGGATTTCTAGTCCAGCGAAACCACTATGCCACTGCCTCCCCACAAGTTCACAAGATTGATGCCTAGTGAAAGAAGGTAGCCATGACGTGGAGATGCCAGCGTTGGACTGGGGTGAGCACAGTAAGAAGTCTTACAACACCAGGTTCAAGTCCAACAGGTTTGTTTTAAACACTAGCTTTCGGAGCACTGCTCCTTCCTCAGGTGAATGAAGAGGTATGTTCCAGAAACATATATATAGACAAATTCAAAGATGCCAGACAATGCTTGGAATGCAATCATTTGCAGGTAATTGAACCTTTACAGATCCAGAGAGGGGTAATCCCAGGTTAAAGAGGTTACCCCTCTCTCTGGATCTGTAAAGATTCAATATCTGCAAATGCTTGCATTCTAAGCATTGTCTGGCATCTTTGAATTTATCTATATATATGTTTCTGGAACATACCTCTTCATTCACCTGAGGAAGGAGCAGTGCTCTGAAAGCTTGTGTTTAAAACAAACCTGCTGGACTTTAACCTGGTGTTGTAAGACTTCTTACTGTAGTGAAAGAAGAAGTAATAGAAATGGTACATCCTTCTGTTCCTTATTTTTATTTATTTGACTGAATAAAACTAGTAATGTCAAACTGAAAGAATGCTTTAGATTTCCAGCATTCTCAGCATTTTGCTCAAATATGTTTTAAGAGGTTGTTCAGCATTTATTACTGCATGCGTTTAGTTCTTCTAATTGTTTTTAAACAAGAAATCTCTTTGTTTTACAGAATGAGGTGAGAGAAAAACCCTCTTGGTCACCTCGTGTTAGGACAGGCCTTGCTGAATTTCCATTTGTCGCTGGCACAGTAAGTTTCGAAAGTGAAGTTTTAGGATGTCTATTCTTGCACAGAGAGAAGATAGAAGAATGTTCTTGGGAGGGTGATGATGTTAAGAGAGATATGCAATTGTACCAAGTTGTACAAAGTTATTTTTCTGAATATTGTTGCCAAGTACAAGGGTATGAAGACAGAGCTGACTCAGGTGTATTGAGGAATTAGATTGAGGGGTTAGGAAAATAGAGATGAAGTGGAGGACATTTAAGGAGATGTTTTACACACTCTGAAAATATATATGCCAGTGAGAAAGAAAGACTGTAGGACAGGGGTGGGCAAACTACGGCCCGGGGGCCGCATGCGGCCCGCCAAAGGTCTTTATGCGGCCCACCAAGGGGCTGGTTTAGCTCACTAGGGGCTGGTTTAGCTCACTAGGGGATGGTTTAGCTCACTCAGCTAAATCGCTGGCTTTTAAAGCAGACCAGCAGCACGGTCCGATTCCCGTACCAGCCTCCCCGGACAGGCGCCGGAATGTGGCGACTAGGGGCTTTTCACAGTAACTTCATTGAAGCCTACTCGTGACAATAAGCGATTTTCATTTTCAAGTCATTAAAAAAAAAAAAAATTTTAAATGGTGGGGAGGGGTGGGGGGGGGCTGTTGGGTTACTTACTGGTATAGGGTGGATACGTTGACTTGAGTAGGGTAATCATTGCTCGGCACAACATCGACGGCCGAAGGGCCTGTTCTGTGCTGTACTGTTCTATGTTCTGTATGAGGCGCCCAGAATCATAACCGGGTGAAGTAATTATTTTCTTAATATACTATGCGGCCCTTTAAAATTGTGAATTTCTGAATGTGGCCCTTGCACAGAAAAGTTTGCCCACCCCTGCTGTAGGAGAAGGATGCACCATCGCTGGCTAACTAAGGAAGTTAAAGATAATATATATCAAACTGAAAGAAAAAGTGTACAATTCTGTGAAGATTAGGGACAAAAGATTGAATAGAATTTAAAAACCAGCAACTAATGACAAAGGAATAAGGAGGAAGAAATTGGAACATGGGAGAAAGCTAGCTAGAAATATAAAAACAGATAGTAAGAGCTTCTACAAGTATTTCAAAAGGAAAAGAATACCTAAAGTGAGCATGGGTCCTTCAGAACAGCATTTTCCAAACTGGGTTCCGCAGCACCCTGGGGCTCCATGGGATTTATCCAGATGTTCTGTGGACCTTATCCGGGGTTCCGATCGGTTTGGCCATTTTAAATTTGGAAAAAAAGCTGTCTTTCCAGGTTGTCCAATCGAAGACAGTTTTCACACTGCACTGAGAAGCTGTCCTCTGATTGGAAGTAGGCCGCAACCATGGGGCAGAGGGAAGGCTGACTTGGAGGCCAGAGGTGAGAGCAGGGGAGCAGTGGCCGGGGCCAGTGAACGAGAAAGGGAGGTGGGGAGGAGATGTGGGAGTGTGGGTGGGTGGGGGAGAGAGAGGTGGGAGTGTGGGTGGGTGGGGGAGAGAGAGGTGGGAGTGTGGGTGGGTGGGGGAGAGAGAGGTGGGAGTGTGGGTGGGTGGGGGAGAGAGAGGTGGGAGTGTGGGTGGTGGGGGAGAGAGAGGTGGGAGTGTGGGTGGTGGGGGAGAGAGAGGTGGGAGTGTGGGTGGGTGGGGGAGAGAGAGGTGGGAGTGTGGGTGGGTGGGGGAGAGAGAGGTGGGAGTGTGGGTGGGTGGGGGAGAGAGAGGTGGGAGTGTGGGTGGGTGGGGGAGAGGGGTGGGAGTGTGGGTGGGTGGGAGAGAGAGAGGTGGGAGTGTGGGTGGGTGGGGGAGAGGGTTGGGAGTGTGGGTGGGTGGGAGAGAGAGAGGTTGGAGTGTGGGTGGGTGGGAGAGAGGTGGGAGTGTGGGTGGGTGGGAGAGAATGGGAGGGTGGGTGGGAGAGAGGTGGGAGTGTGGGTGGGTGGGAGAGAGAGGTGGGAGTGTGGGTGGGTGGGGGAGAGAGAGGTGGGAGTGTGGGTGGGTGGGGGAGAGAGAGGTGGGAGTGTGGGTGGGTGGGGGAGAGAGAGGTGGGAGTGTGGGTGGGTGGGGGAGAGAGAGGTGGGAGTGTGGGTGGGTGGGGGAGAGGGTTGGGAGTGTGGGTGGGTGGGAGAGAGAGAGGTTGGAGTGTGGGTGGGTGGGAGAGAGGTGGGAGTGTGGGTGGGTGGGAGAGAGAGAGTTGGGAGTGTGGGTGGGTGGGGGAGAGAGAGGTGGGAGTGTGGGTGGGTGGGGGAGAGAGAGGGTGGGAGTGTGGGTGGGTGGGGGAGAGAGAGGTGGGAGTGTGGGTGGGTGGGAGAGAGAGAGGTGGGAGTGTGGGTGGGTGGGAGAGAGAGAGGTGGGAGTGTGGGTGGGTGGGAGAGAGAGGGGTGGGAGTGTGGGTGGGTGGGAGAGAGAGGGGTGGGAGTGTGGGTGGGTGGGAGAGAGAGAGGTGTGGGTGGGTGGGGGAGAGAGGTGGGTGGGTGGGGGAGAGAGAGGTGGGAGTGTGGGTGGGTGGGGAGAGAGAGGTGGGAGTGTGGGTGGGTGGGGGAGAGAGAGGTGGGAGTGTGGGTGGGTGGGGGAGAGAGAGGGGGGAGTGTGGGGGGTGGGGGGAGAGAGAGGTGGGAGTGTGGGTGGGTGGGGGAGAGGGTGTGGGTGGGTGGGGGAGAGAGAGAGTGGTGGGAGTGTGGGTGGGTGGGGGAGAGAGAGGTTGGAGTGTGGGTGGGTGGGGGAGAGAGAGGTGGGAGTGTGGGTGGGTGGGGGAGAGAGAGGTGGGAGTGTGGGTGGGTGGGAGAGAGAGAGGTGGGAGTGTGGGTGGGTGGGGGAGAGAGGTGGGAGGGTGGGTGGGGGTGAGTGTGGGGTGGTGGGGGAGAGAGAGGTGGGAGTGTGGGTGGTGGGGGAGAGAGAGGTGGGAGTGTGGGTGGTGGGGGAGAGAGAGGTGGGAGTGTGGGTGGTTGGGGGAGAGAGGTGGGAGTGTGGGTGGGTGGGGGAGAGAGGTGGGAGTGTGGGTGGTGGGGAGAGAGAGGTGGGAGTGTGGGTGGGTGGGGGAGAGAGAGGTGGGAGTGTGGGTGGTGGGGGAGAGAGAGGTGGGAGTGTGGGTGGGTGGGGGGAGAGAGAGGTGGGAGGGTGGGGGGGTGGGGGAGAGAGAGGTGGGAGTGTGGGTGGTGGGGGAGAGAGAGGTGGGAGTGTGGGTGGGTGGGGGGAGAGAGAGGTGGGAGTGTGGGTGGGTGGGAGAGAGAGAGGTGGGAGTGTGGGTGGGTGGGAGAGAGAGGGGTGGGAGTGTGGGTGGGTGGGAGAGAGAGAGGTGTGGGTGGGTGGGGGAGAGAGGTGGGTGGGTGGGGGGAGAGAGAGGTGGGAGTGTGGGTGGGTGGGGGAGAGAGAGGTGGGTGTGTGGGTGGGTGGGGGAGAGAGGTGGGTGGGTGGGGGTGAGTGTGGGTGGGTGGGGGAGAGAGAGGTGGGAGTGTGGGTGGGTGGGGGAGAGAGGTGGGAGTGTGGGTGGGTGGGGGAGAGAGAGGTGGGAGTGTGGGTGGGTGGGGTAGAGAGAGATGGGAGTGTGGGTGGGTGGGGGAGAGGGGTGGGAGTGTGGGTGGGTGGGGGAGAGGGGTGGGAGTGTGGGTGGGTGGGGGAAAGAGAGAGAGGTGGGAGTGTGGGTGGGTGGGGGAGAGAGAGGTGGGAGTGTGGGTGGGTGGGGGAGAGAGAGGTGGGAGTGTGGGTGGGTGGGGGAGAGAGAGGTGGGAGTGTGGGTGGGTGGGGGAGAGGTGTGGGTGGGTGGGGGAGAGAGAGAGAGGTGGGAGTGTGTGTGGGTGGGGGAGAGAGAGGTGGGAGTGTGGGTGGGTGGGGGAGAGAGAGGTGGGAGTGTGGGTGGGTGGGAGAGAGAGAGGTGGGAGTGTGGGTGGGTGGGAGAGAGAGAGGTGGGAGTGTGGGTGGGTGGGAGGGTGGGTGGGGGTGAGTGTGGGTGGTGGGGGAGAGAGAGGGGGGAGGGTGGGTGGTGGGGGAGAGAGAGGTGGGAGTGTGGGTGGTGGGGGAGAGAGAGGTGGGAGTGTGGGTGGGGGGGGGAGAGAGGGGGGAGGGTGGGTGGGTGGGGGGGAGAGAGGTGGGAGTGTGGGTGGTGGGGAGAGAGAGGCAGGAGGTGGGGGAGAGAGAGGTGGGAGGTGGGTGGGGGAGAGAGAGGTGGGAGTGTGGGTGGGTGGGGGAGAGAGAGGTGGGAGTGTGGGTGGGTGGGGGAGAGAGAGGTGGGAGTGTGGGTGGGTGGGAGAGAGAGAGGTGGGAGTGTGGGTGGGTGGGAGAGAGAGAGGTGGGAGTGTGGGTGGGTGGGGGAGAGAGGTGGGAGGGTGGGTGGGGGTGAGTGTGGGTGGTGGGGGAGAGAGAGGTGGGAGTGTGGGTGGTGGGGGAGAGAGAGGTGGGAGTGTGGGTGGTGGGGGAGAGAGAGGTGGGAGTGTGGGTGGGTGGGGTAGAGAGGTGGGAGTGTGGGTGGGTGGGGGAGAGAGAGGTGGGAGTGTGGGTGGTGGGGGAGAGAGAGGTGGGAGTGTGGGTGGGTGGGGGAGAGAGAGGTGGGAGTGTGGGTGGGTGGGGGAGAGAGAGGTGGGAGTGTGGGTGGGTGGGAGAGAGAGAGGGGGGAGTGTGGGTGGGTGGGAGAGAGAGAGGTGGGAGTGTGGGTGGGGGAGAGAGGTGGGAGGGTGGGTGGGGGTGAGTGTGGGTGGTGGGGGAGAGAGAGGTGGGAGTGTGGGTGGTGGGGGAGAGAGAGGTGGGAGTGTGGGTGGGTGGGGTAGAGAGGTGGGAGTGTGGGTGGGTGGGGGGAGAGAGAGGTGGGAGTGTGGGTGGTGGGGGAGAGAGAGGTGGGAGTGTGGGTGGGTGGGGGAGAGAGAGGTGGGAGTGTGGGTGGGGGAGAGAGAGGTGGGAGTGTGGGTGGGTGGGGGAGAGAGAGGTGGGAGTGTGGGTGGGTGGGGGAGAGAGAGGTGGGAGTGTGGGTGGGTGGGGTAGAGAGAGGTGGGAGGGTGGGTGGGGGTGAGTGTGGGTGGGTGGGAGAGAGAGAGGTGGGAGTGTGGGGAGGCAGGAGAGAAATGTGAGTGAGGGGAGGTGGGAGTGTAGGTTGGAGTATGGGGAATTGGGTGAGAGGTGGGTGTCTGAGAGAGATAGAGAGAGGTGGGTGTGTGAATGAGAGAGGTGGGTGTAAGTGGGAGAGAGATAGAGAGAGCTGGGTGGTGAATAAGAGGGAGAGAAGTGGGAGTCTGATTGTGAGAGACATGGGGAATGTATTTGTGTGACTGTGTGTGTGCCATGACTTATATGAGAATCCAGCTCTCCAGCAACACTCCTCATAAACAAATTCGTGAGCAAAAGAAGTGGCATTACTCCTATTAAAAATGACAAAAAGAAGATGAGACCTAAGTATATCTTGAATCAGAGAACTTTTAAATTATAATAGATGTATACATATATGAAGTAGAAAAGACTTGTATCAATGTGTTCTTGTATTTTTTGTAGTTTAACTCTTCAAGATAATAAGACTGTTTCTTACTGGGTTCTGTCAGTACCCTTGGAAGGTCAAAAGGCTTCAGTGGCTGGAAAACTTTGGGACATCCTGTTCAAGAGAATGGGACCGGGGTACTCATGGGAAATAAGGAAATGGCAGCAGCGTTAAAGACACTGGGGATGATTTTAATTCTCCACTAGCCATGTGAGGGATTTGCGTCGCGGACAGAAAGTCAAGAGAGAATTGAAAATGCGATTCTCTCCAGAGAGACCCCGTTTCCTGCTTCTCTCCACCCCTCACCAATGATGTCACAAGGTTCATGCCCACAAAGGGTGGGAACCTCATTTAATAGATTTTAGTGCATTTTAATATCATTCATGGGCCTCCTGCCACATGTTTACCTCCTGCATTTCAATAAATATTCACACCTCATTGATGTGACGTCACGTCAGCGAGGTTTACAAAATGTTTGGCCAAAACCAGGGGCTGGTTTAGCACAGGGGGCTAAAGCTAGCTTGTAATGCAGAACAAGGCCAGCAGTGCGGGTTCAATTCCCATACCAGCCTTCCCGAACAGGCGCCGGAATGTGGCGCCTAGGAGCTTTTCACAGTAACTTCATTGAAGCCTACTTGTGACAATAAGCGATTATTATTATGAAAATCGTTGAGGGAATCCCTCGGGGGTGCAGAGATAGGTATTAGAAGCAGCTCAAAGAAGGTTCATTCGACTGATTCCTGGGATGGATAGGTTATCTGATGAGGAACGGTTGGACAGGACATTGGGAGTTTAGAAGGAAAAGAACTGATTTAATTGAAACATGTAAGATCCTGAGGGAACTTGACAGGATGAAGGCCGAGAGGATGTTTCCCCCTGTGAGAAACACGAGAACTAGGGAACACAGTTTAAAAGTTAGGAGTCTCCCATTTAAGATGGAGTTGACGAAAAATGTTTTCATTCAAAGGGTTGTTAGTTTGTGGATTTCTCTTCTCCAGAGAGCAGTGTCGGCAGGGTCATAGAATATTTTTAAGGCTGCGTTAAATAGATAGATTCTTGATTGACAAGGGAGTCAAAGGGGGGTAGGCAGGAAAGCCGAAGTAAGGCCGCAGTCAGATTAAATGGCAGAGCAGCATCAAGGGCCTGTATGACTCCTCATTCACCTGTTTTAATGTGCTTTAATTGATTTTCTATTTATTACCGTGAAATGCAGAGGTAGTGGCAATTAATTATCCACAAGGTAGCAGGTCATCTGGATTGGACTTTGTACATCCCCTAGCAGGCCATTAATAGAGTGATCATGGAGTGTTCATAGAGCTTCCAGGGCTGGTGTACAGGTTCTTTTCTCATATTGCAGAAATATATGAAGGAGGAAAATAAGGAACTTTAATGTTATAAGCTGCGTCATTGGGAAATTTGGTTAGTGGTCAGCGGGATGACGACTGCCTCCACAGTGGATGCTTGGGAGTACAGGGATCAAATGCACGTTGCACGTTATTGTATGTTACATTGCTGTTGCTGTATTCCACTGGTATCCTCTTGTTTTCCTTCAATTGAGATGATGTCATTGAGTAATTTTTGCCAAAATTTATTTATACTAAATTGGTGGTGTTCTGTGAGCTAAAACTACAGTATGCAGTGGGGGGTGTCCCATGTGAACATTAAAACTGTTCACAAACTATTCTGCATTTGGACTCAGCATGGTTTTTTAAAAATAATTGAGTATCCTGATTGTTTTAAGCAGCTTTTTCTAATCGTGTTCAGTTCTATGGAAGTGTAATCTGGTGAGATGCTGGTGTGAAAGAAAGTGCCATTTTTTTTATCAATCCATCCTTAAATTCACTGTTCTTGTGTTCAAGTCCATTAGCACCAGTCATTCTGTCACAGCAAATATACAGAATGTTTTCCATCTGATGAAGCATTATAACACCATGATGTCTGATGGAAGACAAAAGCTCCCTGTGCAAAGGACTCCTAAGAATTCACGAAAAACAACTTATGATAGTGGCAAAGTGAAGAATGGGGATCTACATTTTGTATCTCCCTATTCCTCCGCCTCTTCACCAACTGAGGGGCTCACTGAGATCCTCTTGGCATTGCAGGATGAGCTGGGCCAAATGAGCTTGTAAGTATGAAAATCTAATTCTTCTCCATTGGTTAGCTCAAGTTACCTGGCAAAGTACTGGACTAGGGGGAAAAGAAACTATCCAATCCTACCTTAAACTGTTTAACACCATTTGTCTTCAATACATACGAACATACGTACAGATATACAAATTGGGAGCATGATATGGCCACTTCAGGGAATTGTTACGATGCAGAAGGAGGCCAATCAGCCCATTGTGTCTGCACGGCTCTCCAAACAAGCATCGTAATTTAGTGCTATCCCCTGCCTCTTCCCCATGTCCCTGTACGTTGTTTTTATTCAGATAATCACCTAATGCCCTCTTTTAATGCCTCGATTGAACCTGCCTCCACCACACTTCCAGGCCGTGTGAAAAAGTTTGTTCTAACACACCAGAGGGTGTTTACGTTTGAAACCTGCTTTGGATATGGGTACAACCCGATGCAAGATTTAAACCATCTTCCCAGGATTTTGAAGGGCCAGTGGGAGCTCACACAATGCAGTAACCGTGACACTTTCCTGGAATGTTGGTGCTTGCCAGCATTTTTCTGCCCATCCCTAATTATCCTTCAACTGAGTGGCAGTTAAGAGTCAACCACATTGCTGTGGATCTGGAATCACATCGGCCAGACCAGGTAAGGACAACAGATTTCATTCCCTGAAGGACATTAGTGAACCAGGTAGGTTTTAATGACAATCAATGATAGTTCCTTGGGCTGGAATTTTCCCCAATTTGTCAGTGTCAGGCTCGGACTGAAAACAGGCATGTATCTCTTCAGATGCATTGCCGAGTTTTCAAACCAGATCTCGAGGCAGTCTGACTAGAATAAAACCTGGGGACGTCTGGTGGGGCGGGGCCTGATAGAGCCAGCAAGGACAGCTCCACATAGATCGGGGCACTCTCTTTAAAGGGTGCCCCGATTAGAACTGAGGTTTAACTCCCCCCAGCACCCCCCATCACCATGAAGGTGTCAGGGTTCTCCACCCCCACTGCACAATTAACAGGTGCTCTCCCCTCCCAACACTGACGCACAGTGTCAGTGTCTATGCCCCTCACTATATTGTTCCCTACTGCCACTACGTTCCTTTTTGCTCCCCCCACTGGAATGGTTTCCTGTCTCACAGTGCTACAGTCAATGCACCCTCCCTGCAGCCCACATTCTCATCCAAACCAGCTGGAAAAAACTCAAATCTGTTGGATATTTGCAGAGGCTGATACTCCTGCACTCTGGGTTCCCTTATCTGCCTCAGCTGCACTAGCACCCTCCTAACCCTGACCACCTTCTAAATCAGAAGACCATATCCTAAGGGGTGTGACTGCCTGCTGGTACAAAGCGTCCAATTGACTTTCCACCTCCCTGATGTGTTGCAGTGTCTGTAGCTCAGCCTCAAGCTGAATAATTGAACTAAAGCTGCTTAAGCTGCAAGTGTTTACTGCAGATGTGTTTGCCCTGGATCACGCTGATATCCAGGTGCTCCCACATGCTGCAGCCATGACACATCACCTGGCCCGCCATGCTTTTGTGTTTTATCAATTATTTATTCAGCTACTTATTTTCTTATGTGTATGCATTTTGTTAATCTTACCACAAATTCCTGTACTATTTTAAATCTTAGGAATAGAATAGACCTTAAAGACTCACCAGGTACTCATTGAACAGCTAGCTTCTTCCCCTGTAGTAGAGAAAGAAGGGTGAAAATGTTAGAAAAAACAAAGGAACACCTCACCCCATTCCTCACTGAACTCCCTCAAATCACCAAACTCTCAACACTCGGTTGAGGTTGCGTTCCAGTGCTAGGTCGCACTGATCTGTGAATTTAAATTTTCTGAAGCTAAAGGCACTAGTTTAGCCCAGGTATAGAAAAAAGTAGTTTAAGCTAGTTCATTATCTGTCCCCTACATTCGTTACCTTCACCGTACAGAAATTAAATTTAAACTGTCTGCATCTCCTCTGGGCAGAATCTTACCAGAATTTTGGAAAGTGTCAGGCACAGACAGAAAACTGGCCTGTAACTCCAACTCTGCAGTTGCACACAGCAGTTTTCTCACAGAATCTGGAGCTTCTTTGACAAAATTAATAAGTGGGTGTGGTTTACACCGTCACTATGGCAGGCCTCATAGAGCCAGAAACTGGCTCCAAAGAGATTGGGGCACCATCTTTCAAAGGCCCCCCCCACATTGATCGCCAGCAAATCCCCCCCCGCATCCATTCACCGGCAGAAAATCACCCCACATCCGTGCACTATCCCCCCTCCTCATTGGACCACTAGCGTTTGCCCCTGGCATTGCCCCCTGGCACAGGTTGGCACTGTCACCCTGGCAGTGAGGACCTGTGCCAGGGGGATCCCCTCCACTGCCTCACGCCGAGCCAAACTTGTAAAGCTTGCCGACATGACGTCACGTCAACGAGGTATGAATATTTAGTGCGGGAGGGTCATTTGGTTGGTGGGCTGCTAATAATATTGAGATTAATTATGTGAAATTCACCCTTTGCGGGTGTGAAACCTGTGACATCGGCAACCGAGAAAGTTGGGAGAAGTGATCTCTCCGGTGAGAATCGCATTTCCCTATTCTCGTTAGATTTTCCGCCCACGCTACTGATCCCACAGACAGTGAGTGCGGACTCAAGATCGCGGCCTCTCTTTTAATGTTGAGTCTAGAATTCTTCTAGAATTTGTGACCATCTCTAAACATATTAATGTTAGAACCATAGAATCGTAGAATTCCTACAGTGCAGAAGGAGGCCATTCTGCTCATCGAGACTGCCCCAACACTCTGAAAGAGCACCATACCCAGGCCCACTCCCTTGCCCTTTTAACATGGCCTATCCACCTAACCTGCACATCTTTGGACTGTGGGAGGAAACTGGAGCACCCGGAGGAAGCCCACGCAGGCACTGGGGGAAAGTGCAAACTCCACACAGTCGCCCAAGGCTGAAATTGAACCAGGGTCCTGGGAGCTGTGAGGCAGCAGTGCTAACCACTATGCCATGTTCAATTTATTAATTTAAGGACCTTTAATGCTTAAATACTATTTAGGTATCACCATTAAAATGTGTTCTACTAATGTGTTTATGTTTTAGTGGGCCTTGTAAATAATAGAACTTAATTTTTTTTGATTTGGAGCAGTTACCTGTGTGCACCAAGAACAACATTCTAACTGTGCATGCTTGGTCTGCTTTTTTAAACCAATGCCACTGAATTTGTTGTCTCTCCTGACCCTATCACTCCATCTCACTTGCCACTTCACTACCTCTCCCACTCATCACCTCTCCTGGCTCCTTTACTCCCTCCTGCACCCTGCATCTTCCAACCCCCTCCTGCTCACTGCTTCCTACCCGCTTGCTCCCTCGAGATTGCTGCTTCCCTCTCCCAATCCTCTTCCTACTTTCCACTCCCTCAGTCCCTCATGCTCACTGCTTCCCTCTCCTGACTCCTTGTCCCCTTACTTCCTCCTGCTTGTACCTCCTTGCCCCCTTACTTCCTCCTGCTTGTACCTCCTTATTTCAACCTCTTTTCTGTTTCCCACTCGCCTACTCACTCACCGCCCCATAAGCGAGGGCTAGGGAGAAGGCTAGTGAGTGAGAAGCAGCGAAGGGGTCAGGAGAGGTGTAGGGGGTGTGCAAGGTGGTGTGCCGGGCTGCATGGGAGGGTGTGAGGGGCTCAGGAGAGGAAAGTGAAGAATGAGACGGGCAAGAAGCAGTGCGTGGGAGGCAGCGATGATGTCAGGAAAAATAGTGAGTTGGCAAGTTAGGCTCAATGTGATCAATTGGTTTTCATAGAAATATTACAGATCAGGAACATGACCCAGCCTTATTGCATGGTTTCTTATAGGAAGCATTTTGCATGTTTTTGTTTGGCATGTTGTATTTTAGGAACACATTAGGAGTGCTAAATGAGGGATAGCTGTGTGCTCTGAGATTTCTGTGCTGCAGTGTAAACAATCCCAGGCTGTTCAACCTCACCATAATGATTGTAACATTTGCACAAAGAACCACGCAAAGTGATTATCAAGGAAAGCTGAGAGTGATTTTAAAATTAATCACATTTTAAAACATACATAGACTATTCTAAATGGAAAATTGGGGATTGAAAAGGACCTCTATTTGGTTTCATCTAATCCTAAAAAAAGAGCTATTAAACAGGTCGGAACCAGTTATTTTAGACAACAGATACCACGGGCGGAATGTTTCCCCACTGGCAGCTTTGCAAGCTGGTGGGGCTAAAATTCCTCAGATGGCCTTCCCACTGGATTCCCACCCTCCCTGACCTCTCGCAATTTTACAGTAGGGCAGGTGAGGTCTCCTTTGCCTGATTTGAGACCAATTAATAACCATTTCAGGGTCGTATCCTGCCAGCCTCAATTTTCATGTTGGTTGGAGATATTTAGCAGTGGCGGAAAGGCCTGGAAAGTGAAATGAAAGTGAAATGAAGTGACCGTACAGGCCTCGGATGGGGAGGAAAATGCATCCATCAACGACCTCCCTTCAATATTACCCCACGCCACCCCATGAGGTCTGCCACCTCCAGTAACCCCCCACCTCCACCCCGCAGGTACACCCTCAACCCCCTGTGACCTCACTATGAAGACCCTTTCTCTGGGGGACTTCATTCTGAGTGAGGGGTGGAAGTGCCATCTTCAGCCAAACGGCTGCATGGCACTCGGTAGCAGCAACGGTGAGTTATTTACCGACTCTTCGGTTGGGTGAGTGGTGTGGTGAAATCTCGCCATGCAAAAAATCCTGACCCATTTACTCACTGTTGTTCAATCAGTTTTCTGCTTGTGATAAGCACAGAGATGCCAGAAATGTAGAATCAGCATCTGTAAAAAGAGAGAGTAGGCTAAATGCATAATCAAAACTAAAGACCTATATTTTCAGATGGTGACTGAGTTGCTGTGTATTTCTAGCATTTACAGTTTTTAATTATTTTAGCTTTAAACATATATCCCTTGCTCTATTCTTCAAACCTCTGTGAATCTGTTCCTGTTTGTAAAACGAGAGGGCACAAATTTAATTTGATTTGCAAAAGAAGCACATCTGATGCCAGAAAAACCTTTTTCACACAATGAATGGTTCCGGTCTGGAATGCACTGGCTGGAAGTGCTGGAGGGAGGCTCAATCGAGACACTCAGGAGGGCATTAGACGATTATTTAGAAACAATGTGCAAGGATAAGGGTAAAGGCAGAAGAATGGAACTAAGTCATAATGCTAGTTTGGAGAGCCAGTGCTGAATGGCCTCCTTTGTGCATCGTAACAATTCTGTAATTATTGAACACAAATCCCTATATTGACTTGGGTAAATTAAAACAAGACAAATTAATCCAACAATTTATTTAACTCTTGACATTTCAGAGTATTCTTTTCCTTTTTAGATTTTGGTGTATTTTATTTAGCCCTGGTGTTCCTTAATTTTTTTGCCTTTCTCTGTGCTATCAAGCAAAAGGTTTGTAAGTTCTCTTATAGTACGATGTTGATCTGGTGCTCCAGATCAAGATAGATTGGATAAATCGGGGCTTTTTTCCTTTAGAATTAAAAAAAATAAATACATTTAGAGTCCCCAATTAATTTTGTTTTCCAATTAAGGGCAATTTAGCGTGGTCAATCCACCTACCCTGCACATCTTTGGGTTGTGGGGGCAAAACCCACGCAAACATGGGGAGAATGTGGAAACTCCACACGGACAGTGACCCAGAGCTGGGATCGAACCTGCGACCTCGGTGCCATGAGGCAGCAATGCTAACCACTGCGCCACCGTTCTGCCCTTCCTTTAGAAATTATGAATGAATAAGAGAGATTAGAAATGGAAAAAATATTTCTATGATTCTGCTCCTGGGTGAATCCAAACAAAGGCTGTAAAACCAGGTAGTGGTTGATACATATAGAGAGAAAAGGGAATAGAAAGATATCCTGAAAATTTGATGCAAGGAAGGGATGGGAGGAGATTTGTGTGGAATAAAAATATTAATACAGACTAGTTAAGCCAAAAGGCCTGTTTTCGTGCTATATATTCAATATAATCGTAGATGACTACACAATGTTCAGCACCTTTCATGACCCCTCAGACACTGAAGCAGTCCACGTCTGTATGCAGAAAGACCTGGATAATATTCAGGTTTGGGCTGATGTGTGGCACAAAATGTATTTGCAACTTAAGTGACCATCTTCAACAAGAGAGAATCTAACCAACTTCCCATGACATTCAATGGCATTACCATCACCGAATCCCTCACTATCCACATCCTGGGGGTTACCATTGACCAGAACTTGAACTGAACTTGCCACATAAATACTGCGGCTACCAGAGCAGATCAGATAGGACTCCCACAGCCTGTTCAGCATCTACATGGCACAAGTCAGGAGTGTGAAGGATTACTCTCCACTTACCTGGATGAGTGCAGTTCCAACATCACTTAAGAACCTGGACACCATCCAGGCCATGGCAGCCCACTTGATTGGCACCCCATCCACCACCTTCAACATTCACCTGCTCCACCACTGACTCACAGTAGCAGCAGTGTGTATCATCTACAAGATGCACTGCAGCAATTCACCAAGGTTTCTTCAACAGCACCTTCCAAACCTGCAAGCTGTATATCACCTAGGAGGACGAGGGCAGCAGATGCAAGGATTCACCACATCCTTCAAGTTCCCTTCCAAACCACACACCATTCTGAATTAGAGCTATGTCTCTGTTCTTTCACTATAACTGGGCCTCCCTTTCTAACAGCAGAATGGGTGTACCTGTACTACATGGACTGCAGCGATTCAAGAAAGCGGCTCACCACCATCATCTCGAGCAATTAGGGATGGGCAATAAATGCTTGATTAGCCAGCGATGTCAACGTAACATGAACAAATACATTTTTAAAATGTAATTTGTTTGTAAACAGCATTAATTTGAAGGATGAGGTGAATTTATTGTCTGTGTGCAAGTAATAATAGAATCCCAGGTCCCTTCTATAAATGATTGTTCGGACCATAAGCAAGAAAAATAACACGACATTCTATTACATTTTATTTGAAATATCTGATAAGAGATTTAGCTTTGTTTCTTCATGTAGTCAGAATCTAATACTTGACAACCCTCAAAAGAAAGGTTTAATTTGCAACTACACAGTGCCAAATTCCAGGATTTAGAAAATAGAAGCTGCAGAGCCATGCTGGGAATGTTAAGTTTACTGTATGTGCTGCTGTATGTCATAGGAAACTGTTTATACAGCAGCTGTGCCTGAGATACCGACCATCTTAGTCATCACTAGGATGCTGTTGATATTCCAAGATTATGCTTTCTACTCTTATGGTCAGTCAGCTTGCCGAATTTATGGTCCATGTGGCCAGCAATTCTACGTTATTTATTTAGGTTTCACCGTATCGGCTTATCGGTTTCAGAGAATGCGTTACGCACAATGAGTTACTTTTCAGGGGATGTGATGTGCTTGTGGTTTTGGCAAATACAACCTGTCTTAGCTGTCTGTATTGAAAACATCACATATGCAGCAATGAGATGAGTGACTTTCTGACCAGAATGTACAAGACCTGCAATTATTTTTGAATAGTAGCTAATTTGCTATGCACTTGAATCATCAGAACAGGTGGATAGGGCCCATTGAAGCGAAGGACTAATACATTGCAGCAACAGATAGGAACTCAACACCTGGTATAGAATATTCATACCTTCTGGAGCAAAGGCAAGCGTGCCACCAGCGGAGTGACGCTGATGCATGGTTTTCAACACCTAGATGGTGGAATATCTGAATTCACTTCTGTTGTCTGTTGCTTATTAGAAACCTATTGCTCTCCAGAAAAAAAGAGAATTTCAAAGCTGCTCACCAAGAATGATTTAAGACGTTTGCTTAAAAGTTTAAGAGCTTTGATTCTCATCTTCATGCAGCGACTCAGCAAGAGCATTGGAAAACATATCAGATTCCATGTGAATGCCATTAACACTAACCCTAACTCACCAACACCTCTTGATCCCGCCACTGCTCTGATGTGGCACGATGTGTGTTTGACATCCAAGAGCTGGGTGAACAGAGCTTTTCTGCATTTAAATATTGGGAAGAATCTTGGAAAAGAAGTACAGAAGGAGGCCCAGCTTGTCCATGCCAGCCTGAGGACACCTAGGTGCCCTTTCTAATCCCATCTTCCTGAATCCAGTCCATAGCCCTGTATCTTACAGCATTTAAGGTGTAGATCCAGGTAGGTTTAGGGTCTCTGCCTCCACCACCAATGCAGGCAGCGAATTTCAGACTCCCACTACCCAAACGTAAAAAAGGTCTTCCTCATGTCCCCCCTACATCTTCTGCTGAGGCTATTGCCTTCAAACCCTGCCACAAACTCTGTTCTCCAAAACAATTGACACCTGTCCTAAAATGCATTGTCATGTTTTGTCAGATAATGTTCCTGTGAAGCTTTGGGGTGTTTTATGATGTGAAAGATGCTGTACAAATGCATTTTCATAGTTATTCTTTCTTAACTAAGGGAGGTGGGAGAATGGCTTTGAATGCTTGGAAAGGGGGGAGGGTCTGAAGATAGGTGGTGTGGTGGTGAAGATTAAAGTCATGTCAATTGTTTTTTCAATTATGTAAATGTTGCCAAATTCTGTATTCCCAGTGAGCATCAAGACTTGCTTAAACAAATACAAGGTACCAAAAATACTGATGTCCGTGAAGATTTAGAACGTGAACTTGACTGTCTTGTAAAACGGATGGAGAAGAAAGCGGATCAGATTTCTAAACTCAGGAAACACCAGGATAAAGTAAGTGTCTAATTTTTAAAAAAATCTTCATATTCTCGAGTGACATGCAGACAATAATCTCACTGAGCAATTCAGAATTTTATTTTTTATAACCCTGTTGTATTAAAACATTTTCTTTATTCGTTCATGGGATGTGGGTGTCGCTGGCTGGGCCAGCATTTATTGCGCTGACAGCATTTAAGAGTCAACACGTTGCTGTGGTCTGGAGTCACATGTAGGCCAGACCAGGTAAGGATGGCAAATTTCCTTCTCTAAAGGACATTAGTGAACCAGATGGGTTTTTGCGACAATCGGTTTAATTTGAATCATTTTGGGGCTAGCTCAAATTTATGAAAATGTCCCCCAAAATTCTGTGTACGATGGAACTTTAATAACAACTATAACTTGCATTTATACAGCGCCTTTAATGTGGAAGAAATTTCCCAAAACACTTTTGCTTTTTTTTTTAAAAAACCTGCTTTGATAGAGGTAGCATTTGCTTTGAAGAAACATTGTAGAGCGGTGCAGTGGTTAGCACTGTTGTCTCACGGCACCGAGGTCCCAGGTTCAATCCCGACTCTGGGTCACTGTCTGTGTGGAGTTTGCACATTCTCCCCATATTTGTGTGGGTTTCGCCCCACAACCCAAAGATGTGCAGGGTAGGTGGATTGGCCACGCTATATTTCCCCTTAATTGGAAAAAATGAATTGGATACTCTAAATTTATATAAAAAGAGAAGTACCATTGTAACCATGATGATAGTGTGCCACCTAGAGGGCAAATGAAAAACATTGATTCATTCAAAACTTCAGTAAACAAAGTGCCATTATGATTTTGTTTCCACACTTTTCCTGTGGTAAGGAGGGAAATGTTAAACTAGCTTTACATCAAATTTGTTGCGGGGCAAAGAAGTAACCAGGCATTTGGAAACCTGTACGGTAGGATGACGCTGTAATCTCCATCAGAACCTGGTTTTGTTCTTGCCTCTGGATGTCAGAGAAAAATCCCGAGTAAATGGTGTAAGAAAATAAAGAGATTACATTTATTACAATTCCACATTTAACATTTAAAGGACTTCGTAGAAACTGAAAAATGTAGTCCCTATTTTGTAGAGACACTGCAGCCCACTTACAGTATGAAACTACAATGAGACAAATTCATAGATAATCTTTGTTAGTGTTGTTGGTTAAGAAATAATTGTTGGCCAGGACAGCATTCAAATCGTGCCATGGGATATTTTATGCTAATCTCTGCATGCTTAAAATCTCAACTGTGAAATAGTACAGCTAACTGTCCAGTACACTTCCTCTATTCTGCATGGAATGTCGGCCTACATTATGTGCTCAAGGGCTTGCAATGGGGCTTGAAACTGCAACCTTCTTCTGACTTAAGGCATCGAGTAAAAAATGTTCCAGGAATAGAACATTGTTGAGACTTGCTTTATTTTCTACTCGGAAGCCATAATGAACACCATCCAGTTGACCAACTTGGGCTCATTGGAAATGCCTTGACTATTTTGGTTTCCCTACCTCACAAAATACAAATGGGGGGGAAACAATGATGGATGTTGAGATGGAGGGAAATGTATTGACTGATTTGGCAGCTGGAAACTTTCATGGAAAAAGTAAAAATAATTTTACCTGAGAAATGGTTCCCCCTTATAGAACATAGAACAGTACAGCACAGAACAGGCCCTTCGGCCCTCAATGTTGTGCCGAGCCATGATCACCCTACTCAAACCCACGTATCCACCCTATACCCGTAACCCAACAACCCCCCCCCTTAACCTTACTTTTATTAGGACACTACGGGCAATTTAGCATGGCCAATCCACCTAATCCACCTTATGATATATAAGAGTGGTAAATCTCACTTAATCCTTGCTTGTTGAAATATAGGCATCAGAAGAAATTATATTTTTGGAAGCCGGACACTTGGGCTTTTCAGATCAAAATGGCCTTAAATTGGTCACATTGTTATAAAAAATACAATCGATTAGTTCATGATCTTTTTTTACGGAAGGAAACTTGCCCACCTTATCCTGTTTAGTCTATGCGACTTCAGTCCACACCCAGTCCCACACCGAATTACTCTTTGAAGAGATGAAACTGACTCCACTGTGTTAAAATTGCATCAGAAGATGGCTCGCTGACCTCTCGGTGATCAGGGATGGACAATAGTTGTCAGCCTTGCCAGCGAAGCTCACATCCGGAAAAGAAAATTACTTTGCTTGCAACAGATGTGAAGCCAGTTATGAGATATCCAACATGGAAACCAGAACTGGACCTAATTTGGCTTCAGTTACATTATACATTTTAAATCACTACAAAACCAATGTGCAAGAATAAAAATATGCGGCATGAGCGAGCTTCCCTTTAACTTAAACACTGTGAAATGCAGTCTTCAAGATGTTTGTTACTAATCTTGTGTCAATTTTTAATTTAACATTAACTCAGACTTCTTGCACTGATAAAATGTCTCTGTGTGCACAAAAAAAAATTAAAGTGACATTACTTGGGCAATGATTTTTATCTTTCTTAGGTTGAGAAATTGAAGGTGAAAGCAAAGAAAATGACGAGGGAGATGGCTGACGCTAAGAAGCGAGCAAAAGCTTTAGATGAAATGAAGGAAGTGCCAGCTAACCCCAGGGGAACAGAATTTTCAGTCAAAACAACTTCTGCTCCTGGCCAGAAAGGAAAAGAGAGCCTGCAGCTGCTTAGGAATGCACAGAAACTGCAGCTGACCCTGAGGCAAAATGACATCACATGGGAGCAGTGATCACTGTGGCTCAGAAGGCAAAGTCTATAAATTCAATTGTGATGACTTTAATTAGTATATTATTGAAGATTCGCTTCCTGAATCCTTTCGTTGTGTTTTTTAAGCTGATTCTTGTCATTTTGAAACTGATTTTAAATGCTGCAGATAATCATATGGGTGTAATGTACTTGAAATTTGTGTTTTTTACATTCATAAATTCTTTTATCTATTAACATGGTTCACTACATGCGTTTGGCACAACCTATCTGTAGCAATGTCCTTGTTTGGAGATAGGTTGCTGACCATCTTCAATGATTTGTACATGTATTATTTGTGTATACAAATTAATTTTAAAAATCCTTGAGGATCTGCTGTGTGCCCTGCCTGCCTATTTTTCATATTCTTCCATTTTGTTACCATGAACTACTGTTTAGGTAATCCACAGACCTGAAAAAAAACTGTTTTGCTTATGATGCTGTTAATTGAAGATTAAACTCAAAGGCAATGGACTATAGAATGCTGCTTATAATTGGCTATCTAAGTCTTCAGGCTATATTTATGAGGGGGTTAATTTAAACAGAACTGATTTCACCTCTCACCAGCTGTCTGTAAACAAAGGTGTTTTGATATGTGTTTCCCTCTATAAGTGGTGCCGTATTTCCTCAACCCCTCGGTTTTTGTGGAATCCAAAATTCTAGTAATAACTCAAACTGTAAACTCAAGATAGGACCAACTCAAAGGGTTAGTTTATTTGCACACACTCAAAATGCACGAGGACACAACTTTACCTCCACACTCAGACAGCAAAGAGGGATAGACAGAAGAAAGATTTAAGAGACAGAGACCACAGAGAAAATACATATTGGTTCACAAGGATTCCAGAGTCCAGAATCAAAGTCCAGTGAGGTATTCATTCCTTTATGGAGGTCAGTGGGTTGAAAACTAATGCTGTAGAATTCACACTTCCAATGGTGTTGTCTTCATGATGAGATAGTCATGCAGAGATTAATCAGTCTTGTAGGCAATGGTACAGGACTTCCAGCAAAAGCAGGGTAGATGGGGTCAGGTATCCAGTCTGGGCCAGAGCTCCTTTTCTGTGAGGCTGCCACTGAGGTGGTAAATATAACACACTGAGCTTTTCAGCAAGGCAGTGTTACTGACTCCACAAACCAGAGGCCCATATCACATGACTTGCACATCTCCATACTGTATTTGTCAAAGGCTTTGTATTCCTTGGTCTGTGTCCCCGAGCTTGTTAGATGGCTCAAACCATTAGGAATTGAATGCTTACAGGGCCCTTTGTCTTAGCAGACAAGCAGAGACTCCTGATGGTCAGCTTGGGTTATGAAATTCAGGTAGCCTTTGTTTAACTCTTTTAATTTGCCCTGTGCAGCCCACAGGATCATTTGTAGCTCCCCAGAGATGACTATGTGCTGGGTTCCCGTATCCGGCCAGGCAGTTCCTATTTTTTTGGGGGGTGGGGGGGTGTTCAGGCGGTGATTTAGCCAGTTTAAGAACCTTTTTGTTCATTTTTTAAAAATTTAGTAATAGCTATGTCGATTCAAATATATGACATGGAGATGCCAGCATTGGACTGGGGTGAGCACAGTAAGAAGTCTTACAACGCCAGGTTAAAGTCCAACAGGTCTGTTTCAGATCACTAGCTTTTGGAGCTCTGCTCCTTCCTCAGGTGAATGAAGAGGCAGGTTCCAGAAATATATATATATAAGTCAAAGATGCAGATAGAAATATTAAATAAAAACACCCTGTGGGGTTTTAGTCCTTCACAATGTTTACTGTCATTATATTTAATTAGCTAACTTAGTGATGAGAAAGGAAAACAAATCTGGGCTAGATTCCCTGCCTTCTCATAGTAAGTAGGTGCAACATTTAGCCCAACTCGGAGGCTTAATGACAACACGCTTGTATCAGAAGGTCCTGGGAAAGGTTTCTGCTTAGTATTTGAGATGCGTTCTTTGGATGAATATTAAACCAAGGTCCCATCTACTTGTCAGTTCCAAAGGGAAGTCATATTGTCCTCGAAACATTAACTCTGTTTCTTTAACCACAGAAGCAGCCAGACCTGCTGAGTTTTTCCAGCACGTTTTGATTTTTTTTTCCCCATCCAAATCAATTGCATCTAACAAATCCATGGTATGACCCCTCCCAATCACTGGAATACCCCCTGAACCATTGGTAAGACCCTCCAAATTGCCAAAATACACTCCCTACCCCAATTACTGGCATACCCCCTCATTGCTGGATTTATCACCCTAATTGCTGGCATGTCCCTGTCAATTGCTGACAAGGACCCTCTTTCCCCGCCCCCCCCTAAAGTAAGTGACACTCTTATGGGCTCGTCAAATGCCCCCAATATCAAAGATCTGTCAGTTGAGGGTAAATGGTTTCCCTTTGATGTTATGGAACCTTTGAAGTGCTTTTCTCACAGTCAATGGCATTCCCCTTTAACCTTTTTAAGCTTCTGGGCATGCTGAGAAAAACTAAAACCTTTGAACCGCATTGTTTGCATTCCATTTTGGTCCATTACCTTTTTTAAAAAGTTATTTTTATTCAAATTTTTATCAAACCATAATCTTTTGCATAACCATTAACAACATTTAACATAACAAAATGAAGATTAACCAGATATACAGAAAAGGAACAATACTATAGAACAATCCCCCCACCCCACACCCCCGGTTGCTGCTGCTGCTGACCTTTACTGCTTTCCTAGAAAGTTGAGGAACGACTGCCACCTCCGAGAAAACCCTGCATGGACCCTCTCAAGGCACACTTTATTTTCTCAAGACAGAAACCCAGTCATGTCACCAATCCAGGTCTCCAAACTCTGGGGTTTTGAGTCCGTCCACATTAAAAGGATCCGTCTCCGGGCTCCCAGGGAGGCAAAGGCCAAGACGCCGGCCTCTTTCACTTCCTGATCTCCCTGATCGTCTGACACACCAAAGATCGCTATCTCGGGACTCAGCACCACCCGCGTGCCGAAGAAAATCCCTGCCAGAATCCCTTAAGAGCCGGGCATGCCCAGAACACATGGACATGATCTGCAGGGCTTCCCGCACATTTGTCCTCAACCCCAAAGAGCTTGCTCATCCTGGTTGCTGTCATGTGTGCCCGGTGGACCACCCTAAACTGGATTAAGCTAAGCCTGGCACGTGAAGAGGAATTGACCCTGTTTAGGGCGTCCGCCCACAGGCCTGCATCCAGCTCCCTACCTAGCTCCTCCTGCCATTTGCCCTTAAGCTCCTCTACTGGGACTTCCTCCGCCTCCGGAAGTTCCCGGTAGATGTCCAAAACCTTTCCCTCCCCTACCCAGGTGCTGGAGACCACCCTATCCTGTATCCTGCGTGGGGGTAGCAACGGAAATGTCACCACCTGTTTTTTGAGGAAGACGCGCACCGAAGGTATCTGAAAACGTTTCCGGGGCAAACTGAATTTCTCCTCAAGTGCTTACAGGCTGGGAAAGGTCCTGTCCATGAACATGTCCCCCATCCTTTTAATTCCTGCCCTGTGCCAGCTTTGGAACCCTTCGTCAATCTTGCCCGGGACAAATCTGTGATTGTATCAGGGTCCAAACTAAGGCTCCCTCCACCCCACTGTGTCTTCTCCACTGACACCAGATCCTTAATGCTGCCACCACCACCGGACTAGAGGAGTAGAGGGCCGGCGAGAACGGCAGAGGTGTCGTTACAAATGCCCCCAGGCTGGTAGCTTTACACGAGGTCGCCTCTAACCGCTCCCACGTCGGAAATACCCATTTCCTAATCATGGCTATGTTAGCCGCCCAATTATAGCTGCAAAGGTTCAGCAGCGTCAGCACCCCCCCCCCCCCCCCCCCCCCCCCGCGCCCTTGCCCCCAACTGCGCTCGGGGTCTTATTTGCCCATTCAAATCCCGAGATGATCTTGTTTACCCGCTTAAAGAAGGACTTGGGGATGAAGATGGGAAGGCACTGGAAGACGAACAGGAATCTGGGGAGGACCATCATTTCAACGGTCTGCACCCTCCCCGCTAGAGATAGCGGGAGCATGTCCAACCTTTTGAAGACCCCTCCATCTGCTCTACCAGCCAAGATAAATTAAGCTTGTGGAGGGCATCCCACTTTTGAGCCACCTGTATGCCTAGGTATCGAAAGCCCTTCTCGACCATCTTAAGCAGAAGCTCTCCCAGTCTCTTCTGCCCCTTAGCTTGGATCACGAACATATCACTTTTCTTCTCGTTTAATTGAGAAATTGCCAAAGTCCCTCAAAATCTGCATGACCTCCCCATCCCCTCTAATAGATCCAAGATGTACAGGAGTAGATCATCCACATAGAGCGAGACCCGATGCTCCTCCCCCCGAACCAACCCCGCCAGTTCTTTGAAGCCTGCAGCGCTATGGCCAACGGCGCTATCGCAAGGGCGAATAATAATGGGGAGAAGGAGCACCCTTGCCTCGTCCCCCAGTGGAGCCTAAAGTATCATAGATCATAGAATTTACAGTGCAGAAGGAGGCCATTCGGCCCATCGAGTCTGCACCGGCTCTTGGAAAGAGCACCCTACCCAAGATCAACACCTCCACCCTATCCCCATAACATATGAACCCCACCCAACACTAAGGGCAATTTAGCATGGCCAATCCACCTAACCCGCACATCTTTGGACTGTGGGAGGAAACCGGAGCACCCAGAGGAAACCCACGCACACACGGGGAGGATGTGCAGATTCCGCACAGACAGTGACCCAAGCCGGAATCGAACCTGGGACCCTGGAGCTGTGAAGCAATTGTGCTATCCACAATGCTACCGTGCTGCCCAGTATTCCGACATCACCCTGTTCGGTCCGTGCACAGACTTGCCACGGGGGCCTGGTAGAGTACCTGGGCCCAACCTATGAACCCCTCACCAAATCCAAACCTTCTTAGCGCTTCCCACAGGTACTCCCATTCCACCTGGTCAAAGGCTTTCTCTGCATCCATCGTCATCACTACTTCTGCCTCCCCTCCCTCTGAGGGCAACATGATGATGTTTAGTCCTCCATACATTGGAGTTCAATTGCCTGCCCTTGACAAAGCCTGTCTGATCCTCCCCTATCACCCCAGGGACACAGTCCTCAATTCTAGCAGCCAAGATCTTGGCCAGCAGTTTCGAACCTACGTTCAGGAGCAATATCGGTCTATAAGACCCACATTGTAGCGGATCTTTCTCTCGTTTGAGGATGAGTGAAATCGAAGCCTGTGACATTGTTGGGGGGGAGGGTCCCTCTCTCTTTGGCCTCATTAAATGTCCTTAGCAGGAGTGGGCACAACAGCTCTGGAAATTTCTTGTAGAATTCTACAGGATAGCCATCCAGCCCCGGGGCCTTGCCCGACTGCATGTTCCCTAGACCCTTTACAATCTCCTCCATTACCTTTTACAAGCCTCTGGACTTACAGGTTCAGTCTATTTCAAAGGAGGGCTAAGCTTTGTTTGTTTTATAGCTCTTCACAGTCTGAGCTGGTGTTTCAAACCGCGTTTCTTCTTTAAAAAGGTTTGTTTCTTTGTTCTGAAGAGTTCCCTTTGAAACACTTTGACATGCTGGGAGAGACATCAAAGTGTTTCAAAGCTACAGAGGAAAAACTTCAAACTTCATCTGACAAACCTTTGACATTGACATTCTGGGAGAGACATCAAAGGGTTCCAACATATCAGAGGGAAGACTTTTAACAATAACTTAACATGCTGACAGACAGTTTAGTGATTTTCAAAGCTACAGAGGCATGATCTTTCACACAACCCCCATCTCAGGAAAGATCCCCAACCTGAACCCCTCCAGCCCAACTCGAGCCCTGGCCTTAAACCTGCCAATTATATTTAAGTTAATTAAGATGAGCTCAGATTTTTGTCCATGCTGGTTGGAAAATTGTTCAGGCCAGGCGCAGTGGGCTGGAGGATTCTCTACGAGTTTGACATCCAGTGAGAATCCCGTTATGGCACTCATGTCCGATTCAACAGCCTTTGGGAATCTCACCTGGGGCTAGCAGCCCCAGGAGAATCGCAGCTAATATTTCAAAGTTCATTAATCTACAATGAAGTGTTTAAAGATGTCCTGATGCAAATGATTAGCCTTTTTTATTTTAAATCCTTCATTTAATATTGTTATTATTTTCAGACTGCTTCTCACCTACCATCAAACTCTTTCCACATTTATATTGGGGGAGTCCACACTTTAGCTCGCTTATCATTCACTGGCTATGGAGAAAGTGCAGCGAAGGTTTACCAGCCTGATTCCTTGGATGGCGGGACTGTTCTATGAGGAACGACTAAATCGGCTAGGATTATATTCATTGGAGTTTAGAAGAATGAGAGGGGATCACATAGAAATTTACAAAAATCTTTTTTTAAATTTAGAGTACCCAAATATTTTTTTCCAATTAAGGGGCGATTTAGCGTGGCCAATCCACCTAACCTGCACATCTTTGGCTTGTGGGGGATGATACCCACGCAGACACGGGGAGAATGTGCAAACTCCACACAGACGGTGACCCGGAGCCGGGATCAAATCTGGGTCTTCCGCGCTGGAGGCAGCAGTACTAACCACTGCACCGCCAATTTACAAAACTCTAACAGTATTTGACAGGGTAGATTCAGAAAGAATGTTCCTGATGATAAGGGAATCCGGAACTAGGGGCGATAGTTTGAGGATAAGGGATAACCTTTTAGGGCTGAGGTGAGGAGATATTTCTTCACTGAGAGGGGTGAATCTGTGGAACTCACAACCACAGAAATTAGTTGAGGCCAAAACATTGTGTAATTTCAAGAAGGAATTAGATATAGCTCTTGGGGATTAAGGGATATGGGGGGGGGGGGGGGAGGCGGGATCAGGGTATTGAACTTGATGATCAACCATGATCATAATGAATGGTGGAGCAGGCTCTAAGAGCCAAATTGCCTCTTCCTGCTTCTACTTGCTATGTTTCTATGGCTCCATCAACTAAATTTCACACATCCTCGCTTTTTAAAAACGGGGTGCTGTTGCTCTCAGATGAAACTAGTTCGATAGCAGCACCCCCCCACCCTCCTTAAGATCACTGTTTGGATTGATTGCCAGTTGAAAATGAAGTGAAATCTCAAATGCTTTCTTGTTTTGATCTAATCAGTTGGTCTGCCAAAGTGTGGCAAGAAAAATCTCAGTTGAAGTATCGGAATCCAGGTTCAATTCTCTCCCCTGACTGCACCCCACTTCACCCGGGTTCTTGAGCTGTCCAATAGGGAAGAGAGACAATTGTTTGCTGCAAGGCTTCAATTGCCTGAAGAACAGCATTCGTAAGAGTTTGGAAATGGTTGGCGCTCTAACATAACCACAGGAAGTGCTCAGGGAAAAATAGATTTCATACCCTATTCAATGATTTAATGTGCTGCAGGTTATGGTAAAACTTTGATGAAAATGTGTTTATATTTTAAAAACCTGACACACAAAAATGTTGAAACCCCAAATGAATTGTTGCTCTAATGCATGAGAATTAACAGGTCTGACTGGGACCACATCCTCTCCAATGCACAATATAAGACATTAATGTTAATGAAAGCACACCACATTTGAAGAGTAAATAATTTTTAAGCTAGTCGAGCGGCTATTTAAATGCAAGATTTTCCCCATGTGCTATTACTTTGCATAAACCTGGTGCAAAACCCATTATTTGCACGCAACCTGAAGGTATGCAAATCTCAATTGTATACAGATGGTTTGTTCTTTGACTGGGATAAAAGTGAAGTTCTTTGAGAAATATCTTAACTGCAAAGCAGAATTCAACATCATACACATTTATACAATGGCCATAGAAGGGAACAGAAGGTACACTGTGTTCTGGTCTGACCTCCACATTCAAGCATTTTTGATAACGCACTGAGTAACTGCAAAGACAGTGTAGACGGCCCTATGGATCCTGCTGTGCTTACTATCAAACAGGGAGATCTTCTTTCCCATTCAGACTACCACACACAAACTAGCACATCTCTCACTTAAACGCAACACAACTGTTGCTCGTTCTGGGTGAGTGTGCTTAACACTCGATTTGGCTCTGTTTCATTACTTAGCTCTGGAGTCGCCAGGTATCGTTAAGATACCGCCACAAGTTTCAAGGTCAAGTTCAAAGCAATAAAACCATACACCAATTAGTAAGTTCAAACAAATGAGTTTATTATAATACAATTATAAACTACTCATGCACACGCTAAGATGACTAAACTATTCCTACCACTAAATAGACCAATACTTATCTGAATAAGGAACTGCCGGATCAGGGGACAAGGGCCTCTTGCTCTGCACTGGGTCCACAGACTTCAGGTTGGTACGGGTTAAAAGGGGTCAGGAGTGTCTATCTCTGGTAGCGATCGTTGTGAGACACTTACTTGCTGGCGGCTGCTGTCCGAACCTCTCCTATCTCTCGGTCAAGATCTTCTTCGGTAAAGGCTGGTCGAGTGGACTGGTCAAGAAGAACGAACTGAGTTTGGGACCTGTCTTTTATAGGTCCCAGGGCTTTGCGCCCTTTTGGGCGGACCCTCTATCTGCTGGGGATCGATTGGGTCTCTCCCAATCGATTTGTTTGAATCCCCCCAATACTGAGGCTGTCCCTCGGCTCCTAGGCGGGCCTTCAGGTGCTTTGTCTCCGAACCCCGCTGGTGCCGGGGTGTCTGGCTTCCCATAAAATGTTGCAATCACTTCCCTATCTGTGTCCATTGTCCCTGGGATTGTTCCATTACTATGCTAACTGTCCCGGAGATTGCCTCATTAGTATGCGAAATGTTAGTTTCGGTGCTGTCTGCTCTCTTAGCAGACAGAATACACAGTGGCTTGTTGCAGCCTGCTGGTGCTGCAAATTTTGTCCATTTCACCCTGCAAGCTTTGCGTTCCTCCATTTTGTATTGAGGGAATGGCCAACTTCGGTGGCTACACTACAAGGAGCCACCTCTATTTACAGAATAAACAAGCAGGTAAAAGACCTCCCAGAAATAGGTGTTCAGATGGTGTACATCATCCGGACCTCAGATGATATTATAGACACTTGGAGTCTTTTTCAGCAGGCCTCTATGACCCATCCATACCACTCCATGACTGTCCAAACCTTTGAAAAGGAGATAACCTAGTTCAGCCTTATAATTAGATTTTTTAAAACCTCATTGGCTGAACCAGCATTTATTGCCCATCCCTAATTGCCCTTGTACTGAGTGGCTTGCTAGGCTAGGCCATTTAAGAGTCAACCACATTGCTGGGGGTCTGGAGTCACATGTAGGCCAGACCAGATAAGAAATGCAGATTTTCTTCCCTAAAGGACATTAGTGAACCAGATGAGATTTTACAATAATCGACAATGGTTTCATGGTCATCATTAGACTTTTAATTCCAGATTTTTATTAAATTCAAATTTCACCATCTCCCGGAGTGGGATTTGAACCCTGGTCCCCAGAGCATTTACCCTGGGTGTCTGGATTGGTAGTCCAGTGACAATATCACTATGCCACTGCCTCCCCAGAATGCCATTTTGGACCTTTGACCTACTGAAATCCAGGAACTATGACCAAATTATCAAACCACTGAAAAATGTTCCCACCACAACTGATTTGTAAAGCCAAGCTATTCTCTCAAATTAACTGATTGATAGTTAAATATCTGTAATTGCTGAGATAATGTAATTAATTTTACGGTTAAAATAAGTGAATTTTCTTCACAAAGAAACTGCCTGGAAAAGTGTTGTACATTCTCCCAGTGTCTGCATTGGTTTCTTCCAGGTGCTCCGGTTTCCTCCCACAGTGCAAAGATGTGCAGGTTGGGTGGATTGACCATGCTAAATTGTCCCTTAGTGCCCAAAGGATAGGTGGGGTTCCAGGGATAGGGTGGGGGAGTGGGCCTAGGTTAGGGTTCCTAGGGGTGCACATCACCAAAAATCTGTCCTGGTCCACCCACGTCGACGCTATCACCAAGAAAGCACACAACAGCGCTTATACTTCCTCAGGAAACTAAGGAAATTCGGCATGTCCATATTAACCCTTACCAACTTTTACAGGTGCACCATAGAAAGCATCCTATTGTGCTGCATCACAGCCTGGTATGGCAACTGCTCGGCCCAGGGCCGCAAGGAACTTCAGAGAGTTGTGAACACAGCCCAGTCCATCACACAAACCTGTCTCCCCTCCACAGACTCCATCTACACCTCCTGCTGCCTGGGGAAAGCGGGCAGCATAATCAAGGATCCCTCCCACCCGGCTTACTCACTTTTCCAACTTCTTCCATCGGGCAGGAGATACAGAAGTCTGAGAACACGCACAAACAGACTCAAAAACAGCTTCTTCCCCACAGTCACCAGACTCCTAAATGACCCTCTTATTGACTGACCTCATTAACACTACACCCTGTATGCTTCATCTTGTCCCAATGCTTATGTAGTTACATTGTATATCTTGTGTTGCCCTATTATGTATTTTCTGGAATTTTGTTTAATCCCCTTTCCTTCCCATGTACTGAATGATCTGTTGAGCTGCTTGCAGAAAAATACTTTTCACTGTACCTCGGTACAAGTGTGATGCACCATCAATTGGACACGAGACGAAGATGTGATCCAAACAAAAGGCTTTAATGCACAAGATGTGTGCCCGGCAGCAGACGTACAGAAGAATGGCCGACTGCCGGGAACACGGGTTCTTATATCCCGCTTTGTAGGCGGAGCTACCTACCTCTCAGCCAATCGGCTGAGAGGCACATGACTTACCCAGGCCAATGGGCAGCGAGTCCTCTGCACCAATAGCAGCTCACTTCTGAGGTACCTAATACCCCTAGTCATACTACCACAATGTGAGAATAAACAAATCCAATCCAATCTTTTGGAGGGTCGGTATAGACTTGATGTGCCAACTGACCCTCCTTCTGCACCACTGTAGAGACTCCATGATTCTTATAGATCACATAAATGACTACATCCCCACCCCCCTTACCCCACCAATGTAGCAGTACATCCACCAAAGCAAAGTACTGCAAATGCTGGATATCTGAAATAGCAGTAATTCTAAAAAAAAATTGTTGAATGTTTGATTTCCATCTGAACTTTTGGAATCTAAAACCAGCCATTTTGAATACCTAATGAGAGTGGGAGCGGGCGGGTAGGTAATTTGAATGGAGAGCTTCGTATATCTCTTATGGACCCACCTGCAGCTTAGCAGCGGCTGTGGAACCTGCACCTGGAATCGCCTACCCCGGCTGTTGTAGCGTTTCTATAGTTACAAATGGACGAGTTTGATTGCTGGGGCGGGGGCGGGGGGGAGAGGCAGTCAATAATAAACACATAGGTGTTTGAAGGGCATTAAAGGATAATGAGAGGGTACACTTCAAAGAAACGTTTGGAGATGAATAGGCATAAAGTGAGAGGGGAGATTGTGAATGTTGATATTGTTGCCCTGGTGATTCCACACTCAGCTGCCTGTCACCCTCCCCTTACACTGGTTCCCTCACACTGTCCCTTCTGGACGCATTTGCTGCTAGGATTTTCACTCCGGGATCATTCCGCGTTCTTCCAGGTTGGGAAATGTTTTTTTTAAAGAAACACTTGTGGGATAGACTCAAACGAGTTGAAACGCTGCTTTGCAATTCGTGTGGGAAAATAGCAACCTGGCGTTGCTAATTCAGTCATAATTTTTCATCTTACATTTTGTTTTTGAAGCCGCCTTGCTTCTTGAGGCAGGAACTTGGAGCAACGCCTGCTCTCTAGGTAGACTGTGGAACTTAAAATAAAACAGCAAATAAGACAAAATAGAGGTTGCTGCTTTACCTGGTCACTTAAACTACCTGTTTTAACTGGATGTGAAGCCGCCTGTTACCCTTTTTATAATCATTAGAATAAAGAGATTTTTAGTATTTCATATCTTTCAAGTTCCATTACGGAAGTATTTTGTTTCCCCTCGTTGCTGTGCAGCGCTTATTGAGTTTTTGGTTAGGGCCATGCAGATGCTCCCATCTAGTTCACCCTCGACTCAGTAGCAACACTAGCAGCCTCTGATTTCAGGTTCAAATCCCACTCCAGTGCTTTGAGGAACCAGTTTAGGTTTACATTAGAACTTTGTGCTCCTGTAGTTTTCTGTGCTTCGCTGTAACACTGACTAATAAGGACTGTAATAACAGTAAGTTTATTCAACTAACTCTTCAGCTGTAAGGAACACTTGTGCACTGCCCACGGTCCCAGGGAGATCTGGCACAGTTCTGCCACATGGGGCTAGATTGACCGTGTTACCATGTAGTTACATGCTGACCTGGTCTACAGTCCTTATTCACAAAATATTGTTGAGTTTTTTTATGGATGATTTAACAGGGGTGGCACAATGGTTAGCACTGCTGCCTCACAGTGATGGGTTCGATTCTAGTCTTGTGTGACGGTGTGGAGTTTGCATTTTCTCCCCAGGTTGGCGTGGGTTTCCTCTGGTTTCTTCCCACAGTCCAAAGATACACAGGTTAGGTGGATTGGCCATGATAAATTGCCCCTAGATGGGATTATGGGAATAGGATGGAGGATTGGGCCGAGGTTGAAAGTTCTTTCAGAGGGGCGGTGCAGACTGATGGGCCAAATGGCCTCTGATCCACCATCAATAACCACGAGACGAAAATGGTGAAACTATTGAGGCTTTATTGCACAAGATGTTGAGCCTCCTGCAGCTGGAACCAGAATGGAAGCAGCGCAGGAGAGCGTGCACTTTTATACTCCGCCTGCTGGGAGGAGTCAGCAGGCAGGGATTTACCATGTTACCTGTAGTATGGCGGCAGTACCGTAATACTCGTAGTGTGTTACCAATGGTGTTTACCACATTCACCCCCTGTTTAAAAAAAAGTCCAGCGGTTGTGAAAATAATGTTACAGATTGAGTCTGTCGGAGGCCTTGATCCTCCGCCGCGATCGCCTCAGTCCTGGTTGTGGTGTGGGCGCCGATTGTGGTCACCTGCGACTCCGGGAACGTGTTGTCCTTTCCTTCGTCACCCAGTAGTGGATCCGGTGAGGGTGTGGATGCTGCTGGGGTGGGGGCCATGGTGAGGTTCTCTGGGGGGAGGGTGGGTGGCGCAGGGGCGAGGGGGCAACCAGAGGGGGAGGGGATGGTACCAGGTTGGTGGTGGTGACAGTTGTGGGTCGGGACCCGGCAGGTGCCAGGTCCCATGGGGAGACTGTGTCCTGTCGCCCGTCGGGGTGTGCCATGTAGGCGTACTGTGGGTTCGCATGGAGGAGTCCGATTTGTGACTCCTCACATGCTTCCGTAGGAGGACGGGCCCAGGAACTGTCAGCCAGGTTGGGAGCGAGACCCCGGAGGTGGACTTCCTAGGGAAGGCAAACACCCGTTCATGAGGGGTCTCATTAGTAGCGGTGCACAGGAGCGACTGGATGGAGTCGAGCGCATCGGGGAGGACCTCCTGCCAGCGGGAGACCGGGAGATTCCAAGACCGAAGTACCAGCAGGACGGCCTTCCAGACCGTCCTGTTCTCCCTCTCCACCTGTCCATTTCCCCGGGGGTTGTAGCTGGTCGTCCTGCTCGAGGCGATGCCCTACCTGAGCAGGAACTGACATGAAGGAGGATCCTCATCACTCATGAAGGAGGATCCCCGATCACTATGGATGTAGGTGGGGAAACTGAACAGGGTGAAGATGCTGTGCAGGGCCTTGATGACCGTGGCAGATGTCATGTCGGGGCAGCGGATGGCAAATGGGAAACGGGAGTACTCATCAATTACATTGAGAAAGTACATGTTGCAGTTGGTGGAGGGGAGGGGCCCTTTGAAGTCGATACTGAGGTGCTCAAAGGGGCGGGAGGCCTTCACCAAGTGCGCTCTATCTGGCCGGTAGAAGTGCGGCTTGCACTCCGCGCAGACTGGGCAGTCTCTGGTCACAGTCCTCGATGGAGTGGGGCAGGTTACGGGCCTTGATAAAATGGAAGAACCGGGTGACCCCCGGGTGGCAGAGGTCATTGTGCAGGGCCTGGAGTTGGTCCACTAGTTCGCTGGCACATGTACCACGGGATAGGGCATTTGGGGACTCATTGAGTTTCCCCGGGCGATACAGGATCTCGTAGTTATAGGTGGAGAGCTCGATCCTCCTCCTCAAGATCTTGTCGTTCTTGATCTTGCCCCGCTGTGTATTGCTAAACATGAAGGCAACAGACCGTTGGTCAGTGAGGAGAGTGAATCTCCTGCCGGCCAGGTAATGCCGCTAATGCCGCACCGCTTCCACAATGGCTTGGGCCTCCTTTTCGACAGAGGAGTGCTAAATTTCGGAGGCATGATGGGTGCAGGAAAAGAAAGTCACAGGACTACCCGCCTGGTTGAGAGTGGCAACCAGAGCTACATCCAATGCATTGCTCTCCACCTGGAAGGGGAGGGACTCGTCGACCGCGTGCATCGTGGCCGTGGCAATATCTGCTTTGATGTGGTTGAAGGCCGGGTGGGCCTAAGCCGTCAGGGGGAAAACTGTTGACTTCATGAGTGGACGGGCCTTGTCCGCATAATTAGGGACCCACTGGGCATAATATGAGAAAAGCCCCAGGCATCGTTTCAGGTCCTTGGGGCAGTTGGGGAGAGGGAGTTCCAGGAGGGGGCGCATGCGGCCGCAGTCGGGCCCTCGGACTCCATTTTCCACAACGTAGCTAAGGATGGCTAAGCGGTTGGTGCGGAAAACACATTTCTCCTTATTGTACGTGAGGTTCAGGAGTTTGGCAGTATGGAGGAATTTTTGGAGGTTTGCGTCGTGGTCCTGCTGATCGTTATTTAGATACGGGAACCTGGCCCGCAGCCCATACTGGTCAACCATTCGGTCCATATCTTGCTGGGAGACCGATACCCCATTGGTGACGCCAAAGGGAACTCTAAGGAAGTGATAGGGAAGGCCATCTGCCTCGAATGCAGTGTATTGGCTGTCCTCCGGGCGGATGGGGAGCTGGTGGTAGGCGGACTTCAAGTCAACTGTGGAGAAGATTCGATACTGCGCAATCTGATTGGCCATGTCAGATATGCGTGGGAGGGGGTACACGTCGAGCTGCGTGTACCGGTTGATGGACTGACTGTAGTCGATGAACATTCAGTGTTTCTCCCCAGTCTTAACTACCACCACGAGCTCTCCAGGGGCTGTCACTGGCATCAATGACCCCCTCCCGCAGGAGCCGTTGGACTTCCGACCTGATAAAGGCCCTGTCCTGTGCACTGTACTGTCTGCTCCTCGTGGCGACGGACTTACAGTCCGGGGTGAGGTTTGCAAAAAATGAAGACAGGTCGACATTATGGGTCGTGAGGCCACAGACGGTGAGGGGAGGGGAGGGGGGGGGGGGGGGGGGGGGGCGGTCAGGGGTCCGCCGAATTTCAGAGTAAGGCTTTGGAGGTGGCATTGAAAATCGAGACCCAGTAACAGGACAGCGAAGAGGTGGGGGAGGACGTAGAGTCTGAAGTTGCTGAACTCTACGCCCTGAACGGAGAGGGTCACGACGCAGTACCCCCGGATTTGCACGGAATGCGATCGGGAGGCCAGGGAGATTTTCTGGGTGACGGGGAGGACCGGGAGGGAGCAGCGCCTTACCGTAGCAGGGTGGATGAAACTCTCTGTGCTCCCGGAGTCAAAGAGGCAGGTCGTCTCGTGCCTGTTGATCTTTACAGTCATCGGCGTGGTCGCGAGGTTGCGGGGCCGAGACTGATCGAGGGTGATGGAGGCAAGCTGCGGAATGTGTTGGGAGATGCTGGGCTGATCAGCGGTGGCGGAGATATCGGCGGGCCGAGAACGGCCGGGCGAGCAGGGGTCCTGAGGCACAGGCCAATATGGCACCGAAGGTGGCGGTGCCCACGGTGCGCACATGGAGGACGACATCCAAGCTGGCAGTGCCCACGGGCCACACGTGATGAGTGGCTGAGAAGATGGCGGCGCCCCTGGATCACACGTGGGGGGTGTAGCAATGCTGGGCCTGGAAACGGCAGCGACCGATCGGGCCTGGCAAACAAGACGAAGTGGCTTTTCTTTCCACACCATTGCAGGTCGCACTCCGCGCCGGGCAGCGCTGCCTGGGATGTTTGCTCTGGCCACAGAAATAACATTTGGGCCCTCCGGAGTTGGCTGGCTGCCGCGCGGCACAGGCTTGCGGTGTACCCGAGTCGGCAGCTGGTGGGGCCCACGATGCCCATGAGGATGCCGCGCAGTCAGAGGTGTAGGCCTGCAGATTGCGGGAGGCCACTTCTAAGGAGTTGGCAAGCTGCAAAGTCTCTAAGATCGAACATACCCCTTTCCAATAACCGCTGGCGAACGTAATTAGACTTAATGCCTGTGACATAAGTGTCTCTGATTATTAGTTCGGTGTGTTGGACTGCCAACACTGCCTGGCAATTACAGTGCCTACCGAGTATCCGTAGAGCCCGCAAGAAATCGTCCTGACACTCACCCGGGAATTGCCGTCTCGTGGCCAGAAGGTGCCTGGGGTACACCTGATTCACAGTCTTGATGTACTGTCCCTTTAGTAGCGTCATTGCTTCTGTGTAGGTGGGCGCGTCCCGAATGAGGGGAGAAACTTGTGGGCTCACCCGTGTGTAGAGGATCTGGGTCTGAGAGTGCTTCAGTGGCTGCTCCGAGGTATCCTTCAAAGCAGGCTAGCCAGTGCTCGAAGGTGGACGTGACATCGGCTGAGTGGGGGTTCAGCTCCAGGCGATCAGGCTTGATTAAGACGTTCATCTCTAAACATCTTGTGCAATAAATTGATGTGCCATCAATGACCACGAGACGAAAATGGTGAAACTATTGAGGCTTTATTGCACAAGGTGTTGAGCCTCCTGCAGTTGGAACCAGAATGGAAGCAGCGCAGGAGAGCAGACACTTTTATACTCCGCCTGATGGGAGGAGCCAGCAGGCTGGGATTTACTGTGTTACCTGTAGTACAGTGGCAGTACCGTAATATGCGTAGTGTGTTATCAGTGGTGTTTACCACAGCCTCCTTCTGCACTGTCGGGATTCTATGACTACATTTACACAACTGTTTATGCCCTCTTGTCAGCCTTGGCTCAGTGCTAACACTCCTGCCTCTGACTCCATGTGGTATGTAAAATGGTTACTGCCTTAAAGCCTTTTATTTATCGCTGGCTTTGAAAGCAGACCAGCAGCACGGTTCGATTCCCGTACCAGCCTCCCCGAACAGGTGCTGGAATATGGCGACTAGGGGATTTTCACAGTAACTTCATTTGAAGCCTACTTGTGACAATAAGCGATTTTCAATTTCATTACTTACATCATCTGAATGCCACTAAGATGTCCAAAGACCTGCTTATCTAAAAAATAACATGTAACAATTTCCTACATTCATCACACCGGGAAGAGAATTCCAAAGACTAATGATCCTGATAAGGGACTTTCCTGTTGATTCCCTTATTTCATATTTCTTTTACTTTCATTTTTGCTCCATGGATCTTTAATGGAGATGTATCTTCAAGTCGAGCAGGGACAGTGAGGAACTCAAAAGTTGCAAAATAGTACACTGTGCTGTGAAGATTTAGATTTTGAGCAGAAGAACTCAGACTTTCTGGCGCCCGAGTGATTGGAGGGATTTGGTTCGATTGGTTGTCTGGTGGCCAATGGATTGGCCAAGGACAGTATCCTGCCCGGCAACAGACAGTGATTTGGTACTGCCAGGTGGGGTTTTCAGGGAACCCAGCAGTGCTGGGTTGGGTGCTGGGAGGAGAAGCTTTGTGTTTCTCTCCTTTTTTCTCCCAAATGTTTCCTACCTGCTGTTTCTGAGTCTGCAGAGAGGTCTCGAGACTCTGATGAGTCTACAGTGAAAACCATTACAGACTGAAGGCAAAGACTTCCAACTAGAGGCCTAGACTGAAAAGGTCTAACTGAAAAACGTCCATCTGAAACAGAGGGCGGGTTTCTCCGGTCTCCAACGCTGAAATCGTGTTCGGCGATCGGCCAGAGAATCCCCGTTGGCACCAAAATCGGATGAAATTTATAATTGATTTTCAAAAGCAGGAACAAGACGAAGCAAACCCACCAGAGGCGCTTAGGTAAGTATAACCCCCAAAGGGGGGAGAGGGACATGGCCAGGCAGTACCCTGGCACTGCTGCATGACACTGCCCCATGCAGTGCAGTGATGCCATGGGCCATGCCTACAGAATGAAATAAAAATCGCTTATTGTCACGAGTAGGCTTCAATGAAGTTACTGTGAAAAGCCCTAGTCGCCACATTCCGGCGCCTGTTTGGGGAGGCTGGTAGAGGAATGTTCCTGTACAGAGTGCCAGACCATCTGGAAATCTTCTCGCCTCAGCCAGCACTTTGTGCACAGAATGGAAAATTCCGCCTATTAACCTTGATCCACACCATCAGATTTGTCGACCAAATCAAAATTAAAATTTGAAAACAAAATTCCTCAGCATGTTTGTCTCTAAAAAAATATGCTCAGGTTTTGTACCAAGCTTAGTGTATATTTTGAGTTCTTGGCAAATGCCTGATATGTCAGGTTAAACACATGAATGATGAGTGATGCAATCGGTGCTTACCAATGAAATGAGTATATTAGTAACTCCATCCACAGAACCACAGAAAGGTTACGATGCAGAAAGTGGCCATTCAGCCCATTGTGTCTGTGCTAGATTAATCCAAATCTATTCTAACACTTATTTGATGGCACATTTGTCTTCAGCTGGTAAATAACTGTACCACGATGGGTGAAACGTACAAAGTCTCTGCTACTTCCCGAATCCAGGCTATGGAAAGTGAGCTGGCTGGAGAGCTGGCAGAACTGAAGCAAGAGATTGAAGAAATTGGAATATTACAGGGAGCACCTGCACGACCTTTCAGGTAATGTTTTGTAATAAACATTGGCCAGCTTTTTTTTTGTTAAAATTAAAAATACTTGATTCATATTAAAAATAATAATATATTTTAAGAAATGTGCAAACACTACTTGTATGCTAGCACCACAAAGAAAGCAAAAAATTGAAGTTGTAGCTATCCAGAAGCATTGTGTAAGGAAATGAGAGGATGTGAGGCAACCCTGCGGGGGGCTATTTTGAGCCGCACTCTCCATCAGTGAGAAATGTGATGCGGACTCAAAATCAGGAGGGAGGTGGCACGATGGTGAAGTGGTTAACACTGTTGCCTCATGGCGCCTAGGACCCGGGATCGATCCCGGCCCCAGGTCACTGTCTGTGAGGAGTTCCCCCTCGTGTCTGCGTGGGTCTGACCCCCACAACCCAAAGATGTGCAGATTAGGTGGATTGGCCACGCTAAATTGCCCCTTAATTGGAAAAAATAGAATTTTTAACAATTACCACGCTGCGGGAGCCCAGGAACATCATTTTACTACATTAGCATGTGATCAGCAAGCACTCAGTTTGGACCTCCTCCCCCCCCACCCCCCCCACCCCCCTCCCCCCCCCCATCACGGAACATTCATGGGGCGCTAACCTGACATCACAACGGTGCCATTTACAACACATCTACATCAACGTGAACCTGGCGGCCTCACCTTCGAGGGGGATATCGGAGATGAGCCATGTATCTCCAGGGTCTTCGCTGCTCGGATGCACTGGAGAGACATAGACATACATAGACAGAGAACATACAGTGCAGATTGAGGTCATTCGGCCCATCGAGTCTGCACCAACTCACTTAAGCCCTCACTTCCACCCTATCCCCGTAACCCAATAACCACACCTAACCTTTTGTGCGAGGACGTGGGAACACAGATACGTTCAACCCTGGGCTGGGGGTCAGTCTCTCAATCTCGGGGGGGGGGGAGGGGTCAGTAGCAGGCCTTAGCTTCCACTCACTTCGAGGTGCCCCGTGCTTTAAGGATCTGGAGGCTGGCATACAGACATTGCTTCCTGTGCCTTCCTTGCTAGGCTTGTGCTCAAATCTCCACTGAGGGTGTGCCCATCCTTAGTGCGAGCTGGAAAGTGGGTGGAAAGAGGTGAATAAAGAGGTTCAGCACTGGGGACGACTGTGTGCCTCTTGAGTGGAGTTTCCATGAGAGGCCAGGGAAGGGTTGCATCCTTATCTCATGAGGCATGAGACCCTCGTACCTGTACTTGGGGAAGCATGGCTGCAGTGCAAGTAGGACCCCATGCTCAGGCAGCACTGTGAGGACAAAGGGGTGAAGCTACATGGAATTTAAATTCCACTTGTCTGCGTTTAACTGTCGGTATTAATCTGTTGGGCTGTGAACTGGGAGAATGAGGGTGCCCTCTCGGTCTGTGCTTGTCATACTATTTACAGGCTTCCCTCGAATCAGCTTTGACCCTTTGAAACACATTTTGATTTGACATTTTAAGATTAATTTTCTCTTTGCTTTTGTTTAAGGCAGTATCCCTTTAAGGAACGGGCCATATTACTTTGTCCCTCAGTTTGTTTAATTTAGTTTATTTGGCTGAATTAAAAATAGTTGGAGTCCCGGGCCCTGGAGGGACTGGGGTGCTTTATTGACCCTCATAATCACATTTTAATTTGATGTTTTAAGTTGTATTTGCGAGCCTGCCTCCACCTGCCGTGGATCTTCAGCTGTGAGGTGCTCACCAGTGAGTGATCCTGAAGTCTTCCTACTGCTTAATCCTGTCGAGTACAAGTTCTGCACTGGTATAGGGTGCGGGTGACAGCTGTGATGCCTCTTCCATGGTGATGTCCAAGAATTCCCCTACGGAGCTGCTCGGATCAGTAATATCCAGGGGGCTTGAGGATGGTCCAGGCTACTCATCTGATTGCCCTGCAAGGAAGAAAGATGGCATTAGTACATCTTGTTTACTCACATGAGGCTTGAAGAATGACTGTGTTTACTTAGGGTTCTCACTTTCGCTCACTGCTCCTACTTTTCCCTCCGCACAGGCACGGTCCTGCTCCTCCGCAGCCAGCTCTTTTCTCGTGTGGGGTGATGTTGCGGAGCCCTCACAGACTCGGGGTGGCTGGGCCCTCTCACCACAGTTGTGCTCGATTTTGAACTGCGGAGAGGCAGATGGGGAGAGCGTAAGCGGGGGTCCTGCCAATTCAGATGGTTGAGGAGTGACATGTGTGGGACTGGGGTGGGAGCAGGGATGTGAGGAGCTGAGTTGAGACTGGAGTGACACCATGGGAATTGGGGGAGGGGCGAGAGATGAAGTTGAAGGCCTCGTGACAGGTGGACAACCTGTAAGGTCCCAGGGTGAGGGATCACATTGGAGGTGCGAAGGGTGTGTGAGGGGGTGCAGTGAGAGACTTCAGATGGCAGACCTACCCTGGCCACGTGAAGGTCATTCATTTTTTTCTGACACTGCTGGCCGTTCTCTTCTGCAGGGAGCTGGCACTTACTAAAGCTGCAATACCCTCAAACGCAGAGGTATTCACCTTTGTGGAGGACGCCTTCTGGAATTCGAGTACAGGATGTCCCACCTCTGTTGGGTCCCACCTCTGCTGAACTCCAACCAGGATTCTGGTCAGGGCTCTCTCCGAGAACCTTGGAGCCGGCTTCCTGGCTGTAATCCCCTCGGGTAGATCTGGGACAATTGTTGGGGACGCGTTTAAATGGAGCTCCTCAGTGACTGCAACGTCGCGCCCGACTCGGTGACGTGATGAGGCCGTTAAATCTCGCGAGAGACCTCTTGCCTGGGCAAGATCCAGATTTATATGTTCAAGTGAACAATTAGGCTTACTTAAATATGTTGGTGCCCAATGCTCCCGAGACCTGTGAACAAACGCCCCCTCCTGGGAGGCTTCGCCATGGCGCTGTTTAGCACTGATCCACACAAACCCCCGGGTGGTCGGGCTCCCAAGTGGGCGGCTTTGAGCAGGGTGGTACCCTGGCACTCCTGATGCCACCTGAGCATCTTGGCACTGCCACATGCTCACTGCTAGGGTGCCAGGTTGGCAGTGTCAAGGTGCCTGGGTGCCAGATTGTCCATGCCAGGGATTGAGCCCAGGGGTGTCTTGATCTTATGAGGTGAGGTAAGGGGGGGTAGTTTCGAGGAGCTCCCTAACAGGTAGGTTGGGCCATGGTGGGGCCCGGAGGTTGCGAAGGGGATGCCAAGGGTGGTTAGAGATCAGGGTGGCATTTAGAAATGCGCCCTAATCTCTTCCTTAGTTCAGGAAATAAGGCAAGTGCGGTCTCGACAGACCATTCCTGAGCGACACCAAAATAAAGACCCTCTGGGGCCTCACGGTAGCATGGTGGTTAGCATCAATGCTTCACAGCTCCAGGGTCCCAGGTTCGATTCCCGGCTGGGTCACTGTCTGTGTGGAGTCTGCACGTCCTCCCCGTGTGTGCGTGGGTTTCCTCCGGGTGCTCCGGTTTCCTCCCACAGTCCAAAGATGTGCGGGTTAGGTGGATTGGCCATGCTAAATTGCCCATAGTGTAAGGTTAATGGGGGGATTGTTGGGTTACGGGTATACGGGTTACGTGGGTTTAAGTAGGGTGATCATTGTTCGGCACAACATCGAGGGCCGAAGGGCCTGTTCTGTGCTGTACTGTTCTATGTTCTATGTTCTAAAGAGTCCCTTTTTGATAGCAGGGTCGTTCATGGCACTGCAGATGCTGAGAAACGCCCTGCTAGACACGCTCTCAAGCCTGTGATTAAGTTGCCCCGGGGCGAACAAATCAGTGGGAAGCCACCAAGAATGAGGCGTGATTCACATGGGGAATAAAAACTTGTTTGTTTAAGAGGTTCAAAATTCCATGAGATTTCCAGCCAATGCCGTCAGCGGGATTCACCCCGTTTATCTCACCGGATTTGATACTTTGACATTTTTTGGTAAGATTCCACCAGATTAATTCCGGGGATGATAGGGTTGGCGTATGAGAAGATATTAAACAGTTTGGGCTTATACTCGCTAGAGTTTAGAAGAATGAGAGGGGATCTGATCGAGTATATAAAATACTAACATAGGAATTAGGAGCAGAATTAGGCAATTCAGCCCTTTGAGCCTGCTCCACCATTCAATCAGATCATGGCTGATCTCTTCCTGATCTCAAATCCACCTCCTTGGCTGTTCCCATACCCCTTCAACCCATCCCTTTCAGTAGTCGGTATGCAGCTACAGATGTAATTAAAAAGGCAAAAGGACTGGAGTATAAAAGTAGAGAAGTGTTGTTGCAATTGTATCATCAGGAGCACTGTGTCCAGTTTTGGTCTCCTTATTTGAGGAAGAGTGTGGTGGCATTGGAGACAGTTCAGAGGAGGTTCACCAGATTGATTCCAGGGATGAAATGATTGATGTATGAGGAGGGATTAAACATTACTCGCTGGAGTTTAGAAGGATAATAGGGGATCTGTCTGCGGTGTGTAAAATACTAAATGGGATTGATAAGTAAATGTAGACCAAATGTTCCCCCTTGTGGGGAAATCTAGAACGAGAGATTATGGATATAGGCTGAGAGGCTGAGGGGATTTAGAACTGAGATGAGGAGGAATTACTTCTCGCAGAGGGTGCTGAATTTGTGAAACCCACTGCCCCATAGTACAGTGGAATCGGAGTCTTTAAGCGGTTTCAAGGAAATAGATATATTTCTGATAAAAATGGGTTAAAGTGATATGGGGAAGAGGCAGGGAGGTGGATTTGAGACCAGGAAGAGATCAGCCATGATCTGATTGAATGGCGGAGCAGGCTCGAAGGGCTGAATTGCCTCCTTCTGCTCTTAACTCCTATGTTCCCATTTTGCCCTGCGGTTTACACCACAAATTTAGCATCATTGTGAAGTGATTTCAACTTTTGCCTGATAATAAATTGGAAGCGTAAATCTCGAGTCGCCGAGTTAAACTTGATTCTGAAGCAAAGTGGAATGACAGGGTCATATTATTTTGGTTTGACACCGTATGGAATGCAAGTGCATTGTTAAGCATATTGTAAATGTAACTCCATTACCTTTCCTTGCTTCTAAATATTTAATGTTCTAACTTTTGCTGGTCAGAACTCCTCATGATTCAAGGTAAGTGCTCCCCTGAACAAATTATTTGAAGTTCTAGCCAGGCAGGGTGCGGGGGGGGGGGGGGTTGATCTACAGCTACTGGTCTCAAATTGATAGCTTCAGTTAACATTGAAACTATGCAATGTTCTGCACTGAAATCAACATTTTTTAAGAGTTGACAGACATCAGGTTTAATAATAGAAACTTACTGTAAATCTGAAGGAAGTAATTAATCAATGTTTATCATTTTCTTCATAAAGTAAACTGCAAAGATTGCTATTAAACACTTCCTAATGTCCTTGCATCTCACAATGTTACATTGCTTCTACTATCACTTTAACGTGCTTCCGTTGTCTTTCAGTTCCGTTTGCATACCAAAGGACATCTCCTATTTCAGAAAGGAACGTGAATTACTTGTGAAGAAAGGTTTGCAGGTAAAATATCAGAACTGTTAAAAAGCCTGAACATAGCACGGGGGAGCTGTGCCTGGCGTTATTGGACGTTGCTGGGATTAGGTAATATTGGAGGAAGCAGTGTGTAGCAGCAACCTTCTGTGGAAACAGGGCCCAGGAGGATGGTGCCCAAACTGTCGACGGCCCCTTTTCAAAGCATCTGGCTGCACAACGTTCCATGTATTCCCACCCACGAGCCTCCTGTCCTGGACTCAGACCTTCTGAGCATTCAGGTGCCCTGGCCACCACTGTCCCTAACACCATTCAGTTCCTGTCTTCATGTTCCTGAAAGCATTTTAGGAATAACTCTTGTACTTCGTAAGATTAGCAGACATGGTGCGGGATTCTCCAGTCCCCCAGCCACTTGTTGCTCGGCGATGCGTCATCTGATTATAGGAGCAGAATTAGGCCATTTGTCCCATCGAGTGTGCTCCGCTATTTGATCATGGCTGATCTCATCCTGGCCTTAACTCCACGTCTACTTTATCCATACTTTTTATCAAGTTGTTTATCTCAATTTGATCTCCCCTCATTCTCCTAAACTCCAGAGAGTATAGGACTAAACTATTCAATCTTTCTTGACACGAAAAACCCCTCATCTCTGGAATCAACCTCGTGAACCTCCTCTGAACTGTGTTCCTCCCGTTGACCCTTGTTTGTTTGTTTAGTTTATTGTCACATGTACAGAATTTTTCTGCGAGCAGCTCAATAGATCATTAAATACATGAAAAGAAAAGGAAATAAAAGAAAATACATAATAGGGCAACACAAGGTACACGATGTAACTACATAACACCGGCATCAGGTGAAGCATACAGGGTGCAGTGTTAATGAGGTCAGTCCATAAGAGGGTCCTTTAGGAGTCTGGTAACAGTGGGGAAGAAGCTGTTTATGAGTCTGTTCGTGCATGCTCTCAGACTTTTATATCTCCTGCCCGATGGAAGAAGTTGGAAGAATAAGTAAGCCGGGTGGGAGGGGTCTTTGATTATGCTGCCTGCTTTCCCCAAGCAGTGTGAGGTGGAGATGTAGTCAATGGATGAGAGGCAGGTTTGTGCGATGGACTGGGCTGTGTTCACGACTCTCTGAAGTTTGTACAGGTGTGTACAGTACTTTGCTTTCTGAAGTCAATGACCAGCTCTTTAGTTTTGCTGGCATTGAGGGAGAGATTGTTGTCGCTGCACCACTCCATTAGGTTCCTTGAGGAACACAGCTGAAACAAAGCCTCCCTTTTTAAACAGGGAGTCATTTTAGAAAATACTTGAATTCCCGTCTCCCGCACAACAGGCAGGGATGCTAACCACTACACATCCAATATTTAGCCAATAGAGGAAATTGGGTGAGGAAAAGAAAACTAATGCTTGATAATCAAATTATTTGCAGCAGATCAAAAAACAAAACAGTGAAAGAATGATACAGCCTCTCAGAACTTTTTCTGTGAGGTGACCATAATATAAAAGTTTTTATAAATTCATTCATGGGACAGGGGTGGGGGGTTGCTACATTGGGCCAGCATTTATTGTCCATCACTAATTGTCTTGAACTGAGTGGCCATTTCAGAGGGCATTTAAAAGTCAACCACATTGCTGTGGACCTGGAGTCACATGTAGGCCAGACCAAGTAAAGATGGAAGATTTCCTTCCCAAAAGGACATTGGTTAGGCAGATGATATATATATATTTTTAATGACCAACGACAATGATTCATGGCTATCATTAGACTTTTAATTCCAGTGTACTTGCATTGGAAATCCATAATTGGCCTGGAATAAAAGCTTTGAGAATCCAATATCCAGTTTCTCTCTAGCTATTTTGAAAAAAGGTGAAGGAACTCAGAAGTCTTCAAAAACTGAGACCCATTCCCTTGGCTGGAGTGTTTCAGCTGTGCAGGGTGGTTGGTTAGGCTGGAGCTGTTCTACTTGGAGCAGAGAAGGCCGAGGGGGGACCTGCTCCAGGTGTACAGAATTATGAGGGACATTAATAGGGTAGATCGGAAAGAATGTTTCCCATAGTAGAGGGGTCAATAACCAGGGGGCATGGATTTAAGGTAAGGGGCAGGAGATTTCAAGCGATTTGTGGAGAAGCGTTTCACCCAGAGATTGTTGGGAATCTGGAATCTGGAACTCACTGTCTCAAAGGTTGGTAGAGGCGGGAATCCTCACAATATTTCAGAAGTATTTACATGAACACTTGAAATGCCAGAGGATGTGGGCGTCGCCCATTTCTATTGCCCTTGAGAAGGTGGTTGTGAGCTGCCTTCTTGAACCGCTGCAGTCCATGTGGTGTACGTACACCCACAGTGCTGTTAGGGAGGGAATTCCAGGATTTTGATCCAGCGACAGTGAAGGAAAGGCGATATATTTCCAAGTCAGGGTGCTGAGTGACTTGGAGGGGAAATTCCAAATCGTGGTCGTGTTCCCAGGTACCTGCTGCCCTTGTGCTTCTAGATGGTAGAGGTCCTGGTGTTTGAAGGTTCTGTCGAAGGGGCCTTGGAGAGTTGTTGAAGTTTGCAAATAGGAAGAGGCATCTTGACAAATTCATGAATAGGAATGGGAATAGAGGGATATGCACCCCATAAGTGCAGAAGGTTTTAGTTTAGACAGGCATCATGATCGGTGCAGGCTAGGAGAGCTGAAGGGCCTGTTCCTGTGCTGTACTGTTCTTTGTTCTTTGATACATGCTCCAACATAAGGGTCGGGATTCTCTGTTGGCGGGATCCTCCTCTTCACCGGCAGCGCCCTCACGCCGACCGCATGGGGGTGGCCACAATGGGAAATCCCATTGGCCGGCTGTCGGGATGGAGGATCCCACTGCCGGGGGGGGGCACACTGTGCCAGAAAACGGGCCTGGCGGGACGGACTATGACACCAAGATATTTAATAAAGCATGCATATCTGCAAATCCTCCGGCCTGATGACAGTACAGATTGGAAAATAGGACATGGTAGTACATATTGGATCAGCTAGCAAAGCTCAGATCCCATAAATGAATAACAAAAAAAATGTACAGTTGAAATGCTATTTTGCATTATAAAAACGAACAAAAACATAAAATTTGTAAAGGATGACTTGGATCAATTTTCCACACCAGCACTGTACAATTCACTATTTCCTTGCAAACGTGTATCAGCCTTTGAAATGCAAGTGGATCTTTGTGCATAATGTTTTCTGCTTCAGAACACAAAAGAAGAAAATGATTAACTGAGACAGGTGGCACAACATGTTGGTGGTTCAACAGACTGCGCCAGTGGGTGGCGGGGCGTGGATTTGTGCCAATACTTCCTCACACAGCAGCTCCTCAACCTCCACTGAGCTGTTAGGGGAAGGGAGGGGGTTGAAACAGAAGGCAGGCACATTTCCACAGGGCATGAAGAAGCCGAGAGTGTTATTAATAATTCAAAAAGTAAAAGCTATCTACCAGGAGCTGGGTAAAATGGGTCTGCCAGTGACCAGGGAGCAATTTCCCCACCTTTCTGTTCAGGGAGGGGGATGGCGGGTGCCTGCACGAACCTAAAAGGAAGAAACAAACATAAAGGTTTGCTTAATACTAATTGCAACCTAAGTGCCAAAAATTCTTTCAATGAGGCCTTAGATCTTTAAAACACCAAAGGGTTTCCTTTCAGTGCTTCTCAGAACATCGATTGATGAGTTTGGTTCATTGCAACACAGAACTGGTTAATGTCAATTGTTAAACCGACTCTCCAGTTGTTGCACCAACACATCAGTGGTCCTGGGCTGGATTCTCCCGTCGGGATTCTTTGTTTTGCCGGCAGCCCGGGGGTTTCCCGACGGCGTGGGACTGCCTCACAATGAGAAACCTAATGACCCGCCTGCAAAACGGAGAATCCCGGCGGCGTACCACGCCAGAGATCTGGTGCGACGGGACGGAGAAACCCGCCCCCTATCTCTGACAATATGCAGTACACGGCACAGATACCCAGAGTGGGATTTTCCAGCCCCGGCCACTGCTGGGATTGTCCAGTTCCGCCAGAAGTCAATGGACATTTGCCAGGCCTGCCGTACCCCCCCCCCCCCGCGGCAGGTCCTGGGATTTTCCAGACTTCCCGCCAGCTGGATCTTCCGGTCCTGCCAAAGTCAACCCCTCGCAGTGGGTTCACCGGTAACAGGGCGGGCGAGCCTCGCAAAATCCCATAGACTGTGATCGGACTGGGAGATCCCGTTGGTGGCCATTGGCTCCCCGCATCCCCCATCTGAAAATCCATCGTGTGTGTGTGGTTGGTTATAGAGCCAACCCCATGGATAAATTTGACATATTAATGTGAATATGTAACATTATTGCGTGGCGTCTTTTTCAGACATTTGAAGTAATCAGGTTATGCAAACCTTCGGGCCTGATAAACATCATCCCAGAGTAGTTACGGACGTGGCCCTTGAAATAATGGGTGCATTGGTGGTCATGTGTGCCAGGACCCCAGCGGGTCACAATATATATTTTAAGGATTTAGATGAGGGAATTCAATGTACTATCTCCAAATTTACAGATGACACAAAGTTGAGTGGCAGGATGAGCTGTGATGAGGATGTACAGATGCTTCAGTGTGATCTGGACAAGCTGAATGAGTGGGCAAATGCATGGCAGATGCAGAATAATGTGGATAAATGTGAGGTTACCCACTTTGGTAGAAAAAAAACAGGAAGGCAGATTATTATCTAAATGGCTGTAGTTTAAGAGAGGGAAATGTGCAACGAGAGCTTGGTGTCCTTGTACACCAGTCGCTGAAAGTAAACATGCAGGTTCAGAAGGCAATAAAGAAGGCAAATGGTTTGCTGCCTTCATAGTGAGAGAATTCGAGAATAGGAGCAGGGCGTCATCCTGTGGTGGCCTTGGTGAGGCCACACCTGGAATATTGTGAGCAGTTTTGGTCTCCTTGTCTGTGGAAGGATGCTCTTGCTATAGAGGGAGTGCGGCGAAGGTTTACCAAATTGATTCAAAGAACAAAGAACAAAGAAAAGTACAGCATAGACCTTCCACGCGTGTGCCGATCATGATGCCCTTACTAAATAACAAAGAAAAGTAGTAAAGAATAAAGAAAAGAAAAGGTTCCTGGGATGATGGGACTGACGAATGATGGGAGGTTGAGACAGTTAGGATTATATTTTCTAGAGTTTAGAAGGATGAGAGCGGATCTCATAGAAAGGTACAAAATTCTAACAGGACTAGACAGGGTAGATGCAGAAAGGATGTTTCCGAATGTGGGGGAGTCCAGAGCCAGGGGTTATAGTCTGGGTTATGGGGTTTGAGGACTGAGATGAGGATGAATTTCTTGACATAGAGAGTGATGGGTCTGTGGAATTTTCTACCACAGAAAGCAGTGGGCGCGATCGAATGGCCTTGTCACATCAGACTTGATGACGTGACAACGCCGTTAAATCTCATGAGAGGCCTCTGGCGAAATTTGCAACCCTCGGATCGCCTCACGAGATCTAACACGGCATGATAGCACAGTGGTTAGCACTGCTGCCTCACAGCTCCAGGGACCTAGGTTCAATTCGGGCCTTGGGTCGCTGTCTGTGTGGAGTTTGCACTTTCTCCCTAGGTAGGTTTCCTCCCTGTGCTCGGTTTCCTCCCACAGTCCAAACTGCACAGGTTAGGTGGATTGACCATGCTAAATTGTCCCTTAGTGTCCAAAAGATTAAGTAGCGTTACTGGGTTGCGGGTATAAGGTGATAGCGGGATTGTTCTTGGCACTGAAGGCTTCAAGATACATCCTGTTATTCGTGCCCAAAATGGGACATGAGCAAAGGGTGGATAAAGGAAATTAAATTAATTAATCAGAAAATATCTTGACGTGAAAACTGAGTGACGGGAAATCATGTGATGCAGACTGGAAATGCGTGCAGATATCAGATTGTTATTATATGGATTGATAGTGAAATTAGTGCATAATCTTTTGGAGCATTGGAATTGATAGGAACCAACACCCTCCGACTGCACCTTCCTGGGCAGCACAGTACGATAAGTGGGTAGCACTGTGGCTTCACAGCGCCAGGGTCCCAGGTTCGATTTCCCGCTAGGTCACTGTCCGTGTGGAGTTTGCACTTTCTTCCTGTGTGTGCATGGGTTTCCTCCGGGTGCTCCGGTTTCTCCTCCCACAGTCCAAAGTTGTGCAGGTTAGGTGCTTTGGCCATGATAAATTGCCCTTAGTGACCAAAAAAAGGTTAGGAGGGGTTATTGGGCTATGGGGATAGGGTGGAAGTGAGGGCTTAAATGGGTTGGTGCAGACTCAATGGGCCGAATGGCCACCTGCATTGTATGTTCTATGATCTGACTCACCTATAAAGATTAGGGTTGGTTTAGCACAGTGAGCTAAATCGCTGGCTTGTAAGGCAGAACACAGCCAACAGCGTGGGTTCAATTCCCGTACCAGCCTCTCCGAACAGGCACTGGAATGTGGCAACTAGGGGCTTTTCACAGTAGCTTCATTGAAGTGTACTTGTAACATTAAGTGATTATTATTATGATCAAGGGCTGGCTTAGCTCAGTTGGCTAGAACAAGGCCAGCAGCGTGAGTTCAATTCCCGTACCAGCTTACCCGAACAGGCGTGGAATGTGGCGACTAGGGGCTTTTCACAGTAACTTCATACTTGTGACAATAAAAGGTTATTATTATTAAATATGTGTGTTGTAGCGATACAACTGGAAAATGTTCTCTTTGTCCTTTAGGAGTCTTGAAACAACCTCTCTGATTGCCGATTGGTTTAAACTATAATTATTTTTGTATCCTTTTGTAGGTGGCTGCAGCCAAACCACTTTTAATTCAAGCGGATATTATGCAGAGAGAGCTGGAGAGCTGTCTAACACAGGAGTACACGGCTGATAGTTTACCTCTTCTCCTCCACCAGGTAACACGGTATTTTCAGTAAATAAATGGTGGAGAGCGTTCTCCCCCAATCCTCTCCCTTTCTCTGCTGAAGGCACTGACCGTGTCTGTGGGCACTAGTAACCCTCCAGTATTTTGCTCAACTAACCATTCCCTGCATGTGATCCAAGGCAGTACTTTCAGTGGCTCAGGGAGCCCCAATCCCGCATTCTCCACATGTTCACTCACATACACTATCCACTGGATTACAGTCACAAATGAGAACAATTTCCTTCTGTCTCCGGGTGAAGAAGTGAACGATTGAATCTAAACTGCTGCCTGATCTGGGACAAGCTAACTTGGCTGATACCACTCGACAACACACAGTCCATTTGCCTACCGGAGGAAACAAAAAGCATGGTTAAAGCTTAATTGCTTATTTTTGACCACTCCCTGTTGCAATGATTGGAACAGAATCCCCCACCCCTGAGAAGCAGGCTGGGAGACAGGGTGTTGTATAATGGGAGGGAAAGGCTTGGGGTGGAGAGTTGGCCACCTTCCTGGGCAGCACGGTAGCACAGTGGTTAGCACAGATGCTTCACAGTTGCTTCACAGCTCCAGGGTACTGATTTGGCGCCAAATTGCAATTCTCAGTCACCTCTCCAGCGCATCAATGCTTTCCGGAGCGCACATACAGTAAACACCGTTTGCATATCATTAGCGGGTATTCTCAGGGGCCTCCGTGATTCTCCTCTTCCGAATGGGCCGAATTCCCGACGGCGCTTGTGCTTTTAAAAATCGTCTAACCGGCATCATGGCTGCTGAGGGAGAGAGAGTGGGTACAGAAGGTGTCCAACATCGCCATAGATTGCTGACAGCTGTGCCGCTGACCAGGGTCTTCTGCCAGGGGCGGAGGGAGAAGGGGGTGTGGCCAGGAGGTGGACTGTGGAGTTGGGGTGGATGGGTATGGAACACCTTTGCTGCAGCTGGCAAGGCAGCCATACAGCTGCACACACTGCCAACAGCCCACTGTGAACTTAGGGCCAAGGGTCGTACTGGTGTCCCCCGAAGCCACTCTGGCCCCAGCCAACCCATCAGCTGAATGGGCACGTTGCAGCACAACCAGTGCCATCTGTTTGGCTGGGATAAGTATGTGTGGGAATTGTAATGTGTATGTGCGGCTGCAGCGTGTCAGACTCATGAGTGTCAATCATGGAGCTGGTGAATCCCGCTCCGTTTCTCATTGGCATGAATTGTGTTCCACGTGGCACCGGTGCTAGCCCTTCCACAGTTGCTGAATTGATCCAGGTTTGGCGTCCATGAATTCTGTGTCGGTGTCAACACAGTCTCAGAAATGGAGAATCTCGCCCCTTATGTTTTAATAAAAAAATGTTTAACAAAATACTGGACATGAATTGCTGGACTGTTCATTCTTGTGAAGTCAACTATCTGCTATCTACAACAGATTTTAATGCATGTACTTCCAATTGCAGCAGATGCTTTTCTGCGACAATGTCTCCAATTCTGGCCTGTTCTAGAAAGATAGGAAATAGAAGCAGGAGAAGGCCATTCGGCCCTTCAGGCTTGATCGTCAAATTCAACTCCCTGATCCTGTCTCCTCCCCCCCCCCCCCCCCCCCCCCCCATATCCCTTGATCCCTTTAACCCCAAGATTTATATCTAATTCTTTCTTGAAGTTACACAACGTTGGCCTTAACTACTTACTGTGGTAGCGAATTCCACAGATTCACCACTCTCTGGGTGAAGACATTTTTCCTCACCTCAGTCCTTAACGGATTATCCCTTATCTTCAAACTATGACCTCTCGTTCTGGACTCTCCCACCATCAGGAACATTCTTTCTGAATCTACCCTGTCTAATCCTGTTAGAAAGTTGTAAGTTTCTATAAGATCCCCTCTCACTCTTCTAAACTCCAGTGAATATAATCCTAACCGTTTTAGTTTCTCCTCATGTGACAGTCCCGCCATCCCAGGAATCAGCCTGGTAAATCTTTGCTGCACTCCCTCCATAGTATATGTCCCCTTCCCTTTGCCTCATTAGGTTTGTCTGTTCCTTAGTTGCTAGTGCTCCCTGCTCCAGAACTCATATGAAAACCAATCTTCCTCTGCAGGCCTCTCTGCCTATAAGGTCCGCTTTAAAAACTCTTTGACTCAGTTTGTGGCCACTCCTCCTTTTGTTGCCTTGGCACCCATTAGGGGCTGGTTTAGCACAGTGGGCTAAATAGCTGGCTTGCAATGCAGAACAAGGCCAGCAGTGTTGGTTCAATTCCCGTACCGGCCTCACCGAACAGGCACCGGAATGTGGCGATGAGGGGCTTTACACAGTAACTTCATTGAAGCCGACTTGTGACAATAAGCGATTATTATTTTGTTGGGTTACATGTGAAGCATTGTGAGATATTTATCTACGTTAACCACTGTATAACGTTGTTGTTGTGCAGCAGTGGTCTGTCTAAGGGAAAGCAAAGGCTTTCCAAGGGTCCCAGATTCATGATTAACACCTCCTTTGGAACAAGTGCGGAATAGCTTTTCTTTATCCATTCATGGGATCTGGGTGTCACAGTGAGGTCAACATTGCCCATCCTTATTTCCCTGGAATGCAGCTAAGTAGCCTGCTAGGTTATTATTTCAGAGGGTAGGTATGAACAATCCACTTTGCTGCGGGTCTGGAATTGTGTGTATACACCGCAATGGGTAAGGAAAACTGGGTTCCTTCCCTGAAGGTGGCACGGTGGCACAGTGGTTTGCACTGCTGCCTCACAGCATGAGGGGCCCGGTTTTGATTCCAGCCTTGGGTGACTGTGTTGAGTTTGCACCTTCTCCCTGTGTCTGCGTGGGTTTCCTCCGGGTGCTCCGGTTTTCTCCCACAGTCCAAAGATGTGCAGGTCATGTGGATGGGCTATGCTAAATTGTCCCTTAGTGTACAAAGATGTGCAGGTTAAGTGGGGCTATGGTGATAGGGCGGGGTGTGGGCCTAGGTAGGGTGCTCTTTCGAAGGGTCGGTACAGACTTGATGGGTCGAATGGCCTCCTGCTCTGTAGGGAGTCTGTGATTCTAAGCCAATCTGCAAACTGGATGGGTTCTTACAACAATACGGTAGTTTCCTACAGTAGTAGCTTTAATTTAATTAATTGAATTTGAATTTCCTAGTTGCCCTGGTGGGATTTGAACTTGTGTCCCCGGATCATTAGCCCAAGCCTTTCGATTACTTGTTCAATAATGTGACCCCAAACTACCATCCTAGAACTTTAAAAAAAAAATGATTTTTGTTCAAATTTTCAACAGATTTTAACCAACACCCCGGGTTGCTGCTGAAGTTGACCACCCCCTAATGTTCCGTTAGGAAGTTTAGAAACGGCTGCCACCGCCGGAAGAACCCTTGCACCGACCCCCTTAGGGCAAACTTGACCCTCTCCAGTTTGATAAACCCATCCTAGAACATTAACACCTTTTAAAACTTGCTGCATTTTTCCTTTGAAGAGTTGTCAAAATAGAATAAGGGAGATAAATATTACCTTTCCAATGTGGTCAGATCTTCTTAACTGTTCTGGCAGTGAAATCGTGATCCATCTGGTGAAGTACGATTGGGTGACTCTTGCCTCTTAATTCTGTCAAGTGTGTATCAGGTTAACACCGGTTAACTAACACTGGGTAAGGGCAGCACGGTGGCACAGTGGTTAGCATTGCTGCCTACGGAGCTGAGAACCCGGCTTCGAATCCCGGCTCTGGGTCACTGTCCGTGTGGAGTTTGCACATTCTCCCCGTGTCTGTGTGGGTTTCGCCCCCACAACCCAAAGATGTGCAGGTTAGGTGAATTGGCCACGCTAAATTGCCCCTTAATTGGAAAAAAAAATTGGGTACTCTAAATTTATTTTTAAAAAACTAACACTGGGTGAAAAACATGATAATGATAGTCCGTTTCGTACAAATTAAATCTAGACAAGAATGAGAATTTTGTGGTGACTCGGCCGGGGGTGGGGGCAGGGGTGGGGGCAGGGGTGGGGGGGGGGGCTGCCATTCCGTAGGGCAGGGACTCACTTTAGATACCTGGCGGTGCAGGTTGCTCGGGATTGGGGGGGGGGGGGGGGGGGGGGGGGCTCCGTAGGTCCAACATTTCTAGTTTGTTGGGGAAGGTGGAAGCTGATCTGGCAAGGTGGGATGGTCTCCCTCTGTCACTGGCGGGTCAGGTACAGGCGGTTAAAATGAACGTGTTGCCGCGATTTCTGTTTATTTTTCAATGCTTACCGATTTTCCTGCCGGAGAATGAATGCCTCCGCCTCGTGGATGCAGCTGAATGTGGTATATAGAGCACACCTCACAAGGGTGAGGATGAGCCGGCTCTTTGGTTCTGTCTGAAGCTGGAGGATATACTGGAAGGAGTTTTTTTAGGGTAATCTCTAAAGTGGTGCACGTGAAACTGGACCCGGGCCGTCGGGTGGCCATATTCAGGGTGTTGGACCAGCCGGCGTTGGAAACGGGTGCGGAGGCAGATGTTGTAGTCTTCGCCTCGTTGATCGCCCGAAGGCGGATCCTGCTGGGATGGAGAGCAGCCTCTCCAACCTGTGCTCTGGCGTGGCGGGGGGACCTGTTGGAATACTTGACTCTTGACAAGGTTAAGTTTGAACTGAGGGGAAGGATGGAGGGGTTCTACAATTCATGGGCGTTATTCATTACGCACTCTCAAGAACTGGATAACATCGAACATGAGTTTGGGGGGATTGGTGGGAGGGTTGGGGGAGGGGGCGGTGTGTGTTAATGGTGACTATGGGTGATTCCTGATTCCTTTTTATTACTTGTTTATGTTGACATGCGGGCTAATGTTTGGGGGTTGGTGGGAGGATGGGATTATTGTTATTGATATGGGGATTGACATTATATTCGTTGCTTCTTATTGTTTATTGTTGGTGGGTGTAAATTTGGGAGAAAATGTTAAGGCGGAGAATAAAAATATATTTTTTTAAATAGTCAGTTTCATCCCATTGCAAATAGAAACGTAGAAAATAGGAGCAGGAGTAGGCCATTCGGCTCTTCGAACCTGCTCCACCATTAAACATGATCATGGCTGATCCTCTATCTCAACGCCATACTCCTGCCCTCTCCCCCCATGACCCTTGATGCCTTTGGGGTCGGGAAATCCATATATTTCCTTCTGAAAAATATTGAGTGATTTGGCCTCCGCAGCTTTCTGTGGTAGAGTATTCCACAGGCTCACCCCCCTCTGAGTCTAAAATGTCTATGTATTTAAATTAGTTTCTGCTGTTTCACTTGAATAATTTTAACAATTTTTATAATTTACAGTTTTTCACAGATCGGGTCCACCAGTTAGTGCAGTGCAAATACCTGCACATGCTCAGATGGAAAAGATTTTGCCAGCATACAAACATCATTGAGCAAATGTATCCACTGTATAAGGTAGGCAGCAATTTGTATCCTTTGAACTTGTTGAATGACCGTGCAAGGCAGCCACTAGAATATAGGCTGTTGTTGCTTTAACACACATGGCCTATTTCAAGTGACAGGGGTTGCTTGGGAAAGAACGTCAAATACTAGGGGCGGGACAGCATGGTGGTGTAGTGGTTAGCGCTGTTTCCTCACGGCGCCGAGGAACGGGTTCAATCTCGGCCCTGGGTCACTGTGCGAGTGGAGTTTGCACATTCTCCCCGTGTCTTCATGGGTCTCACCCCCGCAAGCGTAGGTGGATTGGCTACGCTAAGAATTGGGGGTGATTCTCCAGCTGCGTTGCGCCTGGCGCACATCCCACTATGCTGGGCGATTAGTGGGGAAGTCCCTAAATGGGGTCACGGCGGCCGCTGACCAATGCGAGTTACTCACTGTCTGCTGCAAGTGACATAATCTGGTTCACGCCTTCACTGGGTGTGAACCAATTTAGCATCTTTAAATTGGCATTTAAATATGGTGGGACCGTTTCAAGCCACAGTCTCCCAGCTCCCGATATTCTCCCCCAAGCTGACGCAGCGAGGGGCCGGCAGGAATTACTACTGGTCTTCACCAGTGATGGCCACACCGGGGGCCGCAGAAACCACTGGAGCTTCTGCGTGGTTGGGAACATGGCATCTGTTGGCATTGCCAGATTGGAATTTCTAAGAATGCCAGGTTGGCACTGTCAGGTCTGCCAGTAGGCAGGGCCTGAAACAGGACAGGGCCTGAAGGGCGAGGGGCGAGGAAATGAAGAGATGGGACAATAATGGGTGGGGCATGAAGGAGGGGCAAGAAGGGAGGAGGAGCAACTGCCAACCCCATAGTGGGGTGTCACTCACCTGGGGCAGGGGGCAGGGTGGGAGGGGGTGCTGCTGCTGTGATTGCAGGTAGGGCCTGATGCCAGCGATAAGGTCAGGTGGTTTGAAGGTAGACCATTGGAGGGGTCCCTGATGCCAGCGATCCTTGGGGGCGGGGGCCAGGAGAGAGGGGGCTGATGGCAGTGAGAATGGTGGGGGGGGGGGGGGGGGGGGGACAGAGGACCCGATGCCAGAGTATTTGGGGGCGGGGTGCCTTGACTGTCACCAAGAGATCAGGAACCCTTTAAAAAGGGCGCCCCAATCTCAGTGAAGCCGGGCTTGCAGGCGTGTTTAAGCCCCGCCCCTCTTGGTGTTGGTGCAAAACTTGCCCCCTCCAAAGAAATTGTGGGTGGATTGCAATCTGGATCGTGTCCAATCACCAAGCAGGAATCACAACCTACTACCTGCCGGATACCTCACTTAGAAATGTTTTGGAAGAGTTCTGCTCACTGACTTTTAAAGTGAATGGTTTATTGGGGAAGATTTTGATTCTATTCCATTGCCAGTAACAAAATGCTCTTTCTGTCTAAACGATGCAAATGCTGTTATTGATATGAACACCCCACGATGATCTTAATCTTCCCCATTGACAATAATATAAACCATTCATATAACATCAGTAGAGAGAGAAGAGGGAATTAACAATCATCTTTTTCAAATTTTAACGTTCTACTTACCAGGTACACATGCCACATTGAGTGGCACTTCTGTTTATTTCTGTTTCCCACTGTCAAATATAGGAGCATAGCAGCAGAACCCCTGGCTAAGTTTGACTGGGGGGACGGGTACCTGTGTTTGGTTCAGCAGCTAATTTTCCTGTCAGGGTGGGAAGAATCTTTCACAGATGAGAAAGGACCATCTTAATTTGAGAAACTGGAACAGCTCTGTACTGTCCACATATCAGTAACCCAGAGACCCACGGTACTGAGCTGGGGACCCAGGTTCAAATCCCACCACAGCAGATGGTGAAATTTGAACTCAATAAATATCTGGAATTAAAAGTCTAATGATGACCATGAAACCATCGTTGTAAAAGCCCACCTGCTTCACAAATATCCTTCAGAGAAGGAAATCCGCTGTCCTTACCTGGCCTGGCCTACATGTGACTCCAGATCCACAGCAATGTGGTTGATTCTTAAATGCCCCCTGAAATGTCCTAGGAGGGCACTCAGTTCAAGGGATGGCCAACAAATATTGGCCCAGCCAGTGACGCCCACATTGCATGAATTAATTTTTTTAAAATCCTAAATAAGTCCAGAGGTTTGCTCCCAAAACTCTGCCAAAAAGTTAATTCCAAGTGTTGATCTCTCTTTGTTTGAAGAACCTCTTGCCACCTGTCCTAAAGTTACCTTTCGCTGGTTTGAACTTGTGCCATTATGTTCTACTCACACTGTTTAATTTAAAGTACTATTCTGGATTAATCCATATCATTGACTATTTGTATATCCCCAAGATACCTTATTTCGTGAAGGAGAAGCTGAAGATTCTTTTATCTTTCCTCATAAACTCGCATCCCTGTCAACAGGAATCAGTCTGTTCCTGTTCTCTGCAGTACCTTCTCTTCAATGTTCCCTTTGTTTCTTACCAACCGGAACTAGACAGACCAATCAGCGCCTGAGCTTGACCAAATACATTTGAATGCATTATGACCTGGATTTAGCCAGGACGACCAGCACACCTTCCGTCAAGATCCTCAGGAAATCAAACCCCTTCACAAATCTGGACTGAACCTTGAGATTCCTCCTACTATTTTGTGGTGGTTTGTCCAGCTAAAGACGGTTCCAAACATAGGTTTATCAGTGATTTATTAATGGTTAACAACAGTTGTAAATGTCTTACAAGAGGCAGGCTTCTAGACAACAATGTTATGAAGGAAAGAGATCCACAGGCAGGAGAAACAGAGGGCAGAACTTTATTGTTGGAATTCAATCCAGTCTTGGTACAAATGTTGAGATACAACAATTCTTATTTTCCTGGTGGAAATTCAACCCTTGAGCTTGTGTTAAAATCACATGGGCTTTGGGTTGACCTCAGAGCTTGTACTTGTGGTGCTTAGTGCAGGAGGCCATTCAGCCCATTGAGTCTGCACTGGCCCTTGGAAAGAGCACTCTACTTTTTAAAAATAATTTTAGAGTACCCAATTATGTTTTTCCAATTAAGGGGCAATTTAGCGTGGCCAATCCACCTACCTTGCACATCTTTGGGTTGTGGGCGTGAAACCCATGCAGACACAGGGAGAATGTGCAAACTCCACACGGACAGTGACCCAGGGCCGGGATTCGAACCTGGGTCCTCAGCGCCATAGGCAGCAAAGCTAACCACTGCGCCACCATGCTGCCCGGAGAGAGCACTCTACTCAAACCCACACCTCCATCCTATCCCTGTAACCCAATAATCCTGCCTAACCTTTTGGACACTAAGGTGCAATTAAACATGGCCAACCCACCTAACCTGCACAGGGGCAGCACGGTAGCATGGTGGTTAGCATAAATGCTTCACAGCTCCAGGGTCCCAGGTTCGATTCCCGGCTGGGTCACTGTCTGTGCGGAGTCTGCACGTCCTCCCCGTGTGTGCGTGGGTTTCCTCCGGGTGCTCCGGTTTCCTCCCACAGTCCAAAGATGTGAGGGTTAGGTGGATTGGCCATGCTAAATTGCCCGTAGTGTCCTAAAAAGTAAGGTTAAGGGGGGGTTGTTGGGTTACGGGTATAGGGTGGATACGTGGGTTTGAGTGGGGTGATCATTGCTCGGCACAACATCGAGGGCCGAAGGGCCTGTTCTGTGCTGTACTGTTCTATGTTCTATGTTCTATCTTTGGACTGTGGGAGGAAACCGGAGCTCCCGGAGGAAACCCACGCAGACACGGGGGAGAATGTGCAGACTCCACACAGACAGTCACCCAAGGCCGGAATTGAACTCGGGACCTTGGAGCTGTGAGACAGCAGTGCTAAACACTGTGCCGACGTGGGCTTCCTTGGCCCCAATTGCTGAAGAATTCCATAGAATCCCTACAGTGCAGAAGGTGGCTACCCATCAAGCCTGTAATGACCCTCCAAAAGAGCACTCTACCTAGGCCCACTCTCCCATCTTATCCTCATAACCCTACACATTGATCATGGCCAATCCACCTAACCTGCACATCTTTGGACTTGGTCACCTTGGCCATCTGGAAAGCCCATTTAACCTTTTCTTTTCCCCACATCACAGAAACAAATTTCTCGTATTATGAAGGAGTATGATGACGCTGCCCAGAGAGCTCAGAGGCTGTCAGCAGCCAGGGAATGTCTTTTAACAGAAACAGGGAGTGCCAGTAAATCTGTGACCCAGGAAGATGTGGTCATCTACCTTCAGTGGTTGGTGTGCCACTTACACTCCCTGACAACCATCCATGACTACTTGAGGGTAAGAAAATAATTGAGGATCTGATAACTATTTTGCGTGCCTGTAATCCTGCTTAGGTGTACTTTTAAAAAGTGTAGCCTTCCCATTTATTTTTATGTGGAAGTCTGAGAAGGGAGTTAATAGAAGCATTCAAAGTCATGAGGAGTCTGGGCAGAGTAGAAAGGGAAAAACTGTTCCCGCTTGTAGAAGAATCATAAACCAGAGGACACCGGTTCAGGATGATTGCCAATAAGGGGTTTTGATTAGCAACATGGCTGGGTTTCTTAGACTTGAGAAAATTAAGTTCGCCCTGAGAGGATCAACGTTAGAGTTCGTTCGGAGGTGGCAGCCGTTTATCGACTTCTTCGGAGTAAACTAAACTGTCAGCAGACTCAATGAGGGGGGGGGCGGTTAGAGGGTAGGGGGAGTTAGGCTAATTTGTGACTAGAGTAGGCAGGAACAGTGGGAGATGAAGGGCGCAATTCTCCGCTCCCCACGCCGGGTGGGAGAATCGTGGGGGGAATCGTGGGGGGAGGGCCGCCCCCCCCCGACTAATTTCACGACCCCCTTGCGCCCCCCCGCGATTCTCCCATCCCCCGCTCGGAAGAATCGGCGCCGTTTTTCACGGCGACCGCCGATTCTCCGACCCGGATGGGCCGAGCGGCCTGCCGTTCGCGACGGCGGCAACCACACCTGGTTGCTGCCGTCGTGAAATCGCCGAGATGCAAGCCGTAGGGGGTCTGGTGAGGAATGAGCACCACGACTGTGCTTGGGAGGGGACAGGCCCGCGATCGGTGCCCACCGATCGTCGGGCCGGCGTCTCAATCGGATGCACTATTTCCCCTGCGCCGCCCCGCAAGATCAAGCTGCCACATCTTGCGGAGTGGTTGAGAGAAAAGATGGCCACCGCGCATGCGCGGGTTCGAGCTGTCAGCCGTCATGACGTCAGCCGCGCATGCGCGGGTTGGTGCCGGCCAACCTGCGCATGCGTGGCTGACGTCACATAGGTGCCGCCGTCACGTCATTCTCGGCGGGCCGCCTTGACGCAAGCGTCAAGGCCTAACGGCCGAGAATAACGGAGCGTCGCTCCTAGCCCCCCGGGTGGGGTGAATTCGGTGAGAGGAGCGGGGTTCACGACGGCCTTCATGATTTTTCCCGGGAGCGGAGAATCGCGCCCGAGGGATGTGTTACACACTGAACTATGTTTACATTTGTATTTGTATTGTTTATTGTTATAAATTTGTAAATGCCTTCATAAAATGTTTTAATAAATTAATTAATTAATTAATAAAAGCAATAGCAATGTAAGGGAAAGTATTTTTATGCAGTAAGTTGTAAGGATCTGGAATGTACTGCCTGACAGGTGTGGTAGAGGCAGCTTCAGTCAGGGCTTGCAAAAGAGAATTGGATCATTATTTGAAGAGGGAAAATGTGCAGGGCTGCAGGGAAAAGGCAGGGATGTGGTACATAGACACAAGAGTGTTACGACCCAGTTAGGGGCCAATAACCTTTTGTTGTAAAGTGGACAAAATTTGAAAACTGTGGTAGGCTATATTAGGGTTATCGAAGTACCTAGGTGGGATGTACCTTATACTGTAGTATGAGTGGTAGAACCTGCCTGCTGGTTCCGCCCAGCAGGCGGAGCATAAGGGTCTGTGTTTCACCCACAGCAGTTATTCTGTACCGGAGCTGCTGGGGTAACTACTTGTCCATTAAAGCCTTCGATTGGACTACAATCTCGCTTCAGTAGTGATTGATCGTGCATCAAAAACCCAGTTACCCACCAGGACAATAAAGCCACACAATCCCATAGTTTTAAACAAACAAAACAAACTTTACTGCACAAAGTCATAAATGTAAAACAATCTACAATACTCGAACATTCAGATTTTAAATGCGGTAAATAGAAATTAACAGACAAACTGCAGTCAAACACATGACACTGCACATTAAACGGAAGACGTGGCTAAGGCAGATTCCATGGATTTCTCAGCAACCCACCCAGATATGTGACCACAATGAATCACAATATTTCGTTAAAATGTATCCCTCAAGAGGGAATTTAATTCATTACTTCCAAAGACCTAGGCTGGGATTCTCCGCTACCCGGCGGGGCGGGAGGGTCCCGGCGTGTCGGAGTGGTGTGAACCACTCTGGCGTCGGGCCGCCCCAAATGTGCGGAATTCTCCGCACCTTTAGGGGCCAAGCCCTCACATTGAGGGGCTAGTCCCGCGCTGGAGTGGTTCCCACTCAGCCCGCTGACTTTGCCATGGTGAAGGCCATGGTGGAGGCAGAAGAAAAAGAGTGCCCCCACGGCACAGGCCCGCCCGCCGATCGGTGGGCCCTGATCGCGGGCCAGGCCACCATGGGGCACCCCCCGGGGTCAGATTCCCCCCCCCCTCCCCCCCCCCCCGGGACTCTGGAGCCCGACTGTGCCCCCAATCCCACCGGTCAGGTAGGTGTTTTGATTCCCGCAGGCGGGAGAGGCCTGTCAGCGGCGGGACTTCGGCCCATCGCGGGCTGGAGAATCGCCGTGGGGGGGCACGCCGACCGGCGCAGCGCGATTCCCGCCACCGCCGAATCTCGAGGGGCGGAGAATTCGGGACGAAGAATTCCGCCCCTTGTCTCTGAATTTCCTCAAAAGCCACTCCAGTTCAGATAGCATCAATGACTGCTCACCTCCCAATGTTTCTCTCGCTTCCCGTGAGACTGTGGTTCCACAGAATTCACAAAGCTGCACTTCCACCTCACAAGCCAGGCACACTGTTAACTCGTTTGCTAACCGGTAGCTAAGCTGACACTGTCCCGGATATCTCTGAACTCCAGTCTCCTGGCTGCATCAATCTATAGGTGGCTCTCAGGGCTTCCCTGCACCCTAACTGTCTCCAGTACAGAACCAATGAACTTCTACCACCTTCTTAGCTCCTCAGGACGTCTCTGAGCCCTAGCTGCCTGGAGCTTACTAACATCAGCACCCTATTAGTAAGGTCCCTTCACCTGCTGCAAACCTATCAGATAAATCAAAACCAGCAATCTTTCTTAAACTCCACCATTTCCATGATGACTTTCAAGGTCCATTGAATTTTTGTAAACTAGTTTAGTCCAAAACAAAACAACTCTCTGGACTGCATTTCTTTGTAAGCAGTGTGGACACCACGAGAGAGATTTCTGTGCTCCCCATGGTGTGTTTTTGTGCTGGCGGAGGCAGCCTGCCACTGGCTGGTGGTGGGATCAGAAGATTCCTACACTGTCAATGGGATTTTCCATTCGATGCACCGTGGCAGGGATTCACCATTGGCAGGACCGGAAGAACCCACTGGCGAGAACAGGCAGAACATTCCGGCCTATGGATGGGATTCTCCGGCCGTGTCCGCCCATTGCGACCGGAGAATCCCACCCGAGGTCAATGGACGTCTCCATTGTCCGCCTCTCGCCGTGTTGTTCCTGCGGCGGGCGGGGCAGAAGAATCCAGCCCTCTGCCATGCTCACAGGCCATGTCAGCCCTGTGCTGTTTTATGGCTCTTAGCTTTCAAGCTGTGAACCCCTAAGTAAATGTGGCCCTAACCTTTCCAAGTGTAACAGACTCCAAGCTGCTTTAGTTGCATTTATCCCATTTTCTAGAGGTAAATTTTAATCTGACTATAACTATACTTTACCTCAAAAATACTAACATTAACCATGAACTAGATGTTCGTCACAGCAGTCTGAATGACTTTCCTTTGTGCCAAAATTGGAGATGGTGGCTTAATGACATTGTCACTATTTTTTTTATTATTGCCACAAGTAGGCTTATATTAACACTGCAATGAAGTTACTGTGAAAAGCCCCTAGTCGCCACATTCTGATGCCTGTTCAGGCACACTGAGGGAGAATTCCGAATATCCAGATTTCCTAACAGCACGTCTTTCAGGACTTGTGAGAGGAAACCGGAGCACCCGGAGGAAACCCACGCAGACACGGGGGGGGGTGTAGATTTTGCACAGGCAGTGACCCAAGTTGGGAATTGAACCTGGGACCCTGGCACTGTGAAGCAACAGTGCAAAGCACTGTGCTACCGTACCTACTTGTCTTGTAGTTACTAGATCTGGGAACAAGGGTTGAAATCCCACCATGGGATGATGAAATTTCAAATCCGTTTAAAAGTCTATTGATGACCATGGATCATAAGAACATATGAACTAGGAGCAGGAGTAGGCCATCTGGCCCCTCGAGCCTGCTCCGCCATTCAATGAGATCATGGCTGATCTTTTGTGGACTCAGTCCCACTTTCCGGCCCGAACACCATAACCCTTAATCTCTTTATTCTTCAAAAAACTATCTATCTTTATCTTAAAAACATTTAATGAAGGAGCCTCAACTGCTTCACTGGGCAAGGAATTCCATAGATTCACAACCCTTTGGGTGAAGAAGTTCCTCCTAAACTCAGTCCTAAATCTACTTCCCCTTATTTTGAGGCTATGCCCCCTAGTTCTGCTTTCACCTGCCAGTGGAAACAACCTGCCCGCATCTATCCTATCTATTGCCTTCATAATTTTATATGTTTCTATAAGATCCCCCCTCATCCTTCTAAATTCCAACGAGTACAGTCCCAGTCTATCCAACCTCTCCTCGTAATCCAACCCCTTCAGCTCTGGGATTAACCTAGTGAAACTCCTCTGCACACCCTCCAGTGCCAGTACGTCCTTTCTCAAGTAGGGAGACCAAAACTGAACACAATACTCCAGGTGTGGCCTCACTAACACCTTATACAATTGCAGCATAACCTCCCTAGTCTTAAACTCCATCCCTCTAGCAATGAAGGACAAAATTCCATTTGCCTTCTTAATCACCTGTTGCACCTGTAAACCAACTTTCTGTGACTCATGCACTAGCACACCCAGGTTTCTCTGAACAGCAGCATGCTTTAATATTTTATCATTTAAAAAATAATCCCGTTTGCTGTTATTCCTACCAAAATGGATAACCTCACATTTGTCAACATTGTATTCCATCTGCCAGACCCTAGCCCATTCACTTAACCTATCCAAATCCCTCTGCAGACTTCCAGTATCCTCTACACTTTTCGCTTTACCACTCATCTTAGTGTCATTTGCAAACTTGGACACATTGCCCTTGCTCCCCAACTCCAAATCATCTATGTAAATTGTGAACAATTGTGGGCCCAACACGGATCCCTGAGGGACACCACTAGCTACTGATTTCCAACCAGAGAAACACCCATTAATCCCCACTCTTTGCTTTCTATTAATTAACCAATCCTCTATCCGTGCTACTACTTTAGCCTTAATGCCATGCATCTTTATCTTATGCAGCAACCTTTTGTGTGGCACCTTGTCAAAGGCTTTCTGGAAATCCAGATATACCACATCCATTGGCTCCCCGTTATCTACTGCACTGGTAATGTCCTCAAAAAATTCCACTAAATTAGTTAGGCACGACCTGCCCTTTATAAACCCATGCTGCGTCTGCCCAATGGGACAATTTCTATCCAGATGCCTCGCTATTTCTTCCTTGATGATAGATTCCAGCATCTTCCCTACTACCGAAGTTAAGCTTACTGGCCTATAATTTCCTGCTCTCTGCCTACCCCCTTTTTTAAACAGTGGTGTCACGTTTGCTAATTTCCAATCCACCGGGACCACCCCAGAGTCTAGTGAATTTTGGTAAATCATCACTAGTGCATCTGCAATTTCCCTAGCCATCTCTTTTAGCACTCTGGGGTGCATTCCATCAGGGCCAGGATACTTGTCTACCTTTAGCCCCATTAGCTTGCTCATCACTACCTCCTTCGTGATAACAATCCTCTCAAGGTCCTCACCAGTCATAGCCTCATTTCTATCAGTCACTGGCATGTTATTTGTGTCTTCCACTGTGAAGACTGACCCAAAAAACCTGTTCAGTTCCTCTGCCATTTCCTCATCTCCCATTATTAAAACTCCCTTCTCATCCTCTAAAAGACCAATATTTACCTTAGCCACTCTTTTTTGTTTTATATATTTGTAGAAACTTTTACTCTCTGTTTTAATATTCTGAGCAAGTTCAAGCCCGTCTGGTTCACTAATGCTATTTAGGGAAGGAAATCTGCCATCCTTACCTGGCCTGGCCTGCATGTGACTCCAGATCCACAGCAATGTGGTTGACTCGCAAATACCCCAGAAATGGAGTTAGGGATGGGGAAAAATGCTTGCCCACATCCTGTAAATTTTTAAAAACCCTGTAATTTTATCTTCTACAATGATAGATTTAGATGAGGAGTGATGGGAGAAGACTTGAGTGGCATGGACTGCACGGTTCAGAAAGGCAGAAAGTAGGAGACTATCGAACAGTTAGTTTAACATTTGTCGTTGGGAAATTGTTGGAATTCAATATTAAGTCGAAAATGCAATCCATCCGAGTCAGTGTGGTTGTATGATTCGCTAGAGTTTTTTGAAGATGTAACAAGCAAAGTGAATAATGGGGATCCAGTAGATGTAGAATATATGGACTTCCAGAAGGCTTTTGATAAGGCGCCACACAAAAGGTTAATACACAAGGAAAGATCCCACAGGGTTGTGGAGTAATACATTAGCTTGGGCAGAGGATTGGCTAACCAACAGAAAGCAGAAAGTGGGGATAAATGGGTATTTTTCTGGTTGGCAGGCTGTAACAAATGGTTTTGTCCTCTGGCCACAAACTATTTACAGTATATATCACTGCTTTAAGTACTGGGATATGAATGAACTGTAGCCAAATTTGCAAATGACACTAAAATAGGCGGGAAAGCAAGTTGCAATGAGGAAATAAGAAATTTACAAATGGATAGGGATAGGTTAGGTGAGTGGGCCAAAATTTAGCAGATGGAATTTAACGAGGATAAGTGTAAGGTTATCCATTTTGATAGAAGGAACAAAAAGGCAACTTATTGTCTAAGTGGAGAGAAACCTCAAAATATTCTGGTGCAGAGGGATCTGGGTGTCTTTGTCCATGAATCACAGAGCGTTAGCATGCAGGTGCAGCAGGTAATAAAGAAGGCAATTGAATTTTGACATTTATTGTTAATGGAATGCAGTATAAAAGTAGGGATGTGCTTTTGCAACTGTATAGAGCATTGGTGTGACTGCTTCTGGAGTACTGTGCAGTTTTGGTCCTCTTACTTGAGGAAGGATGTAAATGCATAAGAGAAGCTTCACTAGATTGATTCCAGGGATGAGGGACTTGTCTCATGAAGAGCGATTGAGTTCTTTATCCGATATTCGCTAGAGTTTAGACGATTGAGAGGAGATCTAATTGAGGTATACTAGATGCTAAAGGGAATTGGCAGGGTAGACATAAAGTGGATGTTTTCCCCTTGCGGAACATTCTAGAACAAGAGGCCATAGTTTTAGGCTAAGGAGGAGCAGATTTTAAACAGAAATGGGAAATGGGAACGGGGTTGGGGAGGCAAAGTATGATGGCGATTGGATGGGGCTGATGGGAAGCACTCAGCTAATATTGCATTAGATTGGTTAGGCATTGCCTCTCAGTCCAGCAACTTCCATATACAGAGAGTGAGTGGGGAAGCAAAAAAAGAAAATCGGCCATTCGACTGAGCAATGATGAGACCTTTCAAATGATCAGAATATCTTTTTTTTAAATAATTGTTATTGGAATTTTTTGAAAAATCTATATCAACAGAACAATAATAATAATAACAATAATAAACACCCCAGGCACCCGTAACAACGCATGTAACAACCCCCCCCCCCCACCCCCCCAAACCCAATAAACAACAAAATAAATTAACAATAAGCAACTTAACTTAAACAATACCCCCCTGAGACCCCCCCTTTCCCCCCCCCCTCCCCCCCGGGTTGCTGCTGCTGCTGACCTAGTTCCTTATCGTTGAGCCAGAAAGTCGAGGAAAGGCTGCCACTGCCTAAAGAACCCTTGTACTGACCCCCTCAGGGCGAATTTGACCCTCTCCAGCTTAATGAATCCCGCCATGTCATTGATCCAGGTCTCCACGCTCAGAGGTCTTGCATCTTTCCACTGCAGCAAGATCCTCCGCCGGGCTACTAGGGACGCAAAGGCCAAAACATCGGCCTCTTTCGCCTCCTGCACTCCCGGCTCCACCCCAACTCCAAATATCGCGAGTCCCCAGCATGGCTTGACCCTGGACCCTACCACCCTCAACACCATCCTCGCCACCCCCTGCCAGAATTCCCCCAGTGACGGGCATGGCCAAAACATATGGGCATGGTTCGCTGGGCTCCCCGAACACCTAATGCACCTGTCCTCACCCCCAAAAAACTTGCTCATCCTCGTCCCGGACATATGAGCCCTGTGCAGTATCTTGAACTGGATGAGGCTAAGCCTCGCACATGAGGAGGAGGAGTTCATTCTCACCAGGGCGTCCGCCCATGTCCCCTCCTCAATCTGCTCCCCCAGCTCCACCTCCCACTTAGCCTTCAGCTCCTCTACCGACACCTCCTCCACCTCCTGCATCACCTGGTAGATGTCAGATACCTTCCTATCCCCGACCCACACCCCCGAAAGTACCCTATCCCTTACCCCCCGCGGGGGCAGCGAAGGGAACCCCTCCACCTGCCGCCTAGCAAACGCCTTGACCTGAAGGTACCTGAACATATTCCTGGGGGGAGCTCAAACTTCTCCTCCAGTTCACCCAGGCTCGCAAACCTCCCGTCAATGAACAGGTCTCCCAACCTCCTAATGCCCGCCCTGTGCCACCCATGATCAGAATATCTGACGACAGCAAACACTCAATCCAGTAAGCAAACCACCTGGCTACTTGATAGCTTGTCTCCAAGTTCTCTATCTCTTACTGCCTCCCAACCATGCTGTACAGCTGTAACGTCCACAACACATCTGCTCATGATCCTAATGCCTCCTCCCCGATCTTTCATCCCAGACACTCCTTGGCCTTATCACTGTCTGCACACTGTCCCTTTGCAAAGATCCCTAAACTGACCTGAAGTTTCATGACCTGCCCAATCCAAAGTTTGCTGATTTACCTTTGTACAGTTTGTAACTAATGGTCACGTTCAAGGCTGTGGCTCAGTGCAAAGAGGCTTCCAGGTCAGTTACCAACAGTTCTCATTTGCCGCAGTGGTGCCCATCTCTGGCAGTGTGCTTGCTCTGGCTCTACAGCTGCCTGCTCTATGATCAGCAGTTCCCCCTCTGGGGACATGGCACTCCACCAACCTCGCTCCTGGCATGTGCAGTCTCAGAACCCACATTGGCTTCTAATTTCAGGGCCCCGAAACCTGCAGGAAAACCCAGTTCATAGATTTTGGAGAAGGAGAATGTCGAAACGTGAACGCGATTCCTAACCTCTTAAGTGCTTTTTTCCCCCAGAATTGATGGGACATTACGTGCTAAGTGAACAGACCGCTGAATCCCTGTGATCCCCATTACATTTCAGGTGTTACAGTACCTGCCCATGTCTCATAACATTGAGATGACGCCTGAGAAGTTTTGTGATGCCTTCGCAAATGATGAAGACAAAGGCAGCACCGTCACATTGCTTTCCACTTTACCTGCTCCTACTCGTCCCAGTACAGCTTTCTCTAGTGTTTCTGGATCAGCCGGTAAGGAATCAAATGTCATGAAGAAGGCTTCGCAAAGAATACACGGGTCTGCAGCAGTCATACCCAAACCGCCATTATTCAATGAAACCCACTGTGACTTTATGTGCTGAAATTGCACCCACTGGAAGCTGCAGCAATCTGTGAGGGTCTGTATTGGGGCCACCCTTATTACATCGGAATCCTAGATTTAGGAATTAAGAGATTAATACTGAAATGTGCTAATTGCACCAAACGTGAGGTGTGAGGGTTGTTGGTTGAGGGGATGGGGTGGGGTGCCACAGTAAATTGTTGCAAAGATTTTGTAACAAGGCAGAAGGAGAACGATCCAGTAGCAGGATGGGCAGATAGGTGGTAAGTACAGTTCAGCATAGACAGATGCGAAGTGCTATGTTTTAAAACTAAGAACAGGGAAAGGATCCTGGTGTTGATCCACAAACATTAAAATTGGGAGAGCGAGGCCATTAAAAAAAGGTTAAATTGAATCTTAGATCTTATATCTGGAGACAGCAGTGAGGTGAGTTAATGGTGTACTTGCATTAGAGTGTAGTTCAATAATAGAGTGCTTTATGCAGTTCCAAAGATGCTATTGCCTGATGATCTACATCTCAGAGTGCTGAAAGAGGTGGCTGTAGAGATAGCGGATGCGTTGGTGGTCATCTTCCAAATTTCACTTCTGGGATGGAGCACACCATTTTCCTTCATGTGTTATTTGAGAAATCTGCAACTGGTTCTCCACCACTGTCTACTGCAAGCCTAGCTTCACCAGTCAATATACATGTTGGGATTTGGAAATCAATGGAAGTGTCAGTGAGCACTGGACTTAGAGGGGGTCCCATGGCTACACCATCTATTTGGGCGTACATCCTGTCATTGCAACTGAACTTGACTGCGTAAGTTTGAAAGTTCATAAGTTCAATGACTACAGATTCAAATGGCGGCCTGTCTAAACTGCCATGAAATTGCGATGTGGGGAAATGTCAAAGCTTTCTGTCAGCAGCATGTTCGTAAGTAGTCCCACAATATCAAAGGAGTACATAGACAAAGCATTGCTATCAATATGTACAAAGCTGAAGGAATACGTCACCATGTATGTGGAAAACCCTCAAAGAACTGGCTGTAGTAATCCACTCAACCATTTTGCCAATTCATGCTGTGCAGAACCAGTTATTTGTAAATTAGGATATAATTTTGGGACATAGGGGTGGCACAGTGGTTAGCACTGGGTTCCAGCCTTGGGTGACTGTCTGTGTCGAGTTTGCACGTTCTCCCTGTGTCTGTGTGGATTTCCTCTGGGTGCTCCTGTTTCCTCCCACAGTCCCAAGAGGTGCAGGTTAGGTGGATTGGCCATGCTAAACTTCCCCTTAGGTTCCAATGATGTGCAGGTTAGATGGAGTTACGGGGTTACATGGATAAGGTGGGGAGTGGCCTCGGTAGGGTGCTATTTCGGAGGTTTGGTGCAGATTCAATGGGCCGAATGGTCTCCTTCTGCAGAGTAGGGATCCTATGGTTTGATCACCTTTTTGTGTTTTAGGCAGCCCATTTGTGCACGGAGGTGGTGAGCCATGAAAATGAATCATATACGCGAGGCAGCTCATAACCCTTACTCAAGTGTAACAAGTATTTTGTAGCTTACTTTCAAGCAAGGTTGTGTGGTTATGCTTAGTGACAGATCCAATAGATATGAATTTACCATTTGGAACCAAGGCAGCGCGGTAGCATAGTGGTTAGCCCAAATGCTTCACAGCTCCAGGGTCCCAGGTTCAATTCCCGGCTTGGGTCACTGTCAGTGCGGAGTCTGCACATTCTCCCCGTCTGTGCGTGGGTTTCCTCCGGGTGCTCCGGTTTCCTCCCACAGTCCAAAGATGGATAGGTGGATTGGCCATGCTAAATTGCCCTTAGTGTCTAAATTGCCCTTAGTGTTAGGTGTGGTTACTGGGTTATGGGGATAGGGTGGAGGTATGGGCTTGGGTAGGGTGCTCTTTCCAAGAGCCAGTGCAGACTCGATGGGCTGAATGGCCTCCTTCTGCACTGTAAATTCTATGTCATTAAGAATGGGATGCCTTTTGTCAATATTCCGGTGAAGCCCAATGCAAATTAGAGGAACACACCTCATCTTCCGCTTGGGCACTTTAAACCTTTTGGATTTAACAATGAGTTCAGCCTCTTCAGACCATGAACTCTCTCCTCCATCTCGACCCCATTTTATAATCCAATTTTTTTTGTCCCAACGCACCCAGCCCTCCCCACAGGGCCATCTGTCACTTGTTCTTAGATTTTGTTTCCACTGAGCACCGACCCTAGTTCTGCTATTAGCACATTCACTATCAGCACCTTCTTTGGTCTTTAACACTCCCTTTGTATTGTGCCTAAGACATATATTTATCAAATCTCTCCTAGCTCCCACCTATCCTGACTTTCTATTTGCTCTACCTGCCCCACCCCTTCTTAAACAGTCCAAAATCCATCACATTTCTCCCTCTCTTTAGCTCTGAAGAAGAGCCATATGGACTCAAAAGTTTAACTCTGTTTCTCGCTCCACAGATGCGACTGAGCTTTTCAATTTTTATTTTTATTTTTATTTATTTACTCTGGATTACTATTCCAGTGACTTTACCGCTACACCATCGTCCCCATGTGCAACAACCACTGATACTGCTCCCCCACTGTTGCGTCTTGTATCCCCCAAAGACCTATCCTGGGTCCCCTCCTATTTCTCACCTATTTCTTGGAAAAAAGCACAGCTTTAGTTTTGACATATACAGAGATGCCTAGCTCTACCTCACCAGCAACTCTCAAGATTTCTCCACTGTCTTTAAATCATCAGAATGCTTGGCTGATGTCCAGTGCTGGATGGGCAGAATTTTTCTCTTTATATATTGGAAATATTGAAGCTATCGCCTTTGGCCCTCACTACAAATTCTATTCTCCAGCCACTGGTTCCATTTCTTTCCTTGGTAGCTGTCTGAGACTAAACCCGTGTGCTCATAACTTTGGTGTCATATTTAGCTCCAAGGTGACCTTCCGACCTCCTATCCGCACCATCACCAACATCACCTATTCCTCCCTCCATAACATTGCCTGATTCTGCTCTGCCTTAGCTTATCATGCTGAAACTGTAAATCATGCCTTTGTTACCTCTAAACGGCAAGGTAATGCAGTCCAGCCCAGCGTGCTACATTTAACATCCCCTGTTGTGACAATTGGCCAACATTTAAACCCAATTTCCCCTTTGATTGAAACCTTTAAGAGGGGGAGACATCTCTTGTGGTAGAATCTAAGAACTAGGAGTCACTATTTAAAAATAAAGTGGTCACTCATTTAAGACAGAGGTGATGAGAATTTGTTTCTTTTTTTTCTTTATTAATTCATGGGATCTGAGCGTCGCTGGCTGGGCCAGCATTTGTTGCTTATCCCTCAGGAGCATTAAGAGTCAATCACATTACTGTGGGTCTGTAGTCACATGTAGGCCATGTCATGATATGCAAACATGCATCCAATGAACACTCAGAATAGGACACAACCAATTGGCAGTCAGGACACTCAGAGGTGGCATCACTACGAGGGGGCATGACATAAACACTATAAAAGGGATGAGGCACCTGCCTCTTTCCACAGACAGACACCTAGAGAGTTAGACAGGGTTGATCAGAAGCATCACACCCCAGCATGTGGCTTAGAGCGAGCTGGTACAGTCAGACTGAGTCACTACAGTTAGATTAGCAGAGAGTCAAACTCATTTGAGAACTGTGTTAATAGTTCAATAAACACGTTGAACTCATTTCAGAGTCTGGAGCATTCTTCAGTTAAGACTGCATCAAGTAGCAGCCTGTGTTAACCGAAGCAGCATAACACAACATGATACCAGGTCAGGTCACAGGTTTCCTTCCCTAAAGGCCATTGGTGAACCAGGTGGGTTTTTAATGACAATCGGCAATGGTTTGATGGTCATCATTAGACTTTTAATTCCAGATTTTTAAAAATTGAATTCAAATTCCACCTACTGGCATTCGAACCACCTGGGTCTCTGGATTACTAGACCAGTGACAATGTCATTACGTCATTGCCTCCCCGCTCTCAGATGGTCGTGAGATTTTGGAACTAACTTCCTTAAAAGGCAGAGGAGGCATATTTTTAAGACAGAACTAGAGAGAGTCTTGATAAGCATGTGGGTGAAATAGGCAGGAGGTTACAATCAGATCAACCATTCAATGACGGTGCAGGCACGAGGGGCCGAGTGGCCTCCTACTGCTCCTAATTTCTATGTTTGTATGTTTGTGCATTACCTTATCATATCGCAAGGCTACTGTGCTCACCTTTCTCACCTTTCTCACCTTTCTCACCTTTTCCACGTAAGTCCACAAGATTCACATCACAGTATCCATTTTTTCCTTCTTCCAAGATTTTGTTAAGATATGAATCTGCCGTAATTTCATACCTAGTGTTACGACCCACCCCAGGTATTAGTAAAGAAATGGGCTGGGATTCTCCCATCCCGCGCCTATATTCCTCTGAGCCAGGCCCCTGGAGGGCTCCGCTGTATTGCCCGGGGGCTGGCGCGGATACGGGAACCCACGCACATGCGCGAACGCACGCCGGCCGTGGCGCGCATCAGCGAACTCGCGCCAGCTGTGGCACGCCGGCTTTCGGGTGCCGGAGCTGCGGACACCACTCTGGCGCCTTACTAGCCCCCTAGGAAGGGGTGGATAGCTGCCAGTTGAGGCCTGTTGATGCCGGAGTGGCTCACGCCACTTTTCACGCGGCATCAGAACTTAGCCGCAGGATTGGAGAATCCCGGCCATGATTTTGGGGAAATTAATGGGATTGAAGGCAGACAAATCTCCAGGGCCTGATAATCTTCATCCCAGAGTACTTAAGGAAGTGGCCATAGAAATAGACCAATTGGTGGTGATTTTCCAAAATTGTTAAACTCTGGAATGGTTCCTCCAGATTGGAGGGCAGCTAATATAACCCTGCTATTCACAAAGGGAGAAAAAACAGGCAACTATAGACCAGAGAGCCCAACGGCGGTAGTAGGGAAGCTGCTGTAGTCCATTATCAAGGATTTCATAGCATAGCATTTAGAAAGCAATGGTGTAATCAGACAAAGTCAGCATGGATTTACAAAAGGAAAATTATGCTCGACAAATCTACTAGAATTCTTTGAGATATAAGTCGTAGAGATGACCAGGAAGAACTGATTGATGTGGTTTACTTAACTTTCAGACGGCCTTCGACAAGATCTGAAATAGTAGATTAATTTGTAAAGTTAAAGTGCATGGGACTACGGGGAGTGTCTTGAGATGGATAGAAAGCTGGTTAGCAGACAGGAAGCAAAAAGTCTGAATAAATGGGTCTTTTTATGATTGGCAGGTACCACAGGTCTATGCTAGGACCCCAACTGTTCACGTTATATATTAATGATTTGGACGAGGGAACTAAATGTATTATCTTCAAATTTGCAGATGATATAAAGTTGGGTGGGAGGGTGAGCTGTGAGGAGGATGCAGAGATGCTTCAGCGGGATTTGGACAGGTTGAGTGAGTAGGTGCATCCATAGCAGATGCAGTATAATGGGAATAAATGTGAGGTTATCTGCTACGGTAGTAAAAATAGGGAGGCAGATTATTGTTTGAATGGGTGTAGATTGAGAGGTGGATACTCAGCGAGACCTTGGTGTCCTCGTGCATCATACGCTGAAAGTAAGCGCGTAGGTACAGCTGGCAGTAAAGAAGGCAAATGATATGTAGGACTTCATAGCGAGAGGATTTGAGTATAGGAATAGGGATGTTTTACTGCAATTGTATAGGGCATTGGTGAGGCCACACCTGGAGTATTGTGTGCTGTTTGGTGTCCTTATTTGAGGAAGGATGTTCTTACTATGGAGGGAGTGTAGCAAAGGTTTACCAGACTGATTCCTGGGATGGCGGGACTGCCATATGAGGAGAGACTAAGCCGGTTAGGATTATATTCATTGGCGTTTAAAAGAGTGAGAGGGGATCTCATTAGGGTGGCACAATAACATAGTGGTTAGCACTGTTGCTTCACAGCGTCAGGGTCTCGGGTTCGATTCCCTGATTGGGTCACTGTAGAGTCTGCACGTTCTCCCTGTGCCTCCGTGGGGTTCCTCCGGGTGCTCCGGTTTCCTCCCACAGTCCAGAAAGACATGCTGGGCGAAATTCTCCGACCCCACGCAGGGTCGGAGAATAGGCGGGAAGCGGCGTTATTTCCGCTCCCGCAGGTTTTTGAATTCTCCCGCCGGTCATAAACCGGCGTTGTGCAAATCCCGCCGGCAGCCTGTGAAAACCGCTGGCGCCGGCGGGATTTCATTTTTTTTAAACTTACCTCAAATCTCCGGCCCGGATGGGCCGAAGTCCCGCCGCTGGGAGACCTTCTCCCGCCGCCGAGGTTTAAACCACCTCTGGAACGGCGGGCTCAGCGGCGCGAGCAGGCCCCCGGGGTCCTGGGGGGGCGGGGGGCGATCGGACCCGGGGGGGTGCCCCCACGGAGGCCTGGCCCGCGATCGGGGCCCCCCGCTCACTCCGCGGGGCAGTGCCGTGGGGGCACTCTTTCTCCTTCCGCGCCGCCACGGCCTCCGCCATGGCGGACGCGGAGGAGAACCCCGCATCGCGCATGCGCCGGCAGTGACGTCAGCGGCCAGCTGCCGCTGACGTCACTGCCGGCGCATGCGCCGACCGCCGAAAGCCTTTCGGCCAGCCCCGCTTCCGACTGCGCCGGGTGTTTGCGCCAGTCTTCTGGTGCAAACTGCTCCGGCGCGGGGCTGGCCCCCAAAGGTGGGGAGAATTCCCCACCTTTGGGGAGGCGCGACCCCTGAGTGGTTGGCGCCACTCCCCTACGCCGGCACCCTCCGTCACGCCGGGTAGGGGAGAATCCAGCCCGCTGTTAGGCAATATGTTGTGGCGAAGGCAACTATGTTGAATACTTACTTCACTTGCAGGCTGTAACGCAGATACGCAAATACCTCAGAGTTATTCAGCTGCAGTCTGGAGATGCCCTCAGATGCCCTTTATTCCAATCCAAAGTCCTCCCAGCTGGTGCAGCCCTGTCCCCTCCCTCTCATGCCTCCCTTCCAATTGTCGCCTCTGACCTCCACTTCAGCCTCCTGGATTTCTCCAGCGCAGCCCTTCTCTGGAGCCCCTGGTTCAGCCTTTCACAGCAGACAGCCACCAAGTCTGTAAACCTGGCCGACTGCTGGACAGGCAACCGAATGTATAACTGATACTGAGGTCCAACCATTACAAACTTTAGGCAGTGGTGTAGTAATAATAATCTTTATTAGTGTCACAAGTAAGCTGACATTAACACAGCAATGACGTTATTGTGAAAATCCGCCAGTCGCCACATTCCGGTGCCTGTTCGGGTACACAGAGGGAGAATTCAGAATGTCAGGACTTGTGGGAGGAAACCGGAGCACCCAGAGGTAGCCCACGCAGACACAGGGAGAACGTACAGACTCCACACAGACAGTGGCCCAAGCCGCTAATCGAACCTGGGACCCTGGAGCTCTGAAGCAACAGTGCTAACCGCTCAGCTACCGTGCTGCCCAGTGGGATTGTCACTGGACTATTAATCCAGAGACCCGGGTAATGCACTGGGGATATGGGTTTGAATCCCACCAGGGTGAAAACCCATCTGGTTCACTAATGTCCTTTAGGGAAGGAAATCCTTACCTGGTCTGGCCTACACACGACTCCAGATCCACAGCAATGTGGTTGACTCTTCAATGCCTTCGGGGCAGTAAATGCAGGCCCAGCCAGCGACATCCACATCCCATGAACGAATAAAGAAAAAAAAAAAATCAGCAGGACTCTGTGCTCCTGATTTTCCCATGCTATGTTCCTGCCCTTTCCCATTTCCCCATAAATACTGGGAGCTCCTGTGAATTCATGCATCAAATCTCCAATACTAGAAGCCATTGAATGAAGCAGTCATTTTCATTCAAATCACGGTAATGTTTTGAGTTCTCTGTGTGAATTTCTGCTTGTGGTCAGATTTTCCGTGAACTCACCTAGTCAGACAAATTCACAAGGCATGAGGTGTATTTTCATTTGAGTTGGTTAAATTTGTTAAATATTGAATCAGCTCCTAATAAAAATTAATGGCCTTATTCAGAAATAATTAACCATTTTCAATAACTTTTATAATTATTTTGTACTATTTGTCTGTATGGACTTTGTATGTTCTCCCCGTGTCTGCCTGTGTTTCCTTTGAGTGTTCCAGTTTCCTCCTACAGTCGAAAGATATATAGGTTAGGTAGAATGGCCGTGATCAATGTGCGTGGTTACGGGGAGAGGGCGGGGGAGTGGGCCTCAGTAAAGTGCTCTTATGCACGGCTGGTGCAGACCCGAGGGGCTGAATGGTCCCCTTCTGTACTGTAGGGATCCTGTGGGTGTGATCGAATGGCCTCATCGCGCCCAAATCGGGGCCGCAACAAGGCTAGCAAGAGGCCTTTTGTGAGATTTGCGAGATTCAGAATGGTTGGATCTCGCAAGATGGCGCGATCTGGATCTCATCCTCACTGACTGAGACCCAGAATATTTAAGGGAGCCATTGGGCTAATTTAAATAGATTGACGCCTGATTCTCCCGAGGCCTGGGAAGGAATGGCCTCGCCATGGCGTTGTTTAGCACAGATCCACACAAACGTGGACCACATGTAATGACATCTGGGGGGGTCGCCCAGACCCTTTGGAGGCCTGCAGGAGATAGGGGACATGGCAGGCTGACATTGTACCCTGGCACACCTCGGCACCATGGCACTGCCACCTGGGTACCCTGGCAGTGCCAGGGTGGTGCTACCAGGCAGGTAGGGGCACTGTCAGGATGCCAGGTTGCCCAAGTAGACTGCCAGGCTGGCAAGGGCACTGCCAGGGGGCCAGGCTGATAGTGCCAAGATGCCTGGGTGCCAGGCTGCCCTTAAGAGATATGTTGGGGCAGTGGGGACATCCAGGGCAGTGGGGAGATCTGGAGGTCGCGGTAGGGTGCCTGAGAGTGGTCGAGAAATTGCAATTTTAAAATGGATCCCCAATCTCTTGTCCTGCACGAGGCCGGGAAAAATGAGTTCCATTTGCTAGCGGGTTCACTATTGGCGGTGCAGGCTCTTGAGAAAGACCCCGCTTTCTACACCCAAAATGAGGCTCTGTGTTTTGCGCATTAAATTGCGCCCTATGATTCTATTTCTGTGTTGTAGACTCTGTAATTCTGTACATTGAAGTATTATCATTGTGATGTGCAGGATGTAATTTGTAATGAGCAGTTTTCAGTCATTTGGTAGGTTAAATTGGTAGTGTATTTTAATTTGTTGGTTGTAAATAAGCAATTTACTGTTACCTCTTCCCCACTGTTGACTCCTGAATGACTCTCTTATGGACTGAACTGATCTCTCCACGCATCTTCTCTACTGAGTAGTACCATTCTCCGTATGCATCACCCAATGTGTGTCTGCGTATTTACATTGTGTATCTATCGATCATATGTCCTTTTTTTTTATGCACGGAACATTCTGCCTGGAATGTTCTGCCTTTTCACTGTACCTCGGTACATGTGACAATAATTCAAATCCAATCCAACTTTGCGGTGTTATTACATGTATTACTGTCATTTGGTAGTTGTATTGTGTAATGTACTGTTCTTTGGTAATTGTTATGTGCAGTGTACCGTTCTTTGGTAATTGTAATGTGTAGTGTGCTGTTACCTCACCATTTACATGATTCATATCAGGAAAAACCTCCGCTCTCCTGTCATCAGCTGGGACCCATACCGTCTCGATCTGCAACAAGTACTCAACTGTTGTGGGCGTTGAAGGTAAAGATGAAACAGAATTTAAATACATGTTGTGAATCTGTCATATAGCAGTGGAGTGTCCTAATTAAAGATCTTCTGCTGTGACATACTTGCAGCTTATTTCCCTGTTGCTTTCAGAAGGTTCTCCACTGCTGTCCATGGATATCAGAGCACTGACCCAGCTGCTGGGAAGTATTCAGAGGTCTTAGTTGAGCAGAGAATGAGGACTTGTACTCCTGAACCAGTGTCCGCCAACAATTAGATGCTAGCTGTAGGGAGAGAAAAGAGCTAACGTTTCATAAAAACATAAGAACTAGGGGCAGGAGTAGGCCATCTGGCCCCTCGAGCCTGCTCCGCCATTCGATGAGATCATGGCTGATCTTTTGTGGACTCAGTTCCACTTTCCGGCCCGAACACCATAACCCTTAATCCCTTTATTCTTTAAAAAACTATCTATCTTTATCTTAAAAACATTTAATGAAGGAGCCTCAACTGCTTCACTGGGCAAGGAATTCCATAGATTCACAACCCTTTGGGTGAAGAAGTTCCTCCTAAACTCAGCCCTAAATCTACTTCCCCTTATTTTGAGGCTATGTCCCCTAGTTCTGTTTTCACCCGCCAGTGGAAACAATCTGCCCGCATCTATCCTATCTATCCCCTTCATAATTTTAAATGTTTCAATAAGATCCCTCCTCATCCTTCTAAATTCCAACGAGTACAGTCCCAGTCTACTCAACCTCTCCTCATAATCCAACCCCTTCAGCTCTGAGATTAAGCCAGTGAATCTCCTCTGCACACCCTCCAGTGCCAGTACGTCCTTTCTCAGGTAAGGAGACCAAAACTGAAAACAATACTCTAGTTGTGGCCTCACTAACACTTTATACAATTGCAGCATAACCTCCCTAGTCTTAAACTCCATCCCTCTAGCAATGAAGGACAAAATTCCATTTGCCTTCTTAATCACCTGTTGCACCTGTAAACCAACTTTTTGCGACTCATGCACTAGTACACCCAAGTCTCTCTGCACAGCAGCATGTTTTAATATTTTTCATTGAAATAATAATCCCGTTTGCTGTTATTCCTACCAAAATGGATAACCTCACATTTGTCAACATTGTATTCCATCTGCCAGACCCTAACCCATTCACTTAACCTATCCAAATCCCTCTGCAGACTTCCAGTATCCTCTACACTTTTTGCTTTACCACTCATCTTAGTGTCGTCTGCAAACTTGGACACATTGCACTTAGTCCCCAACTCCAAATCATCTATGTAAATTGTGAACAATTGTGGGCCCAACACTGATCCCTGCGGGGCGCCATTAGCCACTGATTGCCAACCAGAGAAACACCCATTAATCCCAACTCTTTGCTTTCTATTAATAACCAATCCTCTATCCATGCTACTACTTTATCCTTAATGCCATGCATCTTCATCTTATGCAGCAACCTTTAGTGTGGCACCTTGTCAAAGGCTTTCTGGAAATCAAGATATACCACATCCATTGGCTCCCCATTATCTACCGCACTGGTAATGTCCTCAAAAATTCCACTAAATTAGTTAGGCACGACCTGCCCTTTAGGAACCCATGTTGCGTCTGCCCTTTGGGACAATTTCCATCCAGATGCCTCGCTATTTCTTCCTTGATGATAGATTCCAGCATCTTCCCTACTATCAAAGTTAAGCTCACTGGCCTATAATTATCCGCTTTCTGCCCACCTCTTTTTTTAAACAGTGGTGTCGCGTTTGCCAATTTCCAATCCACCAGGACCATCCCAGAGTCTAGTGAATTTTGGTAAATTATCACTAGTGCATTTGCAATTTCCCCAACCATCTCTTTTAGCACTCTGGGATGCATTCCATCAGGGCCTGGAGACTTGTCCACCTTTAGCTCCATTAGCTTGCCCATCACTACCTCCTTAGTGATAACAATCATCTCAAGGTCCTCACCTGTCATAGCCTCATTTCTATCAGTCACTGGCATGTTATTTGTGTCTTCCACTGTGAAGACCGACCCAAAAAACCTGTTCAGTTCCTCAGCCATTTCCTCAGCTCCCATTATTAAATTTCCCTTCTCAACCTCTAAAGGACCAATATTTACCTTAGCCACTCTTTTTTGTTTTATATATTTGTAGAAACTTTTGCTATCTGTTTTTATATTCTGAGCAAGTTCACTCTCATAATCTATCTTGCTCTTCTTTATAGTTTTTTTAGTAGCTTTCTGTTCCCCCTAAAGATTTCCCAGTCCTCGAGTCGCCCACTAATCTTTGCTACTTTTGTATGCTTTTTCCTTCAATTTGATACTCTCCCTCATTTCCTTAGATATCCTCGGTCGATTTTCCCTCTTTTTACCGTCCTTCCTTTTTGTTGGTATAAACCTTTGCTGAGCACTGTGAAAAATCACTTGGAAGGTTCTCCACTGTTCCTCAACTGTTTCACCATAAAGTCTTTGCTCCCAGTCTACCTTAGCTAGTTATTCTCTCATCCCATTGTAATCTCCTTTGTTTAAGCACAAAACAGTAGTGTTTGATTTTACCGTCTCACCCTCCATCCTTATTTTAAATTCCACCATATTGTGATCGCTCCTTCCGAGAGGATCCCTAACTGTGAGATCATTAATCAATCCTGTCTCATTACACAGGACCAGATCTAGGACCGCTTGTTCCCTCATAGGTTCCATTACACACTGTTCTAGGAAACTATCGGGGATACATTCTATAAACTCCTCCTCAAGGCTGCCTTGACCGACCTGGTTAAACCAATCGACATGTAGATTAAAATCCCCCATGATAACTGCTGTACCATTTCTACATGCATCAGTTATTTCTTTGTTTATTGCCTGCCCCACCCCTGATTTCCACCCCAATGGATTCAACCTTATCCTCCATAGCACCGATGTCATCCCTTACTATTGCCCAGATGTCATCCTTAAATAACAGAGCTACACCACCTCCCTTACCATCTACTCTGTCCTTCCGAATAGTTTGATACCCTCGGATATTTAACTCCCAGTCTTGACCATCCTTTAACCATGTTTCAGTAATGGCCACTAAATCAGTCATTCACGATGATTTGTGCCATCAACTCATTTACATTATTCTGAATACTACGAGCATTCAGGTAAAGTACACTTATGTTAGCTTTTATACCTGTTTTGAATCTTAACACCTTGATCAGTAACCTCTCCTAAGTTATATTTCCTCTTAACTTTTCTCCTAATTTTACTTGTCGTTGAACCCATCTCTTCATGTAACAACCTGCCGCATCGCTTACCATTTACGTTTTTACTTCCCGTTTTATTCCTTTTAGTATTACTGGGCCTATTCACTAAGCTTCCCTCAGTCACTGTACTTTGTACTGTCACCCTTTTTGATTTTTGACTATGGCTTCTCTGCCTTATACTTTCCCCCTTACTCCCTTTTGTTTCTGTCCCTGTTTTATTACCTTCCGACTTCCTGCATTGGTTCCCATCCCCCAGCCACATTGGTTTAAACCCTCCCCAACAGCTCTAGCAAACACCCCCCCCCCCCCCCCCACCACCGTCTGGTTTGTACTGGTCCCACCTCCCCCAGAACCGGTTCCAATGTCCCAGGAATTTGAATCCCTCCCTCCTGCACCATCTCTCGAGCCACGCATTCATTCTATCTATCCTGACATTCCTACTCTGACTAGCTCGTGGCACAGATCACAATCCTGAGATTACTACCTTTTGAGGTCCTACTTTTTAATTTAACTCCTAACTCCCTGAATTCAGCTTGTAGGACCTTGTCCCATTTTTTACCTATATCATTGGTACCTATGTGCACCACGACAGCTGGCTGTTCATGCCCCCCCCCCCCCCAGAATATCCTGCAGCCACTCCGAGACATCCTTGACCTTTGAACCAGGGAGGCAACATACCATCCTGGAGTCTTGATTGCGTCCGCAGAACCGTCTGTCTATTCCCCTTACGATTGAGTCCCCTATCACTATAGCCCTGCCATTCTTCTTCCTGCCCTGCTGTGCAGCAGAGCCAGCCACGGTGCCATGAACCTGGCTGCTGCTGCCTTCCCCTGGTGAGCCAACTCCCTCAACAGTATCCAAAGCGGTACAGATGCTGCCAGACCTGCTGAGGTTTTCCAGCATTTTCCTTTTGGTTTCAGATTCCAGCATCCGCAGTTATTAGCTTTTATTAGATGCTAGCCACTGTTCAGTATCTTTCAACGCTCACAGATTTATCAGGATTGGGAATGCTATGTCTGAAAAGTTGGCGGAAGCTGATTTCATGCATAATTACAGAGGGATTGCGGAGGTTATGGGTCTAAGCACAACTGTTTTTTCAAAGAGGTATCACAGGCACATTAGGTCACGTTCTGTGCTGTGCATTTCTGTGATTCTACGAGTGCACATGCTGTACCGTTGGCAGATCTTATAGGGTTAAATCTTCTACTACATCAATTGTAAACTGTTGCAATGACTTTCTTTTGTTGCAGATGTGTTTGATTTTGAAGTTAACCTTTGTCTGCCTGTACACAAAGTGAACATTGAGGAGTTTAAACCTCAGCTTCAGCACCTCCTTTCTCACTTCAGCATTGAATATGATGTGGACGATATCGGAAACACTGCCGATGAGACAGAGTTATTCACATTGGTATTTGCTTCCTTATGTACTCAAGTTCCGAGAATCTCTGCTCCCTTTTAGTATGTTCGTGATTCTGCCTCTGTCCATTCCGGGAGTTTGGGAAAGAGCGAGATGGAGTAGAAATGAAGGACATAGGCGGGTTAGCAGAATGGGCAGTCAGGCGGCAGCTGCAATTTAATACAGAAAGGGTGGTGCATATCAGGAGGAAAAAAATAATGGGAGTATGCATTAATATAAAGAAGCTGAAGAGGGCGGGGCTGAGAAGGTCGACCAGAATGATATAATTGTGTGTGGAAGCAGAGAATTCCTTGAACATGTCAGCACTGGTGGCTTAAAGTCACAATCACTTTGGGTTTTATAAATGCTAACCCTCATATAGAAGTGAAGATATCCGGCGGAATTGTCCGGTCATTGTGGTTCATTTTTCCCACCGGCAGCGATCCCAGCCAATGGGTTTCCCGGCGGCATGGGATGATTAAAATGGGAAAGCCTATTGACAAGTGGCGGGAAGATAGAATCCTACCACCAGCGAATGGCGCGTGGCCGAGATTCACGCAGCTGGGGAACTGAAGAATCCTACCCATCATGTTAAATGTGTATGTGGTGAGAGCACAGATCGAGTACTTTGTGCAGTTTAGGATGCCCCCTTATAGAAGAGACAACTAAAGTTATACTGCGACTTAAATTCAAATCGCTGGCCCCATTTGGCACACATGTTTCCAGGTGGAATTTTTATTCCAATTGGAACTACCCTGTTCCTTTTAAACACCCATTTTACTTCAGAATGAACTGATTTTCAATCTTAAAAACAGCAGAAATAAGTGCCAATCTGTCACAAATAGAGCATCCCTTTCTTAAAGATTTCCAGAACAATAATTCTTTTTTTCTCCTTCGAAGAAGTTCTTTCAATCATCTCCTCCCCCCCACCTCAACACACAGGAATACCTCTTCCCATTCAGTAACAGTCACCCTCTCGTACACACACATCACTGTCAGTTCACAGAGATACTCTGCCTCCTAACTGCCTGCGGATCATGCTTGCTGAACCTATTTGACAGTCCTGCCTCCTTCCTGGATCAAGATCTTCTTCAGATGGGAGCTCCTTTCCTGTACTAACGTCAGCAAGCACTTCACACAATGAATTATTTTTGAAGCGCAGTAACTATTCCTGTCTATACAGAGAGTCAATGAAGCGGTTCCCTGAGGCATTATTAGTATGCTTGTATGTGTCACAGGACATAGTATTAAATATGTTCATGGTAATTTGAGAAATTTTCCCTTTTTTTAATGTCTTGGTATTTAGTCCTGGTCTGACACTTCCATAAACCCGTATAACAGGGATTAAGCGTTCTGCATGTTGGTATTCAAATACACTTCACCACTTTGCTGCTTGAACTCTTTTTTTGTTCATAATTCACCTTCCTCTGAAAGTACCTAGCAGCAATCTTATGCTTTTAATTGATGGTACGTTATGATAGGGCATGCTTCTGAAGGAATTCCAACTACAACAAGTTGCATTTATTTATTTTCTATTCATTTACGGGAAGTGGGCTGTTGTGTTGTGTGATTTAACCGTTGTAATGATGTACACAGAACATATAGTTGTTTAACTATAAAGGTGATTCAGTAACAAACAGGTGGAAAGATAAATAACGAACTACAATACAGATGATGGCTACTAAATGAATTCTCCGGAGCTACTTTAAGTGCCACTAACTTCTTGTACAACTTACTACCGATGCCAGGTGCCTTGAATCACGTGATAGATCTCTATCGCCACCAGCTGGTTGTATGTCGCATTGCTAACTATATACAGAACTGTGCACAGGCATAGCACCACATGGACGTCGCTGGTTAGGCCAGCATTTATTGCCCATCCCCAGTTGACCTTCAGAAAGTAGTGGTGAGTTGCCTTCTTGAACTGCTGCAGTCCGTGAGGTGTAGGTTCACCCACTGTGGATCAGCAAGCAAGGTAGTTGGTGTGTCACATCATTAAGCTCTGTGCAAAATCAAATAGTTGTTATAAAATGATTGATGCAACATTAATATTTCAGGTGATTCGGAAATTCAGAAGCATTTTTACCAAGGAAGAAACTATGAAGACCTTTCCGGTTTATGATGCCTTTGAATCTGGAACAAAACACTGGGGAATGAAAGGCCCAAATATGGCACTAAGGAAAGAAGCAAATTGGATTCCATTCTTAAAGGTACAGGAAAGTGTATCCGCAGGGTTCACTAGGTTGATTCCAGGCATGAATTTATACAAGACACTGCTGAATATTGTGTACAGTTCTGGGTGCCACACTATAGGAAGGATGTGAACACATTGGAAAGGATGCAGAACATGTTTACAGGAATGGTTCCAGGCATGAGAAACATAAGTTATGAGGATAGATTGGAGGTTGGGACTGTTCCCCTTGAAGAGAAGAAGGCCAAGAGGAGATTTTATAGAGATGTTCAAAATCATGAGAGGGCTAGACAGAGTATATAGGGAGAACCAGTTCCCTCTCGCAAAACGATCAAGCACGAGAGGATACAGATTTAAAGTGATTTGGAAAAGAAGCGGTGGGACGGGTCAGCCATGTGAGTTGTCATTGAATTTGGCGGGCCGTATGATCCTACTCATGGCCAATGGCAAGCTGCCTACACCATGTGAAAACCCGCAGCGGGGGTCTGGAATATCCTGGCCATAAGAATTGTCGGCAGCTTGACAGAGTCAATGTTAAAAGAATGAGGAACCAGGAATAAGTTGGGCACTGTTTAAAAATAACACATCTCCCATTTCAGATGGAGATGACGAAGAATCTATTCTCATAGAGGGTTGTTAAACTTTGAAATTCTCTCCTCTATTTATTACCTCCTTAGGGTCTTCGAGAGTCCCAAAAGTACTTCAGATAACCAGACTGTAGGGTCTTCTGTCTGCAACACTACACAGTCAGGAAATATGCCAATCACGTGTATCTGGACTCTTTAACTTCTCATTTGAGCAGAGAGTTAACATGAGTGTTACATTCTTTATTATTTTCTCGGGTTCTTTTGTTGGTAACTACTAAACTTAATGTTTCTTTGACTCAAAAAGGCCTGGTTAAATTGGCTCATTCTTTTTTTTTAAATTAGAGTGCCCAATTCATTTTTTCCAATTAAGGGGCAATATAGCGTGGCCAATCCACCTACCCTGCACATCTTTGGGTTGTGGGGGCGAAACCCAGGCAAACACGGGGAGAATGTGCAAACTCCACACAGACAGTGACCCAGAGTCGGGATCGAACCTGAGACCTCAGCGCCGTGAGACAGCAGTGCTAACCACTGCGCCAACCTGCTGCCCTGGATTGGCTCATTCTAAAGAGTAAATGCATATGGACTGCCTAAAGGGTAATGGGGGGAGGGGGGGGGGGGGGGGGGGGGGGGGGGGGAGAGGGGAGGGAGATGTTCCTTTTAAATTAATCTTGTTGTGACCAACTGAGGGAGGGGATGAATAAAGAAGGTGAGTCAGCTAATTCCTTTTCACCCGGGGCACAACAAATTTGGGGTTCTTTTCGGGAAAACAAATTAACGGATCTCGCCCAAGGACAGGTCATAACAGTAAACTACAGGAAAGATCCGCCCTATAGCTTTAACAGCAACTGGAAATTGCCCTGCTCTGGCCATATGTCACTCTGTCCCATAGGTGGACACTTCATTTTGAAGGAACTAGTCCGAAACAATTCTCAGCTTTGTCCTTTTCCAGCTACGTAACTTCTAATCCCTAAATCCACTTTCATAGTTAACGATGAATAGGAAATCCCTCCCATTAGCCAAAGCAAGGCGAATCTTCCAGCTTAACCTAAACCCTCACAAACCTGATCTCTTTAATCCAAGTACAAACTCTGACGCACATCTTGCATGATGAACAATGGAGACTTACTGTCTCAATCTCTCTGCTCTTTCAGATTTTTGCAGACTGACCCCATCTGTGATTTTCATCGGTAATTTTAGGAAAATAAACCCGACCCTACAATGGCTCACTGTGGAACATTTCCCTCTCAAAGCCCTTCTCCATGGCTATATGAATCACATAGGCCTTGTAGCCAGGTCAAAAGTCTGGTTAGCAATCCTACTAACTCCAAACTCCATTCAATCTTAGAATTAAATTGACATTTTAAGGTATAATGTTTATAAAACTTGACATTCATAACACCGCCCTGGGACATGAAGACTAACAATCTATTGACCATTAGCACAGCTGCTTGGGTCATTATTTACAAGTATGAATATCTTGCAACTTATTCTCAGCAAAATGACCTTTAACAAACAAGCCAGCCAGGTTTGTTGTCAGCAGGATTCAGGACATACCACATGACCCGTTTCATTCCTCCATCTTACTCTAAAATTAAAGACACGGGATGGGGGTTTTTGGCCCTTCCCACCAGCAAGATCTCGCGGTCCCACTGAAGGCGATGCCCCCCTCTCCCCGTGATGGGCCCCCTAGTGGTGGGATGGGGGAGCCACACAAAACACCATAGACATTGTCGGGACCGGAAGATCTCGCTGACAGCCAATGGCGAGCTGCCTCCAGGCTGAAAAATCCCACCCACAGTTTTGAAATATAAAATCTTACAAACTTGTTTGCCATCTTGTGGATTACAATGCCACAATGTAGTGAGCGTCAGTCTTGCTGAAAATACATCTCCAGTGGTAACTGCTACTCATTGCTAGCTGCTATCAGCTAGTTATTTGTGTAGTATGTTGAAAACTATGCATGCGTGGTAGTATTTACATTTCTCCACATAACTCCTCATCCTCCTGCACGGTTGGTACAGAGGAAGAGAAGAGTGTGCCTGACCCACAGACATCTTCATGGCTATTCTCAGTGGCACATCAACTGATAGTTACTTCATAAAACTGGACAAAATGGGAGTTTTGTTCTCCTTTCCCCGCCCTCTGCTCCTCCACATTATCACCCCCACCTGATAGACAGAATGGCTTTCTTTATTTGTGGGGTTTCAGCCCAGAATGGTCAGTACAAGTGATTACCAGAGTTGCTTATATCTGTGTATCCCAACATTGTTTGTTGCTCCTGCTTCCTACGGATCAGATTAACCAGAATCACTGCTTTTGTTTTGTACCGCATTTTATCTGGATCTCGCAATTATGTTTTGTTGATTAGATCAAACCGAAACAAGATCCTTGGCAGCAGAAAATCATGACTAAACTGCAACAGCAGAAGAACATGGATGAAATTTTGAGAATGCAGTCGCAGTTTTTCCAGGTAAACACCCGACACGTGACGGATGATTGCAGAAACCTGTGCTGGCACAGCACCTCTAATGTAAAAGTACCCCAAGGCTTGAGCTGACATGGCAACTATTTCAGATAGAGGGCGAAATTCTCCGACATCCCGCAGGGTCGGAGAATCGCCCGGGGGCGCCGAAAATCCCGCCCCCGCCGTGGCAGAAATTCTCCGCCACCCGGGAATCGGCGGGTGCGGGAATCACGCTGCGCCAATCGGCGTGCCCCCCACGGCGATTCTCCGGCCCGCGATGGGCCGAAGTCCCGCCGCCGGGGGGGGCTTCTCCCGCCGGCGTGGCTTGAACCACCTCTGGTGGTGGCGGGATCGGCGGCGCGAGCGGGCCCCCGGGGTCCTGGGGGGGGGGGCGCTGGCCGATCGGACCCCGGGGGGTGCCCCCACGGTATCCAGGCCCGCGATCAGGGCCCACCGATCGGTGGGTGGGCCAGTGCCGTGGGGCACTATTTTTCGTCCGCTGCCGCCATGGCCTCCACCATGGCGGAGGCGGAAGAGACACCCCAGCGCGCATGCGCCGATGGTGACGTCAGCGGCAGCTGACGCACTGGCGCATGCACGAACCGGCGAAGGCCTTTCGGCCAGCCCGGGCAGCGGGTGTCAAAGGCCGCTGGAGCCGGTTTTGGCGACAGTCGGCGTGGTGCCAATCGCTCCGGCACGGGCCTAGCCCCTCAATGTGAGGGCTTGGCCCCTAAAGGTGCGGAGAATTCTGCATCTTTGGGGAGGCCCGACTCCGGAGTGGTTGGCATCACTCCGCTACGCCGGGATCCCCCCCCCCGCCGGGTAGGGAGAATCCTGCCCAGAATCTCACATGCTGAGGAGAGGAAACTCTTATCTCGTTAGGCAGGGCTGAACTCCAGCTAGGCATCACCCTGTGTCGAACTGAGATCAGCTCAAGTGATCTCGTGTGGAGCACAGACTAGTTGGATTAGGATTCTCACCCAGTGCTGATGCAAAAGAGATGATGTATGTTTAATTTAGATGGTGTGAGACTTAGAGGGAACTTGGAAGTGGCAGCGCTCCCATGCCCCTGCTACATATGTCCTTCTTGGGTGGTGGAAGTCGTGGAGGTGCTGCAGAAGAGGCTGTGGTAAATGACTGCAATGCACCCTGTAGCTAGTACACACTGCAGCCATAATCCGCGGGTGGTGGAGAGAGTGGATGCGAGCATGTACCTCAATACCTTAAGAAATGTGAATCGAACTGAACCCTGTGTAAATTTCAGCAAACATCTTTACATCTGACCTTATGGAGGGGAGATCATTGATGACATAGCGAACGATAATTAGGCCTATGATGCTATTTTGAAGAACTCCTTCAGCGATGTCCTGGATCTAGGATCGGCCTTTAAAAACCACAACCATCTTTCTTTGTGCGAAGTACAACTCCAACCACTGGAGAGTTTGCCGTCTGATTCCCATTGATTTCAATTTTACTCAGACTCCTTGACACCGCGGTCAGTCAAATGTTGTCTACATATCGAAGATAGTAGCCTAACCTCTGGAGTTCAGCTCTTGTGCCCATAATTGGTTGAAACTTTTAATGAGGTCCTGGCGGATCCCAAAGTGAACATTGATGAAGGGAGCCATATGTGATTAAAGTTTCCACTTTTATTTTGAGTATTATTAATTTGTGAGTCACTGATAGTCCTGTCAATGACCCCCTCCACTACTTTGCTGGTGATTCAGAATCATTGGAGTAGTATTTGGCCAGATTGAGTTTGTCTTGTTGTTTGTGGGTAACACACACCTGTCCAATTTTAAACATGATACTGGTAAACCCGGTTTTTACGTTTTGCCGGGAATGCCGGTTTTACGGAATGGGAGTGATTGGGTTGTAAACGGACAGTTAGGCATGTTGTGGCACTGGCTGCTCCACTCAACCATCACCTGAACACACAGTTCCCTGTTCAATAATCAATTTATTTCCCACAGCCTCCACGAAATGATCTCAACATTTTACATCCTCATCATTGCTGACGACAAAGAAACGAGTTTCACTTACAATTTGCAAAAAGAAAGTGGAACTACTACGGTGTTTCTTTATAGGATCATAGAATCCCTACAGTGCAGAAGGAGGCCATTCGGCCCATAGAGTCCTCACCGACCCTTGGATGCAGGTGAAGCAGCAAGCAAACTCATTAGAGAATACAGCATTGGATTCCCCACTTTGTACGACTTAAAGGCTAATTAAGAAAGAGCAAATAAGTAATTTCTACAGAGAAACCGAGTCCAATAAAGCAGGTTGAAAAAGAAAATGGGTAAGGTGGAATTAGACAATGTCGTGTTTGAGGTAGTTCAAGAAACAACGCAGTGAAGGCAAGCCACTCTGTGGATTGCTGACAATGAAGAAGGCTAATTGGTTTTCTGAGCAGATAGGAATTAAGGAGCCTTGTGAACTCCTGGGTGGCTCAACAGATTCAAGGATAGACATGGGGCTGGATTCACCGTTTCTGAGACTAAGTGTTGATGCCGGCGGAGGAACTGTGGCATTTTACAACAAAAAGAATTGGCGGCAACCCCTCACCAATGCTGTGCCCGGTGAGGGGCTATCAGCTGCGCCAAGTAAAACTCCCAGCTCCCATGATATAAGTGGCTGGAGAATGGCCAGGTCTGTGGCCGCGCATGTGCACAGCGTCAATCTGCAGCGGCCGAGCCATAAAACATGGCACCGGCCATGCGAGGACCCGACCTGCAAAATAGTGCTCCCCTGGCCACTCCCCGCAGTCTCCCCAGCCCTCGCTGTAGGCCCCACCCCTCCCCCGATCAGCAGCATGGCTCCCGCTTGACTGTGGTGGCGCTGGGCACAGTCCGCAGCTGTCACACAAAACTGGCGGCAAACTGGCCCTGCCTCTGATTTCGGCGTCGGGGAACGGTGAATCCCGCCCATTATATTCGTAAACTTGCCGTAAATGGAGAGAAGTGCTGATGAAGAAAGTGCTAAACAACGTTGTGCTAAAGTTTTTGAAAAGCTTGTTCAGGAACCCAACATTACTGCCGAACAAATATTCAATACAGCTGAGACTGGCCTCTCAAAAGTAAAGTTGAATTTAGTGTAATAATTGGCAGATTTTCTGTCTGGCGACTCAGCGCTTGACACCTGTGACACATCACTTTTTGTGACTCAACAGCCACTCGTGTGGCAACATTTAACTTCAAGGACTTTAATACCGCATGTTTATGCAATGATGTACAAAAATGCCTGGCCTGTCAAACTTTTCCTGGTAAATCTCCTCTGCACCATTTCCAGTGCTATCACATCCCTCCGATAATGTGAATTCCAGAACTGCACACAATACTCTCGCTGTGGCCTAACCAATGTTTTACACTGTTAAACCCTATGCCTTAGTTAAGAAAGGCAAGTGTACCATATGCCTTCTTAACCACTGTATCCACCTGCCCTGTTACATGTTGGATGGTGCATTCTGCTGTCGCTCTGTGTCAGTGGTGAATGGGGTGCCAACAGGTGGGCCGTTTTGTCCCGGATGGTGTGGAGCTTCTTGAGTGTTTTTGGAGCTGCACTCATTCAAGTGGAGAGTGTTCCATCACATTCTTGATTTGTGTCTTGTAGATGGTGGACAGGCTTTGGGGATCTAGGAAGTGAGTTATTCACTGCACAATTCCCAGCCTCTGACCTATTCACGTAGCAACTTGCTGTGCAAAAAGTAAGACCACAGCACTAAAGTGATCCATTGGGAATTTTGTGCAGTTCCTGCACAACAATCATTGTCCTTGCAATGATTCATACAGAACTGCTGATGACTTTCTATGATTTATTAGTTAACACATGGAAGGATAACATACAGAATGTTATACAGACTAGGTTGCTCAGGAACTACCCGATGTGCGTTTGTCCTTGACGATAGCCGGATGTCACATGACTGAAGTCTGACATCACCTGCTGGTAGGAGGTTGCATTGCTGAGTGTATGCAATATTACTATTCGCAAGCATATCACAGCACTGTTCCACCTGGTAGGGTAAATGAGGGCCAAATAATATTAGACCAAACGCTTTTGTGTTGATACGGCGGCCACATGGGCACCTGAGTGTCACATGGTGTAGATGTGTCCTTTGCATTATGAAGTGGCTTAAATGCTGTAGATTTTTTTAAAAATAGCTTCCTATTGAATTATGAAAGAAGACTTGCGTATTTATGTGCTAATGCACGAGCACAAAAAAGAAAAGCGTTGTTTACAAAGCATATTGCTCAACCTGCACTCGATACATTGAGCTTGTGGTGTTATTTCACTCCAGTGGTGACTTGCTCCACCGTGTGGCCCAAATGAGAACTGATGTAATGTTTATTACAATTGAAAGCAGATAACTATACTTTGCATGCGCAAAATTTCCAAACACTTATGAGAGATTACGCGACATCGGAAAATAAAACCTATATGATTAGAAATTGTAAGGGTGATTAAATCCCTCAAACTGTTGCTACTGCCCCTGCAGGTAAAAGGTACAGTAGCTCAGTGGTTACAGTACCGCAGTATTAATCCAGGGGCCCGGAATCATGACTTGTGTTCAAATCCCACCACAGCTGTTAGGGAATTAAAATTCGGTCAATAAGCTGGTATCAGTAATGGTGACCAACAAATCACTGTATTGTTGTTAAAAATACTGGTTCACTTTGTCCTTTTGGGAAGAAAATGTGCTGTCCTTACGTGGGCCTGGCCTAAATGAAACTTTAGAGCCACAGCAATTTGACTCTAACCTGCTCTGTGGAAATACCCAGAATGCCATTAAGGTGCATCAAAATTGCGACAGTAGACAGGAGAAGGCAGCTCACCACCATCTTCTCAAGGCCAATTAGAGATGGATGATAAATGTTGGCCTAGGATCTATCACTGTGTTGCTGTGCATGTTATTCTTCTTTGTGCCAGTCTGATTTTCTTTATAATCATAATACGTAGCCAGTGGAAGTAATAGATTATGTCAATTTTCTGTACACAACCAGGTTTTCACTCAATTATTTTTCCCCAATTCAAAACAGGCTCAGTCTAAATGGATTCTGTCTCTCATTCCCATGTTGACAACAGACCAGTTCTAAGTGCGGAGGGTGCATTAAGCATCATATTCTTGTGGTAGACAAAATAGTGAAGGCATGCCATAAGCTAATCGCATTTTAAACATTATCGAATGATGTGGCAGGGCAATTAACTTTCAATAATTTAATATCTATTCTGTCACATGCCACTGCCCAGTTAAGACTGTGGGCAGGTTCCTGAGTTATTCCTTAATGGCCTGTAGATAGGTCTATGTCGGTGGCACAGGTTGAATCTTTCTACACTTACCTCATGTTTTTGGAACTATTTGATGCCTCAAGGACATACATTTTCTGTATAGAGAATCCTGGATTGATATCTATATCTCAAAATCACTTGGAACAGTGCAATAGTATACCAATTAATTAATTATTGGGTTGCCAAAGTAGTTTTAGTTTTCTAATATACATGAGCCTCAGCCTAACTGGGCTAACAACCTGTTTTGCATTTTCTTTTTGCAATATTTTAATTAAGTTTTTAACTTTTTAGACATAATAAAGAAAACACCCCCACCCCAAACAGAACTAGTACAAAAAAGGAAACACCCACCCTTCCAAAACCCTAGTCCTTCCTGCATGCCTAGCAGCTGACAGTGACCAACTCTTTGAAATATAGAATGAACAGACGCCATCTTTTATGGAACCCCTCGATCACCCCTCTCAAGGTGAAGTTAACTTTTTCAAGGTATAGGAATTCCAATAAGCCTCCCAGCCACACTGAGGCACAGGGCAGAGAAACTGACCTCCTCCCTAACAGGACCCACCTGTGGGCAATCGGTGAGGCAAAGGCTAAAACATCCGCTCCTGCCCCCATCTGTAGCTCCGGCAGGTCCGACACCCCAAATGTGGTCCCTAGGGGATTGGGCTCCAAATCCATTTGCAAGATTGCCAACATGGTGCTGAAGAACGAGCCCTAAAACCTCCCCAGTTCAGGGCAAGACCAGAACATATGAACATGATTGCCCCCCCCACACACACACCGCTCACACTTATCCCCCACTCCTCCAAACAGCTGGCTCTTCCTCAACCTCGTTAAATGTGCCCTAGTCATCACCTTTAATTGAATCAACCCTAATCTCACACACAAAGTCGTGGCGTTCACCCTACGCAATGCTTCACACCACACCCCCTCTTCCGGCACCATTCCGAACCTCTCCTCCCACTTAGCCTTAACCTCCTCCAGTGGTGCCATATCTTCCTCCAAAATCATCCCATAAATCCCCGAGGTGCCCCCCCCCCTCCATGTCCATCACCGGCACCACACTCTGTGACAGCAAGGAGGGCGTAATCCAACGTAATCAACAAGACCCGCTTGCAAGTAATCAGCGAGGTGAAGACTAAGTCATCTGCCCCCATTCCCTGACTACAGCCCTGGCAAGTCCAACACCCCAAATTTGGCCTCCAGGAGACTGGGCTCCAAATCCACTTGCAAGATCGCTGATATGGTGCTGAAGAACCGCCTCCAGAATTTCTCCAACTTAGGGCAGGACCAGAACATATGTGCGTGATTGGCCGGGTCCCTCCCTTACCGCTCACAAATATCCTCTAAGCCTTCAAACAATTGGCTCATCCTTGACCTTGTCAGGTATGCTCTCTCTACAGCCTTTAGCTGTAACAATCCCAGCCTCGCATATGAGGTTGAGGCATTCACCCTCCGCAGCCTCACACCGCAAACCTATCCCCAGCTCCTCATCCCACTTGGTCTTAACTCCCTCCAGAGACACCACATCCTCCTCCAGAATCCTCCCCTAGATCATCGAGATGATCCCCCCCTCCACTCCTCAAGCCCCATCACCGACAGCACCTCCTCCAACAAAGAGGAAGGTGGTGCCACAGAAAAAGTCAGAAAAACCTTTTACGCGAAACCCCACACCTGTTTATACCTGAAAACCACCCCCAGCCCGGGATCCCGAACTTCTCCCCCAACTCCTCCAAACTCACAAACTGCCCTTCTGGAAATAGATCCTTCATTTCCATCACCCCTCGCCTCCATCAATTTCTTAAGAGTTTCCATTATCTCCTTCCCTTGCTGCTCAAAATATTTGGCAAATTGTTGCTCAAACCGCCCCACAATCACCTGGGCCAGAATATCCACTGCAATGGGCGCAGCCCCACCCAGCGAGCTAGCTTCCGCCATCGTTCCTCCAAACGCATCCCGCAGCATTGTCGAATCTGCCGGTGGACTAGCATTCGCTCCTTTTCTCCCAATATTCTTTCTTTGGAATTTCAACACCCTCTAGTGTCCACAACTCTATTGGGATAAGTTTACCCACAAATACTCCCCAAAGATTGGGTGAATAGGGAGCCTACTAACGTGTGACCTCCACCTACATGCCACCAGAAGTCCCTTGTTTTGCGTTTTGCACTAATCCACACGTTTGTTGCTCTTATTCACATTTTTCAAAATATTCTGTGATACTTGAACTGTGATAGCTGTACAAAACTCTGGTGCGGCCACATTTGGAGTATTGCATGCAATTCTGGTTGTCGCATTATAGGAATGATGTGGAAGCATTGGAAAGGATGCAGAGGAGATTTACCAGAATGTTGCCTGGTATGGAGGGAAGATCTTATGAGGAAAGGCTGAGGGACTGAAGGCTGTTTTCGTTAGAGAGAAGAAGGTTAAGAGGTGACTTAATTGAGGTATACAAGATGATCAGAGGATTAGATAGGGTGGACAGTGAGAGCCTTTTTCCTTGGATGGTGATGTCTAGCATGAGGGGACATAGCTTTAAATTGAGGGGCGATAGATATAGGACAGATGTCAGAGAGTGGTAAGGGCATGGAATGCCCTGCCTGCAACATTAGTGGACTCGCCAACACTAAGGGCATTCAAATGGTCATTGGATAAAACATATGGATGATAATGAAATCGTGTAGATGGGCTTTACAGGGGTTTCACAGGTCGGCGCAACATTGAGGGCCGAAGGGCCTGTACTGCGCTGTAATGTTCTATGTTCTATGAACAAAATATTGTGATTTCACTCCAGGTTTATTAACTGGGTAAGTCCAGGAGAGATATCGCCTGTTACTTGTGAATTATCTTTCATACTTCACTTTCCCTATTCGCTATGCTGATTCCTCTCATTTGAAAATAAGGCTGTAAAAACATTAACGTCCAGAGAACCCTATTCATGAAAACAACAAATCTCGTGAACCCCGTCCTAAAAATAAATATTTCCTTCCTTGTCTGAGTATAATTTATAAAAGCCGTGACCTTGGAAATATAAAATTTGTTATTCTTATGACACTCTTTTGCAGGATGTTCTGAGGATTGAAGTAAAAACCTCACCACTATTCTTAGAATTCCCCCTATACCAAAAAGGGTCAATAAGACATTCTAAATGGTGAACAGGGATTCTCACTCCCTGACTCCTATGCAGACTTACATGGGTGCTATTCGGGTCAAACTATATTTTCAGGTTATCCTCCGGTATAACCCACATCTACATAGAAGAATTTTATCTACTTACCACTTAGTAGCATCGATCCTGGGTCCCGCATTATTAAGTATTAAAGTAGACTTTGTAGTAACCACTGTTTCAGGTTAAAACTTTACGTTATTTTATTGTTATATTTTTTCTTTTAAAAGATGCAATCACTGACTTTACTTTAGAAAAGTATAAAGATCTTGCTTCTAGATTCTCCTGGTTGGTTGAATAGACCTTCAGGTCCACCTTGACAATCTCTCTTCTTTAACTTTTGGTCTTCCTCAGATAGATTCGCTGTTCTCCTCGGTTGCTATGTTCTATTCTTCCCATGACCGAGCTTTGAGAGTTGACTCTGCTGGTTGTCCTCTTTTTTAGGGTTTATATTCACCTTCTAGCAGTTATTAAGTTTATATGACATTATCGTAAAATAACTTTATTTTACGCTTGATTGTACAAGGCACCTTTAATCTGAATTATTTTAACACAACTATGTATTCATATTGAGCATGACTGCAGCTCATCAAACTCTGATTACATTGTTTCCTTTGTGATGTTCAAAAGTGCTTTGATCCCAGAGGGGCGTTACATCTGGTTTCTGTCATTTCTAAAGTTGCTTTATTATCAAATAGTGCCCTTAGCTCAGAACTCTGACTCCGATTTGGGGTCAACCTGTGTTCCCGTTGTCACATTGTGTCCAGCTTCCCATATTCATCTGGTGTCAGCAGAATTTCACACTTAAACATTTGTCACCCAATTCAACTGAAGATCCTAGCAATTGTTTTTTAGCTGCTTAGTAAAATAATTAACTTCAAAGAAGGTGCAAAATATTGCTTTTTCCATATAACTAGAAGTTCAATGTGCTGTGACTTAAAAGACATACATCAGTTTTACAGCTTGAATAGTCACAAGTTTAACATGTTTGATAAAGGCTATCTGCATTTCAAAACCTTCTTTTTGCAGCTGCTGTTAACCCTTCGTGGGATTTTCCCCTGCATTTTCTTAGGTGAGGTTTTGCCAGACTTCCATGTTTCAAATGACATATTTTCCCATTTTTACTTTTACAGGATGTGTCTTCAAATCCCATCAGAGCAGACGGTGGAATTTAAATTTGTTTAATTAATCTGGAATGTAAAGCTAGTCTCAGTAATGGTGACTATGGAACTATCATTGATTGTTGTAAAAGCCCACCTGTTTCACTAAGCCCTTGAGGGAGGCAAATCTGCCGGCCTTACCTGGTCTGGCCTACATGTGGCTTCAGACCCACAGCAATGTTGCTGGCTCTTCACTGCCATCTGAAATGGCTGAGCAAGCCATTCAGTTCAAGAATAATTAGGGATGTGTAACAAATACTGGCCGTGTCAGCAACGCCCACATCCCATGAAAGAATAAAGAAAAAAAAATGAAGAAATATAACGTTAGCTCGTGTGCATCTTATAGTTCATCTCAACGCGACTTATTAAACAAACCAGAGGGTGCAAATTTTACTTTAACAGCATCATACAACATTATTAATTTGACAGGAAAATATTCCATTGGCTATTTATAACTCCCTGCAGATGATAACACTATTTTAGTGACTGCCCCACCCCCATTAACATGTCCTGCATATTGCAGTACCTGTACAGTATTTAATTTAATGGTGCTAAGCATCCCCAAACTCTACCCATGCCCTACAAACTCATCCTACCCCAAAATACTACCCCCTGACCTTGCTCCCCCACAAACCCCCACCCCCTCACCTCAGAAACAGTCTTTCGAGTCTGGTTCCCCACTCTGGACATTATTACAACACTGAGCGCCTCTCCCAGTACCGCTAGCCCCCAGTGTTTGGCAATGTTTGCACTCCCCTCTCCTGGGCTCCGACTGAAGGCATTCCAATCTTCTCACCTTACCGTAAGGATTTTAGGCAAGAGATCGGAAGGGGAAGGGAAATACAGAAAACATTAAAATTAACGTACAGGTACTTATCTGAAAGTTTCACTCCTGCAGGCACAGGGAGTACACAACTTCAAAGCGCAAAAGGTAAAGGGTGGGACCAAAAGGTCCCGAGAACCCCGGATGTTAAGGGTAATACTGTTTTGGGGAATGAACAAAATGGGAGGCTTATGACAAATACAGGGGGCTGAGAATAATGGATGCCCGAGAGGAGACTGTGATATAATTGAAGAGATTAGCATTGAGACGGAGGAGGTGTTAGCGGTTTTAGTGGGCTGGATAAAGGCCCAGATGAGATTTATCCTAGACTGGTGTTTGAAGCAAGAGAGGAGATTGCAGTGACTCCAATATTAATTTTCAAATTCTCTCTGGCCACAGGAAAGTGTCACAGGATTGGAGGACAGCTCATGTGTGTGGTAGTCGGGTATTAGGGGTATTACGGCACCCAGGTTGATGCTGTAAGACCATTGGTGTGGGAGGTACCTGAGACAGCAAGATCATTGGTGAAGCCTGCCTGCTGGTTCCGCCCAGTAAGGCGGAATGTAAGAGCCTGTGTCTCCCTAGCAGCTGCATTCTGTACCTGCGCTGCTGGGGGGAAACATCTAGTCCAATAAAGCCTTCAATTGTCGTCCAATCTCGCTTCTGGAGTCATTGATTGAGCATCAATTTATTGGATTCGTTTTTAAAGAATGGAGCTCCGAATCAAACCGGAGTGTCTGCAACTCAGCCCCCACGCAGCAAACGCAGCGGCAACTTTCAAACACTGACTGGCGTGCTTCAACGGGTACCTCAGGATGGCCACAACTACACCCACGGAGGACCAGAAGATGCAAGTTCTTCACTCGAGGGTGAGCCCAGAGACCTACACCCTCATCGAGGATGCGGACGATTTCGAGGCCGCGATGACCCTGTTGAAAGGACACTACATTCGGCCAGTGAATCAGGTCTACACCCGACATCTGCTAGCGACGAGGCGACAAATCCCCGGGGAATCGCTGGAAGAATTCTACCGTGCGCTCCTGGTGTTAGGTAGGAACTGTAACTGCCCGCAAGTTTCGGGCAGCGACTGCACAGAACTTTTAATCCGGGACGCATTCATTGCAGGTATGCTGTCCTCCCAAATCCGCCAGCGGTTGCTAGAGAAAGAGACACTAAGTCTCAAGGAGGCACGGGCCCTTGCTAGCTCCCTGGATGTGGCCTCCCGAAACGCCCGCGCGGACATCCCCGACCACGCGACAGCCCCTTGGGCAGCATGGAACCCCCCCACGGCCGACTCCGATGCATCCCCCATCCCTCCACAAACTTGTGCTGCGCGACTACCAGGCAACCCCAGGGGACCCTGCTGCTATTTTTGCGGGCAAGCCAAGCACCCTCGGCAGCGCTGCCCGGCCCGCTCCTCCACCTGCAAAGGGTGCGGCAAAAAGGGCCATTTTGTGGTGGTATGCCAGGCCCGGGTGGTCGCCGCGGTCTCCGGGGGCGAACCGGGACCACCACTCCAACCTTCCCCACGAGCCATGTGCGGCCAGAGGGCGCCGCCATCTTCCTTTTCCCGAGCTACGTGCGGGCCCCGGGTGCCGCCATCTTGTTCCCCAGGGACCATGTGCAACGGATGGGCGCCGCCATCTTGCACACTCCTGGCCATTTGCGACCAGTGGGCGCCGCCATCTTGGCTGGAGTCTCAGGACCCCGATTCAGATGACCACGCATCACCCAAAGAAAACCTCCAGCTTTTGCCACGGCTTGCCTCGGTGACCCTGGACCAATCTCAACCCCAAACACTCTCGACCGCAACAATGACCGGGCTCATCAATGGGCATAAATCATCCTGCCTGATCGACTCCGGGAGCACAGAGAGCTTCATACACCCCAACACGGTAAGGAGCTGTTCTCTTCCCATCCACCCAGTTAATCAACAAATCTCCCTGGCCTCCGGGTCTCACTCTGTAGAGATCACAGGGTTCTGCGTAGCGAACCTCACAGTCCAGGGAAGGGAATTAAAAAATTTCCGCCTCTATGTCCTCCCTCACCTCTGCGCTGCCACACTCCTAGGGTTAGATTTCCAATGTAACCTCTAAAGTTTAACTATACCCTATACCCCCTTCGCTGTCTGCAGCCTTGCGACCCTCAAGGTCGAGCCGCCTTCCCTTTTTGTGAACTTCATCCGGATTGCAAACCCGTCACCACCAGGAGCAGACGGTACAGTGCCCAGGACCGGACCTTCATTAGGTCGGAAGTCCAGCGGTTACTGAAGGAAGGTATTATCGAGGCTAGAAACAGCTCCTGGAGAGCTCAAGTAGTGGTTGTAAAGACCGGGGAGAAGCATATGATGGTCATCGATTATAGTCTGACCAACAACAGGTATACACAGCTCGACGCGTATCCTCTCCCCCGCATATCTGGCGTGAAATTCTCCGACCCCACGCAGGGTCGGAGAATCGGCCGGCGGTGGCGTTATTCCCGCTCCCGCCGGGTTTTTTATTCCCCGAGCGGCCAAAAACCGGCGTTGTGCAAATCCTGCCGGCAGCCTCTGAAAACAGCTGGCGCCGGCGGGATGTCATTGATTTTTTACTTTCAACCGGGCCGGATGGGCCGAAGTCCTGCCGACGTGGCCACGGGTCACGTCGGTGAAAAACAGAGAAGCTTTAAAACGGCGTCAACCATTGATGATGACCTAGGGCGAGTGTGGGGGGGGGGGGGGTGCGGCGTTTGGGGGGGTGCGGCGTTTGGGGGGGTGCGGCGTTTGGGGGGGTGCGGCGTTTGGGGGGGTGCGGCGTTTGGGGGGTGCGGCATTTGGGGGGGTGCGCCGTTAGGGGCGGTGCGGCGTTTGGGGGGGGGCGGCGTTGATGGGGGGGGTACCGCCGTTGAGAGAGAGAGCGGGTTACCGCCGTTGAGGGGGGGTTGCGGCGTTGAGAGAGGGGGGGGTGTACCGGCGTTGAGAGGGGGGGTACCGCCGTTGAGGGGGGGGTTGCGGCGTTGAGAGAGGGGGGGTACCGCCGTTGAGAGAGGGAGGGGCGGCGTTTGGAGGGGGGTGGTGGTGAGGGGGGGAGAGGGGTTGGGGAGGGGGGGAGGGGGGTGGGGTGGTGGAGAGGGGGGGTAGGGGTGGTGGGGAGGGGTAGGGGCATTGGAGGGGGTAGGGGTGGTGAGGGGGGTAGGGGCGTTGGAGGGGGTAGGGGTGGTGAGGGGGGGTTGGGGTAGGGGGCAGCGGCGTGCAGGGGGGGTGACGGTGCGTTGGCCCCGGGCATCCGTCGCCCCCCCCTGCACGCCGCTGCCCCCTACCCCAACCCCCTCCTCAACACCCCTACCCCCTTCCAACGCTCCTACCCCCCTCACCACCCCTACCCCTCCAACGCTGCCCCCCCCTCTCTCAACGCCGGTACCCCCCCCTCTCCTCTCAACGCAGGTAACCCCCCCCGCTCCTCTCCTCTCAACTCAATGCCGCAACCCCCCTCTCTCCCTCCTCTCCTCTCAACGCAGGTAACCCCCCCTCTCCTCTCCTCTCAACTCAACGCCGCAACCCCCCCCTCTCCTCTCCTCTCAACTCAACGCCGCAACCCCCCCTCCTCTCAACGCAGGGAACCCCCCTCTCCCCTCTCCTCTCAACTCAACGCCGCAACCCCCCCTCTCCTCTCCTCTCAACGCCGCAACCCCCCTCTCCTCTCTTCTCAACGCCGCAACCGCCCCCCCTCTCCTCTCAACGCAGCAATCCCCCCCTCCCTCCCTCCCTCTCTCCCTCCCTCTCCCCTCTCTCCTCTCCTCTCAATTCCGCAACCCCCCCACAAATGCCGGGTTTCTCTTCTCCTCCCCCCCCCCCCCCAAACGCCGGGTCTCTCTTTCTCCTCCCCCCCCAAACGCCGGGTCTCTCTCTCCCCACCACACAAACGCCGGGACTCGCCACTTTCGCAGCGGGTGAAACTGACGCGTATCGCGTCAGTCCGCTGCTGGCCCTTTCAGGAATGGAGATTACCGGCTTAAAAGAAGGCCCTGACGCCAGAGTCATCCGCACCGCTTTTTCCCGCCGGAAATGGGCGTCACGTCGGTCCGCGGAGAATTTCGCCCCTGATCTGGTCAATCAGATTGCACTATACAACGTCTTTTCCACAATGGACCTCAAATCCGCCTACCACCAGCTCCCCATCCGCCCTAGCGGCCGCAAATACACTGCATTCGAAGCAGATGGGCGGCTCTACCACTTCCTAAGGGTTCCCTTCGGTGTCACAAATGGAGTCTCGGTCTTCCAACGGGAGATGGACCGAATGGTTGACCGGTACGGTTTGCGGGCCACGTCCTGCTCGAGGCAATGCCCTTGCTGAGCAGGAATTGACGCAGTTCGGCACTGCTGGGGGAAACATTCTAGTCCAATAAAGCCTTCAATTGTCGTCCAATCTCACTTCTGGAGTCATTGATCGAGCATCAATGTGGTACCGTTATTCATGAAGGAAAGTAGGAAAAAAATTATGTAATTACAGGCTAACATCAGTGGTAGGGAAATTATTGGAAGATGTTCTGAGGGACAGGATTAATCTCCACTTGGAGAGGCCAGGATTAATCAGGGATAGTCAGCATGGCTTTGTCAGGGGGAGATCATGGCTAATAAATTTGATTGAATTTTACAAGGTGATTAGATGTGTAGATGAGGGAGGTGCAGTTGATGTAGTCTACATGGACTTCAGTAAGGCTTTTGTCAGGGTCCCACATGGGAGACTGATGAAGAAGGTAGGAGCCCAGGGGATCCAGGGCAATTGGGCAAATTTGACAGAATACACAGCACACCTCTCTCTGACTCCGACTCCGGTCACGTGATAAGGTGCGTACTACTGGGCCTGCTCAGAACAACAGCAATCATTGGCTGAGTAGCCTATCAATTGGGATTGAGAATATGGAGTCGGTTTAAAAAAAACCTGGAAAGTTTTTTTGAAAAGCTAATGGTAAATGTGACCATGAGAGGACAGATTGAGCTGTCCTTTGGGACAGGAAACCTTTCACCCTTACTCAGATTGGCTGCTTTGGACATCGACCATCCTGAGTGACCGGCTACTCTCGAACCAGCAGCTGAAATTGTTGCCAGAGGGCAGACTCTTCTGAGGCGGCCATTACAGGGTTTTCCCGACAGCACCGGCAGCAGCATAGCAGCCCCTCAGTATTGTATCAAAATATTATGTAATGGGTCCAAGTTTCTGGAATCGGACTTGAATCCACGTCATTCTGACAGAGATCCCAGAGTATAGTCAACTGAGCCATGGCTGACTTCCGGTGGCGACCATGGAGTCTGCAGTCGCACATTTGGCAGCTCCTGCTCATGGTCGTCTTTGTGCAGCCTTTAAGCCGGATTGTTGCAGGACATTTGTAGAGAAAGGGTGTAGAAGCAAGAACAGATGGAAGGGACCCCCAGTTTACGGAGCTGAGGCCCAGAAGTCATCGGAAAAGAACGAACCAGGGGGTGGTGGCAAGTGAGGAGCAGACAATCTGCGGGCGAACAGGGTCGGACCCCTGATCAGTGGTCGATGGAACAGTTGGTGAGCTTCTTAAATGAGAAGTTCACCCTACAACATAAAGAGTGTGCGGAGGCCCTGGTCCGGGCGGTGGACTCGATCAAGGTGGTGGTTGACCGCGTGGAGAAGAAACTGGCAGCCCAGGGACAGGCGATCCAAAGGTTGGACAAGCTGGTGGGGGAACAGGAGGAACAGTCCACCTCGATGGCAGCAGAGATTGGGATGCTGCGTGACCAGCAGAAGAGGCTGCTGGAGAAAATGGAGGACCTGGAAAATCGTTCTCCGAGGCAGAACATTCGGATTGTGGGTCTGCGGGAGGGAATTGAAGGATCGTATATGGTTGTGCGTATATGGGGAAGATGTTGGAAAAGCTGCTTGGGGAAGGTGCGTTTGATCGACCACTGGAGGTGGATCGGGCCCACAGGGCACTGATGCGCAAGCCCCAGGGGGGTGGGCCGCTGAGGGCGATGGAGGTGCGATTACATCAGTTCCTGGACAAGCAACGCATTATGAGGTGGGCCAGGCAGACAAGGTGATGTACATGGGAAGACGCTGAGATCTGGGTGTATCAAGACCTGGGGGCAGAGCTAGCAAAAAGGAGAGCGAGCTTTAATAAGGTCAAGTCGGCCCTGTACAAAAAGGGCATAAGGTTTGGACTACTGTACCCGGTCCGGCTATGGGTGACCTATGGGGTCTGGGTTTGTTACTTTGGCTCGTTGGAGGAGACAGCGGACTTCATGAAGGAAAATAGACTGACAGGAGAAGGTGGTTCTTGAGTTTGGACTGAGGAGACCTGAACTATGTTTTGTAAAACTTTGGATCTGTGTTGTTTGAACTTATTTCGGGGAGTTTGCTTGTTTCTTACTGGTTGTTTTCATAAAAACATAAGAACATAAGAACTAGGAGCAGGAGTAGGCCATCTGGCCCCTCGAGCCTGCTCCGCCATTCAATTAGATCATGGCTGATCTTTTGTGGACTCAGCTCCACTTTCCGGCCCGAACACCATAACCCTTAATCCCTTTATTCTTCAAAAAACTATCTATCTTTACCTTAAAAACATGTAATGAAGGAGCCTCAACTGCTTCACTGGGCAAGGAATTCCATAGATTCACAACCCTTTGGGTGAAGAAGTTCCTCCTAAACTCAGTCCTAAATCTACTTCCCCTTATTTTGAGGCTACGTCCCCTAGTTCTGCTTTCACCCGCCAGTGGAAACAACCTGCCCGCATCTATCCTATCTATTCCCTTCATAATTTTAAATGTTTCTATAAGATCCCCCCTCATCCTTCTAAATTCCAACGAGTACAGTCCCAGTCTACTCAACCTCTCCTCATAATCGGTTCGATTTAGGCTGGTATATAGTAATTTGTAAAGGGAGGAGGGGTGGGCCTTTGTGCTCGGACCTTTGGAGGGATGGTTTCTTTGTTTTGCTTCTTGCCATTGTTTTGACTGTTTGCACAAAGAGCGGGGGGGGGAAGGGGAACCAGTGGTGGGGGGGGGGGGGAGAGTTGCTAGGCACCATGGGTGGGGCTGCCAGGCTAGCTGGGAGGGCTAGTTCCTGGCTGGCCAGGGGAGTTGCGGGACATGGGCCGAAGACTAGCCTAGGAGAGGTTATGGGGAGGGGGGGGTGGGGGGGGGGTTGGTGGCGAAGGGGGGGCAACCAGACTGGTCACATGGAACGTCCGGGGACTGAATGGGCCAGTCAAAAGGGCCCGTGTGTTCGTGCACTTGAAGCAATTGAAGGCGGACGTGGCCATGTTGCAGGAGACACATCTGAAGGTGGGCGATCAGATTAGGTTAAGGAAGGGATGGGTTGGACAGGTGTTTCATTCGGGATTAGACTTTAAAACGAGGGAGGTGGTAATCCTGGTCAATAAACTGGTGGCATTAGAGGTGGGGAAGACAGAGACGGACCCGGGGGGGGGTAGATATGTTATGGTTAGTGGGAAGTTGGAGGGAATGGCCCTGGTATTGGTAAATATATATTCCCCAAACTGGGATGTCGTTGAGTTTGTCAGACGGGTGCTGGGGAAGATCCCGGACCTGGATTCATATCAACTGATTATCGGGGGAGATTTCAACATGGTCCTGGATCTGAGGCTGGATCGGTCGAGTTCCAGGTCTGGGAAGATATTGGCTATGGCAATGGAGCTGCGTGGGTTTATGGGGAGGAGGGGGGGGGGGGGGGGGGGGTCCGTGGAGATTTGGGAGGCCAAGGAGTAAGGAGTTTTCATTCTACTCCCATGTACACAATTCCCAGATAGACTTCTTTGTGTTGGACCACATGCTGCTGGCTGAGGTGGTGAATGCTGAATATTCAGCAATTGTGGTATCAGACCACACCCACACTGGGTAGACCTGGAAGTCAACAAAGGAAATGCCCAGCGGTCGCAATGGAGGTTGGATGTAGGGCTGTTAGCGGAGGAGGAGGTGTGCGAGCGGGTGAGGGAGGCCACTCGGGGGTATAGAAAGATCACTGACACAGGTAAGGTCAGCGGGGGTGGTGTGGGAGGCACTGAAAGCAGTTATTAGGGGCAACTCATCTCAATTCGGGCACATAGGGAGAAGACTGAGCAGGCGGAGTTGGACAGGCTGGTAGGTGACAGGAGATACGCGGAGTCTCCGGATGATGGGCTTCTGAAGCAGCGTCAGAGACTACAGCTGGATCCTGTCCACAGGTAAGGCGGAGGGACAGCTGAGGAGGGTAAAGGGTGTGGTGTATGGGGAAAAAGCTAGCAGGATGCTGGCTCACCAGCTGAGGAAACAGGAGGCGGTGAGAAAGATTGGGAAAGTAAAAGCTACAGGGGGGGAAGTTTGTTTTGGATCCAGCAGGGGTGAATGATGTGTTTCGGGAGTTTTGCAATAGATTGTACAAATTGGAACCCCCAGCTGGGGAGGAGGGTATGAAGCAATTCCTTGGGGTGCTGGAGTTCCCGAGGATAGATGAGGAATGGTGGAGGGTTTGGAAGAAAACAAAAAAAAAAGAAAATAGAAGAACTTAGCCATGGCTGACCCATTGCAATTTCTGTTGCTTTCTGCGGGCGGCACGGTTGTTAGCACTGTTGCTTCACAGCTCCAGGGTCCCAGGTTCGATTCCCGGCTTGGGTCACCGTCTGTGCAAAATCTGCACGTTCTCCCCGTGTCTGCGTGGGTTTCCTCCGGGTGCTCCGGTTTCCTCCCACAGTCCAAAGATGTGCAGGTTGGATGGATTGGCCACGCTAAATTGCCCTTAGTGTCCAAAAAAGGTTAGGTAGGTTCACTGGGTTACGGGGATAGTGTGGAGGTGTGGGCTTTAGTAAGGTGCTCTTTCCAAGGGCTGGTGCAGACTTGATGGGCCGAATAGTTCCTTCTGCACTGCAGATTCTATGATACTGCAGCGGAGACAAGGGATTAATTATTAATCTCTGTTCTCTCTGGCTTTGGAATACCAGTTATCTGCTTTCTTGAACTGTCAGCTGTACTTTAATCCAATGAAACAGACTTTATTATTATCCATTCAAATACTACAGTGCATTGGCTTGGTGAGTGGTTGCTAAGGTTTTAGAGAGAGACTAATTTCTAATCAGCACAGTTGTCCTTCGGTTTGAGTGCCTAACGTCCTTTGTTCTCTTGAGAATGCAGGTTACAGAGGGACATAGATAAGCTGCAGAGCTGGGCTGAGAGGTGGCAAATGGAGTTTAATGTGGAGAAGTGTGAGGTGATTCACTTTGGAAAGAATAACAGGAATGCGGAATATTTGGCTAATGGTAAAATTCTTGGTAGTGCGGATGAGCAGAGGGATCTCGGTGTCCATGTACATAGATCCCTGAAAGTTGCCACCCAGGTTGATAGGGTTGTGAAGAGGCCTATGGTGTGTTGGCCTTTATTGGTAGAGGGATTGAGTTCCGGAGCCATGAGGTCATGATGCAGCTGTACCAAACTCTGGTACGGCCGCATTTGGAGTATTGCGTACAGTTCTGGTCGCCTCATTATAGGAAGGACGTGGAAGCTTTGGAACGGGTGCAGAGGAGATTTACCAGGATGTTGCCTGGTATGGAGGGAAAATCTTATGAGGAAAGGCTGATGGACTTGAGGTTGTTTTCGTTAGAGAGAAGAAGGTTAAGAGGTGACTTAATAGAGGCATACAAAATGATCAGAGGGTTAGATAGGGTGGACAGCGAGAGCCTTCTCCCGCGGATGGAGGTGGCTAGCACGAGGGGACATAGCCTTAAATTGAGGGGTAATAGATATAGGACAGAGGTCAGAGGTGGGTTTTTTACGCAAAGAGTGGTGAGGCCGTGGAATGCCCTACCTGCAACAGTAGTGAACTCGCCAACATTGAGGGCATTTAAAAATTTATTGGATAAGCATATGGATGATAAGGGCATAGTGTAGGTTAGATGGCATTTAGTTTTTTTTTCCATGTCGGTGCAACATCGAGGGCCGAAGGGCCTGTACTGCGCTGTATCGTTCTATGTTCTATGTTCTAATGAAACCCCAACTTAAATCTTTATATATGGCGTCCTCCTAGCCATGTAAACAAATGAATAAAAGGATTTGAGGAAAGGGGAGGATAGATCATTTTAATTAAAGCAGGGTGATTAATCGAATAGCTGCCTTTTGCGCTGTTATTTCTTCGGTTCTATTACGAGGCAAGAGACAATATTCCCGAATTCGTCTGTACATAATTATTGATTGGAGCACAGATTGATTAGGAAATACTGTACGGTAGAATTATATTGCACTCTCTGTGAACTCCCTCTGAGCTCTCTGTGAACTCTGTGTGAACTTATACCAGAGACAGGTGACTTTCTGATGACCTGTTCGTACCTTGTGATTTTACTGGACCCCAGGCTTGTGAGCCCTGGGTTGTATGGCCACTGTGTTGTTGTTCACCCCAAACACTGCTCTGTCTGAATGAAAAAGTGGCAGTATCAGTGCACTCTCGTTTATTCTACCACTTATTTACTGTCCTAATCACCTGTGTTTTGAGGTTCAGTTTAAAAGAAAATCTTTGGACAGATGGACTGCCTGATGTTTTACTTCTGTGCACTTAGATCTCTGACCCAAACCAAGTGATGGACGTACTTCGTCAGCATGCGGTGGCAGTACACGAGCCATGCACTGTGCAACCTCTGGCTGTTACTTCACATCACGTGGGTCAACACACAAGTTATATTTGGAACAGAATCTATGGAAATGCCGAGCTCTATAAAGTGAGTGTGGAACTGATTTTATACACTTCTCCCATGGTGACAACATCAAGTCTTCAGATGAAGCAAGATAGAGAGCAGGGAGATAATTGGATGATATTCAGTCTCCTTTGAGTGGTGGACATTCTCTCCTTACTTTTAGCAAAGCTTTTACAAATTCCTGTCCAAATTTATACTTGCTACCTATATTAATGCTGTATTTTTAAAAGTTTAAAGTGCCTAATTCTTTTTTCCCAATTAAGGTGCAATTTAGCGTGGCCAATTCACCTACCCTGCACATCTTTGGGTTGTAGGGCTGAGACCCACACAGACACGGGGAGAATGTGCAAACTCCACGCGGACAGTGACCCAGGGCCAGGATCGACCAGTGCTAACCACTGCGTCGCCGTGCCCCATATTCACTGTGAAGATGTGTGTTTACATAGAATTATATAGGGCAGGATTTAACTAAGTTAGAACAAAGTCCCATAGTGAGTGTGTTTGGCCATGTGTTTCCCAGAGTCCTGATCTCTGGAGCCCCCCCCCCCCCCCCCCCCAAGCTCCAATGTACATGGGGAGATATCCCTGCCCCCCCCCCCCCCCACCCAATTCAATGGTGATAATGCCATTGAATGTCAAGCATTTCCAGGCATTTGCTTCTCTGAGCGCCACTCACCACCTTTGAGTGCGAGCCTGGAGTGTTGTCCAGGTCTCGACATGTGTATCTGTATGTGGAGAGTTGTGAATGGCATTAAACACTGTGGAAACCTAAGCAAATATCCCCACATGATGGAGGGGAAGGTCACTGCCGATGCAGCAGGTGGTTGGTTCCAGGACACTACATTGAGGAACTCCTGCAGAGGTGCCCTGGGGCTGGTATGATTGGCCTCCAACAACCACAACCATCTTCCTTTGTATTAGGTATGACTCCAACCAATGGAAGTCCCCCCCCCCCTGATTCCTATTGACTTCAGTTCTGCTAGGGCTGCCTTATGTCACACTTGGCCAAATGATGCCTTGATTTCAAAGGCAGTCACTCTCATCCCATCTCTAGAATACAGCTCTTTCCCGTACCAGTCTCCCCAGACAGGTGCCAGAATGTGGCGACTAGGGGCTTTTCACAGTAACTTCATTGAAACCTACTCGTGACAATAAGCGATTTTCATTTTTCATTTCATTTTGTCCATGTTTTCTACAATCTCAGGTAGATGCCAGTTTTGGAACTGCACTAGAAGAGCTTGGCTAGAAACCTGTCTGATTCTGGATTGAGCTCGTGTCTTCAGTGCTATTGATGGAATATTGACAGGGCCCTTAACCTTTACAGGATACAGTGCAACCAGACATTTCTTGATATCGTATGGAGTGAATCAATTTGGTTAAAGACGAGCATGTGTGATGCTAGGGACTTCAGAGGGGGAGGCTGAGATGGATCATCCATCCAGAGCTCCTGACTGATGATTGCAAGTTCTTCAGCCCTGTCTTGTAGCCTCATTTGCTGGGGCTCCGTCATCATTAAGGATGGGGTATCTGTGGAATCTCCTTCTCCGATTGGCTGTTTTACTGTCTATCAGTACTGGATATGGTCTGTCTATAGCATGTTGCTTCTCCTGTTTAACATGCATGCAGTGCTGTGCTCCAGCTTCCTCTGCTACCAGGTTGACCTCTCATGTTTGGTGTTCACTTGCTTGTATTGTGTTACCCATCAGGAGCCAAGATGTAAAGAGCGTAGTTCACCTGCAGAGATCAATGACTGGGAGGTGGACAATGTCAATCAAAACAAACGCACAGCCAGTGTTTTTTCTTCAAAAAAGACCAGAGACCAAGGGTGAGAAATATGCCCCACACTGTTTTATTTCCTGCAATTATTTGTGAAGGTGGGCTGTGTCGAAATCTGTGGACGGAAAGGGTTAGGAGTGAGAGTACCTTTGTTACTGCATTTTCTCCAGGGCTTCTTCTCTTGGATCTTCCTGACTAGAATTTGAATGAAGTCTCGTTGGTCTATGCTGAAGGTGGACAGCAATTGCCAGTCATTCATCTGTGGCCAAACCACTTTTCAAGTTCAACATCACCTCTCTTCTTCCACAATCAACGCCTGTCTCTATAAAGCCCAGAAACCCACTGGCACTTTTCTACCTGCACTTCTAACTCGAGAGATCTGAATCAGCAAGGGGCCCAAATCCCTGACTGAAAACAATAGATGTGAAATCCATCAGATGGATTGAAGTTGGAGGGGAGGAGGTTGGGGCTGGATAAGGGGATCAGGGGTTATGGGGAGAAAGCAAGAGAATGGGGATGAGAAACATATCAGCCATGATTGAATGGCAGAGCAGACTCGATGGGCCGAATGGTCTTAATTCTGCTCCTATGTCTTATGGTCTTATTTTGACATACTGGAAGTTCCTGCTATTTTTAAGTTGCACCATGAATTACATTGGAAGCGAGAGCTGGAAGAAGAATCACGTTCCCATCCCCACCCATTTCGAACAAAAACAAGGTTTGACAAACCCGTAGGGTGGGATTTAGCAGCTCTGGCAGCGGAGGTCAGGTTGCCCTTGTCCTCCGGTGGGTTCTTCTGTTCCTGCCAGTGTCTGGTATTTTGTGTGGCCCGTCTGTCCCGCCGCCAGAGAACCTGCTGCAGGTAGGCAGGGTGGGGGGGGGTCACCTTTGGGGGGGGCGGAAGATCGGCGGGAAGGGCTGAAAGGTCCTGCCCATAGAGTCACAGGGCGTGATTTAACAGGAAAGAAGATGAGTCCCGTTTTGGGCACGTTAAGTGGGATTTTTTTTGGCGCTCACAGTGTTGAGAATGACCCCGCTATTAAACGGGACTTTATTTTCTTTTTTGGGCCTGAGCAAGGAACACCCGGACGAGGTAGCACTAACATTCACCAGTGCAGGAAGCGATTTGGGCCCCCCCCCGATCTTCCGGTGGAAGAAAAATGTTTCCTCATATTACCTCTGGTCTTTTACCAATCGTCTTAAATCTGTGCTGTCTGCTCTCTGACTCTCCTTCCATGAGAAGAAACCTTCCTCTTTATTTACTTGGTCAGAACCAGAGTTGTGGGCCGGGATTCTCCAACCCTGCGGCCAAGTTCTGACGCCGGCGTGAAAAGTGGCGCGAGCCACTCACGCATCAACGAGCCTCATCTGGCAGCTATCCACCCCTTCCCAGGGGGCTAGTACGCCGCTGGAGTGGTCTCCACAGCTCCGGCGCCCGAAACCCGGCGAACCACGGCCAGCGGCAGTTCGCGCATGCGCACCATGGCCGGTGCAAATTCGCACATACGCGGCGCGGCCGGCGCAGGTTCGCACATGCGCGTGGGTTTCCGTCTCTGCGCCGGCCCCCGGGCAATATGGCAGAGCCCTACAGGGGCCCGGTGCGAAGGAACATAGGCCCCACAGAACCAGCTCGCCTGCCGATCGGTAGGTCCAGATCGCGGGCCAGGCCACCATGGAGGCCCCCCCCCCCCCCCGGGGGTCGGATCCTCCCTGACCCCCACCAGGACGGTCCCCGCAGACAAAACTCCGAGGTTCCGCCATGTGGGACCATATGTGACCCACGCCGGCGGGACTCAGCCGAACCTGGCAGGCACTCGGCCCGTCGAATCGTTTGGGGGGGGGGCTTTCAACGGCCTCCGACCGGTGATCACGCGAGTGCCTGAAAATGGGCGCCGGAGAATCGACGGGCCGGCGTCAGGGCGGCAAGGTGCGATTCACGTGCCCCTCCCGGGGATTCTCCAATCCAGCATGGGGTCGGAGAATCCCGGCCGTGGTTTTGAATAGCCGTATCCAATCTCTTCTTAACCTTCTCTGGTCCATGGGAAGCAACCACAGATTCTCCAGAAGTAAAATGCCAGAGAAACCAGAACCCCTGAAATAAAATCTGAGAATGCTGGAAATCTACAGCAGATTTGGTGGCACATTGGTTAGCACTGCTGCCTCACAGTGCCAGGGACCTGGGTTCAATTCTGATCTTGGGTGACTGTCTATGTGGAGTTTGCATTTTCTCCCCATGTCTGCGTAGGTTTCCTCTGGGTGCTCCAGTTTCCTCCCATAGTCCAAAGAGGTGCAAGTTAAGTGGATTGGCCATGCTACGTTACCCCTTAGTGTCCAAATGTTAGGTGGGTTTGCAGTTAATTGGGCCTGGGTAGGGTGCTCTTTTGGAGGGTTGGTGCAGACTCGATGGACTGAATGGCCTCCTTCTGCATTGTTGGGATTGTATGACCTGTGAAGTGAGAAACAGAGTTAGCGCTTCAGGTCAGTGATCCATCATCAGAATTTGGAAAGTTCGGAATTTGAGCAAGTGTAAGGCAGGGTACATGGAGAAGGTTTGTGATTGGATGGAGGACAGGAGAATTTAAATTACAAAGGGCTTGTGGTGGGTGTGGCAATGGGACCAGTTAAAGAAAGTAAAAGATATGTCCTGAGGAGGTGTAAATAGCAGGATAATGAATAGCTGCTGTCCAGAGGCAAAGGAAGAGAAAAAGGAGAAACAAGAGAGAGAAAAAAAAAGCACAGAAAAAGGAAACGATATGGGGTCAGAGGTTAAAATCCAAAATTATTCATGAAGAAAAACTGCTTTGTTGAAAAGTAAGCTGCTGTCCCTCAAGAGATGGGTTTTCCAATCTCCTCACATAACTGAAGCCCCTCACCCATGGTAACATCCTGGTAACATTCTACACTTCCTAAAGTGTATTGCCCAGAATTGAACACAATACTCCAACTGAGACCAATCATTAGTTTTTAAAACTTTAGCATGACTTACCTGCTTTCTGTGCCTTAGCCAATTTTGTATTTAATTCTTCATTGGCTCTTTATTCCACTGGATTTTAATTTTGTTAACAAGTGAATTATTAGGCAAATGATTTTTGAAAGTCCATAATATATAATATTAACTGCGCCACCCTCATTAATCTTCTCTGTTACTTCACGAAGAACTTGATCAAGTTAGTCGAACATGATTTGTGAGATAAATGATTTGTTAATCTGTTTATGCATGTTAGTTGAGGTATATAGAACATCAGAAGAACATTTCTGTTCCTCTTCAATGGTAACATAGAAGTATAGAAACTAGGAGCTGGTGTAGGCCATTCGGCCCTTCGACATGGGCTCTTTGAAACCTACAGAAGCAGGAAAACATGGGGCACATCGGGCCTGAAACCTCACGCGGGTCACCTGACTCACCGCGCCCAGCATTGAACATAGAACATACAATGCAGAAGGAGGCCATTCGGCCCATCGAGTCTGCACCGACCGACTTAAGCCCTCACTTCCACCCTATCCCAGTAACCCAATGACCCCTCCTAACCTTTTGGACACTAAGGGACAATTTATCATGGCCAGTCCACCCAGCGGGGAATCGAACCTGGGACCCTGGCGCTGTGAAGCCACAGTGCTATCCGCTTGTGCTACCATGCTGCCATGGATTTAGATTTGTTTATTGTCACGTGTACCGAGGTACAGTGAAAAGTATTTTTCTGCGAGCAGCTCAATAGATCATTAAGTACATGAAAAGAAAAGGAAATAAAAGAAAATACATAATCGGGCAACACAAAGGTACACAATGTAACTACATAAGCACCGGCATCAGATGAAGCATACAGGGGTGGAGTGTTAATGAGGTCAGTCCATGAAGTATAGGCGCTGTTGTGCTATCTTGGTGGTAGCGTCGATGTGCTGCCCACTTTCCCATGGTTGTAGATGGAGTTAATGGATGGGAGGCAGGTTTGTGTGATGGACTGGGTTGTGTTCATGACTCTCTGAAGCATGATCTGGATCAATGCCTCACTGAGCGTGATCCAGACTATCCTGTCGCCGCATTCACCCGGCACCCGGGTGTCAATGGCCATGCCTGCGAGGCCTAAACTGGGTGCCGATTAGTATTGGTTTGGAGTTAGATTTGCAGCACTTGGAACGCCTCGTGAGATCGAACAAAATCTTGTGAGATGTCATAATCTGGATCTCGTCTTCGCTGAGCGAGAATTGGATTAACATATTTAAATGAGCCATTCGGTCTGTGCCATCGGAGGCCTCCGGGTGCTCGGAGATAGGGCAGGGTGGTATTCCAGCATTCCCGCTAGCACCTAGGCTCCTTGGCACTGCCAGCCGGGCACCTTGGCACTGCCAACCGGGCACCTTGGCACTGCCAGCCGGGCACCTTGGCACTGCCAGCTGGGCACCTTGGCACTGCCAGCTGGGCACCTTGGCACTGCCAGCTGGGAACCTTGGCACTGCCAGCCGGGCACCTTGGCACTGCCAGCTGGGCACCTTGGCACTGCCAGCCGGGCACCTTGGCACTGCCAGCTGGGCACCTTGGCACTGCCAACCGGGCACTGCCACCTCAGGGTAGCTGAGCTTCTCAGTGCAGGAAATTAGGTAAGTGCAGCCTCGGAGGGGCGTTCCTCGCTCAGGCCATAAAAACCCGACAGAGTCTTTGATAGTGGAGTCGATCCTGATGCTACAGCGCCGAGAAAGACCCCGCTATACGCTCCCAAAATGGGAGTCTTTTTTTTGCACGTTAAATCGTGCTCCATATTTCCCTACATTTATTTGGAAATTGTCGGGCCTGAACAGATATCTTTGCAGCATCCTTGAGCACGGGTGAGGTCCCGGAGGTCTGGAGAATTGCTAATGTTGTCCCTTTGTTTAAGAAGGGTAGCAGGGATAATCCAGGGAATTATAGACCTGTGAGCTTGACGTCAGTGGTAGGCAAACTGTTGGAGAAGATACTGAGGGATAGGATCTATTCACATTTGGAAGAAAATAGACTTATCAGTGATAGGCAGCATGGTTTTGTGACGGGAAGGTCATGTTTTACAAACCTAATAGAATTCTTTGAGGAAGTGACAAAGTTAATTGATGAGGGAAGGGCTGTAGATGTCATACATGGATTTCAGTAAGGCGTTTGATAAGGTCCCCCATGGTAGGTTGATGGAGAAAGAGAAGTTGCATGGGGTTCAGGATATACTAGCTAGATGGATAAAGAACTGGCTGGGCAACAGGAGACAGAGAGTAATGATGGAAGGGAGTGTCTCAAAATGGAGAAAGGTGACTAGTGGTGTTCCACAGGGATCCGTGCTCGGACCACTGTTTGTGATATACACAAATGATCTGGACAAAGGTATAGGTGGTCTGATTAGCAAGTTTTCAGATGATACTATGATTAGTGGAGTTGCAGATAGCGAGGGGGACTGTCAGAGAATACAGCAAAATATAGATAGATTGGAGAGTTGGGCAGAGAAATGGCAGATGAAGTTCAAACCAGGCAAATGCGAGGTGATGCATTTTGGAAGATCCAATTCAAGAGCGGACTATACGGTCAATGGAAGAGTCCTGGGGAAATTTGATGTACAGAGAGATCTGGGAGTTCAGGTCCATTATACCCTGAAGGTGGCAACACAGGTCGATAGAGTGGTCAAGAAGACATACAGCATGCCTGCCTTCATCGGACGGGGTGTTGAGTACAAGAGTCGGCAGGTCATGTTACAGTTGTATAGGACTTCGGTTAGGCCACATTTGGAATACTGCGTGCAGTTCTGGTCACCACATTACCAGAAGGATATGGATGCTTTAGAGAGGGTGCAGAGGAGGTTCACCAGGATGTTGCCTGGTATGGAGGGTGCTAGCTATGAAGAAAGGTTGAGTAGATTAGGATTGTTTTCGTTGGAAAGACGGAGGTTGAGGGGGGACCTGATTGAGGGCTACAAAATTATGAGAGGTATGGACAGGATGGATAGCAACAAGCTTTTTCCAAGAGTGGGGGTGTCAATTACAAGAGGTCATGATTTCAAGGTGAGAGGGGGAAAGTTTAAGGGAGATGTGCGTGGAAACTTTTTTACGCAGAGGGTGGTGTGTGTCTGGAATGTTTTGCCAGTGGAGGTGGTAGAGGCGGGCACGATAGCATCATTTAAGATGCATCTAGACAGATATATGAATGGGCAAGGAACAGAGGGAAATAGATCCTTGGAAAATAGGCGACAGGTTTAGATAAAGGATCTGGAACGCCGCAGGCTGGGAGGCCGAAGGGCCTGTTCCTGTGCTGTATTTTTCTTTGTTCTTTGTAGTTACTCCTCTCTTTCCCTAATCTCTTTCCCTATTCTGTGATGCACATGACCCTCGCTTGGAACTTTTTCCATTTATAGCGCGATTATATTTTTTAATACAGTGCCATTTTGAAAACATATTTGAAAATGTGATCCCCACAGCTCTTCTTTGGGTTTTCAAACTACCCCAATTTCAACTCAATCTGTTCAAAATTGAGGAAAACGGCTGATTAAATATTTCTACCCTTCCTTCAGTGTGACGTGCAAGATGGTTCCCATCGTGTATGGGGAGTCCAACCTTCTTCTTTGATTATCCTTTTACTTGAGTTCTTACACAAAGCAATAAGGGCAACGACGCTTCTTCGAATTTTATAGCTCTCCTCTGATTGGCGTGTTTAAAAAGTAACACAAGTCAGGGGTAGGTTGGAATGTGGAGTTGAGGTTCCAATCAGGTCAACCATGATCTTATTGTAAGAAGTCTTACAACACCAGGTTAAAGTCCAACAGGTTTGTTTCAAACACGAGCTTTCGGAGTGCAGCTCCTTTTTCAGGTGACTGGAGAGGTATGATCCAGAAACATTTATATAGACAAAGTCAGTGATAATCGCTGATAATCGCTGACTTTGTCTATATAAATGTTTCTGGATCATACCTCTCCAGTCACCTGAGGAAGGAGCAGTGCTCCGAAAGCTCGTGTTTGAAAGAAACCTGTTGGGACTTTAACCTGGTGTTGTAAGACTTCTTACTGTGCTCACCACAGTCCAACACCGGCATCTCCACATCATGATCTTATTGAATATGGAGCAGGTCGAGGGGCCGAGGGGTCCACTTCTACTCCTAAAACGTATGTACATATCTAAGTCAGAGGAAATGATTGTGCTGAGATATTGAAATGTGGCTCAGTACATTTATGTCTATAATTGCGGTTTTATGCCAATTATATAATGTTATGAGCCGCCTTGTTAGTGGGGAGTTGCCGGGCGCGGTCCAGGTGTATCAGCTGGCTGGACAGCCATTTCCGACGTGAAGCCCGTGGGGCATCATTATCGGCCCTAATTGGCTTTCAGTGCCGGTGGCAGTCTTACCGGGTCGGCAGTCAGGAGGCATTCAGCAATTTCCGCTCGCTACCGCACTTAGAATTGCACCGTACTTCCCCGTTAAATCACACCCTAAGGCGCCAATTATTACCTCATACACCTTGGAAAGATGAAAAAACTTGAATTGCATTGATTTGAGTTTTCAGCCTGGATGAGCAGCAGGATTACAGAGCTGCAAAGGAGAATTGCTGCTATTCATTCTCTCTCAGGGGCTGGTTTAGCACACTTGGCTAAATCGCTGGCTTTTAAAGCAGGCCAGCAGCACGGTTCGATTCCCGTACCAGCCTCCCTGAACAGGCGCCGGAATGTGGCGACTAGGGGCTTTTCACAGTAACTTCATTTGAAGCCTACTCGTGACAATAAGCAATTTTCATTTCATTTCACCCAGTCTGCTTATTGTGTCTTGCAGTTATAGCTACACGGGGACCATGCAGCTACTGGGATTGGATGAAGGAAGCGAGGGGAATGCAAAAGACCCTGCGATGACACAGGGGGCTTACTTGTCTCTCCTCTCCCTGCGCCATTTGAGGATTCGAGAACTTCAGGTAACGGCGCGCCTGACATGGGTCTGCAGCATCTTCTTCCCCTCTCATCTACCTCCTCTCCCCATTTCAGATTATACTGAACACATTTTGCCAGTAAAATAAATCTAAGCTTGACAAGAATTAATTTTTCTGGCTGCATTTCGCATAAAGATTGATGCGATGTTCTTGATAATTATAGTGAACAGAGTAAATGTAAAACAGACTGTTCGATTAGTGAAAAAGAATGAAGATTGACAGTTTAAACGTGACCCTTCACAGGGATTCTTAGTTCAGATGCTGATTGAGTCGAACTGCGGTGGATGTAGTATTTTCTGTTTCTTCATTCAGGTTTTGTTTTGTTTGCTAATGTTGTGCCTAGGAATAAAACTGTTCAAATATTAGCTTGCTGACACTCAACTTGTTTGTCTGCTATTTTTAGCGGCTGTTCTGTGAGCTGTCAATCAGCCGATGATAAAAGTTTTGTGTCTTCTGGTCCTTGCTCTGCAGCGACTCTGTTTAGGAATACTGAACTACTTCAGATCCGTTGAACGAACTCTGACCATCAGCATCTGCGGCTTGACCCTGAATGGGGCCAAGTTAGTCCGGACGGCAGCAGACACATGCTGCATCAGTGCAGAAAAAGGCGGCTTGGGTGTGGCAGATGGCCTGGGCTCACATTATTATTTACATAACACACCAGCAGATTACAAGGTTTGTATCAGCAGTTGCTACAATGTTGCTTTCATCAGGCGGTATTTAATTTAACTTGGGGCAGAGGGAGTGGGGGTGGGTGGGGAGGGGGGGGGGGGGGTCCTGTAAAATTCCTTGGATGGCCTTCGCGCTGGCTTCCCACCCACCCACCCATCCCGACACCTCCACTATCCAAACTGAAACTGGTTCACCCGCCCTTACCCCAAATCGAGGCCCTTGCCCTGGAAGGGCTGTTTACTCGCCCAGTCTCAATTTTCAAGCTGCTGGAAGGAGTTCAGGAGCACAGGGGAAGCCTGGAATGCGAGACTGCTCTGGCCTTGGGCGGGAAGGTGGGAGCGCCTCCACCAACAGCCCCCTTCTCAATTCAGCCTCCTTTAAACCACAAGGCCTGGCCCTGCAAGTGGTATCTGAAACCCAAGCCCAGCCCCGGCCTTTCCACCAGCATCCCCTTCTGCCCATCTGCCTGGCCTCCCCTCCCCTCGGGCTCTGAGACTCCCCCCCCCCCCCCCCCTCCCCACATCCCCCTCCCCCCATCCCCCTCCACACACATTTACTTGGTCCTGGATTAATAAAGGTAAATAATCTTCTGGTCCCACCGCTGTCGATGAGATTTCCCATTGAAACTGCCAGCAGGACAGGAAGATTGGGGCAGCAGGGTAGCATGGTGGTTAGCATAAATGCTTCACAGCTCCAGGGTCCCAGGTTCGATTCCCGGCTGGGCCACTGTCTGTGTGGAGTCTGCACGTCCTCCCCCTGTGTGCGTGGGTTTCCTCCGGGTGCTCCAGTTTCCTCCCACAGTCTAAAGATGTGCGGGTTAGGTGGATTGGCCATGCTAAATTGCCCGTAGTGTCCTAATAAAAGTAAGGTTAAGGGGGGGGTGTTGTTGGGTTACGGGTATAGGGTGGATACGTGGGTTTGAGTGGGGTGATCATGGCTCGGCACAACATTGAGGGCCGAAGGGCCTGTTCTGTGCTGTACTGTTCTATGTTCTATCTCACTGGCATGAACCGTCGGAAGATTTTGCCCCAGGTATTTTTCAGTGGTCCACTCGTGAGAATATGACTGACATTCCGGAAATAGCTGTAAATCAGGAAAGGAAAGGGAGGGAAGAACTCAAGAACATTTCAATGACCAGGGGAATTGGACTGAATAAATTGTTAGAATTGCAGGCTGACAAGTCCCCAAGTCCAGAGGCAGAGATCTACCAGGAAGGTCTTGATGGGCTAGGTTTGTATCCGATTGAGTTTCGGCAAGAAGCAACTTGATTGAAATCTTTAAGATCCTGAGGGGCATTGACAGGGGAATGTGGAGAGGATATTTCCTCTTGTGGGAGAATCTAGAACTGGGGATTCACTGTTTAACAATAAGGGGCGGCTTATTTAAGTCACAGATGAGGAGAAATCCTCTTTCTCAGAGGGTGGTTTGTCTTTGGAACTCTTTTCCTCAAAGGGCAGTGGAAACAGAGTGGAAGGGTAATCCCGCCATCCTAAAATTCCTGGCCTTGGGCAATTGGGTGGTCTTTTCCGTAGTGGATAAATGCCCGACGATAGTGTTAAGATCATTGGATCTCAGAATCCTACAGCACAGCTGAAGCCATTCAGCATATTTTGCCGGTGCCAGCTCATTGAAAGAGCCGATCAATGTAGACCCACACCCCAGTTTCCGTCCCGATGATTCTTCAAATTGTCAAAACTTAGGACTTAGGAGTGGACCATTCTACCCTTTAAGCCTGCTCTGCCATTTTCTAAGGTCATGGATAATCTGATTATGGCATCGACTCCATTTTCCTGTCTGCCTTGTTGTTGCCTCACTCTCTTGTTGATCAAAAAACTATCTAACTCAGCCTTGAATAAATGCAATGACCCAGACTCCATTGCTCTCTGGGGAGGAATTTCCACAGACTAATGACCCTTTGAGAGAAATAAATTCTCCTCAGCTTCATCATAAAAAGGAGATATCTTATCCTTAATCTGCGTCCCTTAGTCCTAGTGTCTCCATACAAGAGGAAAGAACTTACCGGTAACCACCCTATTAACTCCCCTCAGGACCTTATATGTTTCAGTAATATCACTCTCACTCCAATGAATTTAGGCCCAGCCTGTTCAACCATTCCTCATAAGATAAGCCCTTCAACCCAGGACTGAGTCGAGTGAACCTTCTCTGAACTGCTTCGAGCGGAGTTACATCATTTAAAAATAATTTTCAAATTAGGAGACTAAACTGTACAAAGTGTTCCAGATGTGGGGACAATTATCCCAAATTCACTCAAGTGCTGCGACCAGCTGGAAAACCAGGGTGTTTCCCGCTGCCGCTGGCAGTGCTGTTCAATAAAACTCTGAAGCTTATTTTGGGAGGCTCGAGTTTTACGCTGGCCTTGGGAGGGGCGGGGCATAAACCCTCTGACAGGTCCCACCTCCTCAGAGATTGTGGCATCATTTTTAAAGGGCACCCAAATCTCGGAACAATCTTCCAGCCTCCCAAATCATTGGCAAGGCCCTTCCTCTCCACCAGAATCACTGGCAAGGCACCCACTGTCTCCCAATTCGATGATAGGGGCCACCTTTCCAATCATTGGCAAGTGTCGTGTCGTGTGTCTCCCCCCCCCCCCCCCCCCCCCCCCCCACCCCCCCCACCAATACACACACGTGAGTGTCACACTGTTATGGGCTCACCAAATGTATTGCCCTCCCTTTAGGGGCTGCGGCTGGGCTGGAGGTGCTCAGGTTGGGGGCCTTTCCCTGGATGTGGGTGGGGGGGGGGGGGGGGGGGGGGGAATGTGGCAGGTCTTCTCTCTAACTTTGAAAATCATTCAACTGTTTTTCAGCATGTCAAGTGTAGTCAAAGGTCAGCCCCCTGATGTGTTGGAACCCTTTTAATGTCTCTCCTAGCATGGCAAATTCAAACATTTATCAGTAGAATGCCAAAATCTTCTCTCGAGAGCCTTGAAACCTTTAAACCCTCCCAGCATTTCAAAGTCGATGATCTGTCAGAAGAAGGTGACGCCTTCCCTTTAATGTGTTGGAAACCTTGGGCGAAATTCTCCGACCCCCCCAGCAGGGTCGGAGAATCACCTGGGGCCGCCGAAAGTCCCGCCCCCGCCGTGGCAGAGATTCTCCGCCACCCGGGAAGTGGCGGCGGCATGAATCTCGCCACTCCGATCGGGCGAGGCCCCTGCGGTGATTCTCCGGCCCGGATGGGCCGAAGTCCCGCCGCTGGGAGGCCTCTCCCGCCGCCGAGGTTTGAACCACCTCTGGTTGCGGCGGGATCAGCGGCACGAGCGGGCCCCGTAGTCCTGGGGGGGGGGCGGGGGGCGATCGAACCCCGGGGGGTGCCTGGCCCGCGATCGGGGCCCCCCACTCAGACTCCAGGCCAATGCCCTGGGTGCACTCTTTCTCCTCCGCGGCTGCCACGGCCTCCGCCATGGCGGAAGCGGAAGAGAAACCCACATCGCGCATGCGCCGGCAGTGATGTCAGCGGCCAGCTGCCGCTGACGTCACTGTCGGCGCATGCGGCGACCGGCGAAAGCCTTTCAGCCAGCCCCGCTGCCGGGGGCGCCGGTTTTTTGCCCCAGTCTTCTGGTGCCAACCGCTCCGGCGCGGGGCTACCCCCCAAAGGTGGGGAATTCAAAGGTGAATTCCCCACCTTTGTGGAGGCCCGACCCCGGAGTGGTTGGCGCCACTCCCCTACGCCGGGACCCCCCGTCACGCCGGGTAGGGGAGAATCCCGCCCCTTTGATCTGCTTTTTTCACAGTCAGTTTCATTCTCATTTAACTTTTTCAAGTCTCTGGGCATGATTAGCAAGCCTAAGTTTGAACTGCATTGTTTACATTCAATTTCACGGTCTACTGCCTTTTACAGACCTCTTGATTGACAGGTCCAGGCTATTTCAAAGGAGGGTTTAGGTTGTTTGTTTTATAGCTCTTCAGGGTCCATTAACTCTGAAGTGCTTCCTCTTTTGAGCTAGTGTTCTACCTCAGCACAGTTTTTTTAAAGATACTGTCGTTGTTCTTCCTGGAAAGAGCAGGTGCTGGGGCAACAATGTTGATGTTCTGAAAGAACACTTTCAGAAAACCAACTTCATCCACTAAAGACCACTGTTCCTTTAAGGTAAAGGTAAAGATTGGACTTTCTTACTTGTAAAAAGAAACAGCCATGTCAATGTAAATTATTGACCATTATTTATAATCGTGCTTATAGAGGTCTGTCACCGAATTCATGGAGTTCTCAGAGATTGAGAACCATGATGACTTTTACACAGCCGAGGATGGTTTCATTCACACGCAGGATCAGCGAGGGATTTATATCATCTATGATGTGGCAATAAAGGATCTAACAGAGTTAGAAAATCAGCTGCTGCTTCTTGCAACTCAATATATTGAGAAAGGTAAGGTGACAAATAGTCTTCTGCATCCACATACTATTATGTGGGCCATTACTTCTCTTTATTTTTAGAGAGCCACTCTTCTCAGCTCTGAGGAGGGAGAGGAGCTGGAAAGCTCTTTGTTTAACTTCCCACTTCATCCACAGGTCCACTGGAGAACCTCCAGGTGTCATTGAATCATGGTATGATTACAGCTCAGAAAGAGGCTTTTCGGCCCAGTCTGCGCTAACTGCCTGGAAGAACAACTCACCTGGTCCCACTCTCACTCCTTTCTCGCATAGCTCAGAAATGCAACTCGCCTTGTCTCACTCTCTCTCCTTTCTCCTGTAGCCCAGGAATCCAACTCCCCTGGTCCCCCTCCCTCTCCTTTCCCCTATAGCCCAGGAATCCAACTAACCTGGTCCCCCTCCCTCTCCTTTCACCTATAGCTCAGAAATACAACTCGCCTTGTCCCTCTCCCTCTCCTTTCCCCTATAGCTCAGAAATACAACTCACCTGGTTCCCCTCTCCCTCCTTTCCCCTATAGCCCAGAAATACAACTCGCCTTGTCTCACTCTCCTTTCCCCTATAGCCCAGAAATACAACTCGCCTTGTCTCACTCTCCTTTCCCCTATAGCCCAGAAATAAAACTCGCCTTGTCTCACTCTCCTTTCCCCTATAGCTCAGAAATACAACTCACCTGGTCCCCCTCCCTCTCCTTTCCCCTATAGCCCAGAAATACAGCTCACCTGGTCCCCCTCCCTCTCCTTTCCCGCATAGTCCAGAAATACAACTCACCTGGTCCCCCTCCCTCTCCTTTCCCCTATAGCCCAGAAATACAGCTCACCTGGTCCCCCTCCCTCTCCTTTCCCGCATAGTCCAGAAATACAACTCACCTGGTCCCCCTCCCTCTCCTTTCCCGCGTAGCCCAGGAATACAACTCACCTGGTCCCCCTCCCTCTCCTTTCCCCTACAGCCCAGAAATACAACTCACCTGGTCTCCCTCTCTCTCCTTTCCCACGTAGCCCAGAAATACAACTCATCTGGTCCCCCTCTCTATCATTCCCCCTATAGCCCAGAAATTCAACTCACCTGGTCCCCCTCTCTCTCCTTCCCCCTATAGCCCAGAAATACAACTCACCTGAATCCACTCTCACTCCTTTCCCACGTAGCCCAGGATTTTTGTCTTCACTTCAGATAATTATCCAGTTCTCTTTCTAAGCCCTTTAAAGAGCGGACGGTAATTATCATGGGTTTCGATGCTGGTGTCAAAAATTAAATTATTTCAACATTCATTTATGAATTCGAGTTCAAATAATCAAGTTTCCATAAATTAAGTTGTCTTTCTAAGTTTGCTAATCGTCTTTGGTGCCAAAATATTATTTCCCGTGAGGGCTGGCAAATTGTTGGCTCCCATTTCTCACTTTCACGTTGAGAACTGATATAACTTGTTGATGCGTAGATTTTGAGTAGATTTATTATCCAGGCATACCTAAAATGAGCTGACGTCCTGGGGAAGCTACAACACAGGACTACCTGCGTGTCAAACAGCATAACAGCCGTACTAGCCTCCCCGAACAGGCGCCGGAATGTGGCGACTAGGGGCTTTTCACAGTAACTTCATTGAAGTCTACTCGTGACAATAAGCGATTTTCATTTCATTTCAAGTAACAAGTCATTGACAATGCTTAGCGATTCCACAGATCAAATCTAAGCTCTGCAGTCATGCCAGATCCAATTGTGAATGGTGGTGGCCAATTAAACAACTTCGAGGAGGAGGCTCCACAAATATTCTTAACGATGGAGGGAGCCCAGCACATCATTGCAAAAGATACTGGGCAAGATTTTCAGCTGTTCGTGCTGGCGGGATCCTCTGCTCTCGCTGACAGCGCACCCCACCCCGGGTTTCCCAGCATCTTGGGGAGGACTCAGTGGGAAATCCCATTGGCCAGAAGTTCCCACACTCGGCCAATGGTGGGCTGCCTCCCCCTGTATAAAACAGGCCATGGGGAGGCAAGAGAATCTCGCTCACGGCTGAAGCATTTGCCACAATCTTCTGCCAGAATTGACGAGTGAATAATCCATCTCAGTCTCCTCCAGAGGTCCCCACCATCACAGATACCAGTCTTCAGCCAATTCACTTCACTCCACGTGATATCAAGAAACGGCTGAAGGCATTGGACACTGCAAAGTCTCTTGGCCCTGATAGTATTCCAGCAATATAATGAGGGGACAGCGGGAGCATCGGGTGTCACTCTATGCCGATGACCTCCTGCTGTATGTTTCGGATCCGTTGGAGAGTATGGGAAGGATTATGGGCCTATTGGGGAGGATTGGAGGGTTCTCGGGATACAAGCTGAATGTAGGGAAAAGCGAGGTATTCCCGGTGAATGAGCTGGCACAGCAGGCTAATTTAGGGGGGATGCCATTTACGGTAGCGAGGGATAGGTTTAGGTATTTGGGGATTCAGGTAGCGAGGGAATGGACGGGGCTCCATAAGTGGAACTTAACGAAGCTGGTGGAGGAGGCCAGGGAGTATCTTAAGAGGTGGGATACACTGTACTTAACATTGGAGGGGAGGGTCCAAGTGGTAAAAAAGAATATTCTGCCAAGGTTCTTGTTTATCTTTCAGGCTCTCCTGATCTTTATACCAAAGGCCTTTTTTCATAAAGTGGACACAATCATCTCTGACTTTGTATGGGCGAGGAAGGTGCCGAGGGTGGGGAGGAACCTGCTACAGAGGCAGCGGGGGGGTGGACTTTGGCGTTGCCAAACTTGCTTCATTATTATTGGGCGGCGAACGTGGACAAGGTGCGGCGGTGGTGGGAAGGAGAAGGGGTAGAGTGGGTTAGGATGGAGGAGGAATCTTGTAAGGGGTCTAGTTTGAAGGCTCTGGTGATGGCAGCATTGCCAATGGCTTCGAGTAGGTATTCAGGGAGCCTAGTTGTGCAGTCCACGATGAAGATATGGAATCAGCTGAGCAGGCATTTTAGGGTGGAAGGGATGTCGGTGCTAACGCTGCTGTGCGAGAATCATGGGTTTGAGCCGGGGGTGATGGATAGTGTATACAGGAGGTGGTGGGAAGTAGGGCTGGCCTAGGTGAGGGATATGTATTTGGAGGAAGGGTTTGCCAGTCTGGAGGAGGTAAGGGAGAGGGTAGAGCTGCCGAGGGGTAGTGAGTTCAGGTATCTACAGGTTAGGGACTTTGCACGACAGGTCTGGAAGGGGTTCCCTAGATTGCCGGATACACTCTGCTGGAGCGACTGCTGCTTCCGGATGTGGAAAGGGAGGGAAGAATTAGGGATATATATAAGTGGCTGGGGGAGCAGGGAGGCAAGCGGGTGATGAAGATCAAGGAGAAATGGGAAGCGGAGTTGGGAATGGCAATCAATTGGGGAGTATGGAGTGAGGCACTGCGATGGGTAAACGGGACCACCTCTTGTGCAAGGATGAGCCTGATACAGTTTAAGGTGATGCACAGAGTGCGTATGACTCGGGTGAGAATGAGTGGGTTCTTTCAGAGGGTAGCAGATGAGTGTGAGAGATGTGGGTGGGGGCCAGCGAATCATGCGCACATGTTTTGGGGCTGTGAGAAATTGGGAAGATTCTGGGCGGGAGTGTTTGCAGTCTTAGCCAGGATAGTGGAAGAGGTGGAGGACCCGGACCCTTTGGTGGGGATATTTGGGGTTTCAGAGAAGCCGGAGCTCATGGAGAGGAGGAAGGCCGATGTCTTGGCCTTCGCCTCTCTGATTGCACGGCGGCGAATTTTGCTGCAGTGGCGGTCGGCATCGATGTGTTGGGTATGCTGGCTCTGTGATGACTGCATTTACCAGAGCAGTAGAAGAGAGAGGCTACCAACACTTGTAGAAGTACAACTCTATTTTATTTAACTAAGAGGTGTTAAACATACTTGCACTGTGGGTCGACACTATGTTAGGTTGATTGAAGGCCTATGCCTAACCTGACCAGCCTATACTGCTAGCACACGGTGGATGTTTGTGCTACTGACTGTGGGCTCTGTCTGTCTCAGAGGCTGCATCCCAAATGAGCGGGAAAACTAATGCCCTCTGGCTTTATAGTGGCCGTGTGCTGTCTGGTGATTGGCTGCTGTGTTCTGTGTGTTGATTGGTCTTTCAGTGTGTCAGTCAGCGTGTGTCTCTGCACCATCATATACTGATGTGTATATTATGACAGGCATCGCCACCGGGGGTAGCAGCATGGTTGGGTGACCTGTACGACTTCCTGCGGTTAGAGAAGATAAAGTATGAGTTAAGGGGCTCAGCAGGGGAGTTTGAGAAAAGGTGGGGGATGTTTGTGACCGTGTTTGAGGAGCTGTTCGTCGCAGGGGAGGGGTATGGGTGATGGGGGGGGGGGGGGGGGGGTAAAAAAGGAGGAAAATCTGTACCAACTGTATAGTTGATTGTTGGGAAGAATGTTTCCTGGGGTGTTTATTTACTGTAAGCAAGTAGGCTTCAAATTAAGTTACTGTGAAAAGCCCCTAGTTGCCACATTCCGCCACCTGTTCGGGGAGGCTGGTATGGGAATTGAAACGTGCTGCTGGCCTGCCTTGGTCTGCTTTCAAAGCCAGCGATTTAGCCCAGTGTGCTAAACCAGCCCCTGAGTGTGCTAAACCAGCCCCTGGTTGTTGGAGGTCAGTCACCTCAGCTCCAGGATATCACTGCAGGGGTTCCTCAGGGTAGTGTCCTAGGCCCAACCATCTTCAGATGCTTCATCAATGACCTTCCTTCCATCATATGGTCAGAAGTGGGGATGTTCGCTGATGTCTCCTCAGATACTGAGGCAGTGTAGTAGTGGTATTGTCACTGGACTAGTGATCCAGAGACCCAGGGTAATTCTCTGGGGACCCGGGTTCGAATCCCACCACTGGTAAAATTAGAATTCAATAAAAATCTAGAATTAAAAAGTGGAAACCCATGTGGGGCACTAATGACCTTTAGGGGAGGAAATCCACCATCCTTACCTAGTCTGGGCTACGTGTGACACCAGATCCATAGCAATGTGGTTGACTCTGAAATGGCTTAGCATGCACTCAACTGCTACAAAAACACAGACCACCTGGCATCGATGGGCATTAAATGCTGACCCAGCCAGTGTTGCCCATATTCCATGAACTAATAACAAAAAGGACCAAATTCAGCAATATCCAAGCTTGAGGTGCGAAGTGGCAAGTAACATCCGTTGCACACAAATGGCCATCTCCAACAAGAGAATCTAACCATCGCTCCTTGACATTCAATGGCATGACCATCACTCAATCCCCAACTATCAACATCCTGGGGGTTGTCATTCACCAGAAATTGAACTGAAGCATTATAACAATACTACGGCTACAAAAGCAGGTCAAAGGAAAGGAATCCTGTGGTGAGTGACACACTGACTTCCCAAAGCCTGTCCACGAGTCTGATGGATTACTTGCCTGTACGGGCAGCTCTAACAACATTTAAGAAGCCCGACACCATCACAAACATTCAATCCCTCCACCCAACGCACAGTAGCAGCCTTGTGTATCATCTACAAGATGCAGGAACTCACCAAGGTTCCTTTCCAAACCCTCAACTGCTGCCATCTGGAAGGACAAGGGCAGCAGATACCTGGGAAACCCACCATCTATAAAATGGAGGATGTAGTATTTCCTTTCTTTTATTTAATTGCCACTTTATTAAGCAGTTTTAAAATGTAGTTACATCTACACAGTGCATTGTAAGTTACTGTGGTATGTGTGAGCTAAAACCTCCCTCCACATGTCACTTTTTACAGGTCAGATGCCATGCAGAGGTTCCCCTGCAGGAGGATCTGAGTGTGGTGAGGTTGATCTTACAGCCTGGGCGCACCTCTCAGTGGATCGATTTGCAGTTTTGCTTGACCTGTGGAGGTGCGAAGCAGCTTTTCTGGAGAACAAACGACAGGTAAAAAGATGCATAGTTTTCTGGGAGCAGAATGGGCAGATTTCACTTACTGTAGGATGTAAAATGAGATTGTTAGGTGAGATAAGAAATAAACCATCCTTTGTGTTAAGTACTTGAGATCATTATTAATGTAATTAAAACAATTGCAGACACTGAGGGGGTAGAAAATCCCCACACGTGTGCCATGTAAATTATGGTTTGCACGATGTTTTACAACAGAGTAATGAAAGAATGCCAAACACATTGCAAGACCGTTTAATACATGCACATCAGGCCAACGTTCCATTTTATATTTATATTAGCTTTGTCCACGTTTGTGGGCAGAAGTGAATGGAAAGTGTATCACTGCGGTCACAACCCCACTTGCCCCATGCAAGAGGAATGGGCAGGCTGTTAGAATAGCGGTCGAGGAGGTTCCTGATGTGACTCCATCCACCACATTTTAACCAGTGGTATTTCTGGCACATCAGGGTCATCCACCCCCACCCCGTCAGGCCTACTTGGTATGCTGAAGTTGGGGCCCAATGATGTGGTTGGTGCCACAGCAGAATTTTCACTTGAACTGTGGGATGCTAATAGGGTGCAAAACCTGCTGGAGAAACCTGGCAGGATTTGCGGAGTGCTCAGAAGGAGCCGAGGTGAGTAGTTACTTGATAAAGAAAATGGTGAGTGTCCTTTGTGAGACAGGAAGAGCAACAGTTGCCACCTCAAACCTTGCAAGAAATCCTTGAGCTTGCCCAACAAGGGTGTTCCTGCTCATTCCCACCAACTCTTTGGAGAGCCCTTGCTCAGTAGTCGCCAGAGCCCTACTCTCCTGCCATATTTCCCTCACCTGACTGCTGTGATATCATTCTCACCGGCTGTGACATCGTTCCCACTGGCTGTGACATCGTTCCCACTGGCTGTGACATCGTTCCCACTGGCTATGACATCATTCCCACTGGCTGTGACATCATTCCCACTGGCTGTGACATCGTTCCCAGTGGCTGTGACATCGTTCCCACTGGCTGTGACATCGTTCCCACTGGCTGTGACATCGTTCCCAGTGGCTGTGACATAGTTAACACTGGCTGTGACATCATTCACACTGGCTGTGACATAGTTCACACTGGCTGTGACATCATTCACACTGGCTGTGACATCGTTCCCACTGTTGCCGATTTATCTCTACTACTTGGTCTTTCCTGTGGCTCTGTTCCAATTAGGGCACTCAATGTATTTGCCTTCTTTCTATATTGTCTATGTCCGAATGCTTAGAGTCGCCAGGTATCGAATGATACCACCACAAGTTTCAAACTATCGATCAAAGAGCCAAACACCAGTTAGTTAGTTCAAGGTCAAGGGTACTTTATTCACAATCAATGATGCAACATAAACACTACTAGTTAACTACACCTATTACTAAGACAACCTGTACCTACCTTTGGGCACCTGGTTTAGGTCAGAAACAGTGGCTGCTGTTCAATTCTGGATCTCTTGAGTTCGAAGGGGTAGCTGCTGCTCAGCTGGGCTCATCTGTCTGGTAGTGGGCGTTGAACTTGAACTTGCTTCTGGTGTTGCTGCAGTTGGCGATGGCCGTGACCGGGGTACCAAGGCCAAAAGGGAGCGAACATATGGCGAAATCTCCCTTTATACTCGGGGGGCTTTCGCTCTCTTTTGGGCGGTCCTTCGCTTTGGGCCTTACTAATTGGGTGGTCCCTGATCACTCCGTTTGATTCCTTAGCCAATAAGTGGGCGGGGATCTGGATGAATGGGCGTATCTCAAGCGGTCATTGACCCCGTTGTTTGCGTTTCCCTTGGTCAGGGAGTGGCGCCGAAATGTCTGGGACTGTCCTGGTAGCTGGAGTACCAGTCCTTTGTGTTGGGGGAGATGGGCCATCACCTGCTAATCTGCCTAATTAACATGCTAATGGAACGGTGTTTTGATACCATCTGGACTTTGCTGACAAATATGCATTTCAGGCTCTGACCCTGCCTGACTCTTGGCTTGTCCATTTTACCCATCAGTCTTTGCGAGTTGCTCTGTACCTAGTTGGAAGTGGCCATCCCAGGTGGCTACAACACAGGCTGTGACATCATTCCCACTGGCTGTGACATCATTCACACCAGCTGTGACATCATTCCCACTGGCTGTGACATCATTCCCGCTGGTTGTGATATCATTCACACTGGCTGTGACATCGTTCCCACTGGCTGTGACATCGTTCCCACCAGCTGTGATATCATTCACACTTACTGTGACATCGTTCCCACCGGCTGTGACATCATTCCACTGGCTGTGACATCGTTCCCACTGGCTGTGACATCGTTCCCACCAGCTGTGATATCATTCACACCGGCTGTGACATCGTTCCCACTGGCTGTGACATCGTTCCCTCCAGCTGTGATATCATTCACACCGGCTGTGACATCGTTCCCACCGGCTGTGACATCGTTCCCACCGGCTGTGACACCGTTCCCACCGGCTGTGACATCGTTCCCACCGGCTGTGACATCATTCCACTGGCTGTGACATCGTTCCCACTGGCTGTGACATCGTTCCCACTGGCTGTGACATCGTTCCCACCAGCTGTGATATCATTCACACCGACTGTGACATCGTTCCCACTGGCTGTGACATCGTTCCCACCGGCTGTGACATCGTTCCCACCGGCTGTGACATCGTTCACACTGGCTGTGACATCATTCACACTGGCTGTGACATCGTTCCCACTGTTGCCGATTTATCTCTACTACTTGGTCTTTCCTGTGGCTCTGTTCCAATTAGGGCACTCAGTGGATTTGCCTTCTTTCTATATTGTCTATGTCCGAATGCTTAGAGTCGCCAGTTATTGAATGATACCACCACAAGTTCAACCGGCTTTCGATCAAAGAGCCAAACACCAGTTAGTTAGTTCAAGGTCAAGGGTACTTTATTTACAGACAATCAATCATGCAACATAAACACTACTTGTTAACTATACCTATTACTAAGACAACCTGTACTTAACTTCGGGAACCCGGTTTAAGTCAGGAAACAGTTATCCTGTTCAATTCTGGATCTCTTGGGTTCAAAGGGGTAGCTGCTGCTCAGCTGGGCTCATCTGTCTGGTAGTGGGCGTTGAACTCGAACTTGCTGCAGTTGGCGATGGCCGTGACCGGGGTACCAAGGCCAAAAGGGAGCGTGTGTATGGCGAACTCTTCCTTTATACTTGGGGGCTTTCGCGCTCCTTGGGCAGTCCTTCGCTTTGGGCCTTACTAATTGGGTGGTCCCTGATCACTCCGTTTGATTCCTTAGCCAATAAGTGGGCGGGGATCTGGATGAATGGGCGTATCTCAAGCGGTCATTGACCCCGTTGTTTGCGTTTCCCTTGGTCAGGGAGTGGCGCTGAAATGTCTGGGACTGTCCCGGTAGCTGGAGTACCAGTCCTTTGTGTTGGGGGAGATGGGCCATCACCTGCTAATCTGCCTAATTAACATGCTAATGGGACGGAGTTTTGATACCATCTGGACTTTGCTGACAAATATGCATTTCAGGCTCTGACCCTGCCTGACTCTTGGCTTGTCCATTTTACCCATCAGTCTTTGCGAGTTGCTCTGTACCTAGTTGGAAGTGGCCATCCCAGATGGCTACACCACAGGCTGTGACATAATTCCCGCTGGCTGTGACATCATTCAAACCAGCTGTGACATCATTCCCACTGGCTGTGACATCATTCCCGCTGGTTGTGATATCATTCACACTGGCTGTGACATCATTCCCGCTGGTTGTGATATCATTCACACTGGCTGTGACATCGTTCCCACTGGCTGTGTTATCATTCTCACTGGCTGTGACATCGTTCCCACTGGCTGTGACATCATTCCCGCTGGCTGTGACATCATTCAAACCAGCTGTGACATCATTCCCACTGGCTGTGACATCATTCCCGCTGGTTGTGATATCATTCACACTGGCTGTGACATAATTCCCGCTGGTTGTGATATCATTCACACTGGCTGTGACATTGTTCACACTGGCTGTGACATTGTTCCCACTGGCTGTGACATCGTTCCCACTGGCTGTGACATCATTCTCACTGGCTGTGACATCGTTCCCACCGGCTGTGACATCGTTCCCACCGGCTGTGACATTGTTCACACCGGCTGTGACATCATTCCCACTGGCTGTGGCATCATTCCCACTGGCTGTGACATTGTTCACACCGGCTGTGACATCATTCCCACTGGCTGTGACATCGTTCTCACTGGCTGTGGCATCATTCCCACTGGCTGTGACATTGTTCACACTGGCTATGGCATCATTCCCACTGACTGTGACATGGTTCCCAGAGGATGTGACATCATTCACACCAGCTGTGATGTCATTCCCAGAGGATGTGATGTTGTTCCTCCGGCTGATGTGATATCTTCGCAGAGGATATGACATTGTTCCCGAAGGATGTGACACGCTCCATGAGGATGAGAATTCATTCCCATCAGCATTGGGTGAAAGGCCCAAAACAAGGCCCAAAACCTAAAAGAGCCTGTGCTTCATGTTCAAAACTCTGCCCTGATTTAAATTTGGGGATATGGCTTCATACCAGGAGAATGACTTATTATTTGATGGCAGGCAGTGGCGATGTATTCACAGCCATGAGTAAACCACTCTGCTCAGATTAAGAGGATAAATTGGGTTGTGGTGGGTGGAGCTGGGTGGAAGAATATAACAAATGCGCTTTTTCACCTGAGTGATTTCTATTTGTTTATACTCAGCTCCTGGATAGTTACTTTGAAGCCTATCAGCATGTTTACGATGTGGAAGAACGATTTGCATTGGCCCAAGTTATCACAGACATCATGCACAAACGCCCACGGTTCAATTTGAGCAGAGAGTACTTTGTGAAGACCTATCAGGCTGAATGTGCATGTCTGAAACTTCACTTGCAACTTATAAGAGATATTTTGAACAAGCAGGTAAGTGCATGGGGACTGTACTAGTATTGCAGTGTGGGTAATGAACGTATGTTGTGCTGCGGAGAGTAAAATCCACTTTAAAGTAACCAAGTAGAACCAAAAGACTGTGATATGAAATGTGCTGATAGATTGACACAATGCACTTTGAGGCAGTTGATTCTAGATCCTTACTCTCTCGTACCTTTTTTGTTGATGGTATTTTGACAATATTCAGGACTTGACTTTCTATAGGTCACAGTGTAGAGAAACCAAGGGCTGGATTTGCAGGAAAAACTCAGCAGGTCCGGCAGCATCTGTGGCCGGAGAAACAGAGTTATCGGGCTGGATTTACCGACCACCCACCGTGTGCTTTCCGGAGGCGAGGCGACCTCCGACGACGGGATCTACCGATCCCGCCGTTGTCAACGGGATTTCCAGGTGACAGCCCCCCTCGTCGCCGGGAAGTCTGTGTGCTGGCGTGAGACCGGATTTTCCTGCCGGTGTGAACAGCCAATAAATCCCACCTCACGTTTTGAGTCGGTATGACTCTTCATTAGGCCGAATTGTCATGACAGGGGCTTTTCACAGTAACTTCATTGAAGCCTACTCGTGACAATGAGCGATTTTCATTTCATTTTTCACAGTCTTGGGAACCCGAGCCAGGCCATTTCCTAATGTTGCGTTCCCAAGTTCTGAATGAACCCACTCACGCATGTTATTTTCCTCCCAGGGAATATTTTTAAAATTTCATTTTTGAATGGAATTTGGGCGGCGCTGGCTAGGCCAACATTTATTGTAATACTATTAATAAGAATCCTTTATTGTCACAGTAGGCTTACATTAACACTGCAATGAAGTTACTGTGAAAAGCCCCTAGTCGCCACATCCCGGCGCCTGTCCGGGTAACACAGAGGGAGAATTCAGAATTCTCAGCTGGTACGGAAATTGAAACCGTGCTGCTGGCCTTGTTCTGCATTACAAATCAGCTCTCTAGCCCACTGAGCTAAACCAGCCTTGTCCTTCCCTAGTTGCCCTTCAGAAGGTGGCGGTGAACTGCCTTTGTGAACCGCTGCAGTCCCTGAGGTGTAGGTACACCCACAGTGCTGTTAGGGAGGGAGTTCCAGGATGTTGCCCCAGCGACAGTGAAGGAACGGAGATATATTTCCAAGTCAGGGTGGTGTGTGGCTTGGAGAGGGACTTCCAGCTGGTGGCGTTCCCAGGTATCCGCTGCTCTTGTCCTTCAAGATGGTAGTGGTTGTGGGTTTGGAATGTACTGCCCTCCAACATTCCTGCAGTGCATTATGTAGATGGTACAATCTTTTTAAAATTAATTTAGAGTACCCAATTCTTTTTTTTCCAAATAAGAGGCAATCTAGCATTTCATATCCAGCATCTGCAGTAATTTGCTTATACCTCAAGAACATCCCGAATCTTTGAAGCAGCTCCATTATACTCCCCATTGATGCGCTCGGTTCCGATTATAGCAGGTCATCCTGCATAGGACACCCTATGCTCCACCCACCCACCCCCACCCCACTATCCACTTCCACTATCTCCTATCTCCTTATCGCAATGGTCAAGAGTTCTATAGCCAACAGGGGAGACATAGGGCACCCCTGCCTCATACCCTGATGCAGTACAAAAAGTACCCCGATTCATACTATTACTGCGAACACTTGCCATCGGCTCCTTGTACAACAGCCGGAACCATGCCACAAACCTCGGCCCAATTCCAAAACACTCCAATACCACCATCAAGTAACCCAACTCTACCCAATCAAACGCTTTCTCTGCATCCAGTGCCGCCACCACTTCTGTCTCCTTTCCCTCTGCCGGAGACAGGACCACATTCAGCAACCTCCTCACGTTCAAGAACAACTGCCTTCTCTTCACGAACCCCATCTGGTCCTCCCCAATCAGCCTTGGAAGACATCTGTCCGACCTTGACTCCAGAATCTTTGCCAATATCTTGAGACTGATCCACTTTAGGCTCCTGCACCATATTCCAATTTCACCCCCATTATTAATTCCTGCATATCCAAATCTGGGATTGCACCCAGCACCTTTTTCACAAACCCCGCACCATCCCAGTGGAGCCATATATGCTCGCCGGTGCCAACAACCTCCTCTCTGGCGCCTTGTCACTATCAAGTACCTGCCTCCCCAGTCTGCCACCACCATCTGAAACCTCACCCACTTGCCCACCAATACCATTACCCCCCCGAGCCCTGCTATTGAACCCAGAATGGAAAACCTGGCTCACCCAACTCTTCCTAAACCTCACCTGATCCTTCACCCTCAGATGCAACATCGGCCTTTAAGCTTTTTAAATGTGTAAAAACCGTTGACCTCTTCACCGGCTCCTCTAACCCCCACATGTTCCATGCCACTATTCTGACTGGGGGGTCTCTCATCACCCTCGGGTCCTGCTCTTCGGGCCTGACCCACCCTGTCCCTTTGTTACCGTCGAACCCCCCCCCCCCCCTCTCAGAATCCCACCATCCACTTCCTCTTGAAAACACCTCTCCCAGTATCGATCCACTCCCCCCACCTTTCACACCTCCCAGGCCCATTGAAACCTGTTTTACCAGGTTCCGATGACCGAGGCCCCTCCCCCACCACACTCCCGTTCACTAGCCAACCTTCGCCTGCTAGTCTGGAGGCCCCAGCCCAGGCCCAGCACCACCCATTCCCCTCCCCCATGACCCGGTCCCTACAAACAAAGATAAACAAACAAAACCAGTGCAAAAACCGTACCCCGAAAACTGCCATGACCCCAAAGCCCAATATAATTGTAACCAACTGTGGAAAATATTTTTATTGAAGCATTTGTAATTTTCACAGTTTAACACATTAACATTTCTTAAACAACCGCGTGAGCCGACACACAAAAAAACTAAAAACAATTCTCCCTACTATTCCCTAATTACCGGTATACTTGATGTACCATCAATTGGACTCGAGACACGATTAAGATCCAAACTGTGGCTTTAATCAACTAGTTGTTAGCCCAGTGGTCAACTACAGAGAAAGGCCGACCGCCGGGAACTCTGGGGCGGGGTCTACTTGCCTCTCGATCAATTGGTGAGCAGTCACATGACTAGTCCCAGCCAATCGGGCGAGAGACACATGACCAGCCAGAGCCAATGGGAAACCCATCCTCTGCACCAATGGCAGTGCTCACATTCATGCCACCACATTCACCCCTTGTGGAGAAAGAAGGGGGGGTGTAAGTGGAAGAGAGAGAGGCGGGGGGAGGGAGGGTTGGGGGGGAAGGGGGGGTGTCCGAGGACTGGTGGTATGAGCAGCGAAAATCGAGAAAGGTGGGCTGCCCACTGGCTCGTGGCAAAAAACAATACTACTACTACTTAAGGTGCAACAGAATAACAACAAAGTCCAAATTGTCCCATGGTCGCATCAGATGGACATGATCAGCCTGTCGGGTGCCCGTGGTGTTCTAGAGGACCGTCGCAGTGGAGCCGGTGACGTCAGGCCGATGGTCGTCCTTGCCTCTGGGACCGTCGGTCGTAGACGTGTCTCTGTACCCCGGGCCAGTGGTGGAGACGCTGTTATTGGGGGAGAGGGGGCATGTGCGTTGGGTCATGGGGGCGTGGGGGGGCGCTGGGGGCAATTGGGGTTGGGGGGGAGGTGTTGATGTAGGGGGAGAAGGCCGCACGCCGGCGGGTGCCAGGTCCCGAAGTGAGACCGTATCCTGCCGACCGTCGGGATACTCCACTTACGCATACTGCGGGTTGGCGTGGAGTAACTGGACTCGCTCAACCAACGGGTCGGACTTGTGCACCCGCACATGCTTCCGGAGCAAGATGGGCCCGGGGGTTGCCAGCCAGGTCGGGAGAGGGGATCCTGAGGACGACTTCCTGGGGAAAACAAGAAGACGTTCATGAGGTGTTTGATTAGTACAGAGTACAGAGGAGAGACCGGATTGAGTGAAGGGCGTCGGGGATGACTTCTTGCCAACGGGGGATAGGGAGATCTCTGGACCATAGGGCCAGCAGTATGGTCTTCCAAATGGTGCCATTCTCCCACTTGACCTGACCGTTACCCCGGGGGTTATAGCTGGTCATCCTGCTAGAGGCGATGCCCCTGCTGAGCAGGAATTGACGCAGTTCGTCACTCATAAAGGAGGACCCCCGGTTGCTGTGGATGTACGTGGGGTAACCGAACAGGGAGACGATGGATAGGAGGGCCTTTAATACAGTTGTTGTGGTCATGTCGGGACAGGGAATGGCGAAAGGGCAGTGGGAGTATTCGTCGATAACACTCAAGAAATAAGTGTTACGGTTGTTGGAGGGGAGGGGACCCTTGAAGTCTATATTGAGACGTTCAAAGGGGCGGGATGCCTTGATCAGATGCGCTCGTTCGGGGCGGTAAAAGTGCGGTTTGCACTCGGCGCAGACGTGGCAGTCCCTGGTACGATCCTGACTTCCTCAACGGAGTAGGGCAGGTCGCGGGTCTTATTAAAATGGTAAAAACGGGTGACCCCTGGATGGCAGATGTCCGTATGGATGGAGCGGAGGCGGTCAATCTGCACGCTGGCGCAGGTACCGCGGGATAGGGCATCGGGAGGCTCGTTGAGCTTCCCAGGACGATACAAGACATCGTAGTTGTACGTGGACAACTCGATCCGCCACCGCAACATCTTGTTGTTCTTGATCTTGCCCCTCTGTGCATTGTCGAACATGAAAGCTACTGACCGTTGGTCTGTGAGGAGGGTGAACCTCCTGCCGGCCAGATAGTGCCTCCAGTACCGCACGGCTTCGACAATGGCATGTGCTTCCTTCTCGACCGAGGAATGGCGGATTTCGGAAGCATGGAGGGTTCGTGAAAAGAAGGCCACGGGTCTGCCCGCTTGGTTCAGGGTGGCCGCCAGAGCTGCATCGGACGCGTCGCTCTTGACCTGGAATAGGAGGGACTCGTCGATAGCGCGCATCGTGGCCCTTGCAATGTCTGCTTTGATGTGGCTAAAGGCCTGGCGGGCCTCCATCGACAGTGGAAACGTGGTGGATTGGATGAGGGGGCGGGCTTTGTCAGCGTAGTTCGGGACCCACTGGGCATAATAAGAAAAGAAGCTCAGACAGCGTTTGAGGGCTTTGAGGGAGTTGGGGAGAAGGAGTTCCATTAGGGGGCGCATGCGTTCGGGGTCGGGGCTTGTCACTCCGTTACGCACTAGGTAGCCGAGGATGGCTAGACGGTCGGAGCTAAACACGCACTTATCCTTATTGTATGTGAGGTTAAGGAGTTTTGCGGTACGGAGGAATTTTTGGAGGTCAGTGTCATGGTCCTGCTGGTCGTGGCCGCAGATGGTGACATTGTCGAGATATGGGAAGGTTGCCCGTAAACCGTGTTGGTCAACCATTCGGTCCATCTCCCGTTGGAAGACCGAGACCCGATTCGTGACACCGAATGGAACCCTTAGAAAGTGCTAGATGCGCCCATCCGCTTCGAACGCAGTGTAATTTCGGTCATTCACGCGGATGGGCAGCTGGTGATAGGCGGACTTAAGGTCCACCGTGGAGAAGACTTTGTACTTCGCGATCCTGTTAACCAGGTCGGAGATACGGGGGAGAGGATATGTGTCCAGCTGTGTAACCCTGTTGATGGTCTGACTGTAGTAAATGACCATCCGGTTTTTCTCCCCAGTCCTAACCACCAGCACTTGGGCTCGCCAGGGACTGTTGCTGGCCTCGATGACTCTTTCCTTCAGCAGCCTCTGGACCTCGGACCTGATGAAGGTCTGGTCTTGTACCGTCTGCTCCTAGTGGCGACGGGTTTGCAATCCGGGGTGAGGTTCGCAAACAAGGAAGGGGGGTCCACTTTGAGGGACGCGAGGCTGCAGACAGTAAGGGGGGAATAGGGCCGCCGAATTTAAAGGTCAAGCTCTGCAGGTTGCATTGGAAATTCAGTCATAAAAGTGCTGGTGCGCAGAGACGGGGAAGGACGAGGAGTTTGTAATTTTTAAAAACCCTCCCCTGGACCGTGAGGTCCGCTACGCAGCACCCAGTGATTTGGACGGAGTGCGAACCTGAAGCCAGAGCGAGTTTGTGCTTAACCGGGTGAACAGCGTCTTACCGTGTCAGGGTGGACAAAACTCTCTGTGCTCCCGGAGTCCAGTAGGCAGCTCGTCTCGTGTCCGTTTAGGAGGATTTGCATAGTCGCCGTGGAGAGCGTGCGGGGCCGCAATTGGTCCAGTGTCACAGCAGCGAGTCGTGGCCGGAGCCGTGGGCCGGCGTGAATCCCACCCCCCTCCGTGTCCCGAATTCTCCAGCACCGGAGATTTAGCGGGGGCGGAAATCGCGGGCAGAGAGTCTGGGACTGGGGCTGAGAGTCTGGGACTGAGAGTCTGGGGCTGGGACTGAGAGTCTGGGGCTCGGACTGAGAGTCTGGGGCTGGGACTGAGAGTCTGGGGCTGGGACCGAGAGTCTGGGGCTGGGACTGAGAGTCTGGGGCTGGGACTGAGAGTCTGGGACTGAGAGTCTGGGGCTGGGACTGAGAGTCTGGGACTGAGAGTCGGGCTGGGACTGAGAGTCTGGGGCTGAGACTGAGAGTCTGGGGCTGAGACTGAGAGTCTGGGGCTGAGAGTCTGGGACTGAGAGTCTGGGGCTGAGAGTCTGGGGCTGGGACTGAGAGTCTGGGACTGGGACTGAGAGTCTGGGGCTGAGAGTCTGGGGCTGGAACTGAGAGTCTGGGGCTGGGGCTGAGAGTCTGGGACTGAGAGTCTGGGGCTGGGACTGAGAGTCTGGGGCTGGGACTGAGAGTCTGGGGCTGGGACTGAGAGTCTGGGGCTGGGACCGAGAGTCTGGGGCTGGGACTGAGAGTCTGGGGCTGGGACTGAGAGTCTGGGACTGAGAGTCTGGGGCTGGGACTGAGAGTCTGGGACTGAGAGTCTGGGGCTGGGACTGAGAGTCTGGGGCTGAGACTGAGAGTCTGGGGCTGAGAGTCTGGGACTGAGAGTCTGGGGCTGAGAGTCTGGGGCTGGGACTGAGAGTCTGGGACTGGGACTGAGAGTCTGGGGCTGAGAGTCTGGGGCTGGAACTGAGAGTCTGGGGCTGGGACTGAGAGTCTGGGACTGGGACTGAGAGTCTGGGGCTGGGACTGAGAGTCTGGGGCTGGGGCTGAGAGTCTGGGGCTGGGACTGAGAGTTTGGGACTGGGGCTGAGTCTGGGGCTGGGACTGAGAGTCTGGGGCTGGGACTGAGAGTCTGGGGCTGGGAGTCTGGGACTGAGAGTCTGGGGCTGAGAGTCTGGGACTGGGGCTGAGTCTGGGGCTGGGACTGAGAGTCTGGGACTGGGGCTGAGTCTGGGGCTGGGACTGAGAGTCTGGGGCTGGGACTGAGAGTCTGGGGCTGGGAGTCTGGGACTGAGAGTCTGGGGCTGGGAGTCTGGGACTGAGAGTCTGGGGCTGAGAGTCTGGGACTGGGGCTGAGTCTGGGGCTGGGACTGAGAGTCTGGGACTGAGGCTGAGAGTCTGGGGCTGGGAGTCTGGGACTGATAGTCTGGGGCTGGGACTGAGAGTCTGGGACTGAGAGTCTGGGGCTGGGAATGTGTAGCCACCTGGGTTGGCCACTTTCTCACACAAAATGGAAGAACGCAAAGGTTACAGGGAAAAATGGACAGTTGCAAAGAGACAAGCAGTTTGCAGAATCCCCCGTGTATTGTAGCTGCTAAAGAAACCAGACAGCATTGTAACTAATGAGCTGCGCATATTAAGTGAGTGATTCCCGGTGATTCCCAGGCACAATGGACACAACAATTAGAAGAGATTGAAACATTCTATGGAAGGTCAGACATCCCGGCACCAGTGGAGTCTGAGACAAAGGACACAAATAAGGTGGAAGGAACCGGCCAGTGATCGAGGAACAGCCCCGTTATTGGGGAAATTCAAATCAATCGATTGGGAAGAGACCCAATCGATTGCAAGTTTATAGAGGGTCCTACCAGAAGGGCGCGAAGCCCCAGGGACTTATAAAAGTCATGTCCCAGGACTGATTCTTTCTCCTTGACCAGCCGGCCCTCCCAGCAGAACACCTTGGCAGCAAATGACCTTGAGAAGGAGAGGCCTGGTCAGCAGCCGCCATCAAGTAAGTGTCATACAACGCACGCTACGAGAGTAGACACTCCTGACCCCTTTAGTCCACACCAACTGGAAGCCTGCGGATCCAGGACAAAGCAAGAGGCCATTGTTCCCTGATCCGGCAGTTCCCTTATTCCAGATAAGTATTGGCCTGTTAGTGGTAGGAATAGCCTAGTCTTTTAGTGTTATATGCATGAGTAGTAAATAACTGTGTAACAATAAACATGTATTGTTTGAACTTACTAACTGGTGCATTGAGTCATTGGTCTGAACTTGAACTTGAATCTTGTGGCGGTATCATAAGGATACCTGGCGACTCTAGAGCTAAGGAATAAAACAGAGCCAATTGAGTGTAAAGCACACTCACCCAGAACGAGCAACATTTAGTGGCGAACTCTGATGGGACTCGACTAGAAGTGGCATCCCCCACTCCGAGAGAACCCAGCAATTTGAATCAGAAATCCAATTGGGAAAAGGAAAAACCACAAGTGTTCAAGTAATTTACATCAATCCTCATAATTCGGAAGTGTGTTTTTGCATACGGGAGTATAGGGCATACTTGGTGGGAGAACTTGTCTGAAATTCATAAGAAAGGTTTGAGTGAAGCACATAAGCCGATGGCAATTGTGTCCTGCTTGGCACAATTGCGAGGCACAGAGGAGGTCGTCAGGACGCTCCGAGCAGATTTAGAGGAGAGAAATAGAATGAGCAAAGTGGATGTCAGGGACATCGAGAGAGAGAATTTAGAATTAAGGCAAAAATTGGCAGATAAGGACAGAGAGGTGGATGATGCCAAGAGGGCACACCAGTCTTGTCTAGCCCATCTGAGCAGCTCCCAGGTACAATACGAAAAAGCCTATCAGGATGTGCACGTGCAGTCTTGATAAGACAAGAATCAGAGAAGCAGGTAGAGACACTGAAGAAGCAGTGTAGCGACCTGAAGGCAGCTTTAAGGGCACTCCAAGCTGCCACCACTGAGCAAAGGCAAAGCACAGTGGACCATGCTAAGTGTAGGAAGCAGATTGCGGAGCTGCAATCTCTGCTTTCTGTGTAGAATGGCTTCCAAGAAACACAGTATAGATTTCCCCTGGAAGCGGAGGGAGAAATCGGAAAGGTAATAGAGAGCTTATTAGAGCAGGGCGTACTAAGGACAGTAGCCTCCACTAATAATACCCCTAGTTGGCCAGTGAGGAAGCCCGACAGATCATGGCACCTGACCATTGATTATCAGGAACTCAACAAAGTTACCCCACAGTAGCCCCCACGGTAGCAGCAAGTCCCGAGACCATGCTCAAGCAGGGACTCAACTCCAAGTATTTTACGGTTTTGGACATTAGCAACGGCTTCTGGTCAATCCCATTGGCAAAGGCGTGCCAGTACAAATTCGCATTCACTTTTAACGGTCAGCAGTACATGTGGACATGCCTCCCACAAGGATTCCACAATTCCCCCTCCATTTTCCACCGGCAGCTGGCAAATGGACTAGCAAAATTTTCCCGACCCGAATGTCTAGTACAGTATGTGGACGACCTATTACTGCAGACAGACACCAAGGCAGAGCACATCACGCTTCTGTCTGAACTCCTACAACTCTTACAGTCAATCGGATGTAAAGTAAACCCCAGAAAGGCCCAACTATTGGAGAATAAAGTGATGTATTTGGGTACAGTCATCACGCACGGTAAACGCGAGATCGAGTTCAAAAGAATTGACTCAATCATCAAATTGTCCCTTCCCCAATATGTTTCAGCCCTCCGGTCCTTTTTAGGACTGGTTGGGTATTGTCGGAACCATATCGATGGTTGTGCGACCAAGACAGCCCCACTCTCAGACCTCCTTAAGAAAGGAGCCCCTTGGGAATGGCTTCCGCAGCATACAGAGGCTGTGGAAGAGTTAAAGAAAGCCCTTACAACACCACCCGCGCTACAAGTTCCAGACCAGCTCTCCCCCTATGCAATTGAGGTAGCTAGCACAGATCTGACCCTCTCGGCCATGCTCCTTAAGGAACGGGATAAGCAGCTACGACCAGTGGCTTATGCCTCACAACTGTTAGACCCCGTGGAGCAAGGTTTCTCAGCCTGCGAAAGGCACCTGCTCGCGGTATTCTGGGCAGTACAATATTTTTCCTACATTACCGGACTCAACCCCATCACCATTTTGACCTAACACACCCCCACACAGTTACTTTTAGACGGTCGACTGAAGGACGGGTCAGTGAGCCAGATAAGAGCAGCTAGGTGGACACTACTGTTACTTCGGGACATAACAGTTAAACGGACCAAGACACACACGTTTTTGGCGGACAACCTACAGTATCCAGGACAACCCCACAAATGCAAAATAGTAGCCCCCCTCCACAACACAGGACCCTTCATTGCTAAGACTCCCCCCAGGAAGATAGGGAATTTAAGCCAGAGCCCCCAGCCCACGGACACGTGTGCATCCCTACGGATCTATGTGGACGGTTCATCCACAGTTTTAGATGGCGAACGCATTACAGCCGACGCACCGGCTAAAGCAGGCTCCAGGCGAGGTCATTTTTGGACACCCCCAGCTAGCGCACCAGCTAGCGCCCCTGTGAGTTCAGTTCAGGTCTCACAGACAGACATAGAAGATTTGGTACAGGCACAGAAGCAGGACGAAAAGGGGCTGTTTAGCTCAGGGTTAAATCGCTGGCTTTGAAAGCAGACCAAGCAGACCAGCAGCACAGTTCAATTCCCATAACAGCCTCCCCGAACAGGCGCTGGAATGTGGCGACTAGGGGCTTTTCACAGTAACTTTATTGAAGCCTACTCGTGACAATAAGCGATTTTCATTTTCATTTCATTTTTTCAAAATCTCCGGGAGGTTTTAAAAGGAAACTTTGTGGCCCAGTACGACAAATTCAAACACGCTTTGACCATACATGAGGGTGTGATTATCAAAGACCAGATGTATGTGGTTCCTGAGAAAGACAGGAATCAAATGATTGCCTTATTCCATGATGGTCATGGACACCAAGGGATCGACCCTACCACAGCCCACCTATAACAGCTCTGTTGGTGGCCCAATTTAAGAGAAGATGTTACCCACTACATAGAGAACTGTTTAATTTGTGCGCAGAATAACCCAGAACGGTATTCTAAGAAGGCACAACTCAGCCACACTCGCTCCGTTAATGGCCCCTGGACTAACCTCCAGATTGATTTTATAGGTCCATTGCCCCCTTGCAGGAATGGCTATAAATATGTTCTGGTGGTCACAGACACGTTTACGAAATGGGTAGAAGCATTCCCATCTCGTACGAACACAGCAAAGACAGCCACAAAGATCCTGACCCACCATATTTTTACTAGATGGGGACTCCCCAGAAGTATAGAATCAGATCAGGGATCTCATTTTACAGGACGGGTCATGAAGAACGTCCTGACCATATTCGGCATCAAACAAAATTTTCAGATTGCGTATCACCCCCAGTCAAGCGGGATAGTGGAACGCATGAATCAGACTCTAAAATCGACCCGTAGAAAGATAGTACAGGAGAACAATTCAACTTGGGATTCAGTGCTCCCATTCGCTCTAATGTTCATAAAAAGTACTGTTTCATCATCAACAGGTTTCACCCCACACACACTCATGACCGGACGCCCTATGAAAGGTTCAGAATTCCTTTTAGGACTCAACATGACCAGCCCAGAAGTGACGGCCCTCACACACGAGAAAGCAGTAAAACAATTTGTTGTGACTGTAAGGTCGGTTCAGCTAGCAGCCGCAGTAAAATTGGGTAAAAGGCGGAAACAGAGCAAGGCCTGTTTCAACAAAAATGTCCATACCACAGAATTTCAGGTTGGGCAACAAGCCTAAGCACATTTTTGGCCCCAAAATTTTCCAGCCCGTACTCAATTTCGGACAAAATCAGCCCGTCAGTATATAGGACAAAGTACCCAAACGGTAGGACTGCGTGGTTCCATATTAACCAGTTAAAGGCTTACGGAACACAGCCAAACCACTCGCACCATGTCCTGCTAGACGCAGCAGAACACCTCACCCCGCCCACAAGAGACACATTTCCACCCTCCCCCTCACAGACCAGTTCCTCATCGGACTCGACCCCGACTCCGCCCACTGACTTCAATCCACGCCCCGGAACGCCCACAAGCTGCCACAGCAGAGACAGTGACAGTGACTGTGAGACTGAGGACAGCCAGAGCACTCCACCCTACAGCCCCCACTTCAGCGACTTCGACCCCGACTCCACTGACCCCATGGAGATCACTTACCTAAAAACTCCAGACCCACACCCAAACCCACCACCCAACACTGACTACCCCGACAACGCTCCTTCAACTTTAGACCCCACGATTTGGCACAGGGACAATTCATGGAGACTTGTCCGCAATGATGAGAGTGACCCCCGGTCACACAATGCTAAAATTGCATGCCTGATCCATACAAGGGTATGGGATCCGGGAGAAGAGGATGACTCTGAGTCTGACTCCCGACACGGCAACCCCTTTGCGACCCTGTTCGCAGAGAATGAAGAGAAGTGAGGTGTCCAGATGATGTAAAAAGAGGAACCGCTTGAGAGATAAACGGTGTCCTTTCTGATGGAACCTGCAGTATGTTTGTTTCATGTTTGTTTGTTTTCTGTTTGTTTTGGTTCAGTTCAGACTAGGAGGATTGGCCACAAGACTTTCAGCTGAAAAGTTTGTGACCATCTCACATTTCGTCATTGTTCTTCTGTAGTGAAGATGTTTTGTTCCCGAGACCATATCAATTGAAATGTCTTCTGATGAATCGATCAATGTTCACAACTTGTCTTCTGTTTACAGATGTTTGTTTTCACATGCCCGCTCATAACTGCTCTTCTGTTTGGAGGACAGAAGATGCAACCCCACGATGAATACATTCTTGCCCGTTTGAATCTGGTCGCTCAGGCAGTGGAGAAACGGCACTGAGGACCCGCCCTGTCTGAGGACCACCCCTTTGGTCAGCTAAGCTCGGGTACAGCACAGCACGCCCTACCCGGGGATCCCATTCAACTCTTACCCATCGCGGCCCACACGCAACCCATTTCAACTGTCTTATTTCTAAAAGTTTGTTTTCCTCTGGTTTCGTTTAACGCAGCCCTTTGGTTGCAACCCTCATGCTATTTACATCCAAGAACATTTTGGGATGGTAAATTGCAACACTCTGCGAGACGGCTCGCACTGGTTTAGTAGTTAAGTATATGTCTGGTCCTAAATCCGCTTTTGAAAAAAAAAATTAAAAAATGAGGGAGTCACATGGAGGTGACCATCATAAAGGGAAATTTGGAACAAGAGGACAGATATACTTAAAGTCAAGATATTAAGCTGAACACTAACAGATAATATACTTGATTCCATAGCTTTCGGACATTCGAGAGAGGAACCGAAGCAACAGCACAACAAGATCCCAGGAAGGAAAGAGAAGAGAAGAGAAGAGAGAGAAGATAAAGAGCACTCCAATTGCTATGTTTTTAGCTTTTGTAGCATCTGCGTGGTTGCGCGTGGACACGAACCCCCTTTCCCACAGTACAACGTTTGCTAACTTCTCCCAAACCCAGACCACCCCCAGCCCAGTCAATGGTAACAGTACCCCGACCTGGTGTACCAGATTTCTGACGTGGTACTCCTTGTCGTACGTTATAGAATCACTTTTAGCGATGGCGATCATCTGTATTATAGTCCAAAGCCTCAGGATGAGGAAATGGAGAAGGAGAGCCTATAGCTCTCGTGCCTCAACAGTGTATAGAGTGAGATCCCCTATTTTTGGATTCCACCAGTCCCCCAAACCCCTGGAAATGTAATCAAGTATTTATTTTTACACTCGATGCCTTTGTAAAATAAAGAGATTCTTTCTATTAATGATGTACCTCTGAGCTCGCCTGCCGAGTCAGAGAGAATGAAATGTAATGATGCTGCTGTGTGAATGATTAAGGATTTAGAATGTTGTAGAATGTTTAAATATGAGATGAGAGTAGTTTATTGAGGACAGTTAGAGGTTCCTGATTTCAATTGATAATGCATGTCCCCTTTTGACATAGCGCAAATCAGAAATTGTTAGATAAAGTATTTTTGCATAATTGAGGAAAGTACAGAAGCCATGGAACTCGCTGAGGTCAGGGAACCCAAAGACACCAACCTTGGGTGATCCTTCATGATTTCTCATGAGGATCACAAGGAGGGAGTGTAGCCACCGAAGTTGGCCATTCCCTCAATACAAAATGGAGGAATGCAAAGCTTGCAGGGTAAAATGGACAGAGTTTGCAGCACAAGCAGGCTGCACCAAGCCAATGTGTATTCAGTCTGCTAAGAGAGCAGACAGCACCGAAACGAACATTCCGCATACTAATGAGGCAATCTCTGGGACAGTTAACATAGTAATGGAACGATCCCAGGGACAAAGGACACAAATACGGAAGTGATTGCAACATTTTATGGGAAGCCAGACAACCCGGCACCAGCGGGGTTCGAAGACAAAGCACCTGAAGGCCCGCCCAGTAGCCGAGGAACAGCCTCAGTATTGGGGGGATTCAAACAAATCGATTGGGAAGAGACCCAATCGATTCCCAGCAGATAGGGGGTCCGCCCAAAAGGGCGCGAAGCCCTGGGACCTATAAAAGACAGGTCCCAAACTCAGTTCATTCTTCTTGACCAGCCCTCCTCTCTTGACCAGCATCTCGACCAGCCTTTTACCAAAGAAGACCTTGACCGAGAGAGAGGAGAGGTTCGGACAGCAGCCACCAGCAAGTAAGTGTCTCACAACGATCGCTACCAGAGATAGACACTCCTGACCCCTTTTAACCCGTACCAACCTGAAGTCTGCGGACCCAGTGCAGAGCAAGAGGCTATTGTCCCCTGATCTGGCAGTTCCTTATTCAGATAAGTATTGGTCTATTTAGTGGTAGGAATAGTTTAGTCATCTTAGCATGTGCATGAGTAGTTTATAATTGTATTATAATAAACTCATTTGTTTGAACTTACTAATTGGCGTATGGTTTTATTGCTTTGAACTTAACCTTGAAACTTGTGGCGGTATCTTAACGATACCTGACGACTCCAAAGCTAAGTATTGAAACAGAGCCAAATCGAATGTTAAGCACACTCACCCAGAATGAGCAACAGAGTCTGGGGCTGAGAGTCTGGGACTGAGAGTCTGGGGCTGGGACTGAGAGTCTGGGACTGAGAGTCTGGGACTGGTGCTGAGAGTCTGGGGCTGAGAGTCTGGGGCTGGGACTGAGAGTCTGGGACTGAGAGTCTGGGACTGGGACTGAGAGTCTGGGACTGGTGCTGAGAGTCTGGGGCTGAGACTGAGAGTCTGGGACTGAGAGTCTGGGGCTGGGACTGAGAGGCTGGGGCTGAGAGTCTGGGGCTGAGAGTCTGGGGCTGAGAGTCTGGGGCTGAGAGTCTGGGGCTGAGAGTCTGGGGCTGAGAGTCTGGGGCTGGGACTGAGAGTCTGGGACTGAGGCTGAGAGTCTGGGACTGGGGCAGAGAGTCTGGGGCTGAGAGTCTGGGGCTGGGACTGAGAGTCTGGGGCTGAGAGTCTGGGGCCGAGAGTCTGGGGCTGGGGCTGAGAGTCTGGGGCTGAGAGTCTGGGACTGGGGCAGAGAGTCTGGGGCTGAGAGTCTGGGGCTGGGACTGAGAGTCTGGGGCTGAGAGTCTGGGGCTGAGAGTCTGGGGCTGGGGCTGAGAGTCTGGGGCTGAGAGTCTGGGGCTGAGAGTCTGGGGCTGGGGCTGAGAGTCTGGGGCTGGGACTGAGAGTCTGGGGCTGAGAGTCTGGGGCTGGGGCTGAGAGTCTGGGGCTGGGACTGAGAGTCTGGGGCTGGGGCTGAGAGTCTGGGGCTGAGAGTCTGGGGCTGAGAGTCTGGGGCTGAGAGTCTGGGGCTGGGACTGAGAGTCTGGGGCTGGGACTGGGGTTGAGACGGAGGCATTGGGGTTGAGACAGAGGCATTGGGGTTGAGACGGAGGCACTGGGTTGAGACGGAGGCATTGGGGTTGAGACGGAGGCACTGGGTTGAGACGGAGGCAATGGGGTTGAGATGGAGACGGTCAGTGGAGAGACTGGGACCCGGATGGGTACAGTGGAATTCGGAGACAGGCCTGACAACCTTACCAAACCTGACTTGTGGGAACTGCCTAACGTTAATACACCTACAGAAGTGAAATGAGTTGCCTTAAGAAATTAATTTTGCTTTACATACAACAACAGAAGATTTAGTGCAATGTGTCATGTGACCCTGAACTCAACAGATCAAGCTGCTCCGGATCTGCTTTTAAGCTATAGCCTGACGTTGACAGGAGCCCCACTATTGGCTGATCTGTGATTTTTTACTTGCCCTATGGGTGGGTGACAGACCTGAATCTGGCATTTCCCCTTTGGGCATCTCAGTGAACCAGCAGGAGGTACAGAGATGGATCCCCTTCACTGTGCCACTTGTCGGTCATTCAGTGTGTCCTTACATCACCCTGGTTATTCCATCTTCTGTGCAGTCAATAAGCTGATATGTGAGGAGGCTCATGTGGAACGTAAATGCTGGTGGGACCAGTTGGGCAGAATGGTCCATTAGAATGTTGTTAATTCTATTTAATATACCCACACTGAAACGTTATCTCATAAAACATTTTACAGATAGAGGAGCAGCGGGAATACATACAGAAGATTTGGAGGGATGACAGAGGGGTGGAGATTGGTACTGAATTTGGCTTGCCCCTTAATATCATTACTAAGCAACCAATTGCCATTAACAACAGTTGGTAAGTTTAAAAAAACTGCTCCCAATTTATCATGTTTTATTTATTATGATATTTATTCTTTCTGTCTGTTGATTTGTGACTCTTTGTAAGAACTAGAACAGATAATTCAACCTGGATATTTTAACTAGTCTTTCCTACTTTAACTAGACTGCAATTTCATTGCTATGTCAAGCTGCACATTTGATAAATGCTGGACTAAATTCTGTGTAATATTTGAAAACACCACAAAACACAGTACATAATCCCACCTTCATAAAACGTAAGAGCGAGGAATCATTTAGGAATAGTGGGTACAACATATTGTTATGGTATCTGCATTCGGATTGAGATTTCTCTGTAAAATATGGCTAGATAGAACTACAACGATCATTTTGCTGTGCTTTCAGTCCTGCCTTGAAAAAGATCTACTTGCTGGAGTTCCATCCGTCATTAGGGCTGGCCTCACATATTTTGAAGACACTAGAAAATGCCTACTGGGAATTGCATCACATTCACAGACCAAAGAACTCCGATGAGAGCATCAGCCTAGAGAAACAAGTCCTTACTCTGGCGCTGGAAAAGTGGGCAACCCTGGAAAAGCCCGAGTTGTCCTATAGCCTTCAGGTTCAGAAGGATGTACGTATACCAACTCGGGTTAATGACGTTGAGGTACAGATCTGCTTTTATTAGTTTGTAAAACAACAGTGGCACAGTCGTTAGCACTGTTGCTTCACAGCGCCAGGGACCCGGGTCGGATTCCCGGCTTGGGTCAATGTCTGTGCGGAGTCTGCACTTTCTCCCCGTGTCTGCGTGGGCTTCCTCCGGGTGCTCCGGTTCCCTCCCACAGTGCAAAGGTGTGCCGGTAAGGTGGATCGGCTAAACGTTTCCCCCAGGGCTCAGAAATGTGCAGTTGGGGTGGGATTATGGGGATAGGGTGAGGAAGTAGGTCAAAGTAGGGTGCCCTTTCAGAGGGTCGGTGCAGGTTCAATGGGCCGAGTGGCTTCCTTCTGCACTGTAGGGATTCGATGGATATATAAAGCCATGGTTAGTCCACTTCTGGAGTACTGTGTATATTTTTAGCCACCATGTCTTCGAAAAGACATAGAGGAAATGTTCCCAGCTATATGTGCATATGGGAAGTTAAATCTCCTAAAAGTGACATTGGGTGACATCATCCCTGTGGCAGAGGCAAATGGTTACTGCCCACTGGCAGGTCCTACTTGTCCCGCCGCAGTCGATGGGAATTTGCATGGCTCGTCTGTCTTGTTGCCGGGGGAACCTGCTACAGGTGTCGGCATTGGTGGGACCAGAAGGTCCTGATGGTGGGAAGGTACTGAAAACCCCACCTGTTAATTCTGTTTCTTCACAGATGCTGCCGGACCTGATGGTTCTTTCCAGCATTTTCTGTTATTATTCGTGCTAATACTTTGGCTCAATTCGGGAGCCCCCACAAAGCCCTCTCCAGCTGTCATGGGGTTCCCGGGTCACTCAGGGTCACACCATTTTGTCAGGGGCTAAGATGTGTAAATTTTCCCAGATTGTCCGTGGTGGGAGTGCAGCCAGATTCAGCAGAATGTTACCAGGCTTCCAAAGATTAATTTATGAAGAGGGATTACACAATCTAGGCCCATATTCCCCAAAAACAGATGGTTGAGGTTTTCGGATCCCATGTGGAGTCTGCACGCTCTCCCTGTGTGTGCGTGGGTTTCCTCCGGGTGCTCCGGTTCCCTCCCACAGTGCAAAGATGTGCAGATAGGTGGATTGGCCATTCTAAATTGCCCTTAGTGTCCAAAAAATGTTAGCTGAGGTTGCTGGGTTACAGGGATAGGCTGGAGGTGTGGGCTTAAATAGGGTGTTCTTTCCAAGGGCCGGGGCAGGCTGATGGGCCGAATGGCCTCCTTCTGCACTGTAAATTCTATAATTCATTCTACGATGGGGTAGATGGAGAGAAACCTCACCATCGGTGCTGGTGTCTTAGACAAGCAAACTCAATCTTACTGGAGCCAAACCTTGCAGGAAAGAAGTTAGGAAACAATTTTTCACACCAACGGTAGTGGAAGTATGAAATGATCTCCCATAGAAAGCAGCAGATGCTAACTAAACCGCTAATTTAAGTCTGAGCTGGTTAGATCTTTGCTGAGGAAAGGTATTGGGGACATGAAGCCAAAGGAGCTTAATGCAGTTGGGCTACCGATCAGCCTTGATCTCATTGAATGACAGAGCTGCTTGAAGGGCTGAATGGCCTTCCGTTGTTCTTGTGTCCTCTTTAAATCTCTTTTGTCAGGAGGGATGTAAACCTTTGCCTAATCATACTGCTGCTTTCACTAAATAGAGTGATATTTGAAACGGTGAATTCAGTGGGGCTTGTTGAGTTACATAGCAGAAAGTGACAGCTGTCACTGGATAACCAGGCATTGACATACACAAGGGTGTTGGATAAGATTACAAACAGTGACAGCAATGCTCCACTGGCTTTAATAGTCATTCAAGACCTGAGACTGCATGATTGCCTTGAGCAGCTTCCTGAATGCTCTCTATTATGTGATGTACAGTGTGGTTTTGTTCACAGCTTTTGTCTGGATTACCCGTTGGAGTTTGCATTTTTTCAGCTAAGCCTTTGAGTCTTCACGTTGCCAAAAAACAGAGGGCGGAATATTCCAGCCCCTCCTGCCAACGGGATCCTCCATTCCCGCCGGAGTCAATGGAGTTTGCCGCCTGGGTGCAGGGCTGTAAAATTTAGCCCAGAGTGTTTTATTTGACACCGTCACGATGTGAGCCAGACCAAAGTGTGTAACAAACAGGAAAATTCCGATTCACAGGGAAATATTTCATACGATTTCACCACTTAATAAAGTTTCTTTGTGGTGCAGAATACCGACGTTGGGCGAGATTCTCTGGCCTTGTTTTCTCGATGGCAGGAGGCGGCCTGCCATTGGCCGGTGGCAGGATTTTCCAGTTCCACCGCTGTCAATGGGATTTCCCTTTGAATCCACCCCATGCTGCCGGGAGCCCCGCGGCTGAGGAACGCTGTCGGCAAGACCGGAAGATCCCGCCAGTGTGAACAGCCGAACAATCTCGCCCATTGTCGCTTTTACAACAGGGAGAAGCTATTCTTTGTATGGACGTATGAATTAGGAACAGGGGTATACGGTAGCAACCAGGAGACGAGAGAACTGTAAGGACCTGGAGAGGTGGAGGACTGTTATTCAGTCTCACTTGGCAAAAAATATATAATGATATGATTTATATTTGGTGAACAAGTGAAAGACAGGGTATAATTTTAACCCGATCTGCCCATTGGAAACAAGCAGATTACGTGCCCTCTCAGAACCTGAGCATTGTCAACCGTTGGCAATGTTAATCTGTGAGGGTTTGATGGAGGATTAGGTCCACGGTTTAAAGAAGGTGCCTCATAATGTTATGGAAATGAGGGTCCGATACATCAACGCCAATCATCCAGGGGCTGCGTGCAGAGGAAACCGTGTCTTTTCAAGCAGGGCAGAAGCAGGTTGGCAGCTGGTCTGAAGACAATCTGGAAAGTGTAAATCTGTCCCGGGTACCACGAGAAGCAGGTTTTCCGATTCCAAATTCTGCAAGGATAATTATGACATCTCCTCTCCTTGGAAAGTGGACGTGCAGTCTTTAAATGAGGCTCAGAAATGATAATGGCTGGAGCTGAAACTCAGGCTGGGGAGTGCATTACACACTTACCCAGCCGTCCCACCCCACCTCAAAACTTCATTAGTTTCAGGTTAGAATCAAGCCTCTGATGTAAATTGAATTAACTGATTATGGTTGCTTTTGAGGAGATGGTAGCCAATTTGACTTTGGTTAAATCTTCTGCCCTCATTCCTTTGTACTTCTGGTTGTTGCAGTTGTTTTTGGGTGTGTTTATCGAAGATCCGCTGTTTGTCAGAGACATCGGCCTTTCCTTCATCGAAGGCTCAGAAGTAGCTGAAAATAGACCAGGGGCAGAGAAACAAACGTTTATGCTGCATACATTCTGCAGGCTTCTGGAGATCATTACCTTGCGCCATCGATTGATCGAGGCTGCGTCTGAAACCTCACTGTTAGCTCGGTAAGTGTATTTCTTTTCTTTATTCTTTCATGGCAGCACGGTAGCACAAGTGGATAGCACTGTGGCGTCACAGCGCCAGGGTCCCAGGTTCGATTCCCCACTGGGTCACTGTCTATGAGGAGTCTGCACTTCTCCCTGTGTCTGCGTGGGTTTCCTCCCACAATCCAAAGACGTGCAGGTTAGGTGGATTGGCCATGATAAATTGCCCTTAGTGTCGAACAAGGTTAGGAGGGGTTATTGGGCTACAGGGATAGGGTGGAAGTGAGGGCTTAAGTGGGTTGGTGCAGACTCGATGTATGTTCTATGGGCTGTGGGCTTCGGTGGCAAGGCCAGCATTTATTATCCATCCCTAATTGCCCTTGAACTGATTGGCAGTTAAGGGTCAACCACATTGTATGGGTTTGGAGTCACATGTAGGTCAGACCAGGTAAGGATGGTAGATTTCTTCCTGTAAAGGACGTTAGTGAAACAAATGGCTTTTTACAACAATAGTTTCATTGTCCGTTTAATTCCACCTTTTTTATTGAATTAAAATTTCACCATCTGCCACAGTGAGATTGGAACCCAGGTTCCCAGAGCAGTACTCTGAGTCTCTGGGCTGCTAGCCCAATGACAATGCCACTACACCACCGCCTCCCATCTCATCAGGATATAATGGGCGCGATTCTCCGCTGCCCACAACGGGTCGGAGAATAGCGGGAGGGCCTTCCTGACATTTTTCCCGACCTCCCGCTATTCTCCCACCCCCCCCCCCCCCCCCCCCCCCCCACGGCCGCCCCACGACACGAATCGCTGCTCGCCAGTTTTTTACGGCGAACAGCGATTCTCCCCTAGCCGATGGGCCGAGTTCCCAGGCCTTTACGACCGTTTTCACGAACGCAAACACACCTGCTCTCACCGTTCGTGAAAATGGCCGCAAAGTGCCGTTCCCGACAACCATGGCACCGATTGGCACAGCCGCACCACGGTGCCCACCGATCGCGGGCCCATGCCACCCTTGGCACGGCAGCGGGTCCAAAACCCGCGCACTCTTTGTTCCTCCGCCGCCCCGCAGGATCAGTCCGCGGGGCGGCTGAGGGGCATGACGGCCCGCGCATGCGCGGGTTTGACGCATATGCGTGATGACGTCATCTGCGCTTGCGCGGGTTGGAGCCGTCCAATCTGCACATGCGCGGCTGACATCATCGTGCGCGTCAGCCGCCGTGACCCTTGGCGCGCGGGCTTAGCGACGGTCGCTAAGCCTGCGATGCCGTGCTTCGCGGAGCCGCGCTGCTAGCCCCGACCGGGGAGGAGAATCGGGTCCCAGGAGGGGGCGCGGAGGCTGCCGTGAAACACGGCCAGTTTCACGGCAGCCTTTACGACTCTCCGCATTTGCGGAGAATCGCGCCCATTGTTCTTTACTTTGAGTGGATCTTTTAATTCCATGTTTTTTCCCTTCCGTGAATGTTTCCTGTCTGTGAAGTTGACGCAGTAAGCATCGTACTTCCAGGTTTATTTCAGTGCCAAGCTCAATCTAGTTGGTGTGAAATCTCCAAGAGCAACATGGCACTAGTCCACTTGCCACGACCACAGTTAAAGCTGTGCTGGTAGAACCATCATTTCAGCTTGTTTCTGCTCCACAGAACCTATTCCTTCATATGTTGGACTCTTTTTTCTTCTCCCCTTATCTATTTTTTTCCCCACCTCCAGGAGTTGGGGGCATGGAGGGGAACGTGGTGTTAATGATGATCTTTTTGAATGGTGGAGCAGGTTCAGAATGGTGAATGGCATTTTCCTTCTCCTCAGTCCTATGTTCCTGTGTTCCGCCTACATTCATCCTTCTTCTGACACTGTACATCTTTTCAATAATTTCCTGATTCTTGACTCTAACTGCCAAGGCGTGTTGGGCTCAGAAAAATACCTCTACACCAAAAAAAGTGGAAGAAGAACAACACAAGTAAACAATCTAGTTGTGTCTACAAATTGGTGGATGATGTCATGTTAGGTACACTGGTCTAACACTGACTGCAACTGGATGCAGCTTAGATCAGAAAGATACTCCAGACGTTGAAGTTAGTTCAATCAGGTTTATTGAACTAATAGCACAGTTAGCACAGTTCTCTGTGAGTTCAACTCTCTGCTAACTTAAGTGTGATTTAGTCTGTCTGACTGAACCAGACTAGCTCTTCGCCACGTGGTGGAGGTGTGAGATTGTAACAACACCCTTGACTGACTCTCTAGATGTTCATCAGTGGAAAGAGGCAGAGTGTGAGTGCCTCGTGTCTTTTATAGTCAGATCCCACCCCTGAGTGTCCTGCCTGCTTATTGGTCATGTCCTGTTCACTGTGTCCATTAGCTGCTTGTCTGTATATCATTATGTGTGTGTGTGTGTGTGTGTGTGTGTGCGCCTGCATATCATGACAGATGAGGCTCATGATCACTCAAAAGGCAGAAAAACAGCTACTGCAAGAGCTAAAGCTGGACGTTCTGTCAATGAGACAATTACAATGTTTTTTGGTATATCCAAAACTTGATGGTCATGACATAAAAATGGAAGTGGATATGGGTGCAGCAGTATCGGCAATACCTGAGACAATTTATCATATAAAGTTGAAGCATCTGTCTATAAAACCGTTGTACAATGAAGAAGCTGTTCAATTAACTGGATGATTTATAGTGAAAGTAGAAACAAATGGGCAGTTTCCTCTTCATGTTGTCCAAGGAAACGTTCATGCTCTATTTGGTAGAGCATAGTTGGCTAGGATTAGGCTTAACTGGGAAACCGTCAATCAATTAGTGGAATCAAAGAGCAACTGCGCTTGGCAGGGCCCTCAAACCATCTCTGACCCATTTCCTGTCATTTACACTGTCACCTCTTCCCTTTCCTCCCAGAATCACAGTAGGGTCCCCTTGTCCCCACTTTCCACTCCACCAGCTTCCATCGTCAAAAGATCATCCTCCGCCATTTCCACTACCTCCAGTAAGATGCCACCACCAAACACATCTTCACCTCTCCTCCTCACTGTCCAACACGCTGCTACAGCTGTCTCCAACACCCTCCACCATCCCAGAAACAGTCACCACAGTTGGGCACTTTAGTGAACAGGCTCCTGTGACACTATCTGGTGCTCACCAATATCTCACCACACAGCTGATCAGGTATAGCAGGTGGAGATATGAACACCTGAGAGGGTGGAAGGTCGGAGGGCAAGCCGACCCGAGGAACTAGCTGCTGTCCAGACAGGTTTTGGGCTTCTGGATGGACAGTCCCATCTACAGTGGATTTTCAGTCACAGAGCCAGGGACTACAGGGTTGTCGGCGAGCATCCAGTACCCGCAGGTGCAGTTGGAGAAGTCAACTGTGTGCAGCAGCAGGTGATGGCACCAACAGTGCGTGCCACCCAAGCCCACACTGCACGGGTGGCATTGTGGGTGATAGTTGTAACTATGGATCGGTATGTCCAAGGCCTGGCGCATTCTGTACAGGTATTGGCTGAGGCCCAGGACAGGGCTGCCGTCTCACAGGCAACCATGTTCCAGAGCCAGCTGGACATCGCTACGGCGCTCCTGAGCGTGGCCCAGTCACAGCAGGCCATGGCTGGGAATGTCAGCGGCATTGCAGACACAGAAGGTGGTGGCACAGTCGCAGCGTGATGTGGTGCAGTCCCAGACGGAGATGGTACACTCCCTGTTCTCCATAGCTGTGGGCTTGCAGACCCTGGTCGAGACCAGAGCAGGTCTCCAGGACTGGCAGTGCCAGGTGGCAGGGGAGTCCCAGGGGATAGCTCCGCCCGTACCTCATCACATGGAATACTCTGGGAGCCATTGGGCATCCCGAGGGAGGAGGAGGTGATGGTGTCGATGACTCCCGCAGAGAAGGTGCTGGATACCGCAGCACCTCGGACAACCCCCTCCTGTTCCTGGTGTATTTTGTGGTCAGCGGGCAGAACGGGGTGGCACTACGCCACCCAGGACACCCGAGCGGCAGCCGAGCCCATCCTGGCCCAGTCGCCCCAGAAGATGCGCGTCAACGGGGACCCAGGTCGCAGGGCAGGAATCACAGCAGGCTGTCTCCATTCCTGCTGTACTGTCTGGGGAACCAGCCATGCATAGCGTTAGAGCCCGTAAGGCCAGAAAGTTAGATGCCAGTTAAGTTGGCATGGGTGCAGGGCGCAGTTTAGTTGTAGGGGCTAGGGCACAAACCTAAAATATTTGTTCACAATAAACACTGTTACCACTGATACAATCTGCCTCAGTGCTCTAACAGCTGGATGTGAGTGGTGGGCTGGTCTGTGATGGTGTGGGGTGGGAATGGGCAGAAGCTGTGGGTGGCTGGGCTCCCCCCCCCCCCCCCCCCCCCTACCGGCCATTCACCGCCTCCCCAGGGAGCGGATGGGACCATGTGATGGAATGGTCAGCACGCTTGCCGGGATCACTCAGGTGGATGGTGGAATGTGCTGCCGTGGGCAGGGGTCAGACCCTAGCATATGGGGCGGTATTCTCCGCTCCCGATAAAAATCGGGATGGCCGTCGTGAAATCGGCCGAGCTTCACAACGGCCTCGTGGCCCGCTCCCCACACCTGATTCACCCCACCCGGGGGGCTAGGAGCGGGCCCCCGTCGATTCCGGCCGCGACCTCGTCGCACCGGACATGACGCGGAAATGGCGCTTTTCTGATGTCATCCGCACATGCGCGGGTTGCCGGGTCCAACCCGCGCATGCGCAGATGACATCAGCGTGCAGACAGCACGAACACGCGCATGCGCGGTGCCGTCTTTCTCCACCGCCGCCTGGCAAGACGTGGCGGCTTGATCTTGCCGGGCGGCGGAGGGGAAAGAGTGCGTCCGTTTAGGACGCTGGCCCGATGATCGGTGGGTACCGATCACGGGCCTGTCCCCTCCCGAGCACAATCGCGGTGCTCCCATCCAAATCGGGCCCCTAGATGCCCCAAACGGGCATCTGGCGCCCGTTTCACGAATGCAGCGACCAGGTGTAGTTGCTGCCGTGGTGAACCAGGTGTGCAGGGCCGGCCGCCCGGCCCGTCGGGCTCAGGGAATCGCCGTTCGCCGTGAAAAACGGCGAGCGGCGATTTTTCCGAGCAGTGGCGGGGGGGGGGGGGAGAATTGCTGGGGGCGCCAGGGGTGCGTAATAAATGTCGGGAAGCCCTCCCACGATTCTCCCACACCACGTGGGGAGCGGAGAATTCCGCCCATGATGTGGAGCACCAGTGCTCATCGCAGAGCAAGTTGTCATCGTCATCCCATGGAACAGACCTGATGTTGCTGCCAACCCAGGGCCCCCACCCTGTCGTACGGCAGGTATGTATCACGGAGGATGTTGCAGGTAAGGAGTGGCCGGGGAGTGAGGGGTGGAGGTTGGGATGTGGTGTCCATTACCCCAGGGTGCGGCGACGAGCAGGAAGGCCACCATTGCTGGTTGAATTCCAATATCCATTGTCTGCAGGGGGTGAAAGGCCGACGTTAGCATGGTGTGTACTCCCCGTGCCCAACCAGGTCCTAGGGCTGCATGATGGCCCCAGTTGGCAGCACGGGCTCTGTCCATACAGCCAGTGTCACTGCAGAGCCAGGGGTCAGGGTGGGTGGTCAGTGGATGCCTGGCAAGGTAACGGCAGTCTGTGTCTGGACAGCGCTCTAGCCCTGAGGGGGGCGGGGGGGGTGTGTGACCCGGGGGGGGGGGGGGGGGTGACCGGGGGGGGCGGGGGGGGGGGGGGGGGGGTGGGGGGGGGGTTTTGCCGGGGGGGGGGGGGGTGGGGGGGGTGACCCTGGGGGGGGGGGGGGTTGTGACCCAGGCTGCTCAGCCTCTTCCCCCATCATCCCCACCCCCACTTCCCGGCCTTGGCCTGTGTCTGGCCCGGCAGCCCACAGTTGCTCTCCTGTGGCCTATCTCCTCGCTCCGTCATCAACTGCAACGCCGATTTCACGATTTTCAAAAGCACAAGTGAACTGTGCTGTCGGCAACTCGGCCCATCGGAGGAGGAGAATCATTGAGGCCCCGAAGAATACTGGGTCAGGCCCGATAATGATATGCAAACGTGTTTACTGTACTTGAGTTCCAGTACACATTGACGCCACTCTCGAGGTGATGGAGAATCGTGATTTGGCATCAAATCGGCGTCCGCTGTGATTTTGGCGTCGGAACGTGAATACTCCGCCTATTCGCGGTTTCGGCGTCGGCCAATGGAGGATCCCAACCAACATCTTCAGACCATGAACTCTGATCTCCATTTGAATTTATGAACTCTGACCTCCATTTGAATTTATGAACTCTGACCTCCAATTGAATTCATGAACTCTGACCTCCATTTGAATTTATGGACTCTGACCTCCATTTGAATTGAGCTAACCTTTATTCTGCTATTATCACCCATCCTGGACTTATGCTTTGTTTCTTTACTGCAACCATTACCACTCCCTTTGCCTTTTGTTCCGTGATATCTTTGGCATTTAATCTCTCTGTCTTCTAACGTTTGCCTGACCCACCCCTCTTTTTTAACAGCATTAAACCTATCGCATTGATGTGCCATCAATGACCACAAGACGAAAATGGTGAAACTATTGAGGCTTTATTACACAAGATGTTGAGCCTCCTACAGCTGGAACCAGAATGGAAGCAGCGCAGGAGAGCAGACACTTTTATACTCCGCCTGCTGGGAGGAGTCAGCAGGCATGGATTTACCGTGTTACCTGTAGTACAGTGGCAGTACCGTAATACGCGTAGTGTGTTATCAGTGGTGTTTACCACATTCACCCCCCCGTTTTTAAAAAAAGTCCAGCGGGGGTGTTACAGATTGAGTCTGTCGGGGGCCTTGACCCTCCGCCGCGATCGCCTCAGTCCTGGTTGTGGTGTGGGCGCCGATGTGGTCACCTGCGACTCCGGGAATGTGTTGTCCTTTCCTTCGTCACCCAGTAGTAGATCCGGTGAGGGTGTGGATGCTGCTGGGGTGGGGGCCGTGGTGAGGTTCTCTGGTGGGAGGGTGGGTGGCGCAGGGGCGAGGGGGCAACCAGAGGGGGCGAGGATGGTACCAGGTCGGGGGTGGTGACGGTTGTGGGTGGGGACCCAGTGGGTGCCAGGTCCCATGGGGAGACTATGTCCTGTCGCCTGTCGGGGTGTGCCATGTAGGCGTACTGTGGGTTCGCATGGAGGAGATGGACTTTCTCGACCAGGTGATCCGATTTGTGCAGGGCCTTGATGACCGTGGCCGACGTCATGTCGGGGCAGCGGATGGCGAATGGGAAACGGGAGTACTCACCAATTACATTGAGAAAGTACACGTTGCAGTTGGTGGAGGGGAAGGGCCCTTTGAAGTCCATGCTGAGGCGCTCAAAGAGGTGGGAGGCCTTCACCAGGTGTGCTCTATCTGGCCGGTAGAAGTGCGGCCTGCACTCCGCGCAGACTGGGCAGTCGCTGGTCCGGGCCTGACCTCCTCGATGGAGGAGGGCAGGTTGCGGGCCTTAATAAAATGGAAGAACTGGGTGACCCCCCCGGGTGGCAGAGGTCATTGTGGTTGATCGTGGCCGCAGATGGTGACATTATCTAGGTACGGGAACGTGGCCCGCAGCCCGTACTGGTCAACCATTCGGGCCATCACTCGCTGGAAGACCGAGACCCCATTGGTGACGCCAGTGGGAACTCTAAGGAAATGACCTGCTTCAAAGACAGTGTATTGGTGGCCCTCTGGGCGGATGAGGAACTGGTGGTAGGCGGACTTCAAGTCAACTGTAGAGAAGACTCGATACTGTGCAATCTGATTGACCATGTCAGATATGCGTGGGAGGGGGTACGCGCCGAGCTGCGTGTACCGGTTGATGGACTGACTGTAGTCGATGACCATCCTATGCTTCTCCCCAGTCTTAACTACCACCACTTGGGCTCTCCAGGGGCTGTCACTGGCCTCAATGACCCCCTCCCGCAGAAGCTGTTGGACTTCCGACCTGATAAAGGCCCTGTCCTGTGCGCTGTACCGTCTGCTCCTCGTGGCGTCGGGCTTACAGTCCGGGGTGCGGTTTGCAAAAAGTGAGCGCGGATCGACCTTAAGGGTCGTGAGGCCACAAATGGTGACTGGGGGGGGGCAGTGGTCCGCCGAATTTCAGAGTAAGGTTTTGGAGGTGGCATTGAAAATCGAGACCTAGCAACAGGGCAGCGAAGAGATGGGGGAGGACGTAGAGCCTGAAGTTGCTGAACTCTACGCCCTGACCAGAGAGGGTCGCGAAACAGTACCCCTGGATTTGCACGGAATGGGATCCGGAGGCCAGGGAGATTTTCTGGGTGACGGGGAGGACCGGGAGGGAGCAGCACCTTACCGTAGCAGGGTGGATGAAACTCTCTGTGCTCCCGGAGACAAAGATGCAGGTCGTCTCGTGCCCGTTGATCTTTACAGTCATCGTAGCGTTTGTGAGGTTGCGGGGCCGAGACTGATCGAGGGTGATGGAGGTGAGCTGCGGAATGTGTTGGGAGATGCTGGGCTGATCAGTGGTGGCGGAGATATCGGCGGGCTGCGAACGGCCGGGCGAGCAGGGGCCCTGAGGCGCGGGCCAAGATGGTGCCGAAGATGGCGGTGCCCACGGTGCGCACATGGCGGTCGACATCCAAGCTGGCAGCGCCCACGGGCCGCACGTGATGAGTGGCTGAGAAGATGGCGGAGTCCCTGGATCACACGTGGGGGGTGTAGCAATGCTGGGCCTGGAAACGGCAGCGACCGATCGGGCCTGGCAAACAAGACGAAGTGGCTCTTCTTTCCACACCATTGCAGGTCGCACTCCGCGCCGGGCAGCGCTGCCTGGGATGTTTGCTCTGGCCACAGAAATAACATTTGGGCCCTCCGGAGTTGGCTGGCTGCCGCGCGGCACAGGCTTGCGGTGAGTTTGAGTCGGCAGCTGGTGGGGCCCACGATGCCCACAGTCAGAGGTGTAGGCCTCCAGATTGCGGGAGGCCACTTCTATAAAGTTGGCAAGCTGCACAGTCTCTGTAAGATCGAACGTACCCCTTTCCAATAACCGCTGGCGAACATAATTAGACTTAATGCCTGTGACATAAGCGTCTCTGATTAGTAGTTCAGTGTGTTGGACTGCCAACACTGCCTGGCAATTACAGTGCCTACCGAGTATCCGTAGAGCCCGTAAGAAATCGTCTTGAGACTCTCCCGAGAGTTGCCGTCTCGTGGCCAGAAGGTGCCTGGCGTACACCGGATTCACAGTCTTGATGTACTGTCCTTTAGTAGCGTCATTGCTTCTGTGTAGGTGGGCGCGTCCCGAATGAGGGGAGAAACGTGTGGGCTCACCCGTGTGTAGAGGATCTGGGTCTGAGAGTGCTTCAGTGGCTGCTCCGAGGTATCCTTCAAAGCAGGCTAGCCAGTGCTCGAAGGTGGACGTGGCATCAGCTGAGTGGGGGTTCAGCTCCAGGCGATCAGACTTGATTAAGACGTTCATCTCTAAACATCTTGTGCAATAAATTGATGTGCCATCAATGACCACGAGACAAAAATGGTGAAACTATTGAGCCTTTATTGCACAAGATGTTGAGCCTCCTGCAGCTGGAACCAGAATGGAAGCAGCGCAGGAGAGCAGACACTTTTATACTCCGCCTGCTGGGAGGATCAGCAGGCTGGGATTTACTGTATTACCTGTAGTACAGTGGCAGTACCGTAATACGCGGTGTTACCGGTGAAGTTTACCACACGCATATCTACCTCTCTCCAGTTCCAAAGAAGAGTCATAAGGACTCGAAATGTTCCCTCTCCTAAGATGTTGCCAGACCTGCAGAGTTTTCCCAGCACTTTCTGTGCAAAATCATGCTTTGTTTCATGTTGAGTCCGCATTGGCACACTTGTCCTCATGTTGCTCAGCCAAGTTTATTAAAGGTGAATATAAATGAGCATACAGCAGTATTAGAAGTGAATGATAGAGCCACATATTTATCCTTATTATGTGCCAACCTTGAGAAGCGATTAACAACAGATCATGTTTTCTCTTGCCTTACTTTTTAGATGATCTGATATACAGATCTGTTCTTTTGTTAACACTGGTAGGGTGATTTTTGATCTTGGTAGTTGAAACTGTGAAGATTTATTTTTAAATCTAAATCTTTTATGTGCTGTAATTTAGGACCTGGCACCTGCAGAGGGAGCCACGTTTCACATGCTGTGAACTTCAGTAATGGAGGAGCTACTTTCACATTATCAATATCATGCTCAAAGCTTCCAATATCAATACTGAGATATTCTTGTGGCTGATGAGCTCTAGAATATGATTTTCTTTTTCATGCCTATCTGAATATAAAATGTGTTTCAGTAGAAACATACATAGAAACATTATAGAAGCAGGAGGAGACCATTCGGCTCCTCCGGCATGCATTATGATCATGGCTGATCATCAAGTTCAATACCCTGATCCTGCCTTCCCCCCATATCCCTTGATCCCTTTAGTCCCTGATGTGTTAGGCAGGTTGGTTCGATGTGGACTGCACTCGATGCAGGGAAGTTAGAAACAGACATCTAACACTGGAGAAGATCCAACACTGTTTTATTCAACTATAGAAATGCTATACATATTCAACTGTGGGTCGACACTATACTGATCTGACTGGTGACCTTGTATTAGCCTGACCAGACTTACTAGCTACCGCATGGTGTTTGCACTGGCTAGCTCGTGGACTCTGACTGTCTCAGTAGCTGGGTCCCGAAAGAGCAGGAAACCTAGTGCCCTCTGGCTTTATAAAGGTAGTATCCTGCCTGGTGATTGGCTGTACTGTGTTGTATGCTTACTGGTCATCCTATGTGTCAATCACTGCCTGTCTGCATCTCATTATATAAATGAGTGGATATTATGACAGTCCCAAGAGTTAATTCCTTCTTACATCACACAACGTGTTGGCTTCAATTACTTTCTGAATTCCACAGATTCATCACTCTCTGGGTGAAGAAATTTATTCTCGCCTCAGTCCTAAAAGGTTTACCCCTTATCCTCAAACTATGACCCCCTAGTTCTGGACTCCCCCACCATCAGGAACATTTTTTCTGAATGTAGCCTGTCTAATCCTGTTAGAATTTTATAAATTTCTACGCGATCCACTCTGAATAAACTCCAATGAATAAAATCCAAACTGATTTAGTCTCTCCTCATATGACAGTCCCGCCATCCCAGGAATCAGCGTGGTAAACCTTCGCTGCACTCCCTTCATAGCAAGAACATCCTTTCTCAGATAGAGACCTAAACTGCATACAATACTCCAGGTGTGGCCTCACCAATGCCCTATACAATTGCAGTAAAACATCTCTATTCCTGTACTCAAATCCTCTCGCTATGAAGGCCAACATGTCATTTGCCTTCTTTACTGCCTGTTGCCTACTTATCAGCGACTGATGCACAAAGACACATTATCTATGGAATTCCTTGCCCAGTGAAGCAGTTGAGGCTCCTTCATTAAATGTTTTTAAGATAAAAATAGATAGTTTTTTGAAGAATAAAGGGATTAAGGGTTATGGTTTTTGGGCCGGAAAGTGGAGCTGAGCACAAAAGGTCAGCCATGATCTCATTGAATAGCGGAGCAGGCTCGAGGGGCCAGATGGTCTACTCCTGCTCCTAGTTCTTATGTTCTTATCCACATTATACTGCATGTGCCATGCATATGCTCACTAACTCAGCTTGTCCAAATCCTGCTGAAGCTTCTCTGCATCCTCCTCATAGCTCACCCTCCCACCCAACTTTATATCATCTGCAAATTTGGAGATGATTTAGTTCCCTCGTCCAAATCATTAATATATAATGTGAACAGCACAGATCCCTGTGGCACCCCACTGTCACTGCCTGCCTATCGGAGAAGGGCCCATTTATTAAGTCTCACGCAATGGAAAGTGCAAATGGGTCCATATTACATAAAGCAGGAGCCAGCTGGGTTGAGGGGCCTGTCCAGTTGGACGGTACGCAGACACAAACTGTTGATGTTCACCCGGGTGAGAGAGAGAGACTGGAGGCGTTCTTGGAACTTTAGCCCAGCAAGGAATCAACAATACAGGAAAAATCAGTGAGAAAACTCTACTCCGCTGTTTTGGTTTACTGCTAGTTTCATATTTTTGGACATTACTTTAGACATTTGCCTGTGTCCAATTTGCACATCGATTATTCTGCTGTGATAAAATCAAAATACAGCAGATGAGATCTCATGAAGCGTCACGATCTGGATCTAGTTTTTCCTACAAGTGGAAACATCCTCTCCACGTCCACTTTATCCAGGCCTCGCAGAATCCTGTAAGTTTCAATAAGATCCTCCCTCATCCTTCTAAACTCCAACGAATTGGATACTTGCCTTTATTAGCCGAGGAATAGACTATAAGAGCAGGAAGGTTATTATGGAGCTGTATGAAATACTCTTTGGGCCACAGCAGGTGTATTGTGTGGTTGCCTCACATGGGAAGGATGTGATTGCACTGGAAAGGGTGCAGAGGATGCTGCCTGGGTTGGAGCATTTCAGCTATGAAGAGAGGCTGGTTAGCCTGGGATTGCTGTCCTTAGAGCAGAGAAGGCTGAGGGGGGACCTGATTGAGGTGTACAAAATTATGAAGGACATAGATGAGGTAGATAGGAATAATATTTTCCCCTCAGTTGAGGGGTCAATAACCAGGGGGCTTAGATTTAAGGTAATGGGCAGGTGATTTATAGGGAACTTGTGGTGGGAGTTATCAAAATCAGGAGGGTGGGGGGGAGTAATCAAAATCAGGACAGGGTTTATAGTCTGAAGTTGTTGAGCTCAATGTTAAGTCCAGAAGGCTGTAAAGTACCTTATCAGGCGGTTAAGTGCTGCCCCTCCAGTTTGAGTTGGGTTTCACTGGATCATTGCAGCAGGCTGAGGATAGAAATGTGGGAATGAGAGCAGGACGATGCATTGAAATGGCAATGACAGGAAGGTCAGGGTATTGCTTGTGGACTGAGTGAAGGTGCTGTGCAAAGGATCACACAATCTGTGTTTAATCTCCCCAATGTAGAGGAGCCTGCATTGGGAGCAGCAAATACAGGAGGCTAAATTGAAAATTGTGCAAGTAAAATGCTGCTTAACCTGAAATGGGTTTGTGGGGCCTTGGACAGTGAGGAGGGAGGAGGCAAAGGGGCAGGTGTTCACCCCTTGCGATTACGTGGGAAGGTGCCGTGGGAAGGGGATGGAATCCTTACAGGAAGTAGAATGTGTGTGGAGGTGTAATCAAGGTAGCTTTGAGATTTGGTGGGCTTGTAATAAATATTAGTGGACAGATTCCACTATCACAGTTCAAATATGGGACTGTTATAACTTGATTTTTAAAACTTGTCATCTAGGTTTGTTGCAACTTCCCTTCTGTCTCTCTTTGCTCTTGAATGTTTGTCAACATATTAGAACATGTTACCTTTTATACATTGCTGTTTTATTCACAGGTTATACAAGTCTGTGGCAGTGCAAATGGGTTTTGATGAATTCCATCTCTACCTGCGGCCTTTACAGTTTGAATTTGCAGCCTTCAAGGAGAAAGCTGATCAGCCCCCACCGGTATTCATCACCACTCTGCTGGAGGACAACAGCCATGTTGACAGGTATCACAGTCATAGTGCTTACTATCCAACAGACAGAGGATCCCTGTTAACTTCTCTGTCTCATTTATATCTGTCGTAAAGGTACTTGCATTTTATGTTTTCTTGTCATAGAGTTAGAGTTTTACAGCACAGAAGGAGTCCCTTTGGCCCATCGTATCTTTGCCAGCCATTAAGCACCTATCTGTTCCAATCCCATTTTCCAGCAGTTGGTCTGTAACCATGTATGCAACGGCGTTTCAAGTGCTCATCTCGATGCTTCTTAAATGTTGTGAAGGTTCCTGCCTCCACCTCCCTTTCAGTCAGTGAGTTCCAGATTCCCACTACCCTCTGGGTGAAAAGATTTTCCTCAAATCTCCTCTAAATCTCCTGCTCCTGAGCTTGAATCTATCCCTGGACTATTGGCCCCTCAACTAAGGCAAAATGTGTCTTCCCATCTACCCTATCTATGTCTTTCATAACCGTGTCTACCTCAGTCAAGTCACCCCCTCCAACCAGTTTTCTCTGCTCTAATGAGAACAACACAATATGGTAGAGGCACGGTAGCACAGTGGTTAGCACTGTTGTGTCACAGCACCATGGACCCAGGTTCGATTCCCGGCTTGGGTCACTGTCTGTGCAGAGTCCTCACGCTCTGCCTGTGTCTGCGTGGGTTTCCTCCGGATGCTCTGGTTTTTTTTTCCCACAAGTCCAGAAAGACGTGCTGTTAGGTGAATTGGACATTCTGAATTCTCCCTCAGTGTACCCGAACAGGTGTGGTGACTAGGGGCTTTTCACAGTAACTTCATTGCAGTGTTAATGTCAGCCGACTTGTGACACTAAAGGTTATTATTATAGCTGAAACGCTCCAGCCCAGGAATCATCCTGGTGAATCTCCTCTGCACCCTTTCTAGTGCAATCACATCCTTCCTATAGTGTGGAGACCAGAACTGCCTCATTACTCCTGCTGTGGCCTAACAAGTGTTCTCTGGACTTTCTGGTCCCACAGGAAATTGTTGGCCTTGTTTTTTCTCTGGGCGGGATTTACCTTGCCGGATAGGAGTGTGATGTGGTCGGTAAATGCCGAGAGAGATGTTCCCCAGGTCTCCTGACAGCCGGTACGGAACGCCTCGCAAGATCTACGCAGGTCTCGTGAGCTCACAATGGCCGGGACCAAGCCTCGCATGCCTAAGTACATTTAAAACCCACTTGGGTTTGCTGACGCTGGTTCGAATTGGCTCCTGGCATCTACTGGCCTCCCCAGGGAGACCCCAGCTGCGCGTCGTTCAGTACTAATCCACACAAATGTGGACCAAGCGGAATGGCTTGCAGGGGGTCTCCCAGCTCATTGGAGGCCTCTGGGCAGTCAGGGTGCTCCACTAGCCCTCTCCCGGAACACGGGCACTGCCAGAGTGGCACCACCACCCTGGTACTGCCAAGTTCCCGGGTGGCACTGTCAAGTTGGCCAGACAACTTCCAGGATTCCCAGGTGAGAGGGTGGCATGGCCAAGGCCTGAAGGAGGGGGCATGCTCATGAAAGGAGGGGTTGAGGGGGAGGTATGAAGGGTGGGGTGGGGTGCAGGGCAGGTATGAAAGGGCCTCTGGAAGGTTGTGGGGGGGTGAAGGCTGGGGGGGTGTGGTGACCCTCAAGCCCACTTAGAGACCAGGGCACCCTTTCAAACTGGTGGCCTGATCTATGAGGGGCTGGTTTCCCCCCACTCCCCCGGAATATTGAGTTGCCAGTCCTGCCCCTCCCTCAATCGTGTCGCTGTGATATCATAATATCTTGTATTAATTCTTCAGCCTTAGCAGTAAGGCTCCTTGCATTAAAATAGGTGGCATCCGGCCTTGCTATCCTATTCCCCTGTGTCTCGACATGTCTCTCTTTGCTCTGTCTTCCAGACTGACTTGGTTTTTTCTTCTATATTTAGCTGTGCATCACCTCTCACTGTGCATCCCCTGCCAAATTAATTTAAACCCCTCCAGAACAGCATTCACAAACCTCCTGCTGGTCCCATTCCAATTTAGGTGCAACCTGTCTGATTTGTACAGGTCCCACCTTCTCCAGAAACTGATCCAGTGACCCAGGAAACTAAAGCCCCCCTCCTGCACCATCCCTTCAGACACACATTCATCTGCTCTATCCTCCTATTCCTATACTCACTGGCACGTGCCATTGGAAGTAATCCAGAGATTTGAGGTCCTGCTTTTCAATCTGCTGTTTAGCTCCCTAAATTTTTTCTGCAGGACCTCATCCCTCTTTCTACCTATGTTGTTGGTGCCAATGTGAACCACGACCTCTGATTCGTCACCCTCCCACTTCAGATTGCCCGACAATTGTTCAGTGACATCCTTGAGCAGGGAGGCAACGGACCATCCTGTAGTCACGTCTGCAGCCACAGAAACGTCTGTCTACACCCCTTCCACTCTTACCCCTCCGCCCTTGTGCAGCTGAGCTACCCACAGTGCCGTGAACCTGGCTCCGGCTCCACTCCCCAGAGGAACCGTCACTCTCACCGTTTTCCAACACACAAAAACGGTTCTTGAGTGAGATGCATTCTGGGGTTTTCCTGTTGACCTGCCATCCCCCGTTCTTCTGACCGGTGGTCACCCATTCCCTCCCTGACTTCACCTCCTTAAGCTGCCTAAAAACGTGGTATCCACGAACCTCTCAGCCTCGCGACTGCACCACTGAGCCTCCAGCCGACACTCAAGCTATTATTATTAAATTAACTAAAGGGAAACCCCAGAGACCTAATAATAATATTTATTGTCACAAGTAGGCTTACATTAATACTGCAATGAAGTTACTGTGAAAAGCCCCTAGTCGCCGCATTCCAGCGCCTGTTCGGGTATACAGAGGGTTGAATTCAGAGTGTCCAATTCACCTAACAGCACCTCTTTCGGGAATTGTGGGAGGAATCCGTAGCACCCGGAGGAAACCCACGCAGACATGGGGAGAACGTGCAGACTCCATGCAGACAGTGACTCAAGCCGGGAATCGAACCTGGGGTCCTGGCGCTGTGAAGCAACTGTGTTAACCACTGTGCTACTGTGCCGTCCAACTAAAGGGACCTGCAAACTAAAGGGAGCCCCCCTCACAGATACACTTCCCTCCAGATAAGAGACCCCAGTCTGGAATCTAGAGAGCAGTCAAGACAGGAGCAGTGAAAAAAGTTACAATTATAACACTCACCTGGAAGCAACACATGTCCATTCCTGGAAGGAGAACAGCTGTGTCATGTGTTTAAACCCCTTAGATCCTTTAGCTGCAAGTCATTCATTAATTTCTCATAAAGGGCTGTGATTGACAGCTTCCACAAAACAGGTGTGCGCCTTGCTTCATTTATGTTTTTCATGGATGGAAGTGCTGTAACCACAATATTTACAAACATCAACCACGTCAAAAGGAGGCAAGTGCATTCCAATCATACCTACCCCTTCACACTCGAGTGATTTTGAAGTGCTGAGCTGGAAATTGACCGAACTTAACTTTCTTTGATGTGGTTGATGCTTGTAAAGCAGTAGCAATTCTCCTCTGGTGAGAGGACATAGGGCTGGATTCACTGTTTTTGAGGCTAAGTGCTGATGCTGGCGTGGGAACTGTAGTGTTTTACGATGCCAACATCAGTACTGAACCCTCACCAATCCTGTGATCGGTGAGGGGCTAGCAGTCACGTCAGGTAAAACCCCCGGCTGCCACGATATAAATGGCTGGAGAATGGCCGGGTCTGTGGCCGCACATGCGCACGGAGAAGACCTGCAGCGGTCGCGCCTTAAAACATGACGCCGGCCTTGCGCAGATCCAACCTGCCAAATACTGCTCCCCTAGCTACCCCCCTGGCCACCCCCCACCTGTCCACCCAGCCCTAGCGGAAGCCCTCCCGGCCAACTGTGGCGGCGTTGGACATGTCCGCAGCCGCCACGCCGGGTTCGCGGCCGCTGAGATCACACGACCCCCGCGCGGCCGGGAACTCAGCCTATTGGGGGTGGAGCATCGAGGAGGGCCTTCAGGTGACACACCAACGCTGTTCCAACGGCGTGCGGCGCGTGGCGTGGTGACGCCATTTTGGAGGGTGCGGAGGATGGAAAACTGGCGACAAACCAGCGGCGCCCCCGATTTGGGTGTCGGAAGGGATTCTCCGCCCAATTGCTGACTACAGTATCGGTGTCGGACAACGGTGAATCCTACCCATAGTCTCCCAAATGGAGAATCCCGGCCATTAGTTCAGGTGTTACCTTGGGGGGAAAGAACATTTCTTTAGCTTTTCTGGATAATGTATTTATTTTTATATATCAAAATGACCCCAAAATGTGTAGACGCCAACACTAAAATTAGTAAAATGATGCAAAGCCTTTACTAGTTCAACTGTTTATGGACTTTTATTTGAAGTCATTCCAGTTCAATGCTTTAATAACAAAGCTCAGTCCCAGATGAAGCCATAAATGAAAAATTACTGCAGGCCTCATCTTATTGCTTCATATTAAATCAAACTCCAGGGTAATTTTTCATGGCTCTCATGTGCCAGCCAAGAAATTATGCTTGGTTTAATGCTTTATTTTATTAATGTGGCCAGAAATCATTTCTAGACATGTATGTTTAGGATTTCATGATTGAGTAACTTGGCTTAAAAATAAATCATTGTGTAGATTGTAATTCTGAGCGATGGCAACACAAACTGGAGGGAGTGGGTCGAAGTCAATGGGAAAGATGGAAGTGAAGTGGAAAGGATCAAAATTGGAAAGGGTAATTGGCCACCTGCTGTATAACCACCCCGTCGGCTCGGCCCCGTTTCCCACTCCTGCAAGAGTGAAATTCGAGCACATTATTCTGCAACAGTTTACATTAGTATCAGTTCTATTGTGATCTGCCTCATAAGGCTCCCAGTTATTTGTTCCCCTCTCCCTTCTTTTCTCATTCCTGTGGCAGGATTTTCCACATGGTGGGGTTCCCCACTCTGCCACCCAATGAGTCAGTGCAGAACGCATTCCCACAGTCTTGGAGCCCCTCTTCAAGGGGCTTTCCTCCCTCGGGTGTGACCCCCACCACCGAGTGCTGCCGACGATTGCCCACAGTGCCTGTGCCAGTAGTGGCCAGGACTGGGATTACAAGCAGTCTTAAGAGCCTAAGACCCAGGATCAGGTCATTCACAGGAAAGAGTGTCCTGAAGGAAAGGCCAGGGTGAGATGGAGCACTCGTGGGATGCAAACCACGGTGGGAAGGTGCCTGAAGTTGAAAGGTGCCCATTGAGGGAGATCCCCCACTTCCCACTCAAGGCTAGGGTAGGGTTTTTCTTTTAGCGTATCTTCACGTCCACACTATGGTTTACCCTTCGAGGAATAATGGGGAAGCGATGGAAGGATTCTGGACGAGACTGTCAGCTTTTGAACTCCGTTATGAACATTCTTTCCGTGACCAGCAAGTCCTGGTGATGAATTCAAACCCAGAGCTTTCGGCCCAGCTATAAAGATACTACCATCGCACCACAAGGCCTCCTTAGATCAGGTAGACCCCCTGCCTGCCTCAAAATTGAGGATGGATGGGCATTGGCTCTTAAGTGGTCAATGAAATGTGAGTTTCTTATCAGAGTGTAATAGAAAACTTTGTTAAAATCCATTTGCCCATTACATGTCCATTGTACCAATTTATTAATTTTCCTTAATTTTATTTTTGTTTACAGATACGTTCCCTCAAGCTTACCATTAGCAATCAAGGAAGTTGATGAAAACCAGATAGGAAAGTTCAGTTTTCGTACCAAGGAGTCAGTTCTTCAGGTGAGACATTTGCTTATTGGGGAATGTCAGCTGAGTAAAGAGTCAGCCTCCATGTTTAACCAGGAGATTGGAAGAAATGGAGGTGACTAGATCCAGCTCCGGGAATCGTTTACTTGAAGTGACCTGTTCCACCACAGTAGAAACAAAAATCAGACAATCACTCAGATCTTTAATCAAGCTTCTACTCACTGGAGATTTCACCCAGCCTAAGCAGGAAAATAACATTCATGGTTTCTTCAAGGTATTTGTATGTATTTCTCTGGATCAACACCATGTGGGACTGTTTAATAAAAACAATGGTTCTTAAATTGAATTTTCCAGTTATCCTCTGTTTGATTATTCCTCAACATCGCAATAAGGAATTAGGAATAACATTCTATGATGGTAAAGCGGACACAGTGGTGAAGAGTAACATGGTGGTGAACAGTGACATGGTGGTAAAGAGGAACAGAGTGGCGAAGAGTAAGACAGTAGTGAAGAGTAACACAGTAGTGAACAGTAACATAGTGATGAAGAGGGACACAGTGATGAAGAAGAACACAGTGATGACGAGGAACACAGTGATGAAGAGGAACACAGTGATGACGAGGAACACAGTGATGAAGAGGAACACAGTGATGAAGAGGAACACAGTGATGAAGAGTAATAAAAAGTGATGGAGAGGAACACAGTGATGAAGAGTAACACAGTGATGAAGAGGAACACAGTGGTGAAGAGGAACACAGTGATGAAGAGTAACACAGTGATGAAGAGGAACACAGTGGTGAAGAGGAACACAGTGATGAAGAGGAACACAGCGATGAAGAGGAACACAGTGATGAAGAGTAAAATGATGGTACAGCATCAGCAGTCCTGACAGTCATCAATTCAGCTTCTTCTGTGTCAGTGGAGGAAGAAAGGAGTACTGAATCTAATACTATCAAGTTCTTCTAACAAAAAATTGAAACTGAAATGGAGAGAAAACAGAAGCTTGTTATCTGATGCTAATTTCACAGTAAATGAATGTTTGCTGGCAAGGCAACTAACTGGCAGTTGTTGGCGAATCTTGGGTGCAGCTTGAATCTTCCTCTGGATGGTATATCCACTCATAAAAGGGCAGTACAGTAGCATTGTGGAGGGCAGCACGATAGCATTGTGGATAGCACAATTGCTTCACAGCTCCAGGGTCCCAGGTTCGATTCCCGGCTTGGGTCACTGTCTGTGCGGAGTCTGCACATCCTCCCCGTGTGTGTGTGGGTTTCCTCCGGGTGCTCCGGTTTCCTCCCACAGTCCAAAGATGTGCAGGTTAAGTGGATTGGCCATGATAAATTGCCCTTAGTGTCCAAAATTGCCCTTAGTGTTGGGTGGGGTTACTGGGTTATGGAGATAGGGTGGAGGTGTTGACCTCGGGTAGGGCGCTCTTTCCAAGAGCCGGTGCAGACTCGATGGGCCGAGTGGCCTCCTTCTGCACTGTAAATTCTATGATAATCTATGAAAGGACTCACTAGCATATTATCACAGGTTTTCAGCCTAATTAAAAGTAGTGTAGGTGCCAAATGTACTTATGAAAGGAATAAAGATGCAAAAGTGCCTTTCGCGACATCCCAAATGCTACACAGTCAATGAAGTGCTCGCCTCAACACCCTACTTGTCCTCCAGTAGTACGATGGAACCCTTGACATTTACCAGAAAGGTTCTCTATTTTACCGTGTTTCCTGGAAGCACCAATCTTAGGTTTGTACTCATGTCTCTGGAGTGAGACTTTAACAGACCACTTCCTGACTGAGAGAAATGAGATGAGGAGGAATGTCTTCTGGCAGAGGGTGGTGAATTTGTGGAACTCACTGCCCCATAGTGCGGTGGAGTCGGAATCATTAAATGATTTCAAGAAGGAGATAGATATATTTCTGATAAAAAGCAAGTTATAGGGATATGGGGAAGAGGTGAGGAGGTGGATTTGAGACCAGGAAGAGATGATCTGATTGAATGGCAGGGCAGGCTCGAAGAGCTGAATTGCCTACTTCTGCTCTTAATTCCTATGTTCCTATGAACTACCATTGAGCCGAGGTGACACCTAGATGGGCCTAACTCTTTTTCTCCAGAAATTCCTATTTTGCATGTCACAACTCCACCCCCAATAATGGTTCCCAACGTCTTACTTTCAGCCGTTGCGTATGCATACACATGCGATACATACCTTCAAGCCGTGCCATTCACTGAGATCATGGCTGATCTACCAACCAGATTTCCACCTTCCTGCACCATAATATGATAGAATTTTTCATCAAAATGGAGAGTGAAGTAGTTGCTTCTGAGACTAGGGTCCTGAATCTTAACAAAGGAAATTACGATAAAATGAGGCGCGAGTTGGCTATGATCGATTGGGGAACGTTACTTAAAGTGATGACAGTGGATAGGCAATGGCAAACATTCAAAGGCACTCCATTAGTGCCCCTTTCTAGGGCCTGTCATTCTCGAGAGACACTCCCTCGATGATCGTTGTTGGGGACTAGATGCAGTCCTGGCAGTGACCACCATTCCTGGGTGGCACTGCTGGAACTAGAGAGTTGTCAGAGGCTTATAAAGGCAGAAGGTCCAAATCAAGCAAATTAACTACCTGACAGCCATTAATTGGCTGTGGGGTGAGCTGGAAAAGTGGCAAAGCAGAGACAGCCTCACCACCGTCTTCTAAATCAGTGATGGTTGAGGGGTGGTGTAAAAGCCAGCCCTATGTTGCTGGCTGAATAATCTGGAGGCTTTAACTAATGATCTGGAGACATGAGTAAATAATCCCATCATGGCAACCAATTAATTTAAATTATGTTGATTAACTATATCTGGAATAAATGGTTGATATCAATAATAAGACCATAAGAAATAGGAACCGACCCGTATTCAATAGGCCCCCCCGAGATTCTGTCTCGCCATCTGATTTGTTTGACCTGTGTCTCAGGATCTCGCCGCTAACAAGAGGGAGCTTCTTCTAAATGTTCCCTCACCACTCACCCCCAATCAACGCATAAGCATGGCAGCGCGTAGACCTGCACCGCACTGACCTGGCCAGACTCCTCGATGCTGTGGATGTGAGGCGGGATATCGTGTTCCTCTGAGGGGGTCGGAGGACCAGCAGCAGGGTCACCAATGCCGCCAGGGAGGCAGTGGCAGCAGCTGTCAGTAAGGGCAGCCTGACCAGGAGGAAGAAGACTAACGACTTCCACTGAGCTGCCAGTGTAAGTTACTGCCACTCTCCTGGCATCAGTCCTGCCTGCCACCCAGATTACCAACTCCCCTCCCCCCCCCCCAAGTTAGTGGCTGACACCTCGCATCCTCCACATCCGATCCTCTGGGAGACCCCTCCCCCCCAATGCCTGGTCTCCGTTTGGGGAGACCGTTACTAGCCGGCGCTCGCTTGGGGTCTCCAAGGCAAGGGGACTGGGGCCTGGGGACTTACCTGCCTTTAGCCCCATTAATTTGTCTAATACTACTTCTCCGGTGATGATGATGGTATTTAATTGCTCTCTGTATTCATTAGTATTAATGGGATGTTCAAAGTATCTTCCACCGTAAAGACTTATACAGAATATCTGCCATTTCCTTGTTCCCCATAACTATATCCCCAGATTCCTTTTCTAAGGGACTTATGTTCACATTGACCTTCACATCACAGGTCCTTACCAAGTTTGGCCTTTGAGTGACTCCAGACCCACAGCAACATTGTTAAGTCTGTGACCTGGCAAGCCATTTAAATGTATGTAAGGAGACTCACCACCACCTTTCTTGATGGCAATTGTAGGGGCAACCAATGCCAACTTTGCCAACCCACATCCCATGAATGAATTTTTAAAAACTGGAATCTCTTGAAAGCCACCCATCCAGTTTGTTATCTCGCTGAAAGGAATCTTGAATGTTGGACTGTTGCAGGAGACAAGAGACGTGACACTGTCCTGGAGAATCCTCAGCTTGACATCATACCCTTTGTTCATTGACCGAAAAATAGCCCTTCCTGTTTCTGCACTGCACAATTTGACTTGCAAAAGCCTAAGCGGCCTCCGGTGTGCAATTAGCGTCACCTGGCACCCTTTGGAAATTGTCTACCAGATGAACCTCGGCTGGCTGGAACTTTCTGCAGTTCTGTGCATAGAATTGGGAGTGTGCTTTCGCAGAGTCTTTCTCAAGTCTGTAAAATAATAGAAACATACAATAACAACTTGTACTGATGTAGCACCAGGAGTATTATAAAGCAACACTTGACACCAAACCACCTAAAGGGATATTGAGGAAGGTGACCAAAAAACTTCATCAACAAGTAAGGTTTTATGAAGCGTTTTAAAGGAGGAAAGTGAGGTAGAGAGGTGGAGTGGTGTAGTGAGGGTATTCCAGAAGTTGGGGCCAAGGTAACTGAATGCACAGCTACCAAGGGTGGATGCTTAAGAGGCCAGAATTAGAGAAATAAGTTTTCTCTGAGGGCACTACAAAGATGCCAAACCCTTCGTGAAACTTCACTTGTCACATCTTAAAAACCGGGGAACCTTTTCGATATCCCTATTCCCGGGCTTTTATTTCCCAAAGTAGCCCACGTCACGTTGGTTACCTCCACTTCCAATTGCTTTCATTTTTGATCATCTATAAAGACATACTGTCCAGGGACCTTACACTTAATTCACAATGTTAAGTACCTGAATCCAGATAGATTGAAATCTTGCATGCTGAATCCTAGACTCTGGTTCTTTGATTTTTGGAATATCTCTTTTATTCACTCTATTTATTTATTTGTATGTTTTGAAAGTCCCTTTCATATTAAACCATACTGGGAGAATCTGTACCCAAAGCCCACTCCACTCACTTGCAGGTTACCTTGCTGCTGTCACCTTCAAATCTTTATCCCAACATCACCCTCTCCCCTCCAGCCTGCTAGCTGCAGCTCTGCACCCCAAACTATGGCATTAAAATGAAGCCCCGTAAGTAAGATGGACCAAGCCTCTGACAGTAACAACTGGATCGGATTGTTGTCCATTCCTGTCAGGAGTTAAAATTCTCCCTTTATACAATGGAATTGAGATGGTTAGTTACTGAAATAAATACCACACCGTTTTCTCGGACTAACCATCCACTCACTTTACTAAGGCCTTCCTCCTCCAGGTACCATGCCCTAAGAGGCTGTTGGCAACCATGGACTTCCATTGGATTAGTCAATAATTATGCTTGGTAAAGTACATGCAGTGGTTTGCTATTGCCTTCTGCAGTATGGCTGACCAGGAACATCTCCCTCTCTTTACCATCTGCATTTACAGGTTGAAAATCAACCTGTTTGGCCAAGTAATGAACGTCCCTTCCGTGGCTATTGAGTTCTGAAGTGGGGCTTCAAGCTTCTGACCCAGAGGTAGGGGTGTTACCCACTGCACTACAAGATACGCTTTAAGTGCAAAACTGAAAACTAACATTTGGGATGTGGTGATTTTAAAAGCCTTCTGGTGGAATTCCTCCCACTCCCACTCTGGGAATTCCTCCCACTCCCACTCTGGTTACAATGGGATTCTATCCAAGTCGTCACTCTTGAATCAGAGGGTCTGTTTGCCGGTGTCAGGAATTGTGAGGTTCTCTGTGATCACTGTTCACTTTCAGTCTATGCACTAAATACCGGCAATGCTCCTCATCAATCTCTGCGGCACTTATAGCAATCCTGTTACTTTTGCTCCAGTTCTGTGAGATGAACCAGCTGCTGGAGTGTTTAAGTGGAATTTGACAGAGGGATAACACTGGTGAAATTTAGAAAAAGGCACACAGGTCATAACAAAGTTTAAATGAGCAAAAGTGACGTCTGCCGGTGATTGGAACTCTGATGTGGAGCCAATGCTGAAATTGTGTTATTGTCTGTTGTAGCAATTGGCATTGCTACTTCACTCTCTGTCCTGTTGATTTAGTGCTTGTAGTTAGCATTTGGCCAAACTCTAGTGGAGAAATTATCCCTGACCTCAGCTGTGCTGATGGTGGAGATAGGGGGCTGGATTCTCCGATTTGGAGACTATGTCCTGACGCCGGCATGGGAATGGTGGCCTTTTAAGACTCATAAATCGATGCAAAATGGCCACCAATCCTCCGTCTAGTGGGGGGCTATCAGGCACGCACTGAGAGCACCCGGCTCCAGCTGCCGATTCGGCCGGAGAATTTCCGGGTCCGTAGCCTCGCATGCCGCACCGTGCAACATGGCGTCGGCCGTGCGTGGACCCGGCCTGCCAAATAGTGCCCCCCCTTTGGCCAGGCTCACCATCCCTGGACCAACCCCCACCAGTGCCCCCAGCCCCCGCCAAAACCCCCACTGCCCGCGGATCGGCTCTCCCCCGACTGTGTTCTGAGTTCCCAAAATAAAATAGCCTGAAAGACCCACGCCATAGGGAACGCAGCTGGTTGGGGGCGGAGCATCAGGGAGGGCCTCAGGTAACGTCCTGAAGCCGTCCATACGGCGTGCGGCATACTCCTGGAGTACGCTGCTTTGGAGGGGGCGGAGAATCGCTCAAGTGGCGCCGCTCCCGATATCTGCACCAACGTGGATTCTCCAGCCGATCAATAAACCCGGTTTCGGCGTTGGAGACCGGAGAATCCCGCTCTGGGTGTTACAACTGGTCTTGTGTCACTTACACAGGAGAAATAATAAGCCAGTGTTCCCTCTCCCAGGCCAGGATTTTCCCTCCGAAGCATGTTTTCCTGTGGCAGAGGTGGCTCACCATTGGTCTGCAGCGTGATTGTCCAATCCTGCCAATGTCAACGGCCATTTGCATTGCTTGCTCGCAGTGCCGCCAGGGAATCTGCTGCAGGGACCGCCTTCGGCAGGTCCCATCAGCGAGAAGGGCCAGAAAATCCTGCCCCCAATTTTCATCCATTGTCCCAAGCCGAGGAAGTGTGCACGGTTAAATGCTGAGTAAGGCCAGGTGACACTTGACAATTGTTGAATGAGTTGGCAGCATTCAATGGGCGGAGGTGGTTGTGCAGTGGTATTGTTGCTGGAATAGTAACCCAGAGACCCAGGATGATCCTCTGGGGACCTGAATCCCGGCCTTGGGTGAATGTGTGGAGCTTGCACTTTCTCCTCGCATCTGCATGGGTTTCCTCCGGGTGCTCTGTTTTCCTCCGACAATCCAAAGATGTACATGTTTAGGTAGATTGACATATAAATCTCCCCTTAGTATCTAGGGATGTGCAGGTTAGGAGGGGGAGTTGGTCTGATAGGATGCTCTTTCAGAGGGTAGGTGCAGACTTGATGGGCCGAATGGCCTCCTCCTGCACTGTAGAGATTCTATGATTCTATGAAAGCATTGTCGATTGTTGTGAAAACCAAATTGGTGCATTAATGTCCCTTAAGGAAGGAACTCTGCTGTCCTTACCTGGTCTGGCTTACATGTGACTCCAGATTCACAGCAATGTGGTTGACTCTTAAATGGCCTAACAAGCCACTTGGTTGTATTCAACCACGACAAAGAAAACACAAAGGCATGAAACTGGACGGACCCAGCAACCCTGTCAATCCTACAAAGTCCTCCTGACTAAGTCTAATGCCTAGGAACTTGGGACTGGGGTCACAAAATTGAGCAACAGCCTGACATAGTCATACTCGCAGAATTATACCTTACAGATAATGTCCCAGATATCACTATCACTAACCCTGGCTTTGTCTTGTCTCACAGTATGCAGTCGGGAGGGAGTTGCCCTGGGAGTCCTCAACATCGACTCTGGACTCCATGTTTCATAGCACTCAGTCAAACATAGGCAAGGAAACTTCCTGCTGATTACCACATACCTTCCCCCTCAGCTGCTGAATCAGTACTCCACATGTTGAACACTAAGGGTAGCAAGGGCGCAGAATATGCTCTGGGTGGGGGACTTCAATGTCTATCACTGAAAGTGACTCGGTAGTACCACCACAGACCGAGCTGGCCGGGTCCTAAAGGACATAGCTGCTAGACTAGAACCATGGCAGGTAGTGAGGGAACCAACAAGAGAGAAAAACAAACTTAACCACATCCTCACCAACCTGCCTGGCAAAGATGCATCTGTCCATGACAGTATTGGTAGAAGTTGTCCTTATGGAGACAAAGTCCCATCTTCACATTGAGGATACCCTGTATCATGTTGTGTAGCACTACCACAGTGCTAAATGGGATAGACTTCGAACAGATTTGGCAACTCCAGACTAGACATCCATGAGGCGCTGTGGGCCATCAGCCGCAGCAGAATTGTACTCAGCCATAATCTGCAACCTCATGGCCCAGCATATCCCCCACTCTACCATTACCACCAAGCCAGTGGGTCAACCTAGGTTCAATGAAGCGTGCAGGAGAGCATGCCAGAAGCAATATCAGGCATACCGAAGAATGAGGTGAAGTTACAACACAGGTATACTTGCATGCCAAACAACATAAGCAGCAAGTAATAGTCAGAGCAAAGCAATTCCACAATGAATGTATCAGATCGAAGCTCTGCAGTCCTGCCTCATGCAGTCGTGAATGGTGGTGGACAATTAAACAGCTCACTGAAGGAGGAGGCTCCACAAATATCCCCCATCCTCAATGATGGAGCACATATGTGCAAAAGACAAGGCTGAAGCATTTGCAACAATCTTCAGCCAGAAGTGCCGAGTGGATGATCCATCTCGGTCTTTTCCGGTGGTCCCCAACCTTACAGATGTCAGTCTTTAGCCAATACGATTCACTCCAAGCAATATCAAGAAACAGCTGAAGGCACTGGATACTGCCAAGGCTACAGGTTCTGATAATATTTCAGCAATAGTTCTGAAAATTTGTGCTCCAGAACTTGCCGCACCCCTAGCCAAGCTGTTCCAGTACAGCTACAATACTGGCATCTACCAGCAATGTGGAAGATTACTCAGGTATGTCCTGGTACACAAGAAATAGAACAAATCCAACCCAACTAATTACTGCCCTCCCCAGTCTACTCTCAATCATCAGCAAAGCGATGGAAGAGGTCATCAACAGTGCTGTCAAGCGACACTTACTCAGCAGTAACCTGCTCATGGACGCTCAATTTGGGTTTCGCCAGGGTCACTCAACTCCTGACCTCATCACAGCCTTGGCTCAAACATGGTCAAAAGAGCTGACCCCCAGAGGTGAGCTGCATTTGACGGAGTTTGGCGTCAAAGAGCCCGAGCAAAACTGGAGTCAGTGGGAATCAGGAGGAAACTCCCCCCTGGTTGGAGTCATGTCTGGCACAAAGGGAGATGGTTATGGTGGTTGGCAGTCAATCATCTCTACTCCAGCACATCACTGCAGGAGATCCTCAAGGTAATGTCCTGGGCCCAACCATCTTCAGCTGCTTCATCAACGATCTTCCACATGCAGCAAGAGCTGGACAATATCTAGGTTTGGGCTGACAAGTGGCAAGTAACAATCTTGCCACAGAAGTGCCAGGCAACGATCATCTTCAATAAGAGAGGATCTAATCCTGGCAGCCCTACCCTAACAGCACTGTGGGTGTACCTACACCTCCACCTCCTGAAGAGCTTCTAGGGATTGGGATGGACAATAAATCATGGTCTAACCAGCGACGCTCAATCCCAAAAAATGAATTTTAAAAAATATTTCAATTAAAGCTTGAAATAGCGGCACAACGCCATGTTCAGGGTCAAAGTGCTTCCAGAAATATCTGATAAAAGTGCTACTTACATCAGAGGTTTCCATACATGTCTGTGTTAAGGGTCAGATGTTGCCAAGGAAAGATTTTTTTGTTGGCCTTTGGAATGGAAAAAAAAGTGACTTCACCATTTCTGTGTATTTTACAAAATGCCTGTTGCTCCCTCACACAGAGGGGGAGCTGTGTCCAGTATTAAGTTTTTTTTTGTTGTCTCCCTCTCGCACTCTTTAATTTTTAGTGATACAATTTATTTTGAAGCAACCACAAATCTCTGACAGCTGCTGAAGGAATTTGCCAGCTCTCTCTTGAGCCGCAGATCCTTGTTTCTCTGCTATCGAGTCGGAGTGCCTCTACCGCACCCATGTTGAAAAAGGGAGCGGCTTGGTCATGATGTCCCGCACAGTTTGGTAGCCTGCAGGCACTCACTCCCATGAGGAATGGTTGTCTCAGCGAAGTATTGGATAGGGATGAGCCCATGGAACTGTGAGGGAGTCAGTCAATTTCAGAGAGGAAGGGAGCGGGCAGAAGGGTAGCATGGTAGCATGGTGGTTAGCATAAATGCTTCACAGCTCCAGGGTCCCAGGTTCGATTCCTGGCTGGGTCACTGTCTGTGCGGAGTCTGCACGTCCTCCCCCTGTGTGCGTGGGTTTCCTCCGGGTGCTCCGGTTTCCTCCCACAGTCCAAAGATGTGCGGGTTAGGTGGATTGGCCATGCTAAATTGCCCGTAGTGTCCTAATAAAAAAGTAAGGTTAGGGGGGGGTTGTTGGGTTACGGGTATAGGGTGGATACGTGGGTTTGAGTGGGGTGATCACGGCTCGGCACAACATTGAGGGCCGAAGGGCCTGTTCTGTGCTGTACTGTTCTATGTTCTATGTTCTAAGATGGGGTTCATTGATTTCTAACTCATTTGACTGACCTGCTCCCCATTTTGCAACTTTCAAAGTAAAGTGTCCCTTTTAACTTCAGTAAACTTTACTTTGCAATGTTCCCGATTTGTAACCTTCCTTTTCCATCCCTTGTAGTTGATGGCAAAGCACGGAGTGGATAACATGCAGGTAGCCTTGGCTTGTCAAACAGTACAGAAAAATTCCCTGATCGCAGCTGTTCAACAGGCTCTGTTCTGTCCCAATGAAAAAGCCGCTCATTCCATGGGTTCGAAGGTATGAGAATCTCTTTTTGTGGAATCTATCTTTCCCTTGGTTGCTGGAACCATGCTCCTGGTTTTCTGTTCTCTCACTCTCGCCATTTTATAGGAAGAACTGTTATCTTTCTCCTCACCCCCCCCCCCCATGATCTGCACAGGACTCTTGTCCCACATGGCTTCAGCTTTGCAAAAACAATCATAATGCAGACATGGCAGGCAGGAATTTCCTGAACTCACGCAAAAAATGTCTGAGCCACATGGAATTCATTTCCAGGGAGTAGTCCCCATGTTTTGTGCCTGCTGTATCTGTGGCTCACCAACAGTGTAGTGAAGACAAATACCTTGACAAATCCCCTGTACTTGAATCAGTTGAACCATACCTGGTTCCTGGTGGATCTCCATGAAGGGGTGTAATGGTGGACTGTTTCACAGACACACAGCACGCATATTTACATCCCGTTGTTCCTCACTTCCTCCACATTAGTTGTTTCACTCATACCGTGGGATGGGGGGAGGATGAGGAAATTATTTGAGCAGAGTTTTGTTGCTGTCCTTGATGGTGGGGAATCTAAATGATCATCTGGAACCATCCACATAAACCTCCCAAGTGTTGGTTAATAGGTCGAGGCTCGAGAGAAGGCTGCTTGTCCTCTCATCCTCAGGAAACTACAAAAGACCGTCAATCGGAAACAAAAACAGAGAATGCTGGAAACACAGCAGATCATGATTTGGAGTTGGGGACCAAGGGCAATGTGTCCAAGTTTGCAGATGACACTAAGATGAGCGGTAAAGCGAAAAGTGCAGAGGATACTGGAAGTCTGCAGAGGGATTTGGATAGGTTAAGTGAATGGGCTCGGGTCTGGCAGATGGAATACAATGTTGACAAATGTGAGGTTATCCATTTTGGTAGGAATAACAGCAAACGGGATTATTATTTAAACGATAAAATATTAAAGCATGCCGCTGTGCAGAGAGACCTGGGTGTGCTAGTGCATGAGTCACAGAAGGTTGGTTTACAGGTGCAACAGGTGATTAAGAAGGCAAATGGAATTTTGTCCTTCATTGCTAGAGGGATGGAGTTTAAGACTAGGGAGGTTATGTTGCAATTGTATAAGGTGTTAGTGAGGCCACACCTGGAGTATTGTGTTCAGTTTTGGTCTCCTTACTTGAGAAAGGACATACTGGCACTGGAGAGTGTGCAGAGGAGATTCACTAGGTTAATCCCAGAGCTGAAGGGGTTGGATTATGAGGAGAGGTTGAGTAGACTGGGACTGTATTCGTTGGAATTTAGAAGGATGAGGGGGGATCTTATAGAAACATATAAAATTATGAAGGGAATAGATAGGATAGATGCGGGCAGGTTGTTTCCACTGGCGGGTGAAAGCAGAACTAGGGGGCATAGCCTCAAAATAAGGGGAAGTAGATTTCGGACTGAGTTTAGGAGGAACTTCTTCACCCAAAGGGTTGTGAATCTATGGAATTCCTTGCCCAGAGAAGCAGTTGAGGCTCCTTCATTAAATGTTTTTAAGGTAAAGATAGATAGTTTTTTGAAGAATAAAGGGATTAAGGGTTATGGTGTTCGGGCCGGAAAGTGGAGCTGAGTCCACAAAAGATCAGCCATGATCTAATTGAATGGTGGAGCAGGCTCGAGGGGCCAGATGGCCTACTCCTGCTCCTAGTTCTTATGTTCTTATCAGGCAGCGTCTGTGGAGAGAGAGAGAAAGGTGCTAACTTTACTTTTCAGGTCAATGACCTTTGATCAGAATTGCTAACAATGGCTCATTGACCTGGAAAGTTAACTCTGTTTCTCTCGCCAGGGTATTTGTTTGGTATTTCCAGCATTATCTATTTTCAGTGCAGCAATACATATACTTCAATTACTCATAGGCTACCTTGTGTTCGCCATTGATGCTGAATCTTGTTTAATCAACTTTTAAGGATGGAATGTCAAGTTCCAGAAGTCCGGGCAGCTCAGCTGGGGCGAATCACTGTGGTACTGCCAGAGAATCGGACAGCCAACAGCTCGCCATGTCATTCGGAGTTTCCCGCTCCCTCGGAGGTCGAAAGCAACTACTTTCTACCAGAAAAAGGTATGACTAGGTCACATTTCAGTCAGTATCTGTTTCCTGTTTCCGAGAAGCAAAGGTGCAGTGACTGCAATAAAGAAAGACAAATATAAACAACTGATGTGGGAAATCCCCCAGTGAAGGGGTACAGAGATTGGAACAGGTGAAATACCACCTGTACAGATGCTGTAGTTTATACGCCTGGAACTTTCCTCCTTTGGGAAGAGGTTGTCTTTCCAACCTATACTTCTTGAACTTTTTGGTTTCCTTACTTGAGGAAAGATGCAGTGGCATTGGAGGCAGTTCAGAGGAGGTTCACTAGGTTGATTCCAGAGATGACGAGAGAGTGAACAGTTTAGGCCTATACTCTCCAGGGTTTTGAAGAAGGAGGGGAGATCAAATTGAGGTATACAAAATGATTAGAAGTATGGATAAAGTAAACGTGGATCAGATACTTCCTCTTGTGGGACAGTCGAGAATGAGGGGTCATAGCCTTAGGGTAAGAGGTAGCAAACAGAGTTGAGGAGAAACTGTTCTCCCAAAGGGTTGTGAATCTGTGGAATTCGCTACCCCAGAGTGCAGTGGGTGCTGGGACAGTGAGTAAATTTAAGGAGGAGTTACACAGATTTTTAATTGCCAATGGGTTGTAATGGGCAGGATGGTGGAGTTGAGGCCAGGATGGGATCAGCCATGATCGAATGGCAGAGCCAAATGGCCTAATTCTGCTCCTATATCTTATGAACTTGTGCAGTTTCTGTGTCCAGGGGAAAGGAAAATGCAAGTTAGAGGCTAGGAATCCTGCAGTGTGTAACTCACCTCCTGTCGCCCGAAAGCCTGCTCAATATCAACAAGTCAGGAGTGTAATGGAATACTCCCCACTTGCCTGGATGAATGCAGCTCCAACAACACTCAAGAAGCTCAACACCATCCAGGGCAAAGCAGCCTGCTTGATTGGCAGCCCACCTACCACCTTAAACATTCAATCCCTCCACCACTGATGCACAGAGAGTACCACGTACAAGATGTACCACAGCAACTCACCCAGGCACCTACGAAAGAACCTTCAAAACCACCTGGAAGGACGAGAGCCCATGGACTGTCACCAGCTGCCACTTCCCCTCTCACCTTCCTGAGTTGGAACTAGTTCTTATTTATTTCACTGTGTCACTGGGTCAAAATCCCGGAATTTGCTTCCTAACCACACTGAGGATGTACCTATACCACATGTCCTGTACTCGTTCAAGAAAGTGGCTCATCCCCAACTTCTGAAGGGCAATTGCTTGTGACGCCCACATCCCATAAATGAATAAAGAAGAAAATCTGCTGCAGAGCCTGATCCCCGGCACCAGCGCTGATAGGTTGAATGCCCCTGAAGGGGAGTCAGACGGCTGAATTTTGTCCTGGAGGTGGGTTTGGGGTAGGCCGTCCCTGCAGTTTTGCGAAGAGGATTTTGTGTCAGTTGCGCGACGTGCTGCCACCTCCACTCGGTTTTTCCGGAGCAGCTTTCCGGAGATGGTGGCAGCAATCGGATGAATGAAGCAGGCACTTGAGAGAGAATTTGAACAATATAGCAATTTACACAGCACTGGGGACGGGCAGTGGCCCCAGCAACAAAGGTGCACAGGGATGCAGAGCTGATGCTCGAGGGGCAGGAAGGTAACAGATAATCAGCTTCCTGATCATGTCTGAGCAGCAATGGCGCTGACGGCTGTGCCTGTTGAGGCAGGTGGTGGGTGCTCTGTTCGCCCTGGTGCAGGATGACCGTACACCACAAGGAACATGTGGACACCCACTGCCAGAAGCTGCCTATGGATATTGCAGGCAGCCACTGATGGCAGCATCGCTCAGATGTACGTTGGACTGCATCGGTAGCTAGGGACAGTTAGGGTCACGATTGTTCACCATTACACCCGAGACATGTGAAGCCCCTGTCACGTTATTCTGCACTGCCAGCCGCCCCCCCCCCCCCCCCCCCCCGGTCCCCTCCCCCTGTCACCTTCTGCTCTCTCCTGGCCACAGCCCCCTGGGCACGGTGGTCCTCGATCAGGGTGACCCAAGGCACACCACGTGCCGGTGATGGGTATGAGCGTGCTGTCAGCAAAATGGCTGGAGTCAGACTATGACTTAGATTGAGGAGCACCAGAGCTCACCTCACAGCAGATTAAAATCACCCTCCTGCCTCGTATTTTGATCCTTTGGCAATGTCAACACAGGCCCATCACCCTGGAATGGTGCAGCATAGACCTGGGAGGGTGGAACCAAGTGGTCGGGGGGGGGGGCAGGATTCGGTGGGCAGGTAGGGAAATGGCCTGGGGGAGGTGGATCAGCGGGGGTTGAGGGGCGAGGGGGAGTGGGTAGGAAGGGGAGAGGGGGGGAAATGACGGGTGAAGCCCAGCCCTATGAGAAGCGTCTGAGAATGAGGGCCTCTCCGGTCTTCCGAGCATGCCAGACCCCCGTCGCTGTCTGTCCACCATCCTCCGGCTGCTCCCATGGGGTCCAGTTTGTGGAGGGCACAGCAGACCACCACAAAGCGGGTGACCCTCTGGTGGGTATACTGCAGTGCATGTTCCTGGCAGGGGTCTAGGGTTCAGGGTCTGGGGTCCGGTGCCCCCACCAACCCACCTTCCCTCGACAATTCCCCTACCTGCCCATCGAATCCCCCCCACCCACTCCCGACCACTCGGTTCCACCCTCCCAGGTCTATGTTATACCCTATGTGTGGAGGGTGAGATAAGGAGGAATTTCTTCACTCAGAGGGTGAATCTGTGGTATTCCCTACCCCAGAGGGCTGTGGAAGCTCAGTCACTGAGCATGTTCAAAACAGAGATTGATGGATTTCTGGAGACTAATGACATCAAGACCAACTGATGTGCGTGAAAGTGGTGTTAAGGTAGATATTCAGCTATGATCGAATTGAATGGCCTCTTACTATTCCAATGTCAGCTTTTTAGTTCTAGCCTATGTGCCTTTAGAGGTTTAATTTATCTTTAAACATTGTAGAAATTGTAGGTAAAATCAATCTTAAAACCTTTTGTTTGGAGAGGTCTACAATTCTCAGACAGCAGCCGTGTAGATAAATAGAAAGTGACTTCAAACAGCCATCTGTGTGATGTTTAGGTTGCCATTTTGTTTATAACATTCAAAGCCAACAATAAGATTTCTTTGACTCCAGTTGTTTACTTATCGTTGGACGTAGCGTTTTGAAGCCAAAGACAAGCATGCGCGACATTGATACTGATGGAGCATCAATTCACACGAGTCGAGTTGTAGAAGAGGACAGTGGTTTTAATAAGCTAAGAAGTATGACAGCCTGCTGCAGCTCCCGCACTGAGAGCTGGCCACAGGTCTGCCAATTATATACAGTGGTGGATAACAGTAGTGAATAATCGAGGCTTTATTGAGCAAAGATGTGTGGCCCCCTGTAGCTGCTACCAGAATGGGAGCAGCTCCGGCGAGCACACATATTTATACGCCGCCTACTGGGCAGAGCCAGCAGGCAGGGATTTACCCATGTACCTCTAGTACAGGAATCTTACCGTACTACATCTAATATACATCTAATACAGTTAGTGGTGACTACTACATTCACCCCCTGTTTAAAAAAAGAGTCCGGCAGGGGTGGTGGAAAAATTTACAAGTTCAGTCTGTCGGGGGCCTTGATCCTCCGCTGTGACTGCCTGGGTCCTGGTGGTGATGTGGGCGCCGACTTGGTCACCTGTGACTCCGGGAGCGTGTCGTCCTCGACTTCATCGCCCCCGAGTGGAACCAGTGGGAGGACGGATCCTCCTGGGGCGGGGGCTGTGGTGAGGTGCGCTGGGGGGAGGGGGAGTGGCGCAGAGGCAACCGGAGGGGGGGTGTGTCGGGTGGTGGGACGTTGGTGGGGATCCAGCGGGTGCCAGGTCCCCAGAGGGAGACTGTGTCCTGGCGCCCGTCGGGGTGCGTCACGTAGGCGTACTGTGGGTTTGCGCGCAGTAGTTGGACTCTTTCGACCAATGGGTCTGACTTATGGGTCTGCACGTGTTTGCGAAGGGGAACGGGTCCAGGAGCTGCCAGCCATGTTGGGAGCGAAACCCCGGAGCTGAACTTCCTGGGGAAGGCAAAGAGGCGTTCATGGGGGGTTTCATTAGTTGCAGTGCAGAGGAGCGATCAGATGGAGTGGAGCGCGTCGGGGAGGACATCCTGCCAGCGGGAGACCGGGAGATTCTTAGACCGTAGGGCCAGCAGGACGGCCTTCCAGACCATCCCATTCTCCCTCTCCACCTGCCCATTTCCCCGGGGGGTTGTAGCTGGTTGTCCTGCTCGAGGCAACGCCCTTGCTGAGCAGGAACTTTCGCAGCTCATCGCTCATAAAGGAGGATCCCCGATCGCTGTGGACGAAAGCGGGGAAACCGAACAGGGCGAAGGTGCTGTGGAGTGCTTTAATGACTGGCAGAAGTCATATCGGGGCATGGGATGGCGAAGGGAAACCTAGAATACTCGTCGACCACATTCAGAAAGTACGTGATTCGGTCGGTGGAGGGGAGGGGCCCTTTGAAGTCCATGCTGAGGCGCTCAAAGGGGCGGGAGGCCTTCACTAGGTGCGCTTGATCTGGCCGGTAGAAGTGCGGTTTGCACTCCGCGCAGACCTGGCAGTCTCTGGTGACAGTCCTGACATCCTCAATGGAGTAGGGCAGGTTGCGGGCCTTGATGAAATGGAAGAACCGAGTGAACCCCGGGTGACAGAGGCCATCGAGTAAAGCCCAGAGTTGGTTCACTTGTGCGCTGGCACATGTACCTCAGAATAGGGCATCTAGGGGCTCATTGAGCTTACCGGGGCAATACAAAATCTCGTAATTATAGGTGGAGAGCTCGAACCTCCGCCTCAAGATCTTATCGTTTTTGATCTTTCCCTGCTGTGTATTATTGAGCATGAAGGCAACCGACCATTGGTCAGTGAGGAGAGTGAATCTCCTGCCGGCCAGGTAATGCCTCCAATGCCTCACAGCTTCCACAATGGCTTGGGCCTCCTTTTCGACAGAGGAGTGCCGAATTTTGGAGGCATGGAGGGTGCGGGAAAATAATGCCACGGGCCTGCCTGCCTGGCTGAGGGTGGAGGGCAGAGCTATGTCCGATGCATCGCTCTCGACCTGAAAGGGGAGGGACTCGTCGACCGCATGCACCGTGGCCTTGGCGATGTCTGCCTTGATGCGGTTGAAGGCCTGGCGGGCCTCAGCCGTCAGGGGAAAGACTGTGGACTGAATGAGTGGGCGGGCCTTGTCCGCATAGTTAGGGACCCACTGGGCGTAATAGGAGAAGAACCCCAGGGATTTACCCATGTACCTCTAGTACAGGAGTCTTACCATACTACATCTAATATACATCTAATATGGTTAGTGGTGACTACCACACATTGGAATGACAAAAACAACATATGAGAATACTTTTGTGACTCCTGAACTCTGCACTGGACATCACATGTGCCATAACTTCCTGTTTCCCCTCGTTAACACTGTCCAATTTAACGAGATTCTGGGGCATTCCACCCTCTTTTTCACACACCCCGCCCCACTGCCGCCACCCTCCTGCCTTACCCAGACTGATGGGCAGAAAAAAAGGATCTTTGGAGATCGGAGGCAGGCCTCAATTGCTGCCAGATATCTGGCCAAGGGAGAGGGAAGGAGGGAATTAAAATGAGACCTTCCTTCCAGTTTTCAATAAGGCGGAAGACCAGAAACAGTTCTTGAATGTCTGTGATGAACCGGCGATAATTGGTATTGGAGACAGAAGCCCTCAAGTATTTAAGAGGCAACTTAGAGGGAACATAGGTTTCTAGAGATTGTGTTAATGAACCAAATAGCCTCTGTTACCTGCATTTACCTAACAAATTTTCAGTAATTATAGCTTGGCATTAATCAAAGAACAATACAGTACAGGAACAGTCCCTTTCGGCCCTCCAAGGTGTATCAGTCATGATACCAACCTTTGCCAAAACCCTCAGCAATTCCTTGTGCTGTATCCCTCTATACCCACCTATCCATGTATTTGTCGAGATGCCTTTTGAACGCCGTTAATGTATCTGGTTCCATAACCTCCACTGGCCACACGTTCCAGGCACTCACCACCCTCTGCGTAAAAAACCTGCCTCGCACATCTCCTCTAAACTTTGTCCTACGAACCTTAAACTTATGCTCCCTGGTGACTGACCCCTCCACCCTGGGAAAGAGTGCCTGCCCATCAACTCTATCCATGCCCCTCATAATCAGGTTACCCATCAACCTCCGTCTTTCTAATGAAAACATTAAACTAATGCTTAGATTTTGTTTGTGGCCAACATGGATCCGTCGACTCTGCTGACTATTTCTAGGCTTGTCAATAATTTACAGCAGCGATCTGGAAAAGTGATTCCAGCAGACAACCTTAATCACTGGAGGTGCAGAATCACAGGGTCATCCCTTAAGGGCGGCATGGTGTTGCTCCACAGCTCCCGGGTCCCAGGTTCGATTCCTGGCTTGGGTCATTGTCTGCACGTTCTCCCCGCATCTGCGTGGGTTTCCCCCAGTGCTCCGGTTTCCTCCCACGAGTCCCAAAAGACGTGCTGTTAGGTGAATTGGACATTCTGAATTCTCCCTGTGTACCTGAACAGGCGCCGGAATGTAGTGACTAGGGGCTTTTCACAGTAACTTCATTGCAGTGTTAATGTAAGCCTACTTGTGACAATAAAGATCATTATTGTTATTATACAACACTGCATCCTCCATCTGTAAACAAGCTTCAGCATAATGACTTACCTCATGTTTCCAACCAGATTCAAACTCGCTGGTGACAAAGAGACTGCAACAATTTAATTTATTATTGTAAATATGGTCAACGAGGAGGAGAAGCAGCAGGCTGTGGATTAAAGTTTGATGCGAGGCAGAGCTGTCTGTATGATAGTCAATTCTATGTTTTAGCTTGGCTGAAGGGTAACATTGCCAAATAATTGACTCAATGAAATTAATTTATAGCCACCAAATGACCCATTGCCACAGAATTGATTTGTTGTCACAGAAGTGACCCAATTTTTGCAGAATGACAGCTTTAGCCCTAGTGTGTCTTCTCAACCTGTGATGAATGATGGAAACTTGCTTCATTGATGACTTTTTAATTGAGTGCCGATTGATGAGAAGGAGCAGGTTTACATCTAATGAGTTGTCTGGGAAATCTAAGCCACCCATCCCTTTCAGATGCCAATAGGATGTCTGTAGGTTCCAGGGTTTTGAGCATTTTTATTTTCAAGTTTACACAATCTTAGTTTCTCACCATACCTTTCTTTCTTTTTCCTCCTTTTTATTACTTCTGGATTGTTTGTCACAGAGATGTGCCCAGGAATTCACTTCTGCTGTTTTGCCTTTGCAGACCCCCAGAGGCCTTTGTCTCAATCCAGCTCGAGAAACTAGGTCCTCGCGACATGATGCTGAATCAGTTCATAAGTAAGAAGCGTACCGCGGGGCCCATCATGAAAAACCACGTGAGTATCGCCATTTTCTGTGGAGGACTGACGAGAGTAAGGGGGCAGAAAGCTGAAGGCGGGTGTTAAAGGCTGCGGTGTCCCCATTCAACCTTCTACTGATGAACTATACGCAGCCTCCAGGATTTAATGTGGCAGAGAGCAACAGATGGCTAGCTGGGATGTTTAGTTATTCCCAAGATGGTGCCAGTTTCCATTAGCCTCAGTGGTAGTATTACTTATGAAGATAACAGGTTGCAAGCCAATAAGGAGCCAACATCTGTCGAAACCATCTGTTATCTTGTTCAGTGTGTGCAGATTAATATTTGATTATGTTTCAGTTTGTGCACAATGTCCCTCAGATCTTAACTCAGCTAGCTTGAACCCTCTGGGTTTTACACTTCAGAAGGAAGCCATTTGGCCGATTATGTCTTTGCTGGATTTTTGCTCGAGCAATCCAGAACTAATCCCACTGCCTCACGGCTCCCTTTCCAATTGCCTTGTGTGGCTTCTTGATTCAAATATTTCTCCAATTTTCATTTTTAAAAATGTAATATTCTCTACTCCCTGTGACGCAAACATGGGGTGGAATTTTAACAGAATTTGGGAAAGTGTCAGGTTCAGACTGAAAACTGAGGTATAACTTTCCTGCAGAGTCCAATTTTCTCCCCAGATCCTGAGAAAATGAGTGGGCAATGTTTACACCATCACTCAGGCAGGGCGGGGCCGGATAGAGCTGGCAACTGGCTCCACAGAGATCGGGAAGCCCGATCACCAATGAAACCCAACAGCCCCCAGCACAGAGGTATCTGGGGGCTCACCCCCCTCCCCCCCCCCCCCATGGACAATCAGCAGCTTCACCCCCCCCCCAACACCTCACCACTGGAAAGGTATCACTGGCATTCCCCCCCCCACCGTGTCCACATTCCCCCGCTCCCTATTGCCTGCAAGATTCCACCCTTAGAGACCAGACCCCTCCCCCACCACACATTAATGGAACCCCCATGAGGCTCCCATGAGGGCCTGTCCCTGGAAGAGCCCAGGCACAGGTTGGCACTGCCACGTTGGCATTGCCAGGGCGAAGTGCCAGGGCACTGCCCAGGAAAGCTGCATTGTCTCATATTCAATCCACATGTGCCGTGAAATTCTTTGCTTCAAGGCGGCAGCTCAGAATTGTACAGAAAAGGTAAACAGCTCTTTCTTCAGGTGAATCATTCATTTCCTTCTCTTCCAAGAAGAAACATCTAACAGTTACCCAAGTCTACACATTGGTATGGCTTCCGCAATTGCAAATGAGCAACTGATGCAGTACATGCCTCTTATGACCCATTTGTGCGTTGTGTATAGTTTCATGAACAATCATTTCCTCCGGGGCATTGATGTCAAAAAAATGAGAGCACGTTTAGCTATGTTCAAAATGACATTTCCCCTTTGATGATACAGCAGCTGAGTGCTGAGTGTGAGAGCAATGCGATACTTTGAAAAAACACCTTTGGCCGAAGCCTTCCGAAATGAGCCTTGCCCGGCATAGATCACACCTTTTTCTTTCCCTTCCATCTCATTTCTAACTTCTCCCTCTCCGACCGGGGCTGGTTTAGTTGGCTGGACAGCTGGTTCATTATGAAGAGCGAGGCCAGCAGCAAGGGTTCAATTCCCGGACTGGCTGAAGTTATTTACCTGAAGTTATAATACCTTGCCCCTTGCCTGAGATATGGTGATTCCTGCAGCCGCCTATAACTGCTCCACCCTCTGCCACCCCCCCGCCCGCCATCACATCCCACCCACAAAGAAGCACATGGAGCGAAATCCTCTGACCCCCAGAGGATCCCCAGGGTCGGAGAATCGCCCGGGGCCGGCGAAAATCCCGCCCCCGCCGTGGGCGGAACTCTCGCCACCCGGGAAAACCCCCCTACCGCGCATGCGCCGGTAGTGATGTCAGCGGCCGCTGACACACCGGCGCATACGCGAACCGGCGAAGGCCTTTTAGCCAGCCCCGACGCCGGGTGGCTGGTGTCAAAGGCTGTTGGAGCCGGTTTTGGCACCAGTCGGTGTGGCGCCAACCACTGCGGCGCGGGCCTAGCCCCTAAAGGTGCGGAGAATTCCACACCTTTGGGGAGGCCCGACGCCGGAGTGGTTGGCGCCACTCCGCTACGCCGGGACCCCCCCGCCCCGACGGGTAGGGGAGAATCCCGGCCGTGATTTCTCTCTCTCCAGCAGCGATACCAACACTCCCACTGTGCATATATAATTGGAGAAAAGACAATGGGTGTGATCTGAACGGGAGTGCGACCTGGCCAGTAGATCCCAGGAGAGGTCCCCCGTGGGCTTCCCGGCAGCTAGTGCGCCTCGTGAGATCTATCCAGGTCTCGCAAGGCGTCACGATCACTATGGACGTGACCAAGCCTCATGCATCTGAGTGGATTTTGAACCCACTTAGGAGTGCTCACCCGGGACCTGCCAAGTTCCCAGCATCTAACGACCTTTCCAGGGAGTCCCCAGCTGAACGGCACCCTGTGGCCTCCTGGGCCATTGGAGGCCCCTGAGTGGTCAGGGATAGGACAGGGTGCACCCCTGGCTCTCCCCCTAGAACATGGACACAGCCTAACTGGCACCCTGGCACTGCTAAGATGCCCGGATGGCACTGCAGAGGGCAGCATGGTAGCACAAGTGACTAGCACTGTGGCTTCACAGTGCCAGGGTCCCAGGTTCAATTCCCTGCTGGGTCACTGTCTGTACGGAGTCTGCACGTTCTCCCCGTGCCTGCGTGTGTTTCCTCCGGGTGCTCCGGTTTCCTCCCACAGTCCAAAGACATGCAGGTTAGGTGGATGGGCCTTGCTAAATTGCCCTTAGTGTCCAAAATGCCCTTAGTGAATGGCCTCCTTCTGCACTGTATGTTCTGTATTGGAATCCGAGCCGGCAAGAGCACAGCCAGGGTCGCTGTGCCAGGGTGCCCAGGTGCCAAGCTGGCCCTGACAAGGGCCAGGGCCTGAGGGAGCCGTAACCATGAAAACATGGTAGAGCGGGGTATGAAGGCTGGAGTGAGTGAAGAGCGGGGGTCCTGGAAGGGGGGGAACCTGAAAAGGGACATGGGAAAGCCTGGAAAGGGGGCTCCTCCGTGACCCCATAGCAGAGTGTCATCACTTGGGGAGGTGTGGGATAATGCCCATACGTGTGGGGGGGTGACATTGCCCATGGGTAGGAGGTGTGGGGGACCCACAAGCTCACTTTCAAAATGGTGGCCCGAAGTCTGACGAGCCGGTCTGTCCAGTGAGTTCAGCTCACCAGTGATTAAAATAATTCTAATTGTGGGCGTGACGAGGGGAACTCCACAGGGCCCAAAAAAGTGACGAGATGTGGTTGGACAGCGGTGCGGAATGCTCTGACAGAGCTGGCGGGAAACGCCCAGCAAAGTTCGCCACAATTGACACTTAGAAACCTTTCGGTTACATCGCGCCCAGTGGGTTAGCAGAAAGGTCAGGTGAATGGGCCAAAGTGCTGCCATGTTGCCAACTTACCAATCAGTTGGTCCAGTAATAGTAACAAGTGGATAGCACTGTGGCTTCACAGCGCCAGGGTCCCAGGTTCAATTCCCCACTGGGTAGTCATTACAGAACTGAACAAAAATACGCTCAGTTGAGAAATAAAGGACCAGAGGGAGGAACCTTACCCCCATTCTCCATCTGACCTCCCTGGTCAAAAAGCCTAGTGGGTAAAAGTGTAACGAGTGGTAACCCGAGGAGGAAGGAAACATGGCAAGCCCCATAAAACCAGGACAGCTTCAAAAGCATTTTACAAAAAATCTGGCATAGGTGAGGAGGATTAGAAGAACATGACTACAATTTATATGGTTGTCGCTTGAAAAGATTCCTTGTCTTTGCAGGAGGAAGTGGAGAAAATCAAAAGACACTTAATCGTTGCCTACTGCCGCAAGTATACTTACCCCCTTTAAGCTTGTTTAGTAGCGAGTATGCTGATCTTCCTGATCTCCTGTGGTTCAGTAGCTTTGTTAAGTTAAATCTGTTTATTATTTTGAAAGAAGGCATATTTCCAGTCCTTATTTGGATTGATATTTTCAAATGATCAAATGACCTCATGATGTACCACACACTCCTCTGTGTTCAGCTGTACATCACAGTTCAATGGAAATGTTCCTTTTCTTTAAAAAGTATTTTAATTAAGGTTTTGCAGAATTTTTCATAATAAAACAGTAGTATCAATAATAACAAAACAAACTAGAGTGAACATTAACATAGTGTAAAAAGAGAATATACAATAACAATTAAATAGACATTACCACACACGATTCAGTCTTCCCACACCATCCCAATGAAGCACTCACCGCGCCCCCCCCCCCCCCCAAGATTGCTGCTGCTGCTGACATTTTAATTTTCCCCGAGAAAGTTGACGAACGGCTGCCACCTCCGAGAGAACCCTAGCTTAGACCCTCTTAAGGCAAACTTTATTTTCTCGCGGTTGAGAAACCCAGCCATGTCGTTAGCCCAAGTTCCACACTCGGGGACTTTGAATCCCTCCACATTAATAAAATCCGTCTCCGGGCTACTAGGGAGGCAAAGGTCAAGACGTCGGCATCTTTCGCCCCCTGAACTCCCGGGTCTTCTGACACTCCAAAGATCGCTATCTCTGGACTCGGCACCACCCGTGTGTTAAGCACCTTGGACATTGCCCTCGCGAATCCTTGCCAGAACACTCTAAGCTCCGGGCATGTCCAAAACATGTGGACATGGTTTGCAGGGCTGCCCTTGCACCTCATACAACTGCTCATTCTCGCTGCCGTCATGTGTGCCCGGTGGACCACCTTAAATTGAATTAGACTGAGCCTGGCACATGATGAGGAGGAATTAACCCTGCCCAGGACCTCTGCCCACAGACCCGCTTCCACCTCCTCACCTAGCTCCTTCTCCCACTTGCCCTTGAGCTCCTCCACCGGGGTTTCCTCCGCATCCTGTAGTTCCTGGTAGATATCCGACACCTTCCCCTCCCCCACCCAGGTGCCGGAGACCACCCTGTCCTGTATCCTCCGTGGCGGCAGCGTCGGAAAGGCCACTACCTGTTTTTTCAGGAAGGCTCGTACTTGCAGATATTTAAAGGCGTTTCCTGGTGGCAGATTAAATTTGTCCTCTTGCGCCTTCAAACTGGGAAAGCTTCCATCTAGGAACAGATCTCCCATCCTTCTGATGCCTGCCCTTTGCCAGCTCTGGAACCCACCATCCATCCTACCCGGGACAAACCTGTGGTTGTTGCATATCGGGGTCCAGACCGATGCTCCCTACACCCTCTTGTACCTCCTCCACTGTCCCTATATCCTCAGTGTCGCCACCACCACCGGACTTGTGGAGTAACGGGTCGGCGAGAACGGCTAAGGAGCCATTATCAAAGCTTCCAGACTAGTACCTTTGCATGACGCCACCTCCAGCTGCTCCCACACCGCCCCCAATGGAAATGTTCCTGTTAGTCAAATCAGTTCAATGCTAATGGCGAGCGATTTTCATACCTTTCCACAACTCCGGTTTTAAGCCACTTTATTTAAAATTACCCCATGCTCAATGTTCTCTGTATCCTATTTATTTCCTTTATTCTCCCAGGTATGTGTCCATACATCTTACATTCTGTAAAAAAAGCACAACAAATGTGTTTTTTCCCATTTCTTCCCTTTCATTGTGCCTTTCCAGCTTCTGCTGCCAAGAGTTTGACCAGGGCGATCTGTTCCACATTTGCTTTTTTTTGGCTGATTGAGGCTCAGCAAAACAGCCAGAAGTGTACGTCACACCTGCTCCCACACCCGTCTGCCAAAATGCCCAGCTCCCACTCAGTCGCTGACCCCCTGTGTAACGGCACCATGAATCAAGGGTGTGTGTTTGCTGTGGTTGGCAGCATTCCAGCCTCTATCAGGTGGCTCAGGGTTGAGCTTATCACATGTGGCTGTGGTGCACCACAATGCAGCACTGAGGGATGCGCTGCATTGTGGAGTCAAGATGCGCTGTTCTTCAGAAGGGATGGTGAATTAACATGCCATCTGCCTGTTCTGGTAGTTTATTTTGATGTTCCCCAGAAGTGAAAACAAAACAGTAAAATGAGGAAATACGAATACTGGTCGGAACTGTTTAGTCCTTCTCCCATGGCACAAGACTTAGAAAAACAGGAAGTACTTCGAGATCTGGTTCAAAAATCCTCCTTTACTTAATCTATTCTCACTGGTCAGTCATGTCGATAGTCCCACTGGAAGCTCCCCACTCTAATTGTTGATCCTCTTTCCTAGCTTATTATTTAAACCAAATCTTGGTGGTGATCATCCTTGAATTCCTGTTTGACCGTTAAAATTAAGCCACCACATCCTGTGGTGATATGCCTATGGACTTATCATAGTTGGATGGTATGAGACCTCCAACCAGCAGGTGGCGGTACAGACTCACCATGCGGTCTCAAGACCAAGGTCATGTGACCTGGGACCTGTATATAAAGAGAGGCACATTCGGCCATTGACAGAACAAGATATAGAGGGTAATACGATGGACATGTAATTGGTAGGCAGAAGGTGTAAGTTCCAGAGGAGTAGCAAGACTCCATGATAACATGCTCTGTATCAGATTGCCGTCCTGCCGCACGAGACACAATAAAAGGATCTTGATTTGGACAGATCAAAGTTTTTGGTGAGTTCTTCATACTAGTACAAGGGACCAAACACAACACATCCCACTATCACGAAGATGCTCTGCTTTCACCTCCATAGCGTCACCGGCCTGCAGTCCAACCTCACCCCATCAATGTTAAAACTCTCACCCACACCCTGGAAAACTCCAGGCTCCATTTCTCTCAGGTTGAAACTGGACAAAGAAGGTCTGGTTCTCAGCGTTGGATTAGCTTTATTTTTAATGATCGTTGCACTCACAGAGTGTGCAGGTCGTTTTGCCCTTGCAGCCTGGTTTTAGACTGGGGAACAAATGGCCATCCAAAGTAATTGATGATGTAAACAATAGTTTAATCAGATGAATCATTTAAACGTTTAGCTTTCTCTAAAATATTTTGCTCTGAGCTCTTTCCAGGCTTGCAATAAAGAAATTTACCACAGGCAGCAGTGACCAATAGAACATGATCTTTGGTTTGATTGCCTCAGGTTTAATGAGCGTGTGTCAGGGTGCTCGCTACGAGGACAAATCATCGCACACTACTGTAGCCTGCTGCGTTTACTGCAAGACTTTCCCACAGCCCAAAAGACATATTTTGTGTTAGGCCAACCTCAAGAAAAGAAGGGAGAGCGAGACTCTGAGCTGGGTCTGATTTCTGATCCAAGGTCAGTGCCTCTTTAATGCTGCATGTTCTTTTTGCATCTCACATTGAAAAACTGGTACTGAAACACTGACGGGTATTTATGAGCAAAGAGTTTATTTTGACGTACCGCCTCTACTGAAGGCTGGCGACCTGGTCCACAAGTGGTAGTTTTCACTTGCGGGATTAGGCAACAAGGCTGACTGGGCTATTTGACTAAGGGAGAACCACAATCAGGCCAATCTTAACATTCATGCACTTGCAATTTACGGTAATGTCGGATGTGTGGTGATGTGCATCACTGTAAATACACAAGGGGTTAATGTAAATACATGTAGACTAGCTAGACACTAGAGGGAGCACCAGAGACATGACACACAGACACTCAACCAATAGAACAGTTAGATAGGACACGACCAATGGGCATTCACGATACACACAGAGGTGGCACGACCACAGGAGGGCATTACACCAGCCCATATATAAAGGACACAACACACATGATCCTCCTCTTTCCAGTGGAGACAGTCAGTGAGTACAGACACAGGGTTGATTCAATATCACTCCCACCACGTGGATTGTAGCAGACTGGTTAGTCAGTCTGAGTAGCTATAGAAGGATTAACAGTAGTGGCGAACCCGAGTAGGAGAAGTGTAAATAGTTTAATAAACGTGTTGAAGTTATCTCCACGTCTGAACCTACCTTTGTCAAGTGCACCACAAGGAAGCCGCTTATGCTACGCCTAGGGCATAACAAGACAGGAGGGACCTTAAATGGTTCGCACCGCCTCTAAAATAATAGGAAGAGGATCACCACATGGACAAGTTAACAATCATTTCTAGGCTCAATTGTCAATGCTTAATTCTCAATTTAAATGGTCACTTAAACTGCACCACATTATGTTCATTCATTGTACTTCAGGTACTTGAATTTATATTCCATCCCTAGGTTTTTCCTACTGCACACCATACCTTGACTGAGGGTTTATGACTTGAGGGCAATATTTCGTACGTCATGGCATTTTAACATGCACATTTTGCAGTCTGTATGGAGCAGTTCCAGAAATGAACCATTTTGCCAACAATATTGCTCGAGATGCATTGTAGGTGGAGAGATTCTATTCACAATGCTCTGCTGAGCAGTTGTGCAGGCCAGACCCAGCCTTGATCCCATTCTGTGCTGAGGAAGCTGATCTTGGTTGGGGTGGCCTTTTGGCCTGTATGGTTGGCCTACATCAAAACACAAGTACATAAACACACAATAGGAGCAGGAGTAGGCCATTCGACCCACCTTTCAAGAAGATGACCTGATTGTGGCCTTAGCTCACTTACCCAGCTTCTCTCACAGTTGAATTGCCATGGTGTGCCATATTTGTCTATAGTTACTGCCTCTGTGATTTCTTTTCTTGTTATCCTGCATCCCCCAGGTTGGAGAATCACTTCCTACCTCGATGCTTAGCATCTCCATTTTCAATATAGTGTTTGTTTTATTCTGAGAAAAACTGAGCAATGAGCAAAGGTAATAATTGTTGAAAAAAAGAGAACTGGGCTGAATCTTTCGGCCATCACGAATAGCCAACCAGCATGAAACATGCGCTCTGAAAAGCTGGGTGTTGCTGGGGAGGGCGGGTGCCAGGAGACATGATGGGATCGACCCCAGAATACTGAAGGAGGCTAGAGAGGAAATTGCTGAGGCCTTGACAGAAATCTTTGGATCATCACTGTCTTCAGCTGATGTCCCGGAGGACTGGAGAATAGCCAATGTCGTTCCTTTGTTTAAGAAGGGTAGCAAGGATAATCCAGGGAACTACAGGCCAGTGAGCCTTACACCAGTGGTAGGGAAATTACTGGAGAGAATTCTTCGAGACAGGATCTACTCCCATTTGGAAGCAAATGGACGTTATTAGCGGGAGGCAGCATGGTTTTGTGAAGGGGAGGTCGTGTCTCACTAACTTGATAGAGTTTTTCGAAGATGTCACAAAGATAATTGATGCAGGTAGGGCAGTGGATGTTGTCTATATGGACTTCAGTAAGGCCTTTGACAAGGTCCCTCATGGCAGACTGGTACAAAAGGTGAAGTCACACGGGATCAGGGGTGAGCTGGCAAGATGAACACAGAACTGGCTAGGTCATAGAAGGCAGAGAGTAGCAATGGAAGGGTGCTTTTCTGATTGGAGGGCTATATACATGAATACGATGGGAATAGAGGGATACGGACCCGGGGAGTTTAGAAGATTTTAGTTTAGACAGGCAGCATGGTCGGCAGAGGCTTGGAGGGCCAAGGTCCTGTTCCTGTGCTGTATTTTTCTTTGTTCTTTTGTCTTTGAGACCTGATGATGCAGGCAGGCATTTCGAAGGAGGTGGTTCAGGGAGCTGCAATATTATTCCAATGATATTTGCACGAAAGAAATGCTGCAAACTCTCTACCATGCAGAATCAAGCAACTGGCAGCTTAACACACAGGCCATGATTTTGGGGCTGTTCTAGCCATGAGCATAACCCCCATAATGGCTGCTAAATCCCACGAGAGGCTAAAATGGGATTTGCAGCAGCGAGATCTTCCCGGCCCCTATAATCAGGTTGACCCCATGAAGGCTGTGAGCCTGATTAGCATACTTTATATTAAATTTGTGTTTCATTATTGGGCTTAATGGGCAGCACGGTGGCACAGTGGCTAGCACTGGTCCCTCACGGCACCGAGGTCCCAGGTTCAATCCCGGCCCTGTGTCACTGTCTGTGTGGAGTTTGCACTTTCTCCCCGTGTTTGCGTGGGTTTTGCCCCCACTAGCCAAAAAGATGTGCAGGGTAGGTGGATTGGCCACGCTAAATTGCCCCTTAATTGGAAAAATTTAATTGGATACTCTAAATTTATAAAAAAATTAAATTAAAAAAATTATTGGGCTTAATGCTGCTGCTTCCGCCCTCAACTTATCGTCCCACCCAACCAGCGTCACGTCACACCGGTGTGAGTCACTACCGGTTTTCAAAAGTGAAAACCAGTCGTGATGACCACACTGGAGGCACACTTAGATGTATAGCCCCAAGATGGTGAGGGAAATGGACAGGGCATTGCCCCCTGGCACCCTACAGTTCCAACTTGACAGTCGATTAGGTATGGTGGGGGATGTGTGCCCCACTGGCTGTGAGGGGGGCGGCCCGATGCCTTGGGGAGGGGGGCATGATTGAGTTCCCCAATGCCTGGGGTGGGGGGGGGGGGGCGGAGAGTTCGATGCCTGTGAGGGGAATGTCCCAATGCTTGAGTGGAGGGGTTGCCCCAATGTTAACGTGGTGGTGGAATTTTCCCGTGCTTGTGGGTGGCCCTCAGTGTCTTTCAGGGTGGGGTGGGGGGAGGCGTATAATCCCAGCGCAGATTGGGGCACCCTCTATTGATGGCAGGTCCCGCCCCACCTGAGTGACGGTGCAAACCCAAACCCCAGATTCTCTGTTCACCGACAGCGTGAAAATCTGGAGTGGAAACTCGGCTGTGCTTTTGTGACATACTCGCCAGTATGAACCGGTCTGAACCAGATCCTCTGACAAACTTTGGGAAAATGCTGCCCACGCTACCTCAGCCCTCAGATAATAGTGAAAAAACGTGACCGATTTCTGGTTGATTGGCCCGTGTGCCAAGCGTAAAAACACATGGACCACATAAAATTAGGGCCAATTGCATGGTTAATGGGCTAAATTTCCCTTTCAATTGGGTAGAATTCTGACTCTCGCATGTGCCTGACTTTCCAAAGATCGCGTGAGGGCGCCATGACATATGGACATGCGCCTGATGTCTTGTGCAATTTCACGTGTGTTCAGGTTGGGCTTTTGCCTACCCAAGCGAGATTGATAAAATTCAGCCCTTACTGTCGATCTTTTCGTCCTACGCTCACCAGCACAGATATAAGGATGCCAAGGTCAGGATTTTCCAGCCCTGGAGCGGTAGGTCCCACCGCAGCGGATGCAGTGGGCCATTCCAAATTCCATTCACTTCAGGTGGATTCTGGGAGGGCTGGAACATTGCGGCCCAAATCCCAAAGAAATTTGGTGTTCTTACATCTCTAAAGATAAGCGCTAGATAAAATGCAATAATGTGCACAGCCTAACATGAAGGCCAAATGTGGTCAATTCCCTGCAGATGTTGGAGATCCGAGATCTCAGATGGTACAACAGAGTACAAGTTTGACATGACTTTATAATGATTCTGCATCAACAAGTGTTTCTATTTAATTCAGGAAACTCCATCAACGTCCTCGCAGTTTATTGTCTGCAGATGGAAGAACATTCCTTAATTTGTGGTTCATTCCTCATTATTCTGAAGTGCTTATTATGTTTAAAACCCTGGAGGAAAAGGTTTGTTTTCTTTTAAATAATATTTTTCTGTGGCATTGGACCTCATATCTGAAATACATTATAAATACAATTATGGCAATATATTTGGTCTTCCTTTCGGAGATTCTGGGTTTCAAGTTGTTTTAAATGATCTACTTTTGAATTCATAGTGGGTATGATCTACCTGAATGGGGACAGAGCAGCAAGAATCACCCCACACGCTAATGCCTATCCGGATAGATCGAGGGCCTCTCTCGCCAGAATTCCTCAGTGCAGTGAGAGACCAGGAGCGGGATTCTCCCCTACCCGGCGGGGTGGGGGGTCCCAGCGTAGCTGCCCGGCCAACCACTCCGGCGTCAGGCCTCCCAAAGGTGTGGAATTCTCCGCACCTTTAGGGGCTAGGCCAGTGGCGGAGTGGTTTCCGCCATGCTGACTGGCGCCAACGGCCTTTGGTGGCCGCCGTCCGGGCTGGCAGAAAGGCCTTCGCGGGTCCGCGCATGCGCCGGTGCGTCAGTGGCCGCTGATGTCACGACCAGCGCATGCGCGGTAGGGGTGTCTCTTCCGCCTCCACCATGGTGGCGGCCGTGGCGGCGGCAGAAGAAAAAGAGTGCCCCCACGGCACAGGCCCGCCCGCCGATCGGTGGGCCCCGATCGCGGGCCAAGCCACCGTGGGGGCACCCCCCGGGGTCCGATCCGCCCGCGCCCCCCCCAGGACCCAGGTGGCTCTACCAGGATGGCAGTGTCATGATGCCCAGATAGCACCAGCAGTGCCAGGGTACCACACTGTACAGAGGGCATGCGCCTGGGGGCCTTCAATCCCCTGGGAGACACCCATGAATGTCTTTCTGTCTGGTCCCCGTTTTTGGAGACCAGTGTTGAACAGTACTCATCCAAGGTCGCCAAGGCAATGGGGTTAGATCCCATGCCTTGGTTAGATCTCAGGAACGCATACAGTAATAGAGTGAGACTAGCTGTCTAACTCTAATATGCAGATTTGCCAGAAAGTGATCGTGCCCACAATGGACAGGATTCACATTGCAACGTCTGGCGAGATCGGGTTAGATCTCACGAGGCGTGGCGAGCCAGATTGGTCCCAGAAGTGGGACCGCCCGTCATCTACCGGCCATGTTGTGCGCTCGCACTGCCTTTCGGGCACAATGCGACCAGTAGATCCCGCCCAGTATTTACCTTTCATTCTATTTCCATTTTATTAACTTGGGCCCTAATCTCTAAGCTCCAGTGCAGTGTAACTGGGAAAGATGCACTGGGAAACTTCCTGCCTTCCAGAGGGTCCCAGGTAAGTATCACGGAATTGCCTTCCACTGGGCAATTTCCCTGCACTGGGAACCATCCAAAATTCCATTTAAATTGCAATCTTCGGAGGGTTCCGATTGTTACCCTGAAAAAGTTGGAAGAATTAATTCCACTCCTGGACAACTATTGTACAGACACACGCCAAACCCCTCACCGGACTCCTCCCATCCCCCAACTATCACCAAGGGACTCCTTCTACTCCTGACTAATATCCTCAGGACACTCCCTAACCCTCAGGCACACCCCCCTCCCCCAAACCGTACGGGACCCCTCCCACCCCACCCAGGTACTCCACCAGCCGCCAACTACCTCTCCAGGTCCCTCCCCCCCCGGCAACTGTCCGACTCTCCTCTCCCCCATCGGCTGTCCGACAGATATCACATTCATTCACTGGATGATGATGGTTTAGCCCTCCTTATTTCAGTGATTCCATTTCTGGCCTATAGAGGGCACCTTACCATACCTTCACACCATTCACAATAATCCCAAGAACTGCTTCAGTGAACTGTGTTTTTCAAGATCTGTTTACTATTCCTTTTGACCATTTAGTTTTGAAATTTGTCCATAGAATCCCTATAGTGCGAAAGGAGGCCATTTGGCCCATCAGGTCTGCACCGACCCTCTGAAAAAGCATTCTACCTGGGCCCGCTCACCTGCTCTATCCCCGTAACTCCATGGCCAACCCATCTAACCTCTACGTCTTTGGACAATAAGGGGAAATTTTAGCAATGCTAATCCACCTAACCTACCCATCTTTGTGACTGTGGGAGGAATCCAGAGCACCCGGAGGAAACCCACGCAGACACGGGGAGAACATGCAGACTCCGCACAGACAGTCGCCCAAGGTCGGAATTGAACCCAGGTCCCTGTCACTGTGAGGCAGCAGTGCTAACTGCTGAACATTTTTTGTGCCTAAAATCTAATGAAATTCTCCTTTTAAGCGAAGGATCATTGGATGAACATCACTGAGGTGAAATATTAGGATAATTGAATTGGGATGACTCTTTGTGGAATTCGGATATTGTCTGCTAAAAGTTTGACTTGTTTTGATTCTTTCGGCCTCTCAGGTTTGTCAGAGAGCCTTGTACCAGACTCTTGAGATTGTAGCAGCACTTCATGATATTTTCGCATACTTGTGCTGCTTTGCACGGCTTGGAAACTCTCCTCCGATTGGTTCTCAGAAAGTGCAGCCACTGACAGCAGAGTGGGGAGGCCTCGAAGGCATTGGTAAGCCACAAAAAGAGAAAACAAAAAAAGGTTTGTTGAGACTTTGTTAGGTGTTGCTCAGAAGGAAGTCACCCAGAATGTCGGGTCTGTCAGTGAAATGAGAAGAAAACACTCATAAAACACCTTCATAGCAGAAAAACACTCTAAGGTGCTTCAAAAAGGAATAATTGAAATAAACTCTGGCACCAAGTCAGAGATATCTGGGAGGGTGATCAATGTAGCTTGAGCAAAATGGTGGGTTTCAAGGTAAGAGAGGTGGTGGAAGAGTTTAGAGAGGGAAGGCCACTATTTCGGGCCTTGCCATCTGAAGGCGCAACTACCAGTGGTCATGTGAAAGAAGTGAAAGGATGCACAACAAACCAAAATCAAAGGAACTGGAAGTTCAGAAGGAAAGCGCTGGAGGTCCGGAGGATGTTACAATGGGAGGGAGAAGCAATGTGCGGTAGTCACCACTGATGTATTATATTGTATATATAGGTTTTATGGTAAGACCCCTGTACTACAGGTACGGGGGTAGATCCCTGCCTCCTGGCTCCACCCAGTAGGCGGAGTATAAATATGTGTGCTCTCCGTACAGCAGCCATTTTGTCAGCTGCTGTAGGAGGCCACACATCTCTGTGTAATAAAGCCTCGATTACATTCCACTCTCGTCTCGTCATAATTGATAGTGCATCACAAGGCCATGAGGGATTTAAAACACGAGGGACAGGATTTTCAAAGTGGATTTGGGAACCCAACCCCTGTATAGATTCCAGGCCTCGACCTGGCGCCTGAACTGCGACACTCTCATGATGCTATTTTTAAATGTAAATGTGCTGAGGCAAGCATGCCACCCAGTTAGAGACATCAAGTGCCTCTCTGAGGCGGGAGCTGCCTGCCTGGTGTCAATGGAAAAGGCAAGCGGCAGCCATGTTGGGAGCTGCTGTCTTGCTGAAAGGTACTGGCAGCTCAGGAAAGGACCAAGAGGATAAAAATGCAGTAAAGTTGCCACGGACAGCATGTTGAGATGGAGCTCTAGATAACACCTCAAATTTCACAGAGAATCGCAGATGGAAACAACCTTCCTTTTATCCGACAGCGGTCCGGACGGCTATGCACTAACATGCACCAGACTGGTCGGTCTGGTCCAGAGAATAGATTGAAAATCCATTTCATTCCTACTGGTTAAGAGAAAGCAGCTTTTCCATTCCCTCGCCCTTACAGGACCTTTAAAAATGGCAAACTGTTCCTGATGTGGCAGGATCCACTCATCCCAATAGATCACTATTTGATAATGATTGGACAAGATGGCTGAGACCAATTCTATCATAGAATCAGAGAAAGGTTACAGCGCAGAAGGAGGCCATTCAGCCCATCTTGTCCATGCCAGCCCGAGGACATCCAGGTTCCCTTTCTAATCCCACCTTCCTGCACCCGTTCCATAGCCCTGTAGCTTTGCCCATTTAAGCTGCAGATCCAGGTACTATGAAAAGAGTTTAGGGTCTCTGCCTCCACCACCAACTCGGGCAGCGAATCCCAGACTCCCACTACCCTTTGCGTAAAAACGTTCTTCTTCATGTCCTCTCTACACATTCTGCCACTTATCTTCAATCTATGTCCCCTGGTTCTAGAATTCTCTGCCAAGGGAAACTATTTTATATTGCCCACTCTATCTCTCCCCCTCATAATTTTGTGCAACTCAATTAAGTCACCCCTCAGCCTTCAATAGCCCCACCCTACCCAATCTGTTCTCATAGCCACACTTTTCTAGCCCTCGCCGGATTCTTGTAAACCACATCTGCAGTTTCTCCAGAGCAATAATGCCCTTCCTGTAATGTGGTGACCAGAAATGCCCACAACTTGTATCCTTCTCCCACTGCCTAGAAACACCAATGGTTTGGACATTGGCTGGAAAGAGTAACATAGGCTTATTTACCTCTCCTGACTGAGCAATGGGGCTGGTTTAGCACAGATGGGTCTGGTTTAGCGCACTGGGCTAAATCGCTGGCTTTTAAAGCAGACAAGGCAGACCAGCAGCACAGTTCAATTCCTGCACCAGCCTCCCCGAACAGGCGCCGGAATGTGGCGACTAGGGGCTTTTCACAGTAACTTCATTGAAGCCTACTCGTGACAATAAGCGATTTTCATTTTTTTTTCATTTCAATGCTGCCACCAATTACAGCAATCTTCCCGGTCTGTTAGCATTGGGGCCTCACGGTAGCATGGTGGTTAGCATCAATGCTTCACAGCTCCAGGGTCCCAGGTTCGATTCCCGGCTGGGTCACTGTCTGTGTGGAGTCTGCACGTCCTCCCTGTGTGTGCGTGGGTTTCCTCCGGGTGCTCCGGTTTCCTCCCACAGTCCAAAGATGTGCGGGTTAGGTGGATTGGCCATGCTAAATTGCCCGTAGTGTAAGGTTAATGGGGTGATTGTTGGGTTACGGGTATACAGGTTACGTGGGTTTAAGTAGGGTGATCATTGCTCGGCACAACATCGAGGGCCGAAGGGCCTGTTCTGTGCTGTACTGTTCTATGTTCTATGTTCTATAAGGCACAAAACAGGGATCAAACCTGGGACTTCCATGATCCTTATGGATCAGTATTACACCAACTACAACTGGAATACCAGCACAGGTTTATAACCAGTGTTGTTGGGTACCATATAACACCGACAAAACCTGTTACATACTTGAAATAATGATCATATAAAATAGAGAGAGCGCAGTATATAAGGGTAGCTTGATGGGTTCAGTATTTAGGTGCTGCACCACAGATTGATAGAGGCAGACTCACATAGTTAGAATAAAAATGTCCTCTCTTGACTTTGACACAGCCTGGGCTAAATAATTTTGCCGTCTCAATCCAGTTCCTAACAAGCATCCGTCCATAGCACAAAACTACTTGCAAATGACCCCAGTATTCAGTATATTGACAGTTTCACTCAGAGGGGGGGAGTAATAACACTGGAAAGATGCACTTCTAGTGCAGAGCAAGGGGTACTCTTCTGAGGTCACAAATAAACCATCGAAGCGAAAGACTGTCAATTTGTGCTCGTGGTTCCGGAGGGGGCAGCACGGTGGCTCAGTGGTTAGCATTGCTGCCTCATGGCGCCAAGGTCCCAGGTTCGGTCCCAGTTCTAGGTCACTGTCCGTGTGGAGTTTGCACATTCTCCCCGTGTTTGCGTGGGTTTCGCCCCCACAATCCAAAGATGTGCAGGATAAGTGGATTGGCCACGCTAGATTGCCCCTTAATTGGAAAAAATGAATTGGGTACTCTAAATTTTTTTTTTAAATTGTGCTCGTGGCTCCATCTAGATTTAGTTTTAGGCCTTAGCCTGTGAAAAGCAGCGAGTTGAACGCTGTGTGATTTACACAGGCCTCAGAAGAACACCGTTTTGTCCTGTGCCAGAATCGCAGCTTCAGCAGGAAGCTCTGATCAGGTTGGTGGACAACCGTGCTTCTCAACTGGAGCAAACTCTGACACTTGGGAGAAAAGAGGGGAAAATAAAGTGAAGAATAGAAATTGATAAACAAAGAGAATAATGGACACGATTATCCCCCAATGATAAATATGTGGTATTTATGACTGACGTCCCAAATACCGTACTAAACTAAATTCACTCAAGTTATTGTTTGTCATTTATTGTCTATTTACTATTTTGCTGCTTCATATTGGGACAGGTTCTGAGCTTCAGGAGATTCAGTCTCAGATCGATAACCTTCAAAATCCACGGGATCCTGCCACGGTAGCGAAGCTTCTTGTTCTCAAAAGAGAGGTCATGTTCTTGCAGTTTGATGCTGCTGTTCGCCATTTAATCAGGTAAAGAACATCTTCGATGAAGAGTCATTTTGAATGGTAATCTTATTGCTGGTTGGTTACTGCAAATTGTGAAGTTCTGTCTAGAGAATTAGAAATATAATTCTCTTCAAAGGAAGACTTGCCGCTCACATATTCAGGATGTCCCGAAGTGATATTCAATGAGCGGTATTGACACTAGGGAGTTCTGAGGAACAAAGGGACCGTGGCATGTTTGCCCCTAGATCTCTGAAGGCAGACGGGCAGGGGACTATAGTGGTGGAAAAGGCATACGTGAGTTCAAGGTGAGGGGCTGTTGGTTTAGGTGGGATCTGAGGAAAAACTCTTTTACCCAGAGGGTGGTGACGGTCTGGAATGCGCTGCCTGGCAGGGTGGCAGAGGCAGGCTGCCTCACATCCTTTAAAAAGTACCTGGATGAGCACTTGGCACTTCATAACATTCAAGGCTATGGGCCAAGTGCTGGTAAGTGGGATTAGGTGGACATGTCAGATGTTTTTCACGTGTTGGTGCAGACTTGATGGGCCAAAGGGCCACTTCTGCACTGTGATTTTGTGACGTGCAGACTTGATGGGCCAAAGGGCCACTTCTGCACTGTGATTTTGTGACGTGCTTAACAGCCAATGGGTGCTTTTGAAGTGGTGTAGATAATTCAGTTCCAATGTAATGTCATTTAAGTCCACTGGGATGTGTTCCCTTGGTAGTTCATCGATATGTAGTTGGATGAAGCACAAGCCATTAAACTCTGTGTGTCTGTGATGGAATGTGAACCCTCTACAGAGAACAGTGGGTACAATTCTCCGGCCTTGTTCCGCTCTCCCTCGAGCGAAAGGAGGCCGGTGAATAGCGGGAGAGGCCGAAAACGAGAGCCGCGCCCGGCACCAAGTAGTTTGTGATGCAACCGGCCCACTCCAGTAGGTGGATTTGGGATCTCGCCGTAGCGTGGCCAAGAACCAATTATCACCACTTAAGCCCCATTTCCACACAATCAACAAGAGTCACCCCTTATCCTACAGCATCCCATCATCCATCGGCCTCCCCAGCAAGTGGTCATGCTGGTGCCGATTAGTAATCCTTTTGAAAAACGTGAACCTCGCAGAAGGGGTTCTGTGGGGAGCCGAGGAGGTGAGTAGCCATCTTTACTCACAGGCAAAGAGCCCGGGGACGCTGGGCTTGCCATCTCAGTGCATGGCGGGGGGGTGGGGGACCCTCAGTTGGTGCGGCTGGGGGTGGGGGACCCTCAGCAGGGGTGGGCCGCCATAGGAGTGTGGGGGGAGGTGCTGGGAGGACAACCGCACTCGCCACCACCATACCAATCCCTGGATCGTGTGTACCCATTCTGGGGGCAACCTTTGTCCCTGCCCCTCTGTCCAACCGACCATCCATACCCCCCACCAACTGCCAAGCCTCTCGCCATGCGGCTGAAGCCTATAGCTAATAGGAAATTGGCAGTTGAGATTAAGTGAACACTTCACACAACTCAAGTGGATTCCCGTGGATTGGCGGGTGATCTAGCATGTGAGAGTCATTGCCGAGCATCCCAATCACACTGTGATTCCTGGACACTGCGGGAGGTAACACCTCAAACACAGCAGCTAACATCCGAAACCCAGGGCATGGGACACAGCTCCGGGGACACGGCCGGCGGGTGTGTGAGTGCAACGGGGAGGGGACCAGTGCCCGGTCCAGGTGATGTTATGAGCGGGTGTCTGGGGTACAGGGTCGGGGATCCGGTGAGGGAGGCCCACTGCACCCGGGAGTCCATGGACAGGGCGTTCTGGCGGGGCGGGGTGGAGTCCCAGATTGGGAGCCACCATCGTTTGTCAGTCTAACATTCTCTCCCAATTCCTTATAGATATCGGACGCTATGGAAGGGATTTCAGACCCAGCACAACTTGTCTTGGTGCTGCTGCTGCTAGGCTGGGCAGATGCCGGAGACGGCGACAGCAGCAGCGTCTGCAGTTGTTCCAGGCAGCGGCCCATGTGCCGGACCCCGCCCCACACTCTGAGGACCTGGTCACCCATCAGGCCAGGGAGGAACCCAGAGGCGGAGTCCTGTGACAGCCTAGGGTGTGCAGCCATCACTGGTCATTCGAACAGGTGACGGACAGGGTGTGCCACAGGAAGCTCCACCTCAATAAGGACTAGGAACCACCTGGAGGAGGAGGAAACTCGCTCCCGGTGGTCTTCAAGGTCACTGCAACTCTGAACTTTTATGCTTCAGGATTCTTCCAGGGCTCGAGTGGGGAACTGTGGGAACATCTCTCAGGCCACAGGACACAGGCCACAGGTGCATCCGACAGGTCACGGATGTCCTGTTTGTCCACGCCGAAAACTACATCAACTTTGATATGTCCAGCAGGATGCCCAGGCAGCAGGTTTCTCTGCCATCGCCGGTATGCCCCAGGTCCAGGGTGTAGTAGATGCCACGCATGTTGCCCTGGGAGTGCCCTATGTTAACAGAAAGGGGTTCCACTCACTGGACATCCAGCTTGCGAGTGACCACCACCTGAAGATCATGCACATGTGTGCATGCTTCCCTGGGAATGTGCATGACAACTACATCCTAGGGCAGTCGGTCAACCCTGGCCTCTTCGACGACCAGTCCAGCATGGCTGTTCAGCTCTTTGGGGATAAGGGTTACCCACTGAGGACCTGGCTAATAATGCCAGTACAGAGGAGGGGGGAATGCGATGTTCCGGGGGGGTGCGGGGCAATGCCTGGAGAGATGGGCCCAGGGTTCGGAGGGCGGCCTGCATTGCAGAAGAAAGTGACAAAAGCATCACACTGGTTGTGCACAAAGATGTTTAAAATGTAATACAATTCCCCACTCTCCCGATGGTGCTGCACCCTCTCACCCCCTACCTACCCCCGCCCCACCCTGTTCTCCCTCTCCCAGTGCCCTCTGTGATCCTTGACTTACTTAGACCTCCAGCTTTACTACTATGTCTCGGCATGTCCCCAGGATGCACATCAGAGGTGGAGGCAGCCAGCTGCTTACCTTGTCCCATGGCCAATTTAGCCATGGGACAAGGCTGGTTTAGCTCACAGGGCTAAATCGCTGGCTTTTAAAGCAGACCAAGCAGGCCAGCAGCACGGTTCGACTCCCGTACCAGCCTCCCCGGACTGGCGCCGGAATGTGGCGACTAGGGGCCTTTCACAGTAACTTCATTGAAGCCTACTCGTGACAATAAGCGATTTTCAATTTCATTTTCATTTTCATTTCAATTCCCCTGACGGGCATCCTCTACGAGCTCTGGGGCCAGAGGCCCCCGGCTCACTTGTCGGCGGCTCATGTTCTGGGTGTTGGTGGCCACCATCGCCACTCCATGGAACGGGTCTGGGATGATACCCAATCCCCCCTCCCTCCTCCTGGTCAGTGCCCATAGAGCCCTGGGGTTCACCTTGGTACGGCGGGACAGCTGGTTCGGACCCCGGCTGCCCCTATGCCAGCCCGTGGTGGTTTCCCATGGTCTGCACCATTGTGTTGATGCCCACGGCGATGCTCCTCAGTGACTGGGCCATGCTCTGCAGCGCCTCAGCCATACCTACCTGTGACTGGGACAAGCTCCGCAGCACCTCGGCCATTCCCATCTGAGAACGGGACATGTCCTGCAGCACCTTATCAAGGTCAGCCTGTTACTGGGTAACATCTCCCAGCGAGTCGGACATTCTGTCAAGGCCCTCAGTCATGGCGTCACAAACTATGCAATGCCTTGGACACCTTCATTTATAGTGCCAACGTCATGCACCAGGCTCTCCGCTACAGACGTCACTCTAGCAGTGTTGGTCTTGGAGCCACACGTTGTAAGCAACATCCCCTGTGCCCGTAGCCTCTGGGACTCCTCCAATCGGATATGGACCTGCTGGAGCATCGCTGACATCTCCTTCTGAATGTCCTGATTGCACCCTAATGTATCCATCAGCATCTTCCACAGTCTCAGCATCAGGCTGGGACCCAGCTGGATCCTGGGATATCCCTGCCTCCACCTAATATACATCAGCAGCAGTGTGGTGTTCACCAGATTGTGCCCCAGAAACCTGACCACTAATATTTCCCACCAGGGTGCATGTATCTGCGCTGGTGGAGGGTGGGGATTACAGAGAACAGAGAACAAAGAAAAGTACAGCACAGGAACAGGCACTTCAGCCTCCCAAGCCTGCGCTGACCATGCTGCCTGTCTAAACTCAAATCTTCTACACTTCCGGGATCTGTATCCCTCTATTCCCATCCTATTCATGTATTTGTCAAAATGCCCCCTAAACGTCACTATCGTCCCTGCTTCCAACACCTCCTCCGGCAGCGGGTTCCAGGCACCCACTACCCTCTGTGTAAAAGAAGCTGAGACGCCGCGATTGTTTCTTCCTCTGAGCTCCCCTCCGAGGTGGTCTCCTGGGAAACTGGAAAGGGTGCCACCCGGGATTGGCTGGCATCGTCGTCTGGAGGACCTGCAGGACAATGGACATGTGGTCAGTGGGAAGGATGGGTCAGTCAGTAAGGCAATAACAACTCATGTTTGACAGGCCCTCTGGTGGAGCCCAGTGGTTCCTCACCTCTGCGGCATCCACGAGCCTCCGTGTGGGTGACTGCCCTGTCCTTGGCCACCCCAGCACCTCCAGGGCACACTGCTCGAAGGAGGTGAAGATTCTTTCTTTTTTTTTTCTTTTTTTAATTAATTTTTTTTTTTTAATTACTTTATCTTAGTTACACAGCCAGGGCTCAGAGTGTGGACAGAGGCGAACCCCTAATCCAGCTCCTTGCCTGCTCCAAAAAACAATTCAAATTGAATCCAATTCATGGTCCCCATAAAGGAGACATACGCGATCAGAGCCAAAAGGCTCAATCTACGCTTGATCTTAGCCAAAAGGCCGAGAAACGATAAGATTCTTTTTTTTTTTAAATATTTTTATTCTCCCCCTCCTTTTTCACATTTTCTCCCAAATTTGCACCCACCAACAATAAACAATAATCAGTAACAAATGCAATGTCAATCCCCATATCAATAACAATGATCCCATCCTCCCACCAAACCCCAAACATTAGCCCGCATGTTAACATAAACAAATAACAAAAAGGAATCAGGAATCACCCATAGTCACCATTAACACATACAGTTCCCCCCTATATAAATACTGTGGCTACAACAGCAGGTCCTATGGTGAGTATCTCACTTCCTGACTCCGCAAAGCCTGTTCACCACCTACGAGGCTGATCCACTATCAATTAGGCAAAGACCAGAGTAGGATGTAATCGAGGCTTTATTACACAGAGATGTGTAGCCTCCTACAGCAGCTGACAAAATGCTGCTGTATGGGAAGCACATATATTTATACTCCGCCTACTAGGCGGAGTCAGCAGGCAGGGATCTACCCCCGTACCTGTAGTACAGGGGCCTTACCGTAAAACACATATATATATACAGTATATACATCAGTGGTGACTACCACAAAGGCACGAGTCAGGAGCGTGATGGAATATTCTTCACTTGCCTGGATGAATGCAGCTCCAAAAGCACTCAAGAAGCTCAACACCATCCAGGACAAAGCAGCCCGCTTGATTGATAACCCTTCCGCATTCACACCCTCCACCACCGATGAACAGTGACAGCCGTGTGTACCATCCAGAAGAAGCACTGCTGGAACTCACCAAGGCTTCTAAGGCAGCAACTTCCAAATCCATGACCACTACCATCTAGAAGGATAAGGGCAGCAGATACCTTGGAACACATGCACCTACACATACATACATGCAATTACAGCTCCTCACACACTCAAAAGCCACGGCAGCATTTCTTGTTTACAGCAATCATCCACAAATGGCAATGCGATAATGCCCAAATCACCTGTTTTTTTGTCAGCAAGAAGACGGGGGGCCAGATTCTACGATTCTGAGGCTAAGTGCGGAGGATCTGTGGTGTTTTGCGTGGAAAATATCGGCGACGCCCCCTCACCGATGCTGCAACCGGTGAGGGGCTAACAGCCACGCCACGTAAAACCCCCGGCCTCCACAAAATAAACGGCAAGAGAATGGCCGGGTCAGTGGCCGCGCATGCACACGGTGACGATCTGCAGCGGTCCTGCCGTTAAACATGGCGCTGGCCGTGCCGGACCCGACCTGCCAGATAGTGCCCCCTCCCACCCACCCCCTGATCCTCCCCCCCCTGTCCCCCCAGCCCTCGCGGAAGACCTCCCCGGCCAGCAGCACAGCTCCCATCTGACTATGGCGGCGCTGGACACAGTCTGCAGCTGGCACGCCACGGCTGAGACCATGAGTGAACCGTGCTGGCGTGAACGTGGTCCATCGGGGGCGGAGCATCGGGGGAGGGCCTTCAGGTGACAGGCTGAGGCCGTCCCAATGGCATGCGGCCATTTTGGAAGCGGCGGAGCATTGAAGACCTGGGTCAAACAGACGCCACCCCCGATTTTGGCGTCAGAAAGGATTCTCCACCCGGTCACTGATTACGAAATCGGCGTCGGGGAACCAAGAATCCCTCCCAATACCTGCAATAGTTCACTGCTCCCTCGGGACTGCACTGTAAATGAAAATTGCTTATTGTCACAAGAAGGCTTCAAGTGAAGTTACTGTGAAAAGCCTCTAGTCGCCACCTTCCGGCACCTGTTCGGGGAGTGCCAGACTGGATTTTTGTGGACTGGAACATTAACTCAGACACCTGTGACTCAGGAGAGCTGAAGAGGGGTGAGAGGTGACTGGTGTGGACCATTAACACTGGCATTGGCCTGTTGACTCACACACGCACACACCTACTCACACACTTACCCCTACTCACACACTTATAGAAATATTCAAGCCTGGGTAAGTAACTTGCCATTTTATTTACCACTTTAATATCACAATTAGCATGACTCACCTGAAAGCAATGATCACTCTGACATGAGACTCAATCAAAAAGGCTTGAAAGAATATTATCCTGTTTTTCAAAAAAATATGTAACTTGTCTTAATCGCTCCCTCATTTGTAACTGAATCGGGTCCAGTGGTGTGTGTGATAGTAAACGGATCATTTATCTTTCTGTATGATTTATTGTTTAGGAGAGAGAGCCAGGCTAGAACCTGATCTGCTTCATGACAGGGAGCCCAAACCAACACCCAACTAAACCGTCCTTTGGAGAAACACTGTAGATATTTTATTGTTTTACATAAATGGTAGAACCATTTAATTAGTGATTCAGCACCAGAATATTAATATATATCTGTCCATTTGATCAATGACACCTGATTGTTCATTAGTTAGTAACAAAATGAGAGAGTTCAGTTAATACCCTGAATCATAAGAATGAACCTCAGGCAGTTTCGATATGCCACCCGAACCCAAAGATTAATTTCTGGCCTGAAGCTCACTTTTGTAATGTATTATTATTTGTGTAATATATATCATTCTTTTAAATTACATTTTTTTTTGGGTCAATTATTTTACTGACAGCAACTTTTTGTTCTGTAACAGATTTTCAGCATTCTCCACAGCCGTTGATACTTATGATATTCATAGTAAATGTTTTATTAATTTCTGCGATGTGGGTGTCGCTAGATAAGCCAGCATTTATTAACCATCCCTAATTTCCCTTTGAGAAGGTGATGTTGAGCTGCCTTCCCTGTGGTGTAGGTACACCCGCAATGCTGTTAGGGAGGTCATTATAGGATTTTTACCCAGTGACAGTGAAGGAACGGCGATATATTTCCAAGTCAGGATGCTGACTGACTTGGAGGGGCACTTCCACGTGGTGGGGTTCCCAGGTACCTGCTGCTCTTGTCCTTCTAGATGGTTGTGGCCGTGGGTTTGGAAGGTGCTGCCTAAGGTGCGTTCCTGCCGTGCATCTTATACATGGCACACACGGCTGCCACTGTGTGCTGGTGGTGGAGGGAGTGAATGTTTGTGGAAGGGTTGTCAATCAAGTGGGCTTCTTTGTCCTAGATGGCATCAAGCTTCTCGAGTGTTGATGGAACTGTATTCATCCAGGCAAGTGGAGAGTATTCCATCACACTCCTGACTTGTGCCTTGTAAATGGTGGACAGGTTTTGGGGATGTCATAATATACATCCAGGTATATGATGGTGCACAGACAGGCAGTGATTGACACACAGGATGACCAGTGAGCACACAGAACACAGCAGGCAATCACCAGACAGGACACGACCACTATAAAGCCTGTCTCTCTCTCTCTAAACTGCATCAAACACAGCCCACATAGACCCAGCCTGCCCAACACATCAGGGGAGTCAGAACTTGTGTTATTTGCCACAGGGTCCCTAGCCTCTGATCTGCTCTCATAGCCACAGAATTTATCTGGCTAGTCCAGTTCAGTTTCTGGTCGATGTTTAACCCCCAGGATGTTGATAGCGGAAGATTCAGCGATGGTAATGTCATTAAATGTCATGGGGCGATGATTTGATTCTCTCTTGTGGCAGGTGGTCATTGCCTGGCACTTGTAACTTGCCACTTGTCAGCCCAAGCCTGGATATTATCCAGGTCTTGCTGCAGTTGGACATGGACTGCTTCATTATCTGAGGAATGGCGAATGGTACTGAACATAGCACAGTGATCAGCGAAGACCCCCACTTCTGACCTGATGTTGGAAGGAAGGTCATTGATGAAGCAGTTGAAGATGGTGGGGCTGAGGACACTACCCTGAGGAATTCCCGCAGTGATGCCCTGGAACTGAAATGATTGACCTTCAAACTCCTACAACCACAACCATCTTCCTTTTTGCTAGGAATTAATGCAGGCTACCTGAGAAATAATTTACAGTACACTATCAGCCAATGATGTGTCCTGCATACTTCTTTTTAAATGTAAATTCTCTCTCTGCCACCCACGTAATTGAATAATTCTGCATTCCATCTATCAGCCCATAAATATTGATAGAAATGTGGCTCCTCTGATATAAATGGTCAGAGTTATACGACCTGAAATATGGATGTTTTGTCTGGTCTGACTGAAATGCTATTTGATTTTCATGCACACTGTGTGTTGCAGAATACTAAGCTGTATATTTAACCTTCTTGTTCACCAGTTGTCCTATCACAGTGAAGGCTGCTGGTCTGAAAGCAATTATCGGATTTTCTGTGCTGGTAGTTCACATTCTGACTTGTCTTTTCACAGGGAAACTTTTCTGTCTGCTGGGAATGTGTCAGCTTTTCAAACAGTCACGGACAGTATGTGCCAAGCACTGCCAACCATGAGTAACTCTGTAGTTAGCAGCCTGTATGGTTCATTGCTTCCTCTGCCACAGCCACTGGATGCATGGAATACCAGGGTTAGTATACGATAGGGATCTACCATGTCAATCCTGATCCATAGTGGCACAGTGGTTAGCACAGATTGCCTCACAGCGACAGGGACCCAGGTTTAATTCCAACGTTGGGTGACTGTGTGGAATCTGCACGTTCTCCCCGTGTCTGCATGGGTTTCCTCCGGGTGCTCTGGTTTCTTCCCACAGTCCAAAGATGTGCAGGTCAGGTGGACTGGCCATGCTAAATTGCCCCTTAGTGTCCAAAAGGTTAGATGGGGTTATGGGGTACCTCTGTGTACTCTATGCCACTATTAATAAAGCCGAGAACACTGTCTGCTTTAATAAGCACTCTCTCAACCTGTTGTGCCACCTTCAATGATTTATGCACACATTTTCCCAGATGATTCTGCTTCTGTACCCTCTTTAGAATTGTACCCGTTATCTTATAATTTCCCTACGTTCTTCCTACAAAACGAATCACTTCTCACTTCTCTGTATTAAATTGCATCTGCCACTTGTCTGCCCTTTCCACCAAGCTCTCTTAAGTTCTTTTGAAGCTTGACACACTATCCTCCTCACTGTTCGCAATGCTTTGAAGTTTGGTATCATCCATAAAGGCAATCTTAGGAGACTCCGTCATGGTGTTTGGCGGCCATACAGAGAGAATTTTTAATGAGGGGTGCCTCGTCATTGAAGTAAAACCAGAAAAAGACAGAAACATTCCCGATCCCAACAAAGGGCCATTGGCCCAAAATGTTGGTGCTATCTTCCTCTCACCACTGATGCTGCCTGATCTGCTGAGTGTTTCCGGCATTCTCTGGTTTTGTTTCAGAGTTCCAGCAGCTGCAGCATTTTCCATTTTTCTACTTCATAACTGAGCTTATTTACAGGTTGTCTCTTCCTTCATTGACCCAGTGTTTTCTGTTCTAGGCCTCGGCACTGTTTCCCTGGAGAACCTTCTTAGCAAGGGAAGGATTTGTCCCAGTGATGCTCGGCAACTTTCAAACCATTGAGTATAGCATGCAGGTAGAAGCATTCATTTGGTTGCCTTTTCTCTATTGCGGACAGCACTTAAGCTCCCATAGAGTCATAGAATCATACAGCACAGAAAAGGCCCTTCAGCCCATCGCACATGCGCCGATCAAAAACAACCACCTAACCATTCTAATCCCATTTTCCAGCACTTGGCCCATAGCCTTGTACATCCTGGGATCGCAAGTGCACATCTAAATACTTCTTAAGTGTTATGAGGGTCTCTGCTTCCATCGCCCTTTCAGGCAGCAAGTTCCAAACTCCCACCACTGTCTGGATAAAAAGGTTTTTCCTCACATCCCCCCTAAGCCTCCTGCCCCTTACCTTAAATCTATGCCCCTGGTCCATCCATCAAGGGGAAAAGCTTGTTCCTGCCTACTCAATCTAAGCCCTCATAATTTTATACATCTCAATCTTCTCCCTTCCTCAGTCTCCTCTGCTCCAAGAAAACATCCCCAGTTTATCCAATCTCCCTTCATAGCTAAATCCTGGCAACATCCTGGTAAATCTCCTCTGCACCCTTTCCAGTGCTATCAAACCCCTCCTTTAATGTGGATTCCATAACTGCACACAATACTCGAGCTGTGGCCTAACTAACGTTTTATACCGTTCCAGCATAACCTCCCTGTTCTTTAGCTCTATGCCTTGGCTAATAAAGGCAAGTATACCAGAGGTCTTCTTAGTCACTGTGTCCACCTGCTCTGCCATCTTAATGGGCCGATGTTCATTCACACCAAGATACCTCTGATCCTCGTTGTTTCCCAGGGTCCTGCTGTTCATCATGTATTCCCCTTGCCTTGTTTGTGCTGCCCAAGTGCATCACCTCTCACTTATCCGGATTGAATTCCATTTGCCACTGATCAGCCCGTCTGACCAGCCTGCCTATATCTTCCTGTAATCGAAGACTATTCCCCTCACTATTTACCACCCCACCAATTTTTGTATCATTCGCAAACTTACTGATCAACCCTCCTACATTCATGTCTAAATCATTTATATAAACCACAACCAGAAAGGGTCCCAACACTGATCCCAGTGGGACCCCACTGTACAGAGGCTTCCAGTCAGAAAAACACCCCTCGACCGTCTTCCTCTGCTTCCTGCCACTCAGCCAATCTCGATTTTAGTATTTACATTGTACCTCAGAATGATATGTAACTGGAGATTTTGAAGAACGGGTGTTGAAATAAATAATCATGATATGGAGATGTGGCGTTGGACTGTGGTGAGCACAGTAAGAAGTTACAACACCAGGTTAAAGTCCAACAGGTTTGTTTCGAATCACTAGCTTTCGGGGCGCAGCTCATTCACATCATTTACCTGAGGAAGGAGCTGTGCTCCGAAAGCTAGTGATTCAAAACAAACCTGTGGGACTTTAACCTGGTGTTGTGAGATAAATAACAGACTGTGATAAATAATAGCCGGTACTGGGTCGGAGAATCCCTGGAGGCACGCGGGAATCGCGCCCCACCATCCCGATGCTGGCTTCCCCATTTTCCGGCGCTGATTCTCAGGCACCTATGGGATACCCTCCGCATCGATCTCCGGGCCCCGATGGGCCGAGTGGCTGACAAGTTTGGCCGAGTCCCACCGGCGTGGGTTACTCAGGTCCCACACAGCGGGACCTGAAAGGTGAGTCTGCAGGGGCCGTCCTGGAGGAGAGGCAAGTGGACCCGACCCCCGCCGGGCCCACGGTGGCCTGGCCCGTGATCGGGGCCGACTGATCGGTGGGCGGGCTGGTTCCGTGGTGGCCTATTTTACTCCGCGAGGGGGTCCTGTAGGGCTCCGCCATATTGCCCGAGGGCCGGCGCGGAGAAGGGAACCACCGCGTATGCGCGGAAATACGCTGGCCGTAGTGCACATGCGCGGAATCATGCTGGCCGATCCGTGCATCCGCGAACTCGCGCGGGCTGTTCTGCGCCGGCTGGAGCTGTGGGGACCACTCCGGCACCAACCTAGCCCCCTAGGAAGGGGATCATTCCCCATTATTGGGACCGTTGACGCCGGAGTGGTTGGAGCCGCTTTTCACGCCGGTGTGGGGACAGAGCCTCATTATTGGAGAAGCCCGCCCTATTGCTTTTGCAAGTGTGACAAGAAATATATTGCAGCTGATCACTAAAGAAGCCTATGACTCAGGGGTTATGGCATCTTAGAATTGTTGCCATTTCTCTTTGGTCCAGATGTGCCTGTGCAAACTGAACGATCGTGACCGAAATGTGGCCAATGCTGAACTACTTGGCGTCTCTCTTTTGATGGAAGATGTAATGCAGAATGGGAATGAAGCTTCCCTGTTTACTGAAAAGGATGAGGAGTCATGTGATGAGTCAGCGACCAAAGCCGAGCAGGTAAAATCTTCAGCAATTATATTTTGTAAAATTCCATTCTTATCCCTGGCTGACATGGTTGGTGACTTGATTGGGACTAAGCTGCCCAGTAGGAAGCTGATGGGTTTGGGGTGGCCATTTGGTTTATGTCCTTCCTGGTTTTTACTTTCCGTGACCTTTTCGATCCTGGCAGACTGGGGAAAGGAAATAGACACCTGCCTGAGAAATAGAACATAGAATATAGAACGGGACAGCACAGAACAGGCCCTTCGGCCCTCGATGTTGTGCCGAGCAATGATCACCCTACTCAAACCCACGTATCCACCCTATACCCGTAACCCGACCCCCCCTTAACCTTACTTTTTAGGACACTACGGGCAATTTAGCATGGCCAATCCACCTGACCCGCACACCTTTGGACTGTGGGAGGAAACCGGAGCACCCGGAGGAAACCCACGCACACACGGGGAGGACGTGCAGACTCCGCACAGACAGTGACCCAGCCGGGAACTGAACCTGGGACCCTGGAGCTGTGAAGCATTTATGCTAACCACCATGCTACCGTGCTGCCCTCAAATGGAGCAGATTTATTTCAACAGACGTTCTAGGGACTGCCTCTGGGACTTGTGCACCATTTGTTCTGAGAGAGAAATGGCACAGAACCCTCTTCTGAGGTCCCTTCTGCCAACTTTATAACTCTGGGCACCTTGAGCTAACAAAAGAGACCCAAACATTCAACTGGGACATGCAGTAAGCAATACAACCCAGGTTGTAGTACCTCATTGAGAGTGACTGGGGGTAACAGAGGTGAGCAGAGAAATATATGTCAGTGTTTCTGTGCGTATAGTATAACCATGGGTAATTCGAGGAAATAGTGCACAGTACAGATGTGCACGTTTTACAGTTTGCTTTGCTTATGTTCTGTTGGTCTGAAAGTGTACCTAAAGATATGCTGATATGAAGGCCAAAAAAAGCTGTTTTCAGACAAATGATGAATAACCCTAGGAGCATTCTTATTTCAAAGTACCTGTGCACCATTTTCATTCATTTGTATCTGTTTGAAAATGATCAAAAACTTGGAGGCATGATTTGTGGCGTCAACTCCAATATATTCTACCTCGGAAATGGTAGACTGGCAACCCCAATGAGCATTTCCTCTTCTCGACTATTCTATCACGGGGACAAATTGATTCAATGTCAGCTGCTTTTGCGAACTTCTTTGCTAAACAGCCCCAGTGTAGATTCCTGGGAGCAATTCGATCTGCCCGTCTTCTCATTCAAGGAAAAGGTGGGCGGGCTGAGTGAAAGCGAGTGTGAAATATAGAAGTAGGAACGGTTGTGGTCATTCGGATTTTCCATGCAGTACTGTGATCCTTGTTGGTAATCTCTTCCAAAGACTTGTACAATTGCAAACAAATATGCAAAACAATGAAGGGCGGAGGTCCACTTGGTCAGCTAATATTTACAACAGTATAATCTCATTTTCTGTTCCTATATTATGTTATAAGGAAGCAAACACCTAGTTTGTAGCATCTAACTGTACACAGTTTATGAAGACTCTGGGCCCAACTGAAGTTGCCTATTCTAACATGAAATTTACTCATTTACAAGTGGCTTTCCTTGGTTGAAGTTGATTTTTCCATGATTTTTGGTGTTTACCACAGGAAGTTGCAGTTGAAAAGGAAGATGGGGAACAATCCTCAGTCGGCAACATAGCCCCCCCCATGAAAACAAAGGATCCTATATCAGCCTACATGGCGCTTAAATCCTTCTTAATATTATGGAAACAACTTGAGGTGTTTAAGGAGGAATGGGGAAGACTAAAGCTTAATGTGGAGCAGTTCAACTCTGTGACCCTCTACAAACAATTCTGCAAAGTTTACAGGTAAGAAAGATGAATGTGGAAGAAGAGAATCTGGAATTACATAATTCCAAACTTCAGTAGTACAGTATGCACTAGTTGTATTATTCTACGTTGCAAATTATCTTCAAACCTCTGATAAACTGGACTGAGTTTGCTGCATGCAATTATGTGCTAGCGGAATGAATATTAAACATGAAATTCTTTACCATTAAGGATGCAGTTATAGTCAAATATTTTTCAGATTTGTCACTATTAATCCTTCAATGTTGCATTCCCCAAAACCTGCCCTCTTCCCCAATCACATTACGTTGGGAATGCGCTCAAATTCATGACCTCATTGCCTCCTGTAGGAAAACCTGACAAATTTTTGACTTAACTGCAACCTCAGTGGTAAAGAATTTCAAGTTTAATATTCATTCCGCGAACACATAATTGCATGCAGCAAACTCAGTCCAGTTTATCAGAGTTAGAAGATAATGTGCACCTCATTTCACGTGTCCTTTCTTTACATGCCTAGCACTTTAGTCATACCGGTAGGAAAAAAAATTATGCAGTAAGTAATCAGTAGAATGTGGCAACCCTGCACTTGGGCAATGGCCTCGTGGGCTGTACTCCGAACCCAAATGGGCCGCAGGTTGCCCACCACTACTCCAGCATGAATAGGCTGAATATCTATCTGTTCAATCAGCCCTGTTCTCAATCTGTTGCAACAAGAAGCTCCTAGAGCGGGTTTCCTCATGTGAATTTAGAGTTTAGCATGAGAAATAATCATAATGTCACAAGTAAGCTTACATTAACACTGCAATGAAGTCATCATGAAAAGCCCCAAGTTGCCACATTCCGGCGCCTATTCAGGTACACTGAGGGAGAATTTAGAATGTCAGTTCACCTAACAGCACGTCTTTTGGGACATGTGGGAGAAAACCAGAGCACTTGGAGGGAACCCACCCAGGCACAGGGAGAACGTACAGACTCCACACAGACAATGACCCAAGCTGGGAATCGAACTCGCGTTCCTGGTGCTGTGAAGCAAACATCCAACCACTGTGCTACCATGCTGCCCACTTGATCACAGCAGCTCCTCTATGATGGCCAGATTGAATAGTCCCATCAATTATTTGGTAAATTTAATCTTTCTTATCGTGGCTGTCTCTTGTACCTACAAACACTATACTTTGCAGATTAATATAATAACCTTTATTGGTGCCATAAGTAGGCTTACATTAACATTGCAATGAAGTTACTGTGAAAATTCCCTAGCCGCCACACTCTGGCGCCTGTTCGGGTACACAGAGGGAGAATTCAGAATGTCCAATTCACCTAACAATATGGCCGGGATTCTCCAATCATGCGGCCAAGTTCTGACGCTGACATGAAAGTGGCGTCAACGGGCCTCACCTGGCGGCTATCCACCCCTTCCTAGGGGGCTAGTATGACGCTGGAGTGGTCTCCGCAGCTCCGGCGCCCGAAAGCCGGCGTGCCACAGCCGGCTCGAGTTCGCACATGTGCGCCATGGTAGGTGTGAGTTCGTGCATGCGGTTGGGTTCCCGTCTCCGCGCTGCCTCTCCTACAGGGGCCCGGCGCGGAAGAACATAGGCCCCCACGGAACTAACCCGCCGGCCGATCGGTAGGCCCCGATTGCGGGCCAGGCCACTGTGGAGGCCCCCCACGGGGGTCGGATCCCCCCCCCCCCCCTACCAGGACGGTCCCCGCAGACAGAACTCGGAGGTCTCGCCGGGTGGGGCCATACGTAACCTACGACGGTGGGACTCAGCTGAACTCGGCGGGCACTCGACCCGTTGGAGACAAAACTTTATTATATTAACTAATCCCTAGCCTTTTGTGTTTGGAGAGTCCACATCCATTTGCAGCTGGGTAATACCTATAACTATCTGGTGACTTAGTATATTTGTTTTTTTTATCAATGATCAGACCTTAAGAACAGCTTCTATGAAGGAGAACAAATTAACCTCTTTCAGTATCAAATGTCTTGTGCAACTTGGACGTTTGTTCAATGCTCTGCCAAAAAAATGAGTGAAACTTTGCCCTCTGTTCTAGATTGGAAATCATGTACCCAGCTATGAATGTAATAGCCAGTCGGTTAGGCATAGGAGATGAGTATGAAAGAATGATGATGGAAAACCAGCCACTGCTCCCGCCAAAGGGAACGTCGGAAGTGGAAATAAAAACTCTACAGGTATGTTCGACACATCTCAGTAAAGGTGCAATTTGGTTTAGGTTCCTTTTCATTAGGCATGCTGTTTTCAAAGTGTTTTTCCCCCATAAACAGTTAATTATTTCATTTGGCTCTCACGGCTTTCTATTTAATTCAATCACAGTTGCCAGAATTTTTATTAATGCTTGCTGTGCTGACAGGAAGCATGGCTCTCTCCACATTTCATTACCAGTTGTTAGGTCCATACACACTCCGCTGTAATTATTTAATTCCGACTTATATATTATTTATTGAAATCCTGTCCTCAATATTATTTATTTCATTCCATGGTTTTGATACCTGCCGAGAAGTTCAGCCAGCTGCAGGGAGTCAAAGGGTCCGCCATTTTAGTTAAATAAAATGGGCAGGATTTGTTTGGATCCCGCCGCTCACAAAGTCGGGTAGTGGGGGAAGGGATGATATTGGCAACACTATAGACATTCAACACTCCATGGAGTGATAATTGGCTGGAAGCAAGACTTCCATCCTGTGGTGAATGTAACTCTGTAATTCACACTGTATTGTATATACATGAGACCATGCATTTGTAAGCGCAGTTGTGTTGCCCGACCACTAGGGGGAGTAGCACTGGGAATGCTTAGGAGTTTGTACAGGATCCACCCTTGGCTCCGCCCACGACTCCTCCCCCTGGACTGCTGTATAAATACCAATGCTCAGAGCCAGTCGTTCAGTTCATCGAGAGTTCAACGCGGAACAGGCTGGCTCTGTTGTAAGTAAATTAAAACCACTGTACATATCTTAAAGCACGTGTCTAGTGAATTGATGGTTCCATCAATTTAATCTACTTAAGAAACAATCAGGATCAATCATGGAATCAGCCCTCAAGCCTGAGCGACTGGAACTCGACCCGCAGGATGCAGAGGCAAAATAAATTTTTTCTCATTGGCTGCGGTGTTTTAAAGCCTACCTGGCGGAAGCAAGCACAGCCGAAACAATGGAGGAGCAGAAACTGAGCCTACTGCACGCGAGGGTGAGCCACAGAATCTCTACTCAACTAAACTGTGGTGGTTCGTATAGTGAAGCCCTAGCGCTACTCGACAAAATGTATGTGAGGCCTGTTAATGAAGTCTATGCACGACACGTGTTCACTACTCGCCGCCAGCGGCCTACAGAATCGCTCGCAGAATTCCTGAGAGAGCTTAAAACTTTATCTAGTGACTGTAATTACCAGGCGGTTACCGGGGCAGAACATAGAGAACTTGCTGTACGCGATGCCTTTGTTGCGGGCCTTAGGTCAAATTACGTGCGCCAGCGACTGCTGGAAAAGGGGGCCCTAAATCTTGAAGCGACTGTTGAACTTGCTGCCACTATGGAGGTCTCCTTTCGCAGCCTCACCTCGTTCCCCGCGGACCCCGCGACCCCATCATGGGCCCCCGACCAGCGACTCCCCCAGGCCTGCGCTGCACGGCCACCCAGCCACAATGCTGCCCCAGCCTGCCACTTTTGCGGCCAGAATCAGCACTCGCGGCAGCACTGCTCGGCCCGCAATGCGACCTGCAGCAGCTGCGAGCGAAAAGGACACTATGCCAGAGTGTGTCTGGCGAAGAAAGCCCCAGCCTCTAACCCTCCCACGGCTCAAAGCACTCGTTCCCTGAATTCACAGGCCCGCAGGCCCCGAAATGCTGCAGCCTGTATGCCGACTCCGCCCCCACCCGACATGTGCGACTCATGGGGGCAGCCATCTTGGCAATCCTCCTCCATGCGGCCGGCTATGTGCGACTCATGGGGGCGGCCATCTTGGGATCCATCCCCTTCAAACTCTGAAACTCATCTCGACGACTACGAACTCAGAGGGCAGTCATCACGGGGCCACTCCAGCACAGCTGATCGAGCCGCCGACTACCCGCAACTCAGCGCAGTCACTCTGGACCAATCGCGCCCGAAGCATCTGCGAAACTCGATGACAGAGGTCCAAATCAACGGGTACAGCACGCCATGCCTTTTCGACTCCGGGAGTACTGAGAGCTTCATAAACCCAGATCTGGTAAGACGCTGTTCGCTGCCCGTATTCCCTGTGCGGCAAACTATCTCTCTCGCTTCAGGCTCCCACTCTGTCCAGATCCAGGGGCGCACCGCCGCGACACTGACAATCTGAGGCGCTAGCTATGCAAAATTTCAACTCTCCGTCATAGATGAGATCTCCCGCTTCCCATTTGCTATCCCGTGCCCCGATATGACCTCCCACACAGTCATTAGGGCCCTGCATAGCATCTTCACCCTGTTTGGTTTCCTCAGCTACGTGCACAGCGACCGGGGTTCGTCCTTCATGAGCAACGAGCTGCGTCAGTACCTGCTCGACAAGGGCGTTGCCTCGAGCAGGACTACCAGCTACAACCCCAGGGGGAACGGGCAGGTGGAGAGGGACAATGCGACGGTCTGGAAGACCGTCCTACTGACCCTCCGGTCCAGGAATCTCCAAGTCTCCCATTGGCAGGAAGTCCTCCCAGACGCACTCCACGCTATTAGGTCCCTCTTATGCACAGCGACCAATCAGACCCCTCACCAGAGGCTCTTCATTTTTTCCAGGGGTACTACCAGGGGGGTCTCACTCCCGGCATGGCTGAGGACACCGGGCCTGGTACTCCTGAGGAAACACATCAGGGCGCACAAAACCGACCCTCTTATTGAGAAGGTGCGCCTGCTTCACTCCAACCCCCAGTACGCCTTTGTCGAGTTCCCCGACGGCCGTCAGGACACCGTATCCCTCCGGGACCTTGTACCCGCCGGGTCCAGCATCCCCTCTATCACTACAGATGCACCCCTCACCCTACACCCCATCCTGCCGCTCCCTCGGGCTCCCGAACCCACTAGCTCGCTCCACCTGTTCCGCGCGCCTGCACCGGCTAACCCCCAGCGCCCTCAGTCCCCAGTCGAACCAGACGGATATGGAGCTCGGACGAGATCTTCCCTGGAGTCCGCCATCGTACCCTAACCCACAACACCCGTCCAGCCACCGCAAGAGGCTGCAACCCCGGTGCTCCGCAGATCGCAGCGGACAATCCGACCACTGGACAGACTCAATTTATGAACCACCACCCCCGCCAGACTTGATTTTTTGTAGGGGGTGAATGTGGAGAATGTAACTCCGTAATTCACACTGTATTGTATATACATGAGACCATGCATTTGTAAGCGTAGTTGCGTTGCCCGACCACTAGGGGGAGTAGCGCTGGGAATGCTTAGGAGTTTGTACAGGGCTCCACCCTTGGCTCCGCCCATGACTCCTCCCCCTGGACTGCTGTATAAATACCAATGCTCAGAGTCAGTCGTTCAGTTCATCGAGAGTTCAACGTGGAACAGGCTGGCTCTGTTGTAAGTAGATTAAAAACACTGTTCATATCTTAAAGCACATGTCTAGTGAATTGATGGTTCCATCACATCCCTCACTCATGCAGAAGTCTCAACTCGGGGAGCTGTGTTGGCCCAGCAGTGCCACTGGGAGTCGTGGCCACTGCAGGGACTACAGACAGAGCCCAGTCTCAAAGTGCTGGAAGCCCAGAGCACAGGTAAGTTGCTGGGGTCTCATGATGGGGACAGGAGTGGAGGTCGAGGGCCGGGTGAGGGAGAGTGGCAGGCGGCGGGGGGTGGGGGTATCCCATTGAAAAGGCAGGAGGTTGCGAGGGAATACCTGGTGGGTGGAGAAATACCTTGGTTGGAGATGTGAATTTGGAAAGGGGGCCCGTGAGGGAGGCACCCAAACCCCCCACCCCTCTGCCCAAGGCCAGAGCAGACTAAACAGCCAGGCACCCCCGTCCTTGACCCTTGCCCCCCTACCGCCCTATAAAAATCAAGTCAGGTCGGAAGCAAAACTTAAGTAGCCACTAGTTGGTCACTTGAGGGCCTCCACTTGGGTAAGGGCAGGAGTGGCTGTGGGCTTCACCCACAATCGTAAAATTTAAGACATATTTTAGGCAGCGGGACAACCACTCAGAGTATTTTATGACCCAACTCCCACCGCCTGGAAACTCACCAATGGGAGTCCAGGATATTTGCCAATAATTATATAGGCCTTGAATTTCTTTGAAACCTTGCCAGTATTGGGTGGCCACACGCATAACTTGACCCAGCAGAATGCCGTATTGTCGAAGGCAAAGGGGATGATACAGACCGGGTGGCACTTTGAGGAAGCCGAGCTCCTGGGGCCATTATCTAATCTGCCAAGATGAACTGACCTGCGATGATGGCGTGATCTTCATTCCACCACCAGCCAAGGAGCTTCTCTTGCAGAGCTGCATTGTGCCCACCCACGGCAAACAAAGCTGAAGATGCTGGCACACAGCTATAGATGGTCAGGCATTGATGAAGCTGTACAAGTGGCACAGGAATGTCATCCCTGTCAGACTCCCTGTCTGCCTCCATCGGCCAGTCTCACCCCTGAGAGTGCCGTGTCGCCGATGGACCATGATGGTTATACAGGCCCTTTCCTAAGCCAGATGTCTTTAGTTATGGTGGATGGCCACTCCAAGGGGCTGTTAATACAGGAATGGGGACGACAACCTCGACGGCCATGATGGATGCCTTGCACTGAGTGTTTGCTGTACATGGACTGCCTGAATCCATTGTATGTGACAACAGCATCCCTTTTACAGGGGACAACCTCCAGAATTTTGTTTGAGCGAATGGCATCTGCCACACCAGGACGGCCCCATGCCCCCCTGCGTCCAATGGGCCGGTCGAGAGGGCTGTCCCATGAGGACACCATAAGGAAACAATCCGACAAACTGCTACGCCACCGGCTTGCTAATTTCCTGTTATTGTACAACTCTACCCCCCCTACCCCCCCCCCCCCCCCCCCCAACACCACCACGGGGCTCACAGCTGCCAAGTCGTTGATGGGCTGTCGCCCCAACTGGTTTAGATTTAGTGTTTCCTAACTTTGCGGGTCATTCCAGGTGGAAAACTCTGTCGTAGTGGGGAATTTCACCTCAGGCCCACTGTGATTATCTGTGCGGATCGTGTCCCAGTTTGAGCCCATGTCTTCTGTGATGAATGTAAGTGGAATGATGGCCAAAAAGCACATTGACCATTTGAGGAGCCGGGGGCGGTGGCTCATTTCAGAGCAGACGAGTCCCACTGGTGTTGTCGGCACTACTGTGAATGTTCCTGAGCAGAGGGAGCTGAGCACTGAGTCAATCCAACCAGCGGAAACCAGTTCCCCAACTGAGGAGATGGTACCTCTTGAACTGTTATCAGCCGCTGACAACATAACTACCTCGGAAACTATTGAGCCTGTGAGAGCACTACGGACGTCTGAGAGGGCTCGAAGATTCTTTTTTTTTTAATAAACAATTTTATTGAGGTAGTTTTTGGCTTTATAAACAGTTACAGACATCATCAGAAAGGAAGCAAAAAAGGCAAAAATGTGCAAACATCCACGTACTTTCAATACTTCCATCGTAACCTATTGCACAAGCCCGCTCCCCTCCCACCCGTACTACCCGCCATATTTTCCCTCCTACTCTACTCTACCCCCCTCCCCCCACCCCCCTGCTGATGCTCACTCTCCCGCAAAGAAGTCAATAAATGGTTGCCACCTCCGGGTGAACCCCTGCACAGATCCCCTCAAGACGAACTTAATTTTTTCCATCCCCAGGAAACTTGACATGTCCGCAAGCCACCACTCAGTCTTCGGGGGCTTTGAGTCCCTCCACGCCAATAATATTCGTCGCCGGGCTATCAGGGAAGCAAAGGCCAGCACATCGGCCGCTTTCTCCCCCTGGACGCCCGGGTCTTCCGAAACCCCAAAAATTGCCACCCCTGGACTCATCACCACCCTTGTTTTTAGCACCTGGGACATGACCCCCGCAAATCCCTCCCAGTACCCCCTCAGCTCAGGGCATGCCCAAAACATGTGCACATGGTTCGCTGGTCCTCCCGCGCACCTAGCGCATTTGTCCTCTATCCCGAAAAATTTGCTCATCCGAGCCACCGTCATATGGGCCCGGTGAACGACCTTAAATTGGATCAGCCCGAGCCTTGCACATGTCGCGGTCGAGTTTACCCTACTCAGGGCCTCTGCCCACAGCCCATCCTCCATTTCCCCGCCTAGCTCCTCCTCCCATTTAAGTTTCAGTTCCTCTGTCTGGGACCCTTCCTCCCTCATGAGCACCTTATAAATACCCGAGACTCTACCCTCCCCTTCGTCCCTCCCAGAGACTATTCTGTCTAGGATCCCCATTGGCGGGAGGCGCGGGAAAGATGGGACCTGTCTACGAACAAAGTCCCGCAGCTGTAGGTATCTAAAATCATTTCCCCCTACCAACCCAAATTTCTCCTCCAAGCTCCTCAAACTCGCGAAGCTCCCTTCCAGGAACATATCACCCAACCTTCCCGCTCCTGCTCGCCGCCATACTCGGAACCCCCCATCCATACTGCCGGGGGCAAACCGATGGTTGTCGCAGATTGGCGCCCAGACAGACGCCTCCATCTCCCCCACATGCCTCCTCCACTGGCCCCATATCCGCAGGGTCGCCACCACTACCGGGCTGGTGGTGTACTTGGCCGGCGGCAGCGGTAGAGGAGCCGTGACCAGGGCTTCCAAACTGGAGCCCCTGCACGAAGCCGCCTCCACTCGCTCCCAAATAGACCCCGTACCCACCATCCACTTCCTTATCATAGCGATGTTGGCCGCCCAGTAATAATTGACCAGACTCGGCAACGCCAGCCCCCCCTCGCTGCGGTTCCTCTCCAACATTGCCTTCTTCACCCGCGGAGACTTTCCCGCCCAGACAAAGCTCATGATCAGCCCGTTAACTCTTTTGAAGAAGGACTGTGGGATAAAGATCGGGAGGCACTGAAAAATAAACAAAAATCGAGGGAGGATTGTCATCTTTACAGTCTGCACCCTCCCTGCCAGCGACAGCGAGAGTGCATCCCATCTCCGAAACTCTCCCTTCATTTGCTCCACCACCCTGGCCAAATTTAACTTATGCAGCCTGCCCCAGTCTCGTGCCACCTGGATTCCCAAATTCCGGAAATTTTCCTCAACTAACCTAAACGGTAGCCCTCTCAATCTGTTCTCCTGGCCCCTTGCCTGTACCACAAACATTTCACTCTTGACCGTATTTAATTTGTATCCTGAGAACTGGCCGAACTCCCTCAGCATTCCCAGTATAGTTCCCATCCCGGCCACTGGGTCCGACACGTACAGGAGCAGGTCGTCTGCATAAAGAGAAACCCTATGTTCAACCCCGCCCCTCACCATCCCCTTCCAACCCTCTGCGGCTCTCAGCGCAATCGCCAGCGGCTCTATGGCCAGCGCAAACAGCAGCGGGGAGAGCGGGCAGCCCTGCCTGGTCCCTCGGTACAACCTAAAGTACTCCGATACTTCTCTGTTGGTCCTGACGCTGGCCCTCGGGGCCTGATATAATAATTTGATCCAATCCACCAATCCCTCCCCGAACCCAAACCGTCCGAGCACCTCCCATAGATATTCCCACTCCACCCGGTCAAAGGCCTTCTCGGCGTCCATAGCCACCACTACCTCCACCTCTCTACCCGCCGGGGGCATCATTATCACATTAAGCAATCTCCTCAGATTGGCCGCCAGCTGCCTACCTTTCACGAACCCCGTTTGATCCTCCCCAATCACCTCCGGTACACAGTCCTCCATTCTACCCGCCAGTACCTTTGCCAGGAGCTTGGCATCTACATTAATCAGGGAGATTGGCCTGTAGGACCCGCACACCTCCGGGTCTTTACCCCGCTTTAATATCAGAGATATGGTGGCTTGTGACATCGTCGGCGGCAGGGTCCCTCTGTCCCTTGCCTCATTGAAAACCCTCGCCAAGACCGGGCCCACCAGCTCAGAGAACTTCCTATAAAACTCTACTGGGTATCCATCCGGCCCCGGGGACTTCCCCGACTGCATGGCCTTTAGGCCCCCCAATACCTCCTCTACTCTAATCGGGGCCCCCAGCTCTTCCACTCGCCCCCCCCCCAACTGTTGGGAATGTTAACCCATCCAGAAACCTTTTCAACCCCTCCGGTTCTTCTGGCGGCTCCGAAGTATACAGCTTACGATAGAAGTCCCGGAATACCCTATTCAATTCTGCCGGATCCTCCACTTTGTGCCCCCCCTCGTCCCTCACTCTACCTATTTCCCTGGCCGCCTCCCTCCTCCTAAGTTGCTGCGCTAACAGTCTGCTAGCCTTTTCCCCATACTCGTACACCACTCCCCTCGCCTTCCTAAGCTGTTCCACGGCCCTGCTCGTGGATAGTGCCCCCAGTTCCGCCTGTAGCCTCTGCCTTTCCCTGAGTAAAACCTCCCCCGGGGACTCCGCGTGCTCTTCATCTATCCGGCCCATTTCCCTGACCAATCTATCCATCTCTGCCCGGTCTGCCTTGGCTCTATGGGCCCCAATTGAAATCAGCTCCCCCCGCACTACTGCCTTTAGCGCCTCCCACACGGTCGCCGCTGAGACCTCCCCAGTGTCATTCACCTGCAGGTAATTTTTTATACATTTCCGAAGCCTCTCGCAGATCCCCTCCTCTGACAGCAGACCCACATCTAGCCTCCATTGCGGGCGTTGATAACTCGCTCCCCCGAACTGCAGGTCCACCCAATGCGGGGCATGGTCTGAAATGGTAATTGCTGAGTATTCCGTGTTCTTTACCTCCCCCCTACAGTCCCTGCTTAGCACAAAGAAATCTATCCTGGAATATACTTTGTGGACGTGCGAGTAGAACGAGTAGCCCCTTCCTGTTGGCTGTCCCTCCCTCCAGGGGTCCACTGCCCCCATTTGCTCCATAAACCCTTTCAGCTCCCTTGCCATTGCTGAGAGTCTACCCGTTCTGGGACACGACCGATCCAAAGTCGGGTCAAGGACCATGTTAAAGTCCCCTCCCATTATTAGCCTGCGAGAATCCAAGTCCGGGATCTTCCCCAGCACTCTTTTAATGAAGTCCACGTCATCCCAGTTCGGGGCATATATATTCACCAGCACCACTCTTCTCCCCTCCAGCCTGCCCCGTACCATCAGGTATCTGCCCCCTCTGTCTGCGGATATGCCCTCTGCCTCAAATTGCACTCGCTTGTTGATCATGATTGCCACCCCTCTGGACTTCGAGTCCAAGTCCGAGTGGAAGACCTGGCTAATCCAGCCCTTCCTTAGCCTGGTCTGGTCTGACACTTTCAGATGTGTCTCCTGCAACATAATTACGTCCGCCCTCAGAGCCCGCAAGTGCGCGAACACCCGCGCCCTCTTAACCGGCCCATTCAGTCCCTTGACGTTCCAGGTGATCAGCCTGGTTGGGGGGCACATCCCACCCCCCCCACCCCGCCGGTCAGCCATAGCCTTTCTCGGGCCAGCCCCTGACCCGTGCGTCGCGCCCTTCCTGGCCCGCCCTATAGCTGCCTCCACCCTCGACCTCCTTTCCAGTGCCTATTTCAAGTCCCTCTCCCGTCAGCAGAACAACCCCCCCCTCCCCTAACCCCATCCCCCGATACCCCCACCCCTGCCATCTACTGGCTGTAGCTTTCCCCCCCCCATCTGACTTCCTTGACTAGCCAATCTGCTAGCCCGGTGACTCAACACTCCGGCGCCTTCCTGTCCCATTCCCCTTGTTTCCCCGCCCTCCTCCCCACCCACTGGGGCAAGCCGGTTCCAGTGTCTTCCACGAGCTGCACAAAAAGCCCAAACAGAAAAGAAAAAAAAAGGGAAAAAACATAGAAAAAAGAGAAAAAGCACATAAATGTCCATGAACAAAGGAAAGAGTCTCAAATGTTCCGCTTGGCCCCATTGGCCCAGCAAACCGTTGAGCAGCAGTCCAGGCACATTCGGCGTTCCTCCCCACAGAAATCCTCGGGCCCTAACTCGCGTCCTTGGGGCCTCCTTTCGAGACCAGCCCCAGGTCCCTCACAAAATCCATCGCTTCTTCGGGCTCGGAAAAGTAGTGGTGTTGACCCTGGTGCGTGACCCATAGCCGAGCTGGGAACAGCAGACCAAACTTCACGTGCTTCTTGAACAGCACCTCCTTGACATTCTTAAAGGCTGCTCGCCGCCGAGCCACCTCCTGGCTTAGGTCCTGATAGATGCGGAGCACACTGTTATTCCACGTGCTGCTCCTGGCGCTCTTTGCCCACTGCAGCACCCGCTCCTTGTCCACGAACCTGTGGAACCTAATCACCATCGGGCGGGGGGGGGGTCCGCCCAGCCGCCCCTGCCTTGCCTGCACCCTGTGTGCCCCCTCCAGCTCCAGCGGTCGCGGAAAGGCTTCGGCCCCCATCAGCTGCTTCAGCAGGTCTGCTACAAACGCTGCAGCATCAGCTCCCTCCGCCCCCTCCGGGAGGCCGACCATCCTCAGATTGTTCCTGCGGACTCTATTCTCCAGCTCCTCCACTCTGTCCAGCAGTCTTCTCTGCCGCTCTTTCAGGCCGTCCACTTCTAGCGCTGCAACCGTTTGCGCATCCGCCTGCTCTTCCACCGCTTCTCCCAGCTCCTTAACTTTAACATCCTGGGCGTCCAGCCTCTGGTTCAGCTGATCCACCGCTTTCTGGATTGGGTCCAAGCTGTCCCGCTTCAGCGCTTCAAAACTGGACTTCATTACCTGGAGCATGTTATCCAGCGCCAGCTGGATTGCTGAGTCCGGGTTCCGTGTGTCCGCCATCTTAGGTCCCAGGTAATTTTCTTCCGGTCCTTGTCTCTGTCCCTTTTTCTCCTTCTTCTTCTGCTTTCTGGAATCCCGCTGTTCCATGTGCCGCAGCCCGCTCCTCAGCGCCTCCGCTGCCGCTTTCCTTCGCCCAGCTCCTTCAATTTTACCTCTTGGGCATCTGAAGTGGGTCCAAGCTGTCCCTCCTCAGCAACTCCAAACTTTTTCTTTTTCCCTTTGTCCTGGAGGAAGGAAGGTCCGTGGGTCCGCCATCTTACCCTGCAGGTCAGCTTCCTCCTTCTCTCTCTCTCTCCTTCTTCCTCACCTGCTGGCCTCCCACACTTACATCATCTGCAGCCCGCTCTCCTCCTCTGTTCCAGGCAGCCTTTCTGCCGCCTCCGTAGTCCCGCTATCGCGGGGAAACAGCTGTTCCAGCCGGCCGGAGTGAGAGCCCACCGAATGTGCGGCTCACTCGGACATCGCCGCCACCGGAAGTCGGGCTCGAAGATTCTTGGACCGACTGACTCTTTGACGAACTCTCCCTTCTCTGCGGCTGGATTCTCCAACCCCCCCGGCCGGGTCGGAGAATTGCCGGGGCCTGGCGTGAATCCCGCCCCCGCCGCTCCCAAAGTCTCCGGCACTGGATATTCGGCGGGGGCGGGAATCATGCCACGTTGGTCAGCGGGCCCTCCCTCGGCGATTATCCGGCCTGCGATGGGCCGAAGTCCCGCTGCTGCAATGCCGGTCCCGCCGGCGTGAATCAAACCACCTCCCTTACCGGAGGGACTGGCGGCACGGGCAGGCTCCGGGGCCCTGGGGGGGGGGTGCGGGGCGATCTGGCCCCGTGGGGTGCCCTCACGGTGGCCTGGCCCGTGATCGGGGCCCACTGATCCGCGGGCGGGCCTGTGCCATGGGGGCACACTTTTCCTTCTGCGTCGGCCATAGACTACGCGATGGCTGACGCGGAAGTGACCCTCTCCCGTGCGCATGCATGTGAATTACGTCAGTAGCCACTGATGCTCTCACGCATGCATGGACTTCCGCCGGCCGGCAAAGTCCCTTCGGCCACGGCTGGCGTGGCGCCAAAGGCTTTCTACACCAGCCGGCAGGACGGGAACCACTCCGGCGCGGGCCTAGCCCCTCAAGGTGAGGGGAGAAATCTGCATCTTTGAGGCGGCCCGACGCCGGAGTGGTTCACGCCACTCCATCCCGCCGGGACCAGCCGCTCCGCTGGGTAGGGGAGAATCCAGCCCCTGATGTCTTTTGCCAATAGTATAAAACCTGGACATTGTTATTATGTAAAATATAATAAGGGATTTCAGGGAGGAGGGATGGGGTAGCACGGCTCCTTTAAGGGGGGAGAGGCCTGGCGGGCCACATGACAAGCTTGGGGGTAATCACGCGGGAGTGCGTGAACCCCACAATAGCGAGTTAGCCTGGGACCCTGGGAGCAGGTGCCCGGGCAGTGTGGACCCGGGAGCTGAAGACCCATCCTATTGTGTTCTGTGCCTGTATAATTACCAGCGTCTGCTTTTCGTTAATAAACCCCTTTGTTTCTGGAACCCTCCAGAATGTTTCTTGAGTCACCACAGGGGGAGGCACAGAAAATAATACAGAATAGAAAAGAGTCAGAGAGGCAGCCAATTTTGTAGTTATCTGTGAGCAGCACCATGGGAAATCAACTGGTAATTATGTACACTGCGTTATAATGAGGTTTCTTTCCCTCATCAGTGCATCCAAAAGAATCCAAAAAAACAAAGTCAAACAAAAGTTGAAACAGTCAAAAAGTTGACTGCCTTGTCTGCTTTTATTTACAGCTACACAAAATTCTTGAAAGCATGGAATGTTACCTGATCCATGTGCTTCAGAAGAAGATTGCAAAGGAGATGACACTTGTCATGTCAGAAAGAGCCAGAGGAGAAGCGACTCTACCAATAGGTAAAGAATCACGCATTCATCAAAAGGCCGATAGTTCCTCACTTGTACCGGACCCTGTTTTGTAAGGAAGGTAAAATGAAGCCCTCATATATATGGCTCCTGGCAAATAATTGGCTTTGAGTTTCTGATCTCAACTAGTCCTGGGAGACGTGTTCCTGTGATGATGAAAACAAAGGAAAAGCTGTAAAATTTCAATCTGCTGGTCTGCCCATCAGCAGGGGGGCCAGAAGGGGAGGTCAGTGACAGCCCAAGGTGTACGTTGATCCTTCCATGAGCTGACAGATAGCATATGCTGAAAAGGATTCCGTCTCCATAAAGAGAAAGTGTGGCACCTGTGCCAAATACTCATGGGCATTGCACCCTGTGGAGGAGTAGGGCACCTGCTAGCGGTGGCTGTGAAGGTCACTGCAGCCTTAAACCACTTATGCCACCGGGTCATTCCATGGCTCGAGTGGCGACCCGTGCAGCATATCACTGTCACCCGCCACAGGTGCATCCGAGCAGTAACGGATGCTCCGCATGCCCAGGAATCCGACTAAATCACCTTTGAACTGGATCACGGTCCCCAAGACTGTGTCTAGAATTGCATCTCCTCTCGTTGGGTTTGTCACTAATTGGTTGAAAACTGTTTCCTGGACACACTGCATGAATTTTTCTTCCTCAGTGCCCCTTATATTGTGTGAATCCCAGTTGATATTCTCCGGCCCGTGTTGGCCGCCAGTTTTTTTGCCAGTCCCGCCGGCGTAAATTGGAGTAGGTCCTTACCAGCGGGACCTGGCGGCGCAGGCGGCCTCCGGAGTTCTTGGGGGGATGTGGGGTGATCTGGCCCCGGGAGGTGTCCCCACGGTGGCCTGGCCGTGATCAGGGCCCACCGATCCGCGGGCGGGCCTGTGCCGTGGGGGCACTCTATTCTTCCGCACCAGCGCTGTAGCGGTCCGCCATTGCCGGTGGGAAACAAAGCCCTCTGCGCATGCGTGGGGATGACGCCAGCACACGCTGGCACTCCCGCGCATACGCCAACTCGCGCCGGCTGGCGGAGGCCCTTCGGCGCCGGTTGGTGTGGCACCAAGCCCCTTCCCCGCCGGCCGGCGGGGCGCAAACCACTCCAGGGTGGGCCTGGCCCCTGAAGGTGCGGAATCTGCACCTTTGGGGCAGCCCAATGCCGGAGTGGTTCACGCCACCCCCCGCCCCGCCAGGTAGGGGAGAATCCCACCCTTGATCTTCTATCTCCCTTTCACTATTTGGGAGTCTGTCGTATACACTCAGTAGTGTGACTGCCCCTTCTTTATTTCCAAGCTCAACCCATAAATCCTCGTTTGTTGACCCATTTAGTATATCATCCCTTCTCACAACTGGAATTGATTCTTTAACCATTAGTGCTATTCCCTCTCTTTTTTTTATCTCCCACTTTATCGTGTCAGAAGACTCTATAACTAGGAATGTTGAGATGCCAGTCCTGCCCTTCCTATAGCCATGTTTCCGTTATAGCAATGACATCCTGCTGCCATATGTCTACCTGTGCCCTTAACCTATCTACCTTGGCGGCAAGCGGTGCAGTGGTTAGCACTGGGACTACTACCCGAGTTCGAATCCCGGCCCTGCGTCACTGTCTGTGTGGAGTTTGCACATTCTCATCGTGTCTGGGTGGGTTTCACCCCCGCAACCCAAAGATGTGCAGGTTAGAAGGGGCTGGTTTAGCTCACTCAGCTAAATCGCTGGCTTTTAAAGCAGACCAAGCAAGCCAGCAGCACGGTTCGATTCCCGTACCAGCCTCCCCGGACAGGCGCCGGAATGTGGCGACTAGGGGCTTTTCACAGTAACTTCATTGAAGCCTACTCGTGACAATAAGCGATTTTCATTTTCATTTCATAGGTGGATTGGCCACGCTAAATTGCTCCTTAATTGGAAAAAAAATAATTGGGTACTTTAAGTCTATATAAAAAAACTCATCTATATTGTTTGTAATACTTGCATTGAAGTATAAAAGGTTTAACCCTGTCAATTTCCCTTGCTGGTCACTTTTAAAATGTTGCTTCTCGTGTAATTCCTAGTCTATCACAACATCGTCTACATCTGTGGGTGATGTTCTACCTGTGTTTTCCTGATCTGAATTGACCCATCTGATCCTACTCCTGAGATCCCATCCTGCCGCCACACAGATTTAAATACTCCCCAACAGAACTAGCAAAAGCCCCCCGCAAGGACATTGGTCCCAGCTCTGCATGGGTACAACCAGTCTGGTCTGTATGGGTCCCTCAGAAGCATCTGTCTGAGCCCCTAACTATTGAATCGCGAAAATGTTTCAAACACAGTGTCGAAAAAGGGGGATTAAAATGCAACTTACACTTGAAATTCCTCTTTCCCCCAGACGTTTGGAAACATTCAGTCATGGCAGAAAACTTCTCGATAGTGAGGCCTCAGATTGTTGAAAACTTTGTTCAGAGATTGAAGGAACATTCACAAGAGACCGATGAAGAGGTATGGAACTAGTTCAGACTGCTAGCAGTTAAAGAACTCCAAATAAACTCACGAATGTGTTGTCAAATGTTTGATATTTGAATCAATGTCGACGGCAGGATTCAATGAACAAGGTTGTTACTTGAATAATGAAGCTGTTGTGGGAGGTAGTGGTGTTATTGTCACTAGACTCGTAATCCCAGAGTCATGCTCCATCCCTGGGTTTGAATCCCACCATAGCAGATGGCAACATTTCAATTCAATAAAACCTGGAGTTAAAAGTCTAAAAGTGACCATAAAACCGTTGACTGTCGTTAAAACCCATCTGGTTTAATAATGTACTTTAAGGAAGGAAATGTGCTGCCCTTTCCTGTTCTGTCCAGGTGACTCCAGATCCTCAGCAATGGGGTTGACTCTTGAATACCCTCTGATACGGCCAAGCAAGTCACTGAGTTCAAGGGTCAGTTAGGAATGGGCAATAAATGCTGGCCCAGCTGGTGATGTCCATACCCAATAAATTTGAAAAGAAATGCTAAAATGTATGTCCTTAGTTCTGATGGTTAGAGACAATAATTTTATAATTCTGTAAATATCGCCTATGCTCTTTTTCATTTGTAATCTGTGGCTATTCCAAAGGAAAAAATGAATTTGAATGCTTTTTTTCTGTTCATTGGCATTCAGCTGTGCTTGTCTGGATGTTGGGAGAGCTCCAGCTTGGGTGAATGGGAGTCTGTCCATAAAGCATAGTCACTGGGAGTTACTTTTAACCCAGAGAGGGAACCCCATGGGGTTAGCTAGAGTGTCAGCTTGACGCCCATCCACTGACCGTCAGTGCAGAGTAAAATCAGGCAGGGTATGAAACTAGCTTTGCACCTAATTCCCATCAGTTTCCCAATGGGCGGGTGATGCACGATCAATTGCACAAAGACGAGAGTTGAATACAACTGAGGCTTTATTACACTAAGATGTGTGGCCTCCTACAGCAGCAGGCAAAATAGCTGCTGTATGGGGAGCACACATATTTATACTCCGCCTACTGGGCGGAGCCAGCAGGCAGGTATCTACCCCCATACCTGTAGTACAGGGGCCTTACCGTACATGCCCTAATATATACAGCAGTGGTTACTACCACAGCAGGTTAGATAAAAGTTTCCACCATTGTCTGCAGTTACATCAAACCGTTAAGAGGCATTGCTAAAGGTAATCCAGCAACATCCATCACACGCTGCCAACCCTGCTGCCCCCACTCACTCTGTAGTGCTAGAAGAGAGCTGGAGGTACCAAATACCTAGTGAGATGCCAGTGTGTCCCTGGCCTTCAGTGTTGCCGTAGCCAGGAAGGTGCTTACCTTTGGAAGGTAATCCCTGTCAGTAGATTTTTTAAAAATTCTTTCCTGCTGCCTTTAATAAGGACACGGGGAGTCCAAACCGAGTAAAACTAAAGATACAAAGTTTATATTCACAGCACAATATAAAAATGGCCCAGTAGATCCTTACTGTGCATTACTGGCCAACCTTTTATATAGAGGTTAATAGAGATTCCCCGTCCCTAGCGAGGGAGCTTGTATTCTGTAAGGACTGATGTGTTGGGTAAGCTGGGTCTGCGAGGATTGCGTTTACTGCAGTAGTGAGAGATACAGGCTTCCAACACTTGAAGAACTGCAACTCTATTTTATTGAACTCTTAACTATCATATATACTTTAAATGTGGGTTGACACTATGCTGAGTTGACTGGAGACCTGAGGCTAACCTGACCAGATTATCTTACTACCACATGGTGTGTGTTCTAGTTGTTGCTCACGGACTCTGACTGTCTCAGAGGCTGGATCCCAAAAGAGTGGGAAAACTAGTGCCCTCTGGCTTTATAATGGTCGTGTCCTGTCTGGTGATTGGCTGCTGTGTTCTGTGTGTTCATTGGTCATCCTGTGTGTCAATCAATGCTTGTCTGTGCACCATCATATACCTGTGTGTATATTATGACATCCCCCCCCCTTTTTTTATTACTTTAAAAAAAATGTGTATAGGTCAATAAATAGTGAGTGTCTGTAGGAGCCTGACTATATACAAAGTACGTGAACGTATTTACATGGGAAGGTGTCTACGGCAGAAAAAGGGCATACAACACATTAGGAAGAAACAATATGTACAGATGTGTAAACGGATCACAAAGCAATGCAACATTCAGTCGATAAATTCAGTCTCTGTGGCGGGCGACAAATTCTGGTTGACCGAACGAGCATTTGGCTCTGTTGAGTCAGAGGCCATGCTTGTGGATCCTATGGAACACTCGTTTGAGACGATCGATGTGCTCCTGAGGAGTTGTGGACCAGACAATGTTATCATCAACGTACACTCGCACCCCCTCGATGCCCTCCATCATTTGCTCCATTATTCGGTGGAACGACCGATCGGGGTGTTAAATGTGCAGAGCTTTCAACTGGACGCGTCCAGCTGTATTTGCCAAAACCCCTTGGAGGCATCCAGCTTCGTGAAAAACTTGGCGTGAGCCATTTCGCTGGTGAGCTCTTCTCGTTTAGGGATAGGGTAGTGTTCCCTCATGATGTTACGGTTCAAACCTTTGGGGTTGATACAAATGAGAGGTTCCCCTGACGTTTTTTTTACACATGGAGCTAACCGTGACCTTAGAAATGACGCCCAGGTCCTGGAGGCCTTGCAGCTGCTGCTTGAGGCGGTCCTTAAGGGGTGCTGGCACCCGACACGGTGCATGAACCACAGGTGTGGCATTCGGTTTCAGCAGTATCTTGTATCAGTAAGGGAGTGTGCCCATACCTTCGAAGACGCTGTGGTATTATGTTATGATGTCATCTAATTAGGTTTGGAAGTTGTCATCTGGCGAGGCCGTTGCCTCAGCGGGTGACATGGTGTGAACCCGCTGCACAAGGTTCAGGAGTTTGCAGGCCTGAGCACCGAGCAGGGAAGCTCTGTTGGACCCTACAATTTTAAAGCGCAGGGTGGCTTTTGAAGAACGATGGGATACCGCAAGCTGGCATGAGCCATTGGCAGCAATGGCATTGCCATTGTAGTTGAGAAGCTGGCAGGTTGGTGGAAGAATGCTCGGCTTGACCCGGATGGTATCAAAGTCAGACTTTGAAATGAGGTTCGCTGAATCGCCGGGGTCCAGCCTGAAGCGTCTGCGAGCCTTGTTGACCGTAAGGGTGGCACACCACTCGTCATCTGGATCAATGCTCATCACTGGGAGTTGTTTAACCTTTTTTGCGGAACGCATCGTATGCTTAGTGATGATGCCCACCCGGAATGGGGATGTGAGGCCCTCAGTGTCGGGATCTGGAACCATGTCGGAGTCGGAGTCTAAAACAGGTTGCTGTACTGACCGGATGTTCCTGCGCTGCGGCTGGGATCGCTGTGTGTTGGGCAGTTGAGCAGATCTGCACAGGGCTGCGTAGTGTCCCAGCTTGCCACACTGGAGACAGCGTCAAGATTTCGTGGGACATTGTCGCTTTAAGTGGGCGGAGCCACAGTTGTTGCACGTCATGGCGCCGACGTCAGGACGCTCCGTGCGCCACCGCGCTACTGCATGCGCAGGAGCCCGGGAAAAGCGCGTAAAATGGCTGCTCTCATCCAGACTCAGGCTCTGGAGCTGTTTTACGGCCTGCACCCGCTCCGCATCATGGGGGCCTTGCTGCGCCGTCTCTGCCGCCTCGATATGGGGGGACCAGTTATTAGCTTGCTCATGTAGGATGCAGGTCTTGATGGCGATGGCGAGGGTGAGCTGCTTAACTTTAAGGGGCTGCTGGCGAAGGGGATCGGAGTGGACCCCAAAAACGATCTGGTCGCGGATCATGGAGTCGGAAGTGGAGCCATAGTTGCAGGATTGCGCGAGGATACGGAGATGGGTTAAGAAGGACTGAAAAGGTTCATCCTTACCCTGCAGCCTCTGTTGGAACACGTAGCATTCAAAGCTCTCGTTGACTTCAATGTCACAGTGGCTGTCGAACTTCAGCAGGACTGTTTTCAACTTTGTCTTGTCCTCACCTTCAACAAAGGTGAGGGAATAAAAAATGTGGATAGCGTGGTCCCCGGCTATAGAGTTTAAGAGAGCAACCTTCCTGGCATCCGATGCGGCTTTGAGGTCGGTGGCTTCAAGATGCAGCTGCAACTTCTGCTTGAAAATCTTCCAGTTGGCACCGAGGTTGCCGGCGATGCGGAGCTGCGGGGGAGGGCGGACGCTGTCCATGTTAGCGGATGGCTGATCGCTGGTCAAAGGCAGACTATCTCAAGGTAGGTCCATCAAACTCGAACATGACTCACTGGTACCATGATGTGTTGGGTATGCTGGGTCTGCGAGGACTGCGTTTACTGCAGTAGTGAGAGAGACAGGCTTCCAACACTTGAAGAAATACAACTCTATTTTATTGAACTCTTAACTATCATATATATTTTAACTGTGGGTTGACACTATGCTGCGTTGACTGGAGACCCGAGGCTAACCTGACCAGACCATCTTACTACCACATGGTGGATGTTCTAGTTGTTGCTCACGGACTCTGATTGTCTCAGAGGTCGCATCCCAAGAGAGCGGGAAAACTAGTGCCCTCTGGCTTTATAGTGGTCGTGTCCTGTCTGGTGATTGGCTGCTGTGTTCTGTGTGTTCATTGGTCATCCTGTGTGTCAATCAATGCCTGTCTGTGCACCATCATATACCTGTGTGTATATTATGACAAGGACCACGGGGAAGATGATCATTCCCACCCCATAGACCCTGGGCTAGATCTTCCCAAAATGGGACTACCTCCCCACGCCGGTGTAAAGAGGCTGGAGCTTTACTGTGGTGATTCCTGCAAAAAAGATCAGCTAATTCAAAGCCCTGCTGGGGGCTATCAGGAACCCAGAGTAATTCTCGGAGCTTTAGCTGCGGATACGGGTCCTCACACTTCTGGTTTTGAGCCTGCGTAGGTGCACGCCGTTGGCTTTCAGCGGCCTTGCCGAGTGCCATGGCGGACTCAGAACGCAGCAGCAGACTGAAAACTTAGAACCCCCCGATTGGCTGCACGTCTGAAGATTTGACCACGCTGATTTTAACCCCGGCCGCTAATAAAGCCCCCCCAGTGTACGATCCCCCATCCCCCACCAGGGTGGCCGCAGATGGAGTCCGCAGCCGCCACGCTAGCATCCAGACCGTCAATAGGTGATTAGCTCCACACTGTTGGGAACTCCGTCGGTCGGGAGTGGAGGATCGCTGGGCTGGCCTCTGTCAATGGGCCCCCAGCCGTGCGCGGTACTCCGCGGTCACGCTGATTCTCGGGCCCCGGAGCATCGCCGAGGGCCCGACTTCGGCATGAAATTGGAATCTCTGCCCCCATGCCGAACGTGATTTCAGCGCAGGGCTGCGGAGAATTCAGCCCCCCCCATGCGGGCTATTACACTGCCTCCCTGTGGTTGGCGAGTGAGGTTGGCAGCAGTAATTTTCCATCTAGCCAAGCCTGTCAAAAACAGAAACACCACTGAGAGTCTGGCAAAAGCATCTAAATTAGATAGAGTTTAGAAAATTTGTTGGGGATTAGTGATGACTGAAGGAGATCAGATGAACATTAATAGAATTGTCATCTTACTTCCTGTCTATGGATTGGGATGGGGGGAAATAGAAGTGAAAAATATGTCAGAAAACAAAGTTTACAGTGATATTTCTATAAAGCATGGCTCTGATATGTATGATAATGATTTGGTGATTTTGACAGATTACTTGCAGCAAGGATCATTTGAAAGACTGCCTTATGACTCTCGCCTGTGATGTAATGGGTAGAGAACGCTCTAACTTTGAGACTTATTCTATGTGTTACGAAAATATACTGCGACGGGAGCACCAGCTGCTTTACCAAAAGGAACAGGTATGGAACAGCGGTTGTTTAACAAAATAGGTTTTATATTTAGCTGCCAACAGCCCATATCAGCCTCCCCGAACAGGCGCCGGAATGTGGTGACTAGGGGCTTTTCACAGTAACTTCATTTGTAGCCTACTTGTGACAATAAGCGATTTTCATTTCATTTCATTTCCATTTTCATTTTCATTTCATTTCAACAGTGTTTTCTTTAAGAAAATCTGATATTAAAGAGTATTTTTAAAATGTATTCTTTGATGGGATGTGAGCAACACTGGCTGAGCCAGCATTTATTGCTTGTCCCTAATTGCCCTTGAGAAGGTGGTGGTGAGCTGCCTTTTTGAACTGCTGCAGCCCATGTGTGTAGGTACACCCATTGTGCTGTTAGGTAGGGAGTTCGGGATTTTAACCCAGTGACATTAAAGGAATGGCGAAATATTTCCAATTCAGGATGGTGTGTGGCTTGGAGGGGAACTTAGAGATCTTGGTGTTCCCATGTATCTGCTGCACTTGTCGAAGTGTTAGAGCTTGAGGGTTTGCAAGATGCTGTTGAAGGAACCTCAGTCGAGTTCTTGCAGTGCATCTTGTAGATGGTACACAGGGCTGCCGCTGTGTGTTAGTGGTAAAGGCAGTGAATGCACATTGAAGGTGGTGGATGTGATGCCAATGAAGTGGGCTGCTTGATTCTGGATGAACGGATAGCTGAGAGGGTCATGAACACTGCAGTCAAGCAGTGCTTAGGGGCTGGTTTAGCACCGTGGGCTAAACAGCTGGCTTGTAATGCAGAACAAGGCCAGCAGCGTGAGTTCAATTCCCCTGCCGGCCTCCCTGAACTGGCGCTGGAATGTGGCGACTAGGGGCTTTTCACAGTAACTTCATTGAGGCCTACTCGTGACAATAAGCAATTATTATTATTATTAATAAAAACAGCTTCTTCCCCGCTGTTACCAGACTCCTAAATGACCCTTTTATGGACTGAACTGATCTCTCCACACATCTTCCCTACTGAGTAGTACTACATTCCGAATGCTTCATTCAATGTCTGTGTCTATGTATTTACATTGTGTATTTATCGTATGTCCTATGTTTTTCATGTATTGAATGATCTGTTTGGACTGTACGCAGAACAAAACTTTTCACTGTACCTCTGTACACGTGACAATAATTCAAATCCAAAATGTGGTAAAGAGCTGTACTTGGCTAATGTCCTCTCCAGAGCCTTCTTAGCTACTTCAGACCAGGCAGATCATGCGGAAGACATAGACACCATGACAATAAAGGTGCTGTCCTCTTGTCAACATCAGGAGCTCAAAGATGCCTTATAGGCAGACATCGCATGCTGACAGTTACACAATGGCATCATGAAGTGCTGGCCAGATTCCTCAAGGGAATCTCCACATGAGCACTGCACGTTCTTCACCACCAGCGATTCATCATCCTTACTGTTCTTCAAAGATACTACACCCAACAACTTCACCAAGGGTATGGAATCAACCAGATATAGGGCCAAGGAATCATTGTACTGGCCCTCCATGTATGCAGACATGGAAAGTGAAATCTCCAGATGCAATGCACTCAAGCTGTATCAAGCAAAGAAAGTGTATTTACATGAGGTTGTGGTCTCCCATTGTCGTTCAGCACTGATATCTTTGAATGGAATGGTTAACAACATTTAGCCCTAGTTGATTCGTATTCTGGGTGGTTTGAACTACATGCCAAACATGACAAGTACCATAACCATTATCAAGCTCAAGAGACCCTTTGCCACACACAACATCCCACAGAGTCTTCTGACAGACGACGTTCACCAGCTTGTCTCCATGGAATTTCAGAACTTTGCACACACATGGGACTTTCAGCATATCCCGAGCAGCCCCCTGTGTCCACAGTCGAATGGTCTGGTGGAATGGGCAGTTCACTGAGCCAAGCATCTTCTAGAAAAATGAGAAATCTACCACGACAGGACCCGCCTCGTCAGCAAAATGACTCTTTTCGTGCTGCTAACACTCCGCTGCAGCCCAAACTTGAAACCAATGTGACTGATGCCCCCGTGCAATGCAGATTGAGAAGCAAACTGCACTACGATCGAGATGCCCACAGACCTAGCCCTCTAACACCTGGTCAAACGGTGAGGATTCAGACTGCACATAGCCATGCCAGTTCTGTGTGCGTGTTTGTGTTAGCTGCATAGATTTGGGCAGACACTGGCTCAGTGACGTGATGGCATTAACATACTGACAGTATTCTCTCTGACGATAGTATTGTGTCTTTTTTCTCTGGCGCTGTGGGGAAACAGGTGATTCTTCGCTGTCTTGATGCACTGCACAATGTGTTCATTATCCTGAAACCACAGATGTTCACAGCACAGAAGAAAGCTTGTTGTGTCTGTATTCTGTTTTGCAACATTACTAATAGCTGCATGACTGGTCAACATAAAATGGCATTGTTAAGGCAGCACCTGCTGTAAAAACACAATGAGATCAGCAAGCTGAGAGCAGCATTGTGACAGGACCCACTTTAGGATAGAATGTGCAGTGAAGTAGTGATGGTGAGACAACTTGGATTTTTTGTAATCCAAGACTGAATGGAAATGATACAATTCAGGATTTCACCCTCTGTTTACAAGACTCCAACTTGCAATCATGACCTCGGCAGACTGATTCAAACCAATCATCTAACTGATGCACCTTGTGATGTTGACCGTTAAGGGAATGTCCCTACATTATACGCTCAAATCGACAGGAACCAAAATGACCACTTCACAAATATGTTAGCCACGTGTCCATTTTGCAGCCAAAATAAAATCATCTTCCTTTGCTCACTGACTGTGGTTGCCGACTCTGTCACAGATCATAGATTATCTACAGTGCAGAAGGAGGCCATTTGGCCCATCGGGTCTGCACCAGCCCTTGGAAAGAGCCCCTACATAAGCCCACGCTGCCACCCTATCTCCTTAACCCAGTAACGCCACTTAATCTTTTGGACACTAAGGGGCAATTTAGCATAGCCGATCTACCTAACCTGCACAGTTTGGACTGTGGGAGGAAACCGGAGCACCCGGAGGAATCCCACGCAGACACAGGGAAAAAGTGCGAACTCCACACAGTCACCCGAGGCCGGAATTAAACCTGGAACCCTGGAGCTGTGAGGCAGCAGTGCTAACGACTGTGCTAACATGCTGCCTTGTCTGTATGTCTCTCTTTTTGTGCTGCTTCTCACAGCGTTTGATTGTGTCTCAACCACGTTTTAGTTTGGCCCCCTGCTGTGAAGGACAAGCAGATTGAAGGACTTCCGATTTGAGGCGTGTTATTGAACTTTGCAGTAACTACAGTACACGGCTGCAAGGTACAGAAAATCACCTAGACTGCAGTCGTTCCCACATGTTCTGGAAACTATTCTCCTTAGTCAAATAAATTACAGGGTGAATATGGGAGGGAAAGGGTATTCTTTTGCCAAAATGGAGGAAGCATGTCTTGTCAAAAAACTGTTTATTACATCGAATGGCATAGAATTCATAATATAGTGTCGGGAAGTTAATATGCTGCGCATTACGCTGTTGTGACTTTTTTTTCAGGAAATGAAGGGAATGCAGAGATCCCGAACACTATCTACAACACCTGACTGCCAGGTAACAAATCTCTTCTTTACAACTGGACCAAAGCAAAATACTGTGGATGCTGCAAATCTGAGATAAAAAGTGCTGGAAATACTCAGCAGGCCAGGCAGCATCTGTGGAGAGGGCCAGAGATAACGGGCAGGATCCTCCGGTTCGCCAGCCACGTTTTCCTTGGTGGCGCGCCCTCGCCGACAGCGGAATTCTCCATTCCCGCCACCTGGCAATGGGGTTTCCCATTGTGGCCACCCCTAGCCGCCGGGAAACCCGTGGGCGAGGTGCGTTGCCGGCGCAATTTTGGAGAATCTCGCCGGCGAGGAATCCAGCCTAATATTGAAGACCGAGATGGTCTTTCCAACTGTTCATTTAGCATGGTGTATGAATATCAATTGTAGACTGTGACATTGGGATTCTTTAAAAAAAATAAATTTAGAGTACCAATTTTGTTTTTCCAATTTAGCGTGGCCAATCCACCTAACCTGGATATCTTTGGGTTGTGGGGGTGAAACCCAAACAGAAACAGGGAGAATGTGCAAACTCCACACGGACAGTGACCCAGGGCCGGGATCGAACCTGGGACCTCAGCGCCGTAGGCAGCAGTGCTAACCACTGCGCTACCGTGCCGCCCTGAGACACTGGATTATTAATCCACCACTGAGATGGACTAATCATTCCCACTGCTGGGAGCCCAAATTATGGGCGGCAAGGTAGCACGGTAGTTAACACTGTTGCTTCATAGCGTCAGGGTCCCAGGTTCAATTCCCGGCTTGGGTCACTGTCTGTGCAGAGTCTGCACGTTCTCCCCGTGTCTGCGTGGGTTTCCTCTGGGTGCTCCGGTTTCCTCCCTGAAAGACGTGCTGTTAGGTAATTTGGACATTCTGCATTCTCCCTCTGTGTACCCGAACAGGCGCCGGAATGTGGCGACTAGGGGATTTTCACAGTAACTTCATTGCAGTATTAATGTACACCTACTTGTGACAATAATAAAGATTATTATTACTGGAGACTGCCCTTGCTTTCTTAGTCAAATTGAACTGATCCGTGCCCTTGATTTTTGGAGTTGAATCATAAAATAGAATAATACAACACGGATCAGAATTACACCTGTTTTATGGGGCTGACTGGATCATATATTTTTTAATTGAGTTGAAATGGCCCACATCTTGTAGTCAGTGGCGAAGTGGAGGCATCTCTTTCTGTAGGCCGCAGCAGGAACTTCCTCTCCCAGATGCAGCGTGGGTCCAACAACATATCTGGAGAGGCCTAACAGCAAAGTGCATTGCTGATGAAGCCACAGCCCCTTTGACATCATGAGCTGAAGGCACATTTGTTGAGGTCTGTCTTCAGCTCAATGACAGGTAAGTGGTTTTTAGAGATTTTCAAATTTTATTTGATATACTTTTAATTGCAGCTCCCCGTCGGCAACCCCCCCCCCCCCCCCCCCCCCCCAGCTCCCTAAGGGGCTGCGAAGATGGTGGGAAAAGTTGTGAATTGCTATTGGTCCTGGAGGAGTGGGGAGCTGGAAGGGGGGAAACTAACTTTTCAATTGAAACTGACTGGCAGTCAAACCTCTTTTCACACACCCCTGCATACCCCAGCCCCCTCTTCCTGGGGGAAAAACCTCTGACTATCCACTCTGTCTCTGCCCCTCATAATTTTGTAGACCTCTATCAGGTCGCCCCTCTACCTCCATCGTTCCAGTGAGAACAAACCGAGTTTATTCAACCGCTCCTCATAGCTAATGCCCTCCATACCAGGCAACATCCTGGTTAATCTCTTCTGCACCCTCTCTAAAGCCTCCACATCCTTCTGGTAGTGTGGCGACCAGAATTGAACACTATACTCCAAGTGTGGCCTAACTAAGGTTCTTGACCTGTATCTCTCCCCATGCTCTGCTATCACGTGGGCTGGAATTCTCCAGCCGCTCCATGGCGGCAGACTTCCCTGTTTCTGACAGCACCGCACTCCTGCCTGTGGGTTTCCCGGCTTCGTGGGACACCTTCGGCGGAATTCTCCCCCCCACCAGCCGGATGGGAGAATCGCCGGGGCGCCGCGCAAGTCCCGTCATGCCACCCTGGCACCCGCACGCGATTCTCCGACCCCCCCCTCCCCCCCCCCCCAATACAGCGCGGCGAGGATCACGGCTGGCTGCTCGGAGAATCGCCGCTCGCCGTTTGCAAAAGGCGAGCGGAGATTCTCCGGCCCGGATGGGCCGAGCGGCCGCCCCAACACGACAGGTTCCTGCCGGCGCCGTCCACACCTGGTCGCTGCCAGCGGGAAGTGCGCGGGAATGCTGGTGGGGGGGGGGGGGGGGGGGCCTGTGGGGGGGGGGGGGGGGAAGGGGGGGGGTCCTGCACCAGGAGGGCCTCCGATGGGGTCTGGCCCACGATCGTTGCCCACCGATCGGCGGGCCGGCCTCTCATCTCACAGGGCTAAAGAGCTGGCTTTTAAAGCAGACCAAGGCAGGCCAGCAGCACGGTTCAATTCCCGTACCAGCCTCCCCGAACAGGCGCCCGAATGTGGCGACTAGGGGCTTTTCACAGTAACTTCATTGAAGCCTACTCGTGACAATAAGCGATTTTCATTCATTTCATTTCATTTCTAAGGGAGGACCTCCTTTCCTCCGCCGCCCCGCAATATCCATCCGCCATCTTCTTGTGGGGCGGCCTCGGGGAGGACGGCAACTGCGCATATGCGGGTGACATCATCATTTACGCAGCGCCACTTTTTACGCGGCGCCAAGGCCCAGCGCGCGTAAATGACGCAATGCCACTCCTAGCCCCCCCCCGGGGACGGGAGAATAGGGGCTGGAAGCGGGCTCCGACGCCGGAGTGAAACACGGCATCGGCACTTAGACTCCCGTTGGGAGAATTGCGCCCCTTCAGTGGGAATTCCCATTGGCAGCGGCGGGAGAAGCCGATAGCGAATGGCGCACTTATGGTCTTATTAGTGAAATAATAGAATCATAGAATCTCTACAGTGCAGAAAGAGGCCATTCGGCCCATTGGGTCTGCACTGACCCTCTGAAAGAGCACTCCACCTTGGCCCCCAGCCCCGCCCTATCCCCATAACCGCACAGGCCCACTTAACCTGCACTTCTTTGCATTGTGGGAGGAAACTGGAACAGCCAGAGGAAACCCACGCGGTCACAGGGAGAAAGTGTAAACTCCACACAGACAGTCACCCGGGGCCAGAATTGACCCTGGGTCTCTGGCGCTGTGTTGTAATAGTGCTAACCACTGTGCCACCGTGCCGCCTCTTAAAGTACCTTTAAGACCAACTTTATTTTTTGCCTTTTAGTTCCTAAGGAATTCTCAAAGGACTCCACAGCCAATTAATTACTTCTGAAATGTGGTCACTCAAATTATTAGAAGCAAATGCTGCAGCGAATCTGCACTTAGCAAGGACCAACAAACTGCAGTGACACAGCAGTAACTCACCTTAGACAACACCTTCCAAACCCATGGCCACTACCATCTAGAACAGGGGTGGGCAAACTACGGCCCGCGGGCCGCATGCGGCCCGCCAAAGGTATTTCTGCGGCCCACCAAGTCATTAAAAAAAAAAAAAAATTTTTTTTTTTTAAATTAAAAAAAAATTTTTTTTTTTAAGGTTAATGGGGGGGGGGGGGGGGGGGGCTGTTGGGTTACTTACTGGTATAGGGTGGATACGTTGACTTGAGTAGGGTGATCATTGCTCGGCACAACGTCGAGGGCCGAAGGGCCTGTTCTGTGCTGTACTGTTCTATGTTCTATATGAGGTGCCCAGAATCATAACCGGGTGAAGTAATTATTTTACTTAATATACTATGCGGCCCTTTGTGAATTGTGAATTTCTGAATGTGGCCCTTGCACGGAAAAGTTTGCCCACCCCTGATCTAGAAGGACAAGAGCAGCAGATACTTGGGAACCCCACCACCTGGAGGTTCCCCTCCAAGTCACTCACCACCCAGACTTGGAAATATATCACCGTTCCTTCACTGTCACTGGGGCAAAATCCTGGAACTCCCTCCCCAACAGCACAGTGGGTGTACCTACACCTCAAGGACTAGTCTGTTTTGGTGCAGTTGGTATGAGATAGAAATTTTAGTCAGGTCAACATCTCTGCTATTCTATAATTAGTGCATCATCTGTAAAGTGGCTTCTATGGTCCTCACTACCACAATTTCTGGCCTAAACCTCAGCTTAAACTGTCTGCTGAAGTTCGGAATGATGCCAGGGCTAAAAGGGTTAATTTATGAGGGCAGGTTGCATGCAGAAACTTTGAATTCCCTCGAGTACAGAAAGTTAAGGTTTGATATTAGTAAGGTGTTTGACATGATTACAGGAGTAGATTAAGGAAGTAGAGAGAAAGGGTGGAAATCTCCTGAATAATTTCTAAGTGTGGTCTCTGGCGGGAAATGAGGTGCAATTCTCGCCGGATGGATCGGCACAACCCAGATTGCAATCCACCCACACTTACAAATTATTTTGGAGCCACATAATTTGCGCTGTGGGACCTGAAGAAGCCAGTAAGACTGGATCGGCGGAGATCCACTAGCCCAGGGCACCCTAATCTCAGCAATAAAAATAAACAAAGCTAATCCTCTCTTTGGGCAGCACGGTAGCACAGTGGTTAGCACAATGGCTTCACAGTACCAGGGTCCCAAGCTCGATTCCCAGCTTGGGTCACTGTCTGTGTGGAGTCTGCACGTTCTCTCCGTGTCTGCGTGGGTTTCCTCCCACAGTCCAAAGATGAGCAGGTTAGGTGGATTGGCCTTGCTAAATTGCCCTTTATTGTCCTAAAAAGGTAAGGTGGGGTTACGGGGATAGGGTGGAAGTGTGGGGATAGGGTGCTCTTTCCAAAGGCCGGTGCAGACTCGATGGGCCGAATGGCCTCCTTCTACTCTGTAAATTCTGTGACCTGTGAGATAGCCTTCAGCTGTCAGTCAATATGCTCAAGTCAATGGGGTGTGAAATATAATGTAAACAGCCAAGTACAAAGGGATGAAAGCAGGCATACTGCAACATTGAAACCACAGAGCCGATTGAAATTTCAGAGGGGAGTGAAATGTTTCTCCAAGAAACAAGCTGCAGAAAGGCTCTGTCCTGTGAGAGGGTTTGAGGACAGACAGGCTGTGCTTTTCCCTGTTATGGGGTGTGAAACGTGAAAGAAATTAGGCTTCACAGACCCAAAGAGAGCCCCATCCCAGGGGAGACCCATAAACCCATAATCTGGCCCCCTCCATCCCAGCCCGAGCCCACAAACCCCCAGCTCCTTTGAAGCACTCCACCCCCCCCCCCCCCCCCCCCCATAGCAAATGGAAAGTGGCTGCTGTGCCCTTGTGCTCCCTGGAGGTAAGTGGAGAGGTGAACTCACCTTCTTGCTCCCCCTATGGACCTGGTCCCCGATTTTAGGGATCAGTAGTGATTCGCATCCAGGTGATTAGGATGCTTGCGGGGATGAATAACAGGAATAATGGGAGGCCACTGCATTCGACATTAATCTCACGAATGAGATTGAAATAAATGCATATTAGCTGTGATCAGTTTCTCGCCGTTTTCGGGCAAGATCCTGATCACGCCAACTGAAGCAGGCCGGGAGAATGGGAAACTGATTTGCACCTGGCACAAATCCCGCTCAATAGTTCTGCAGTTGAATCCACTCTTCTCACTCACAGTCAAGATAAAAACCGCTGAACCAAGATGACAAATGGTATTACTCACTCTGATCGGAGTGAGGAATATTTTCCCAACATGTAATAGAGCTAGAAGCACTGCCCTTGTACAAAATTAAACGAGGAGTGTGATTTTTCCATCGCGTTGTTCCCGGCACCGATCCCATTGCAGTGGGAGCATCACAGGAGGGCTTTGTGCAGGGTGCAAAACCGTGCGTGAGTCAGCCACCCGTGGTGCCCAGCGCAATCTGGATCACATCCTCACTGGGCATGATCGCTCATTTAAAGATAAGGGGCTGAATTCTCCGCCGTCGGGATTCTCTGTTTTACCGGCAGCCCGGGGGTTTCCCGACGGATTGGGACTGCCCCACAATGGGGAACCCCATTGACCAGCCGGCGAAATGGAGGATCCCGACGGCGTGCCACACCAGAAATCTGGCACGGCGGGACAGAGAAACCTGCCAATAGACCGCAATCTCCCTGGAGTCACCCGCCGAACCGGTGAGGCCTCACCTGGGTGCCGATTAGAACTGGTCTCCACAAGCGTAGACTAGGTGTGATGGCCACACCGGGGGCCTCAGAGGCCATTGGAGCCCTCCCGGGTGGTCAGGGACAGAGCAGGACAGTACTCTGGCCCTAGGCAGCCTGGGAGTGCCAACCTGGTACTGTCAGGGTGCCAGGTTGGCACTACCAGGGCGTCAGGAGCAGTGCCCAGGTGCCAGTTCCAGTTTGGTGGTGCCAGGCATACAGCCCGAGGGGCATGCCCATGAAATGGAGGGTGAAGAGTGGGTGGGTGAAGTGGGGGTATGAAAGGGCATCATGAACATTGGGAGGCTCCACGTGGCCTGGGAATGGGAGGCACAAGTTAAACCTATCGCGGTTGGTAGAACAAATGGAAGGGGACTTTAAGGGATGGGACATGCTCCCGCTGTCACTGGCGGGGAGGGTACAGACCATGAAAATGACGGTCTTCCCCAGATTTCTGTTTGTCTTTCAGTGCCTCCCCATCTTCATCCCAAAGGCCTTTTTCAAGCGAATGAATAAGGTTATTTTGGGCTTTGTGTGGGTGGGTAAAACCCCGCGAGTGAAGAAAGTGTTGCTGGAGCGCAGTCAGGGGGAGGGTGGGTTGGCCCTGCCGAACTTCTGCAATTACTACTGGGCGGCTAATATAGCCATGATTAGGGAGTGGGTAGTGGGGGATGGGTCGGTGTGGGAGCAGATGGAGGCGGCACTGATAACGGCACCTCTTCCATTCTCGTCGGACCGATACTCCACAAGTCCGGTGTTGGTGGCGGCTCTGAGAATCTGGGAGCAATGGAGGAGATATAAGAGAGTGGAGGGAGCATCGGTGAAACCCCAATTTATAATAATCATCGGTTTGTACCGTAAGCTAGATGGTCGGTTCCGGAGATGGCAAAGGGCAGGAATTGGAAGGATGGGGGATCTATTTATAGATGGGAGCTTTCCCAGCTTGAAAGCCTTGGAGGATAAATTTGAATTGCCAGCAGGGAATGGGTTTAGGTATTTGCAGGTGGGAGACTTCCTGAGAAAACAGGTTTCGGCCTTCCTGCTGCTGCCGCCACGGGGGATACAGGATAAAGTAGTCTCCAGTACCTGGGTGGGAGAGGGGAAGGTATCAGATATTTACCAGGAGCTTTCGGAGGCGGAGGAAACTCCGGTGGAGGAGCTTAAGGGCAAGTGGGAGGACGAGTTAGGAGGAGGGATAGAGGCGGGTCTGTGAGCGGATGCCCTAAGCAGGGTTAGTACATCCTCATCATGTACCAGGCTTAGCCTGATCCAATTTAATTTAGTCCACCAGAGACACATGACAGCGGTTAGGATGAGTACATTTTTTGGAGTAGAGGATAGGTGCACGAGGTGTGCGGGAAGCCCAGAAAATCATGTCCACATGTTTTGGGCATGCCCGAAGCTTAGAGGGTTTTGGCAGGATTTCGCTGAGACAATGTCCATAGTACTCAAAACACAGGTGGTGCTGAGTCTGGAGGTAGCGATCTTTGGAGTGTAGGAGGAGCCGGGAGTTCATGGGGCGAAAGAGGCCGACGTCTTGGCCGTTGCCTCCCTGGTAGCCCGGAGACGGATCTTGTTAATGTGGAACGATGTTGAAGCCCCCGAGTGTGGAGTCCTGGGTTAGTGACATGGCTGGGTTTCTCAGTCTCGAGAAAATAAAGTTTGCCTTAAGAGGGTCAATGGTCGGGTTCACCCAGAGGTGGCAGCCGTTTGACGACTTACTCAGGGAAAAATAAAATGTCAGCAGAAGCAGAATTCCAAAGGGGGGGAGACGGCCGGATTGTTGTTTTATTGTTGGGGTGTGTGAAGATTGGGATGGGGTTGGAAATGTTTATTGTACCACGTTGATGTCATTGTTAATGTTAATTTTATTAAAATTTTCAAATACCTTAATAAAAATATTTTTAAAAAATGAACATTGGGAGGGTGCTGAATGTTGGGTCCCTAAAGGTGGGGGGACCCTCATCAGCCGCATAGCGAGGGGTGCTCACCTGGGGGGGGGGGGAGGCAGGAGGGGTGTGATGCCCATGTCTGCGGTGGGTCGAATTCTCTGTGGATGGGAGGTTGTGGGGGATCCTGAAACTCACTTAGAGATCGGGAGGTCCTTTCGAAATGGTACCCCGACCTCTGAGGAGCCGGTCTCACCAGCGGGTTCAGCTCCCCATTGCTGAAAGATTTTCTAAGTGTGGGTTTGACAGGTGAGAAACTCACCACAAACAATACCCAAAACAATGGCCTGGATTCTCCACTGCCCCCTGCCAGCATGCGATGGGGCATGTGACAGAGAATCCAAAAATCAGGATCGGTGCCACGCATTGGCGGATGCCCATCTAAATGCGATGCTCTGACCCCACCGCTGGTGGCGGGATCAGGGTTCACACCCTTGTGCCAGTGGGTGGATATCTTAATGATCCATTTGCATCCATGTAACTGGCCTGGCACCCTAATCTCCAGCCCTCCGTGATTCCCGGTCCTTTGGGCTGGGAATCATGTGGTCGGGGATTACTGCAGGTCTCACCAAATGTGAGCCTGATGTGATGGACCTTGCGGTGGGCCAAGGGGGTAAATCCTTAAGGGAGTTTTCCCAGAGTCCATCCGATGGCCATCTGCCCCCTTCCCACAATGTACTACCTCCCCATCCCTCCCCTGCCAGATGGCCCCCCCAAGACCCCCGAAACAGAGGCCCCCTTAATATGGAGACCCAACCGGGACCTCCTAACTAAAGGAACTCTTTCCCCTCCCCTCCCCACAGGACCCCCTAAGTAAAGGAACTCACCAACAAAGTCCCCCTACTAAAGGAACCCCCTCCCCCCACAGAGACCTCCTAATTAAAGAGACCCCTGAACCAATGGAACCTCCCCACAGGGACCCCCTAACTATAGGAACCCTCCAACAAAGCCCTCCTAAACTAAAGGAACCTCCCCCCTCCCCCCCCCCCCCCCCCACGCACACACACACACACACACACACAGGGGCCCCCTAACTAAAGGAACCCTCCAACAAAGTCCTCCTGAACTAAAGGAACCTCCCTCCCCACACACACACACACACAGGGGCCCCCTAACTAAAGGAACCCTGCCACAGGGATCCCCTAACTAATGGAACCCCCCCCCCCCCCCCCACAGAGACCCTTTAACGAAAGGGACAACCCACAGGGACCTCTGAACTAAAAGGGCCGCCCACAGGGACCCCCTGACTAAATGGACAAATAGACCCCTGTCTGGGAGCTAGGGAGCAATCCATACAGTGGAGTGAAAAAACTTAGAGTTGTCACACTTCCCTGGAGGCTCCACATGTCCATTCCTAGAAGGAGAACAGCAGTGACCTGTGTTTCAACCCCTCATCCATTAATTGAAAGCCGTTCATTCATTTCTACTAGTGGGCTGCGAATCCCAGGGGAACGTAAATCAGCAGCAATTTTCCTCAGCGGGAGAACATAGAAAGTCTCCCAAAAGCAGAATCTAGCCCAGGGTGCAATTCTCCGCTTCCCCTGACGCATGTTTCTTGGCAGTGCTTCCTTCACTGGCGCTGGGATTCTGTATTCCCGCCGCTTGTCAATGGGATTTCCCATCAAAGCCACCACAAGCTGCTGGGAAACCCGTGGGCGGGGGTGTGCTGCCTGTGGGAACAGCGAATTCCAACCATCGGAGAAGTCCAGCCTTTTTTGGGAGTGGTGATATGCATCACTGTAAATACACAAGGGGTTAATGTAAATACACGTAGACTAGATAGACACTAGAGGGAGCACCAGAGACATGACGCACAGACATTCAACCAATAGGCCAATAAGATAGGACACAACCAATGAGCATTCACGACACACACAGAGGTGACACTACCACAGGAGGGCATTACACCAACCCATATAAAAGGACACAGCACACATGATCATCCTCTTTCCAGTGGAGACACTCAGTGAGTACACAGGGTTGATTTGAAACACATCACACCCACCACGTGGATTGTAGCAGACTGTTTCGTCAGTCTGAGTAGCTGTAGCAGGATTAACAGGAGAGTCGAATCCAAGTAGGAGAATTGTTAACAGTTTAATAAATGTGTTAGAGTTATCTCCAAGTCTGAACCTTCCTTTGTCAGAGTGCACATCAAGGAAGCAGCTTATGCTACGCCAAGAGCATAACAAAATATGGTACCCAGGAGTGACCTGTTTAAATCCATATAGTTACAACTCAGCAGACAGTGACAACCAGCAACAGCAGCCAGGCAAGATGATGTTTGAGATTCCGGTTCCACAGCAGCTCAGGTACCAAGGCAATCTCAGTGAAAACTGGCGATGGTTCCGGCAGAGATTCGAGATCTACCTGGTAGCGTCCGACCTAGATGGCGTGGCGGATGCAGAGAAAATAAAGCTTCTACTTACCATCGCGGGTCCAGAAGCAGCTGAAATCTTCCAGACCTTCAAATACTCAAAGGGGCAAAACAAGAGAGACTTCCAACAGTCCTGGACAAATTCCAAGAATTCTGCGAGGAAAATACAAGAAAAAACAGTAAAAGAAGCGCCAAAACTCACCACGAGGCGAAGGTAGGCTTTCCATTGAAGAAATCTGCAGTTTTGATTGGCGGCCATCTTGGAAAAGGAGCCGCACTTACGCAGTTGAGAAAAAAGCCCCAAGTAAAGGAACAGCAATCTGCGCCTGCGCAATAGCTTCCTACGACCTACGTCACAGGCTTTGTGATGTCAGGGGCCCCGGACCACGCTCACTTAAAAAGGAAATGTCCCAAAACAAGAAAAAACATTTTTAAAGCCTCAAAACAAGATTCTTTCACCTGGAACGACAGCACAATGCCTGAAATTCGACCAGTAGCTGAAAGTAACCTCCGCAGAACCCTGCAACGAGCAGTTAGCACCGCACAAAGAGATGATACAGTCCTTGAAGACTATGACTCAGACCGTGAATTCTTCGTTGGACATCGCGAGCCCAATGCCGGCTCCGACACAAAACGTGATGATATGATCTTGGAAGACAACGACTCAGACGAAGATTTCACCTTGGGAGGTGGCTACCCCAGTACCAAATCCGAACTGCAACTAAACGTGTTGTACCGTGAAAATCCCGACGACGAGTTCTTCGGATTGGGGAATCTTCAGCCCAGCATATACGACATCCCGAATCGTGAGTGCAGGATTATGTTGCGGCCTGACACCAAGAGACAGAGAGCGGTACAAACCCACAGAGAGCGGCCTGCTGCCACACAGAGAGTGGTCCACGCACCGCGAAGAGTCCCCGACTCCACACAGAGAGTGGTCCACGCACCACAAAGGGTCCCAGCCTCTACACAGGAAGCGATGAAAGGCTCCACAGCGAGACAACTGCACGTCTCCACACAGAAAGTGACTCCAGTGACACAAGCCTCCACAGCGAGCTCGTGGACAGCCTCCACGATAGAAGCAATGCAAGACTCCAAAGCGCAGTCCTTGCATGAACAAGACCATGAGGGTCTAGCAACCTCCTCTGAGCAACCAGCAGCAGACGATGCAAGTCTGCCAAGCTCAAGTGAACAACAGAAAGACTATGACAGTCTGCCATGCTCAAGTGCACAGCAAGCAGACTATGACAGTCTACCACGCTCACGTGAACAAGAAAGCGACTATGACAGTCCACCCAGATTATTTCAGCTACCAGAAGAAGACTCTGACAGTCTACCCAGCTCAAGTGAACAACAAGAAGCTACTGAGGCTCTACCCACTGTATGTGAGACAATTGACGACAGCATCCCACTTCCCATACAAGATGTGCAATGTGACAGACCTCAGCTAGTGTGTACAGAGGCACTCAACGATCACAGTGAGACTACTGGTGACTCCGGAGACACCACGGTACTTCAAACCTCATTTGCTCGAGCCTCTCAACAAGAAAATGCATTACTGAACGTTTTGACTCCGGATGGGGAGCATCAAGAAACCTCAGAAGATTCAAGTGAACCTGTAATGACTCCGGACGGGGAGCGGCAAGAAACCAAAGAGGATTCAGGTAAGCCGGACATGACTCCAGACGGGGAGCATCGACAAGCCAAAACTGACTCAGGTGAAACAGACCAGACTCCAGACGGGGAGCGCCGCGGACTCAATGACGGCACGCTCAAGGAAACAGCAGATGCCACAAAGCACGCTGACACGAGTAACTGTGTGAGGGACTCGTATTATCCACAGAGTGTGGTCCTTGAGCACAGCAAACACAACAACAGAACCATCCAACGCAACACAACCTATGAAAACCACATCAAAGATAATAACAAGAAGCGTACGAAAGGCAACAACGTCGACAACAAGCACGACAAAAACAACAACACTGGAACTACGACTGGTACGACATGGTACAACTCTGCCCATGAGGGACACTGTTACTGCTCAGCTCAGTACAATGACAAACCATGGCAGGACGACACAGATTGCATACATCGCTACCACAAGCATCGGAAGAAAAAAAGACTCCAAATCAGACAACAAAGTGATTTGACCACTTCTTGGTTCCTTCCGCACAGGGACACTGACAGCGTTTACAAAGCAATGCCACCATCAACATCACCAACTCACCAACCAAACAACAAAGACACTCGACCATAATAATTAATTAATTTTGGACTCATACATATGATTTGGACTTATTGTTTAATGATCATTGTTATCATAACTTGTACAGAGCATCACATATCTACCTGTTTTTGTTCAATTTTCTTTAACACTGTACAGAAAATGTGTAACACGAGAAAAGGGGGTGGTGATGTGCATCACTGTAAATACATAAGGGGTTAATGTAAATACACGTAGACTAGATAGACACTAGAGGGAGCACCAGAGACATGACACACAGACATTCAACCAATAGGCCAGTAAGATAGGACATGACCAATGGGCATTCACGACACACACAGGTGACACTACCACAGGAGGGCATTACATCAACCCATATAAAAGGACACAGCACACATGGGGCGGGATTCTCCCCTACCTGGCAGGGCAGGGGGTCCCGGCGTAGCGGAGTGGCGCCAACCACTCCGGTGTCGGGCCTCCCCAAATGTGCGGAATTCTCCGCACCTTGGGGGCTAGGCCCGCGTCGGAGCGGTTGGCACCACGCCGACTGCCGCCAAAACCGGCACCAGCGGCCTTTGACGCCCGCCGCCCACTGCCGGGGCTGGCCAAAAGGTCTTCGCCGGTTTGCGCATGCGCCGGTGGTGACGTCAGCGGCAGCTGCCGCTGACGTCACCACCGGCGCATGCGCGCTGGGGGATTCTCTTCCGCCTCCACCATGGTGGAGGCAGTGGCGGCGGCAGAAGAGAAAGAGTGCCCCCACGGCACTGGCCCGCCCACCGATTGGTGGGCCCCGATTGCGGGCCTGGCCACCGTGGGGGCACCCCCCGGGGTCCAATCGCCCCGCGCCCCCCCCAGGACCCCGGGGGCCCGCTCGCGCCGCCGATCCTGCCGCCACCAGAGGTGGTTCAAACCTCGGCGGCGGGAGAGGCCTCCCAGTCGCGGGACTTCGGCCCATCGCGGGCCGGAGAATCACCGCAGGGGGCTCGCCGATCGGCGTGGGGTGATTCCCGCCCCCGCCAATTCCTGGGTGGCGGAGAATTTCTGCCACGGCGGGGGCGGGATTTTCGGCGGCCCCAGGCGATTCTCCGACCCTGCATGGGGTCGGAGAATTTCGCCCATGATCTTTCTCTTTCCAGTGGAGACACTCAGTGAGTACACAGGGTTGATTTGAAACAGATTGTAGCAGACTGGTTAGTTAGTCTGAGTAGCTATGGCAGGATAAACAGGAGAGTCGAATCCAAGTAGGAGAATTGTTAACAGTTTAATAAATGTGTTGAAGCTATCTCCAAGTCTGAACCTTCCTTTGTCAGAGTGCACATCAAGGAAGCAGCTTATGCTACGTCAAGAGCATAACAAAACAGGGAGTACCGCGCCCTGGATGTCCGGATGGAAGAGTTGGGAGAGGGAAGAATTTTAATGAGTTGAATGATCTTTTCTCATCACGGATACTTTAGTTCTTGATGGATGTACATTATGCAGGGAATGTCAAAGTTATCATATTTCTGTGTTGTTTTAATTCTTTTTTTCCCCTCCTCTCAGTTAGCTGATCTCAGCCACGAGATAATTATAGAGATCACCGCTCTCCGAGCAAAGCTGACCACCCTGGAGGAAGAGAATGTGAGACTGAAAGACGAGATCAGGAAAGAAGTGAGGCAGGAATATGATGCGTTGGTCAGACATTTGTTTGCATCCTGCTTTGCATTAAAGGTGTGTTTGTAGCCACGCAGCAATGTTGAAATATTTATCTATTTGCATGTCCTTGTCTCAGTTACTGCATCCAGAAATATGTTGAGTAAATTCCCAATTCAGGAGAGGATAGATGGAGGGTGCGATTCAGCGACTGCGTTGCGCCCCGCATGGATCGGGATGCGTCGGGAAACAGGGGAGAGGGAAAAATCGAGATTTGGGGCGGGAGCAAATTCACCTGGCCCGCTTCCAATGGCAAGTTCCGGATTTCGCCCAAAGATGGTGAGAATGTCATCAAGCGTAATTTGCAAGCTTTTCAATCTCATTAACGAGATTGACGTCAAATGCAGCGGCCTCCCATGAATTACCTGATTACCCCGCAGGAAGTCAGGTGGGTGTTGTTTAGTACCCTTTTCAAAAACTTGAAGCTGGCGCAATGGCTACAAAAGGGAAGTGTGGAGGCGAGTAGCCATTTCCATTTACCGGCATGCAGCCCAAGAGAACTGGAGCTGCCGCCTCAGTGCTCGGGGTGGGGGGTGGACCCCTCTGGGAGTTGGGCTTGGTCGGGAGGGCTAAAGCATTCCAGGTTGGGGGGTCACACTTTAGCAGAAACTGAGGAGCACCAGAGCCTTCCTCACAGCGAGTGGTTATGGGACAGAGGGGCAGCCAGAGTGAACTCCAGTCTGGCACTGCCAGTCCTGCAATCTCCCTATTGTCTGCACCGTCAGCGATGGCCCTCAGTGACTGGCCACGCCCTGAAGTACCTCGGCAATGTCCACCTGCGTCTGGAGCATGCTCTCGTCGACTGGGACATAATGTTGAGGTTCTCAGCCATGGCCGTCACAGACTGAGCCATGCCTTGGACACCACCACTCAAGACACGGACGCCGTGTTCCAGGTTTCCCACTGCGGTTGCCACCTAGCAGTGTTGGCCTTGATGCCACACATTGTCGGCCCCAAATCCTGCACATGAAGCCTTTGGGACTCCTCCAATTGGCCTTGCAGTCGCTGGATTGTACTCTCTAAATATCATGACTGTGTCCTATCATCTGCATCAACTCCAGGTAGAACCTTGTCCAGAGGCTCGGCATCTGGCTGGGACCCATTTATGTCCTGGGATCCAGCAGACCTCCGACTGCTGACTTCCTTGGATGTTCCTAACTTCACCTGATGTGCACAAGCAACTGTGTGGTGCTCACCAGATTGTGCCCCAGGAGCCTGTCCACTAATGTCGCCCACTGAGGTGTGTGTCTCTGTTGGTGGAAGGTGCGGGTGACAGCTGTGACACCTCGATGGTGGTTTCCTCGGAGCTCTCCTCTGAGGTGGCCCCTTGGCTGGCAGAGGTGAATGATTCCGGATTGTCCCGCCTCAACAGATGATGATCCTGCAAAACAATGGATCTGTGGTCAGTGAGAGGGAAGGTTCATTTTGTCTGACATGAACAATTCACTTGGGACAGGTCACCTGGGTGAAGGGACAGTGGATCCTCACCTGTCTGGCACAGGCCAAACTCACCGTTAGCGATTGCTCTCTCCTCAGGCAACCCACACGATTTACAAATCTTTCAACCTCTGTTCTGAATACATCAACAACCGACCATCCACTGCTCCAAAGGTTCGCAACCCTTTTGAGTGAAGAAGTTTCTCCTCATCTCAGTCCTAAATGGCTGACACCTTATTCTAAGATTGTGAGCCTGTCTTCCACATTCCCCAGAAAGAGCAAACATTTTCTCACCATCCCCTGTCGAGCCCCTAAATAATTTTATGTATTTCAGTTACGCTCCCTCTCATTCTTCTAGGCTCCAGAGAATATGGGCCTAGTCTATTCGATCTTTCCTCATAGAATCATAGAATCCCTACAGTGCAGAAGGATACCATTCGGCCCATCAAGTCTGCACTGGCCCTTGGAAAGAGCACCCTACTGAAGCCCATGCCTCCACCCTATCCCGTAACCCATTAACCCCACCAAACCTTTGTGACACCAAGGGACAACTTATCATGGCCAATCCACCTAAAGTGCACATCTTTGGACTTTGGACAGAGGGCCGTCCAGGGAATCAGGTTGATGAACCTTTGGTGCATTCCCTCTAAGGGCAATATACGTCCTTCCTTGGGTAAGGAGAGCAAAGCCTGGTGCACAGTATTTCAGGTGTGGCATCACCAATGCTCTGTGTATTTGCAGCAAGACCTTTTTTTACTTTTATCCTCCAATCTCTTTATAACAAAAGCTGGCATAGAACAGAAGGAGGCCATTCGGCCCATCAAGTCTGCACCGACCCACTTAAGCCCTCATTCCACCCTATTCCTGTAACCCAGTAACCCCTCCTCACCTTTTTTGACACTAAGAGCAATTTAGTGTGGCCAACCCACCTAACCTGCACATCTTTGGACTGTGGGAGGAAACCGGAGGAAACCCACGCAGACACGGGGAGAACGTGCAGACTCTGCACAGACAGTGACCCAGCAGGGAATCGAACCTGGGACCCTGGCGCTGTGAAGCCACAGTGCTAACCACTATGCTACCGTTTGCCTTCCTTACTGTTTGCTGTAGCTATGTGTTAGCTTTATATTGTACTTGGCAGCAATAGAATAAAAATATTTCCCAGTCTCTTGCCGTTGAAAAAGTGTTTGGCTTATTTTGACTTTTGCTATGAAAGTTGATAACTTCATCCTTCACTACCTTGTATTCCGTCTGCCGTGTTTTTGCAAAGAGTGATTACAAAACTATTCATTGTACTTCGGGGAATCCTGAGATTGGATAAATCAAGACTTTCTTTCATTATTGATATCATTGGCATCCACCGCTAATAAATAGAGAATGTTCGTTTGGCTGGTGATCTGCTTGAGAGAGATTTCAGGTGATTCATATTGGGGAGCAAGATCGTTGCAGGAGACTTTTTGCAATTTACTTCAATTGTGTAAGGAGGGAGTGCATCCTCTCCATCCTCAATATGTTCAGATCCTGTTACAAGCCTCAAACCTGGCTGGGTGCAACCTTTTGAAAGGGTGGCCCGATCTAACAGTGAAGTTGAGGGTCTCCCACACCCCGAACATTGGACAATGCGACCCACCCGCAGATATGGGCAACACCCCCAACACTCAATCCCCCCATCAATAAAGATTATTGAGCACCCCACCCCCACCCCCGCCATCAAGACATGAGGGTGACCCTGCCCCACCCATCCATCCTTGTGTGCATGGGGTCATTCATAATCCTTCACCCCCTCCCAACTCTTCATACTCCCCTTCGGTGGGCATGGCCCCCTCAGGCCCTGTCCCTCGACAGTGCAAACCTGGCACCCAGGCACTGCCATGCTGCCACCCAGACACTTCCCAGGGCACCCTGGAAGTGCCAACCTGACACTGTGATAGTGTCACATTGGCCCTGCCAGAGTGCGCAGGTGCCAGGGGCAGTTCCTGGTCCCCGATCGCCTGCAGGTTCCAATAGCGTCCGAGACTCCCAATGTGACCATCAAATCGGTCTCTGCTTGTGGAGATCAGCACTAATTGGAGCCCAGGTGATGCATTGCCTGTGCTTTTGGTGACTCCGGGGAGCTGGGAGACTGAGACCTCAAACTAGCACATTAAGGTGAGCTTAATGGCTTATTTAAATATTACCTGGATCACGCTCAGTGAAGGCTGAGTTTGATAGATTCCTGATGGGCAAGGAAGTCGAGAATTATGGGGAGCAGAAATTGAGTCATGGTCTTGTTGAATGGTGGAAAAGGCCTCTCATGCTTCTCAGTCCAATGTCCCGATTAGTCAGAATTATAACACAAGAGTAAACTAGATGCTGACTCCTGCTTCCCCGGGGGGCGAGTTGGGGGGGGGGGGGTACTCCTGGATGCATCACCATCTTACCTGCTTGTAATGGTAGTCTGAATAATCCTCTTCACAACTCCAGTGGATGGGAAACGGGGCAGGAACGCATACTAGATTTTATAAAAGAAAATTACTGCAGATGCTGGAATCTAAAACCAAAGAGAAAATGCTGGAAAATCTTAGCAGGTCTGGCAGCATCTGTAGGGAGAGAAAAGAGCTAACGTTTCGAGTCCAGATGGTCCTTTGTCAAAGCTAAAAGATAGAGAAAGTGGGAAATATTTATACTGTGGAGTGAGAATGGAAGATGAGTCATAGCCACAGAAACCCATGGAAACTGGGTGCTAATGGCCACAGATACTAAGGTGAAAGAGTGTTAATGGCAGTCCCCAGAGAGAACAAAAGGTGTTGAAGGCAAAACAGCAGAGAAACTAACATCAGAGGGTGAACTGTGACAGATGTAGATGTGGGGGGAGGGGAAGGGGGAAGCAAAGTGGAGAAAGGGTAAGGAAAGGTGGATAAGATGGGGGGGGGAGGTAAAGAAAGACAAGAAAGAAGAAATGGTAACAGATAGTTAAAATGAAATGGGATGAAAATAAATGTGTTGAGGTGGGGTAGATCTAATCATCTGAAGTTTTTGAATTTGATGATGAAACAGGAAGGCTGTAGCGTGCCTAACCAGACTCCATCCCTTTCTCTCAACTCCTTCGCCTCCGGCGCATTTGTTCCGACGATGCCACTTTCCAAAATGGTGCTTCGAAAATGTGTTCCTTCTTCCTCAACCGTGATTTCCCACCTACAGTTGTGGACAGGGTCCTCAACAGTGTGCGGTCCATCTCCCGCGCCATTACCCTCGTCACGTCCTCTTGCTCCCAGAACAAGGATAGAGTCCCCCTCGTTCTCACATTTCATCCCAGCAGCCTCCATATGCAAAGCATAATCCTCTGCCATTTTCGCCAACTCCAGCGTGATGCCACCACCAAACACATCCTCCCTTCACTCCCTCTGTCAGCATTCTGCAGAGACCGTTCCCTCCAAGATAATCTAGTCCACTCCTCCACCTTACCCAACATCTCTCCCATCACCCATGGCACCTTCCCATGCAATCGCAGAAGGTGTAACACCTGCCCCTTTACCTCTTCCATGCTTAACATCCCAGGCCCAAAACACTCATTCCAGGTTAAGCAGCGTTTCACTTGCACCTCTTCCAATTTGGTCTACTGCATTCGCTGCTCCCAATGTGGTCTCCTCTATATCGGAGAGACCAAACACAGATTATCTTTTACTGCTGAGTTAATAAAGGTGCAAACCCAGTTCTCTTGAGGCAATGCCTCAATTGCCTAGAATACCAGTGGGAGAGTTGACTGCCACTAGTGTGATGTTATATGGCTAAATGTTTATACTGTTAATGTCACTGCCACTCTCGGTACATTCACAATAGGGAAAGCTGGATGAATACCACATCAGCATGAATAAAACGGTCTGTGAACTGATCAGTGAAGTGAGGAAAAAAGGTGTGGAAAACATGATTACCCTCAAGAGGAAGATCGGCTCTACAAAGAAAGATGACACTTTAAGAGAGAACCTGGCACAGGTAAGCAAGTCTGTTAACTCTCCACTTTTATCAGAGAAAAAACTCTTTGATGTGTTTCTCGGTCCAGAGATTACTCCGACCCCTGACCTTCAACTGGCTGAAAACTTGTGAAAATACCGACTGTGGTTTTGTTCCATTTCTGTTGCTTTGAATCTGAACTCCTGTCATAAGGTTACGAGAATCTAAGAGAAGAAATAGAAATAAATTCAAAAAATATTCAAACCAAGGAAACATTCAAACAGTAATTGTGTACACTTGTACGTATTTTTCAAAAAAAACTAAGCTTTGAAAGAGATCCTCCAGGTTTTGAAAAATCACTTGATTGAAAGAACGGGGTATTTTGCAAACCAATAATAATAATCTTTATTATTGTCACAAGTAGGCTCACATTAACACTGTAATGAAGTTACTGTGAAAATCCCCTAGTCGCCACATTCCGGCGCCTGTTTGGGTACACCGAGGGAGAATTCAGAAAGTCCAAATTACCTAACAGCAAGTCTTTCAGGACTTATGGGAAGAAACACCCAGAGCACCCGGAGGAAACCCATGCAGACACGGGGAGAATGTGCAGACTCCACGCAGACAGTGGCCCAAGCCGGGAATCGAACCTGGGACCCTGGAGCTGTGAAGCAACAGTGCTACCCACTGTGCTACTGTGCTGCCCTATTTGATCAACCTGATTTAGCTCATTGCTTTTAAATAATAACTTTGTGGCCAATGATTATATTAAAAATAACACGGGTTTAATAAATTAATCATTTAAAGATTAGGATTTAGCAACTTTTTTATGTTCTATGTTTCAGCTAATAATTTACACCAAAATCAGACCAGTTGGCTTGAAAATTGAACAAGACATTTTAGGGTTTGCCATTTTTAACACTTTCACACATTTTCTTTGGAGCTATTTTGTGCATGAACCTTAACCTTTCTGGAATCTACATTTCTAACACAGGACTTCGATCTCACTCTCTGACTTGGTAGCGTCATTTTTAAGTACACGCTTTAGCTTTGTTCATGTTTTGCCATATTAGCTCATCTACACTTTGATTGCAAATAGCAAAAACTTTAATTGGATCATTTCTACAGCAATAAAGGCCACTCATTATCCAAGAAAGTTAAATGATGTTTCCCATTGCATTCCTGTGCACATATAAAGTTAATAAAGGTAAATAGTACCCTTGGCAGGTGGATGCTTCATCAATCTGATTGGTTATTTAATTTTCTATTTTCCTTTTGAGGGAGCAAATTATATAAACCTCACTATTGCTGAGCCTTGCATGAGCAAACTCTCAATTGAGAAAGATATTCAGGGATAAAAACAAATTGCTGCAGATGCTGGAATCTAAAACTAAAAGAGCAAATCTCAGCAGGTTTGGGGGACACAGTGACGCAGTGGTTAGCACTGCTGCCTCACGGCACTGAGGTCCCAAGTTCGATTCAGGCCCCAGGTCACCGTCGTGTGGAGTTTGCACATTTTCTTCCTGTCTGTGTGGGTTTCACCCCCACAACCCAAAGATGTGCAGTGGAGGTGGATTGGACACGTTAAATTGCCCTTAATTGGAAAAATAAAAATCTCAGCAGGTCTGACAGCATCGGTGGAGAGATAAGGGCGGGATTCTCCGACCCCCCGCCGGGTTGGAGAATTGCCGGGGGTTGGCGTGAATCCGGCCCCCACCGGCCACCCGATAATCCGGCCCTCCAAAAGTCGGCGAGTCATAAGTCGCGCCGCCCGCCCCGGAGAATGGCGGGGACCGGCGCGACTCAACGGGCCCCGTGGCTGCCTGAAGTCTCTGGCCCGTGATGGGCCAAAGGCCCGCTGGTTTTTTGCTGGTCCCGCTGGCGTGGATCAGACTAGGTCCCTTACCGGCGGGACCTGGCGGCTTGGCCTGCTCCGGGGTCCTGGGGGGGGGGATGATCTGGCCCTGGGGGGTGCCCCCACAGTGGCCTGGCCTGCGATCGGGGCCCACCGATCCGCGGGCGGGCCTGTGCCGTGGGGGCACTCTTTTCCTACTCTTTGTCAGCCTCCGCGATGGCCGGTGCGTAGGTGACCCCCGCCCTGCGGATTCGCGGGGATGACGTCAGCAGCCGCTGATGCACCCACGCATGCGCGGACTCTCGTCGGCCGGCGGAGTCCCTTTGGCCCCGGCTGGCGTGGCGCCAAAGGCCTTCCACGCCAGCCGGCAGGCCGCAAACCACTCTGGCGCCGGCCTAGCCCCTGAAGGTGCGGAGGATTCCGCACCTTTGGGGCAGGCCGACGCCGGAGTGGTTCCCGCCACTCCGTCCCGCCGGGACCCCCCACCCCGCCGGGTACGGGAGAATCCCACCGAAGGGAGCTAATGTTTCGAGTCTGGGAGACTCATTGTCAAAGCTGGAGAGAACAGGAAATAGGATCAGATTAACCCTGTTTGGGGCAAGGGGAGCAGTGGGGTTGGATAGAGGACCAGCGATAGGTGGAGATTAACAAAGATGTCATGGGCGAAGGGAATGCATATGGCGCTGATAATGACTAAGATGGGTGCTGGTAGTGGCACATTAAGAGATCACGTTATGTTAATGGAAGAACAGGACAACTAGGAACAGGGAACAAAGGAGCTGGTTGGGGGGGGGGGGGGGAGGGGAGACAATGGTGAAGGAAAAACAGATTGCTGGGAGAAATGAAAATAAATTGATAGAAATAAAAATGGAGTGAAGGTGAAGGAGAGAATTCATAGTGTAAAGTTGCTGAACTCAATGTTAAATCCGAAAGACTGTAACGTGCCCAATCGGAAGATGAGGTGCTGTTCCTCCAATTTGGGCTGGGCTTCACTAGGACATTGCCACAGGCCAAGGACAGACATGTGGGAGAGCAGGATGGTGAGCGACAGGAAAGTCTGAGTCCTGCTTGCAGATGGACCAAAGGTGTTCTGCAAAGCGGTCACACAGTCTGCATTTAGTCTCTCCAATGTAGAGTCGACCGCATTGGGAGTAGCAAATGCAATAGACTTGATTGAAGGATGGGATTTCAGGTAGCCCCTATTCAGGGAATCCATTTTAGTCTCTTGTGGTTATGGTTGCAAAGCCACATATCCACCCTATACCCGTAACCCAACAACCCCCCCCCTTAACCTTACTTTTTAGGACACTACAGGCAATTTAGCATGGCCAATCCACCTAACCCGCACATCTTTGGACTGTGGGAGGAAACCGGAGCACCCGGAGGAAACCCACACAGACACGGGGAGGACGTGCAGACTCCGCACAGACAGTGACCCAGCCGGGAATCGAACCTGGGACCCTGGAGCTGTGAAGCATTTATGCTAACCACCCTGCTACCGTGCTACCTTCTCTTCCCTACAATCCCAAAAAGCCATCTTTGATTAAAAGAAATTTGATGGAACTTTCCACTCCCAACAGCAGCGAGAATCACGACGGACGAGGGCACTAAATTTGGTTTGATGGAAAAAGTCGGTTTCCCACCATTGGGAAATTCATTTGGAATTTTGTTCACCCGATATTGATGGTGGGTTAAAGGCGGCTCAAGTTTCCCACTGAGCTGTTGGGAGCCACATTTGCATTCATTTGTATCTCATGAATGCTCATTAAAAGGCAAACTTGTTGAGGAATGGCATGCATGGTCTGTTTGATCCTGATCTTGGGTGAGGATGGCCTCTCTGAGCAGTAATGGTCATACACAGCATACTGTGCAGGGCAACTCAGGAATTTGGTCCTGGGGACTGGAGGCATGATACTGTGAGGCAGAGGGCAAAGGCACGGCCAGAGTAGGCAACTGAATCCTTAAGTTGGTAGCTGAAAAGCCATGGGCAGTGCTGGATGTTCCCTTGGGGGGGCATGCTGGGGAGACACAGTGCATGTAGCCTCGAGGCGGGTCAGTTCGATAAAGACCATAGAGACATCAATATTCAAGGGTTCAGGGCTTCATGTGATGCAGTGGTTAGCACTGGGACTGCGGCACTGAAGACCCGGGTTCGAATCCCGGCCCTGGGTCACTGTGCGTGTGGAGATTGCACATTCTCCCCTTGTCTGGTTTCACCCCAACAAACCAAAGATGTGCAAGTTAGGTGGATTGGCCACGCTAAATTGCCCCATAATTGGAAAAAGAAACTAATTGGGTACTCTAAATTTATAAAAATAAAAAATATATATATTCAAAGGTTCGAGGGGAAGACAGGAATGTCAACATACGCAATGATGCGGTCTACAGTAACAGGAGGAAGCAGGATAGCGATTAGAGGAAGGGGGATTATAAGGCGGTGTGTACGGAGGTTTGAAGGCAGGCAGTGGGTGAGAGGGGAAGGTTAAAAGCTAGTCTCCCAGATGAAGTTCAACAGCACTATTTTTCAACTTATCTTGCAATGCCGCATTTCGTAAAACAAGCCAGAAAAAGTCCGTTGGGGTGGGGTCTTGGAGCGTGTGGGAGGAGTTCAGCACAGAAACACCTGGCCGATTGAAGGAGCACCCCATAACTGTCCTGCCAAACCATGCAGAGCATTGCTCAGCTGAGTGCTGGACCCAGAGGTCTAACACAATAAATGGGCTTGGCTCCTTTTCTATGGTGTGGATTCAGGCGATAATCCATTACGTTTGGGATATGTGGTGCATCTGGTCTAAAGTGGCGTCTGATCCTCACACAGACTGTTGGAATAGATGCAGGGCCCAACAACCAATGGTAATTTCTGCTATGCAAAGGCAGCAAAAAATGTTTTGGATGCAAACATTCTGTCTTCTTGATAGCTTTGGTGAGAATGAGGAAAAGTAGAACCCTTCACCAATTGGCACAGCACAGGGAAGACCTTCTCCCTGAGGAATAAGAGCCAGGCGGGTCCTAGAAAAACCCAGATGTTGACAATGAGGTGTCAATTCCACAAAGACAGTTGGTGTGACCAAGGGTCTACAGACGATGCAGCTCATAAATGAAGATGAGCGAAAGACAGTGGCACAGATATCTTCACTTATCTGGAATGTAGTGGCTCATATTTGCCACATTCTTCGTGAAGATTTTACCCCACACAAATGTGGATTGCATCGAATGTTAGTTGGTTTACTGCCACTTTGAACATATTTGCCTGCGGATCCTTCCAGGGCTCCACTGAAAATCACTGTGGAATCTAACACTCGGTGACTCACAAATGCATTATGGGAAGTGACAGATGCAATTTTCAGTAAAGCTCACCATTACATGCAGTTCCCCTTGGATGAAACAAGACAAGCTGCCAGAGCTGTGGGACTCGCTGCAATCTCAGGCTTTCCGCAGTGCAAGGCGCCATCGACTGCACACATGTGGGTTTGAGAGCTCCCTGGTAGCAGCCTGAGAGTCACTAATAGAAAAGGTTGTCACTCTCTGAACAGCCAGCTAATTTGTGATCACAGAAAGCAGAACGAGTGTGTTCGTGCTGGGTACACAGAGAGCTCACACAACCTGTACGTTCTGAGTCACCCTGAGCTGCCAGAAATATTCAAAGGAGCTTTGCACTTACAGGGTTGGCTCCTCAGCACAGCCCACATTCTCCACTTCTCCTTGTATCTGTGATGGACTATATCAAAGATCCCATGGAATGATCGCAATCCACATACAAGCAGCTGTGCAGTCTCTAGCCCTTGGCTTTCCCTTATTTTGCACACAAAGTACATCTGAGGAGAGATACAATGCTACACATTCAGCCACAATGTAGACCAGGCAATTGGCCTCTTAAAGATGCATTTCAGATGTTTGGACGATCATGTGACAATTATGAGTCATGTGTTAAAATCAGAGGAGAACGGTTGCTGTGATGTGGTGAGTGTAAAATGTTGTCTCTGTGATGTTGCCGAAATGGCACATGTTGGGGGAGCAGCAAGAGGGGCTGAGCTCCTCTCTGTGGAACAGAGTGAACAATGGAATATTTTGATGTGTGCAAGACAAATCCTTTCCCTTTCTTTTCCCAGAAAGATCAGCTGCAGTCCTTACGGGAAGAGAACAGTAAACTGGAGAGGTTGGTTTGTCAGCTGAGAACCCTGAGCTGCTGGCGACAAATTGTAAAGCAGAAACAGCTCCAAAGATCCTGCGCTATCTCGGAGCAGGTGAGTGATGGTGGGTAGGCAGAGCACAATCTGTATAAATTAATCAGGAAATCTCAGGTTACTGCCTGCATGGAGTCTGCACGTTCTCCCCGTGTCTGCGTGGGCTTCCTCTGGGTGTTCCCATTTCCTCCCACAGCCCAAAGATGTGCAGGTTAGGTGGAGTAGTGGTATTGTCGCTGGACTAGCAATCCAGAGACCCAGAGTCATGCTCTGGGGACCCTGGTTCGAATCCCCTCATGGCAGATTGTGAAATTTGAATTCAATAAACATCTGGAATTAAAAGTCTAAAGTTGACCATGAAATCATTGTCGATTGTCGTAAAAACCCATCTGGTTCACTAATGTCCTTTAGGAAATCTGCTGTCCTTACCTGGTCTAGTCTACATGTGACTCCAGACCCACAGTTGATTCTTAAATATCCTCAGGGCAATAAATGCTGACACAGCCAGCAACGCCCACATCCCATGAACGAATAAAAAAAAGGCTAGGCGGATTGGCCATGCTGAATTGCTTCTAAGTTTCCTAAGGTATGGTGGAGTTACAGGAATAAGATGCGGGATTGGGCTTAGATAGAATGGTCTTTCGAAGGGTTGATGCAGATCATTAGGCCGAATGGCCTCCTTCTGCACTGTGAAGATGCTATGAAACTTGACGACAACCAGTTTCTCATACAGCTTGGTGATGGTCTGACACAGATAAGGAACGTAATATTGTTCCAAGCATTTCATTCATCTTCAGTCACCTGCAAGTAGCAATGTGAAACTTAGAAACTCCTTTGTTGAAAACGCTTTGTTACTTCTATTAAATAGTGACTACATTTGCTGTTTCTGATCATGTACTGTCTGAAAGCATAGTGGAAGCAAATTCAAAAGGAAATTGGAGATGTATTCAAAAGGAAAATAATCATAGGGCCATGGGGAAAAAGCAGGGGAATGGCACTAATTGGACAACTCTTTCAAAGAGCCAGGATAGGTTGAATAACCTCCTTCTGTGTTGTATCATTCAATGACTTGAGTTCTATTTCTTTTGATTTTGAAAATGTTGATAATAACTTTTAAGAGCTCAGAGATCAGGTGTATAATGATATGAATCTAATCACACCTGTATTTTATACCTTGGAGTTTAATTTTGCGTTTCCTCTATTGGAGCCTGTAAAATTCCTCAGAAAGCCTTTCCACCGCCCCAAACTCTCTGCAGTTTTACGGTGGGGTGGGCAAGGCCTAGGCCAGCCTTTCCCGGTCTCAGTTGAGGCCCTGTAGTGGCCAATTAATAACTATAAGGACTGTATCCCACCCAACCTCAATTTCCAAGACGGTGGGAGGAGTTTGGGAACGGAGGGTGGGTGGAAACCCTGAAAGTGACCCTGCTTGGACCTTAGGGTGTGGAGGGTTGTGGAGAAGGCACCTCCAACAGTAACCGCTTTTCAACATCGGTGCCCCCGCTTCAATAAGGTCAGCCGCTCGTAGATGTTCCCTTCCCCTCACCACCAACAACCCCACTCCCACCTTTGCCCAACCCCTCCTCCCACCCTCAACTCCTGTGGTGATATGCCTGTGCACAGTTTTGTATATAGTTGTCCATCAATGTATATACTTATCGATGCGACCTCCAACCAGCTGGTGGCGATAGCGATCTACCATGTGACTCGAGATATCCAGCAGTTGGTATTAAGTACATGAGGACGGTCGCACTAAATGGAGAATTCACTGAATTCATTTATTCGTTACAGTCTGTATCACAATTCGTTAGTTATCTTTTCACGTATTAATCTTGTTAATAAATCATCATACTACTCAAAGAACTAGATGTTCTGTGTGCATCTGTACTACGGCAAAACACAGAACACAACAACTGCCTCCCTGCCTTGAGACCCCCACACCTCCCTGGCCTTGGAATATGGGACTTAGAATCTGGGAACTGCTTTTAGCCCCGGTCCTGTCCACTGTAACTTCTTGCACTGCTAGGACTAGAGAGACAATCAGATTAAGGGGCAGAGGTCCCAACTAATCTTTGGAATGTTAAATGGCTGCGGGGTGGCCAGTGTCCTCAAAACTAGAAGATTGCAATGTTTCCATGGTAGATGTAGGGGTTGCCCTCTGATTGTGTAGACATGGCCTCCTGATTAATCACTGAGTCGAAAATTAATCCAAGTGAACGTGAGGAGATCAAGCAAGGAACAAGAAACATGGGCAAGAATTGGGCAATAAAATTCCTGTTCCTGATCACAGTAAACCCATGGCCTATTAAGCTTCTGTTCTCCTGCCACCCTGAAGAGAACAATTGAACAGTTAAAACACTTCTTTTCCTACTTTTAATTCAATTTTGAAAATGATAGACATTGGATGGAATTAGCTTCTTGTTTTTTGACCCTTTATATTAACAGGAAGTCATTAAAGTCAAGAAGGATTACCTCCATATTAAAATGGTGGCAGAAGAAGAGGTTGTTCTACTGCGACAGCAGCTCACAGCTCTGAGGAAAGCTCTGAGTAGATCGCAGTCCGAGAATGAGAAAATGAAGAGCGAGCTGGAAAAAGAGGTATTCACAGAAACTCCAAACCCCAGTCATTACAAATCTCCCAACGTCTGAAAAAAAAACATCAACCATTGTACCTTATCTATAACTCAGTACCCCAGATTGCCATCCCTACCAGTTCCTGAGGCATCAAACGGTCCACCTCCATTGCTAGTAATCAGCTGAATGCTGCAGTGGATTAGAATATTGCTGGTGAGATGGGCCTTGGTAGGTGCAATTTGGCTGCCATGCTTTCCTACATGGGTATACTTCAGAAGTACCTAATTGGCAGTAAAGTACTTTGGGAGATTTGTGAAAGGCACCTTATAAATGAAAGTATTTTCTTTGCATAATTTGCAAGTGAGGATGACAAAACTTTACGAACAGATGAATGAGAAGCAGGAATAGGCCACTTGGAGGTCACCACACTATAGGAACCTGAGGAAGGAGCTGCGCTCCGAAAGCTCGTGTTTGAAACAAACCTGTTGGACTTTAACCTGGTGTTGTAAGACTTCTTACTGTGCTCACCCCAGTCCAACGCCGGCATCTCCACATCACACTATAGGAAGGATGCGATGGCACTAGAAAGGGTGCAGAAGAGATTCACCAGGATGTTGCCAGGACTTGAGTATTTCAGCTGTTGTTAGGACACCCGCATGGGAATCCTAACAATTTGCAATTTGTAACACTCACGAAAGATTACTAAACCACAGGAGTGATAACACTGACCAATAGGATCTTTTATGTTAAAACAAACTTTAATTTAAACATAGAATCAATCACATTAGCAACAGAGTAATAGATTTCCAATTAACAATTAAAACAGTTCTTAAATAAAAGGGAAAAAAGCTTTAACTCTCTATCTACACCTGCCACTATATATTCCAATTAAATAACCTAATACAGTTCAAATGCCACTTATAAATAAAGTTAACAATCAGGGTCACTTGCTTCACTGTGCCTTTGGAGAGAGATCCTTTCAGTAACAACTTGAAAATCCTTCTGCTTTGTCACACACAAATCCTATTGCAAACTGCTATCCAACTTAAAATCTTATAGCAGATTGCCGAGAGAGACAGAGAGACCTGACCCTCCCATTAATTACATCATCTGTATCCCAAGCATAAGGCATCCTCCAGGCTGCTCCCACCAAGCTGCCCCCATTACCTGCTTAGTTAGGACTAAACACAATCCCACATAAAGTATCTACACCACAAAGAATATCCTAAACATAAACAATATTCCATTAGTCATCTCTCTATAAACAAGTAAATGGTTAAAAGCAATGATTACCTCACCTTTATGATCCCTTAGTCACAGCTTTAGCAGACATACTGCCTGCATGTATTTGAACCCAGGGGTTTTGATAACATAACCACAATGAAATATAATATATCACAATTTCTTACATTCATCCACGATATAGAAAGGATGTTTAGGCTGTGCTTATTCTCCTTAGAGCAGAGAAGGCTTATGAAAGACATAGATAAGGTCGATAGGAGGAATCTTTTCACTTTAAGTGAGGGGGTCAATAACCAGATTTAAGGTAATGGACAGGCAGTTTAGAGGGTATTTGAGGAAAACCTTTTTCACCAAGAGGAAGGTGGGAATCTGGAATTTGCTGGTGGAAAGGGTGGTAGAGGTGGGAACCCTCACAACATTAAGAAGCATTTAGATGAGCACTTGAAAGACCATAGCGTACAAGGCTACAGGCCAAGTCCTGGCTGATCGGGTTGTAACCCAACTCCACACTTCCGCCTATCTCCATTAACCTTTCACCCCCTAACTTGCCCAGAATCTATCTACCTCTGCCTAAAAATATTCAAAGGCTCAGTTTCCACCGCCTTTTGAGGAATAGATCCAAAAACCTACGGCCCTCTGAGAAAATAAATTCTCACCATCTCTGTCTTAAATAGGCGACTACCTATTTTTAAACAGTGACCCCTAGTCCTAGATTCACCCACAAGAGGAAACATCCGCTCCACCTCCACCTGGCCCCTCATGATCTTAAAGGTTTCAATCAAGCAATCTCTTACTCTTCCCATGAACAAATAAAAAATAAATGAATCCATTGGATACAAGCCTAGCCATTCAACCTTTCCTCATCAGACAACCTAGCCAATCCAAGTATTAGGCTAGTATAGGTTCTCTGAACTGCGTCCAACACATTTACATTCTTCCTTAAGTAAGAGACCAATACGACAAAGAGTAAATTGACACGTAGGTACTGAGAAATGTCTCTCACGATGCCATGTGCCTGACGCATTGAGTTTATATTGACCACAGAAATGGATGCTGAAGGAGTACGAGCACCAGGCCTCTCGAGAGTTGAAGAGCCGACAGCAGCTGGACAGCATGAAGGCCTCCGACATGGAGCGGCTGCTAAACGACATGGAGGAGAAGGAGCAGAGGCTCCATGTCCTAAGCAACGACTTAGAGAGGTCTTCCAAAATGGCTCAAATACACCAGCATAAGATCGATAAGGAGATCAAACAGGTACGGCATGGTGGAAAACATGCTTCTGCGCTCCATTGTTCGGTACAGAAGATGATACTGGGCCCATTTAGAGCTGCAAAGCTCATACGTGTTAGTTTGCTATGTTTCTGGAGAGAGCGAAAAATACCCTCCTCAGGGTGTTAGAGCTGACTGGAAGTCAAGAGGTTGGACAGGTTGCTTTTCGTGAACCACATACACAACACTGCAGAATGTGCAGAGTGTCAGAAAACAGGATACTTGAGTCAAATATCAACTTTATAATGGTGTGAAAAAAGCATGGTTTAAATGTTCAGTGACTGGCAGAACTCTGGATTCTCAAAGGCCCAAATACAATTATAAAAGACAATTGACATAAGACCTAGTTCTGCTTTTGGCCCCTCTCCTAATTACCTTCCCTTTACCTGTCCAGCCTCCGTGAAACCCTCTATAAAGTGTTTTGAGGCATTTTAACTGTGCAGACACGAGAACAATGCAGGTTTTTGTTGATAATAATGATCAAGTGATATTGGAATATTACTCTCCTTGTGAGCCAGTGACCAGATCACAGAAACATTGTGCAGCAGTGCCCACCTGTTGTTCTGCTTGTGGCAGGAAATTTCTTTCAAATCTGAGCATTTTTCTGTTTCACGACGGTTTTTAATTTAAAAGGACAATACAGCGAAACTCACTCATAACAATAATTAGGGGCTGCCACAAGGAAAGCTTTGTCAGCAGCTGGTCTCTTAATAAGGATTCAGATGCAACGTGAATATAATACAGGTCTGTCATTAGGTGGTTAGTGCAGACAGCTGGTCTTCCCGATCTTTAATATGAGTTTCAAGTATTGAAAGGTGAATGGGCAGCCGTGTGATTGAGCAGCGGTTGAGAGGGGAGCTTTGGTGACACTGGATACTCTCACTATGCCGACTGTTGCAGGTCTTGGTGACCTTAATCAACACAGTACTTTACTGTTCATGATGTAACTGGAGAAGAGATGCTTCATCGCATCCCACTTCCCAGGCCCACTCAGAACAGCAGTTTTAACAAACCAGGTGCAAGAAGCAGACTGGGAGGCAGAGCAAATGTGCAAATGACCTTTGCTGTATTTTTGTTTCATTGTTTATTCATTCATGGGACGTGATCAGCGCTGACAAATTGTCCTTGAGACGACGGTGGTAAGTCACATGCTTGAACCACTGTAGTCCATGTGGTGTATGTCCACTCACGGTGTTGTCAGAGGGGAAATTACAGGATTTTGACCCAATAACAGTAAAGGAATGATAATAAAGTTCCAAGTCAAGATGGTGTGTGGCTTGGGGGGGGGGGGGGGGGGGGGGGGGGTACTTGCAGGCAGGGCAGGGGGTGGTGTTCCCTTATGTCTGCTGCCCTTGTTCTTCTAGACTTTAGAGGTTGCGAGTTCTGAAGATGCTGTCGAAGGAGCTGGCAGTGTGGTGGAAGCTGCCAGGGAATGTGGTTGAGGCAGCTTCAGTCGGGCATTGGATGATCGCTTGAATAGAAGTGCAGGGGTATGGGGAAAAGCAGGAGAATGGCACTAAGCCATGATGCTTGTTTGGAGAGGTGGTGCAGACATGATGGGCCGAATGGCCTCCTCCGCCGTTATAATTCTGTGATTCTGTGACCCTTGCTGAGTTGCTGCAATCAATTTTGTAGGTGGTACGTGCTGCAGACACTGTGTGTCAGTATTGGGGGAGCAAATGTTTGAGGTGGGGCATGGTGCGCTAATAAAGTGGGCTGCTCTGTGTCCTGGATGGTCGTAAGCATCTTGAGTGTTGTTGGAACTGCACTCACCCAGGCACATGATTGAGCAGTGTTTGACAAAGGAGCTTTGTTGACACTAGATCTCACTATGTCTACTGATACAGGTCTTTGTGACCTGTATTCTGTCACACACCTGACTTGTATATTGTAGATGGTGGACAGGCTTTGGGAGTCGGGGGGTGGCATAGTGAAACAGTGGTTAGCACTGCTGCCTCACAGCGCCAGGAACCCTGGTTCAATTCCGGCTTTGGATCACTGTCTGTGTGGAGTTTGCATGTTCTGTGTCTGCATGGGTTTCCTCCGGGTGCTCCGGTTTCTTGCCACAGTCCAAAGATGTGCAGGTTAGGTGGATTAGCCATGCTAAATTGCCCCTTAGTGTCCAAAGATGTGTAGGTTAGTTGGAGTTAGGGAGATAGGGCAGGGTGGTGGGCCTAAGTAGGGTGCGCTTTCAGGAGGGTCGTGCATACTCGATGGGCTGAATGGCTTCCTTCTGCACTGTGGGAATTCTATTTATTCTAAGTGTGAGTTCCTCACTTCAGAATTTTCCAGTATCTGACCTGCTCTTCTAGTCACTGTTTGACTAGTCCAGCTCAGGTTCTGCTCAATGATAATCCCCAGAATGTTGACAGTGGGGGATTCAATGATGATAATGCCATCGGATGGCACCATTGATGGTGCACCATTAGATTCTCTCTTAGAGATTTTCATTGCGGCACTTGTGTGCTCCTTCCTGCCAGACCCTGCCAATGAAAGGATCCTTCTCAACAAGGAGGGTTGCGGACAAAATCACGTATTTGTAGGTAACGGAACACATTCCCTCCCATGAAAGTTGAAACTTCATCGATAGCTCCTCCAAACTAGCAAACTGCCCTTCCCCAAAACTCTCAAGGCCCTTTCCCTCCCACGACCGGAATGTCTTGTCTCGACTCGAAAGAACAATAGGTGGTTACCACAAACAGAAGCGAGCAATTACATGGAGCCCAAAATATAATGCTGCTTAAATTCTCTCCACATCCTCAAAGTGGACACCACCACCGGGCTCAAAGAATACTTCACCGGAGATAAGGGAAGCGAGGCCATTAATCTAGGCCCCCAGAAGAGCTCGCTTCCATCTATCCCCATATGGAGCCCGGCTGCCTAATCCACCCCAGGACCTTCTCGATGTTGGCCACCCAATATTAAAAGAGCAAGTTGGGAAACGCTGACTCCCCTCCTCCCCCCCCCCCACCCCACCCAATTTGTGGACCCTCTGAAAGAACACCCTACCGATTCTTGGGATCTTCCCCACCCAAATAAAGGAGGCCACTAATTTATTAATCTTAGCAAAAAATATTTAGGGAGAAAAATAAGGAGACACAGAGAAAGGAATAAAAACCTTGGGAGGATATTTATTTTTATAGTCTGGATTCCGCCCGCCAAGGACAGAGGGAGGTTCTCCCACTTCTACAAGTCAGAACTCACCCTGCTCCCCAGACCAGCGTAATTCAATCTATAGGGTGACTGCCAATCATGGGCCACCCGGATACCCAGATAATGAAAGCCACCTCTGGCAAGAGGAAAAGGTAATAAACCCAGATTGGCTTCCCTCCCCGGGGGCAGGGAGGTTAACCGGAAGATATCCTCTCTTCCCCAGGTTCAGTTTGTACAATGAAAAGCAGCCAAAGCTCCTGAGTAGCTTCAAGGGAAAGTTGGGTCCGTAATATACAGAAGCAGGTTATCGGCGTATAGGGACACCCTCTGCGGGATTCTCCGTTGGCGGGATCCTCCGTTTGGCTGGCAGCGGACCCACGCCCATGGGATTCCCGACAGCGTAGGGGTGGCCCACAATGGGAACCGCCATTGGCCGGTTGTGGGAATGGAGAATCCTGCTGCCGGAGGGGGAGCGCCGTGCTGGAAAACGGGGCTGGTGGGACAGAGACTCCCGCCCCCTACGGTCCCTCCCCTTCCCCCCCCTTATTCCCCTCCATTTACTCGAAGATCTCAGCGCTGTGACCAAAGGCCCAATCGCCAACGCAAACAGCAGTTTGCCTTTTGGACAAGGCTTTTAGGTGGTGATTAATTGTCCAGTTTTTAAAAATATTTAATTCAAGGCATTTTCATACAAACGAAAGCAGAAGAACAATCAAACAACATTATAAACAACCAACACCCACTCCCCCACCGCCGCTCCCCTAATACCACCCACTTCTCCCATCCTGCCTTCCCCATTTTAACCCCCTTACCCCCCCCCCCCCCCCCCCCCCCCCCCCCCCCCCCCCCGGCTGACTCCTCAAACCTCCTTAAAGAAATTGGGCAGCACTGTAGCATTGTGGATAGCACAAATGCTTCACAGCGCAAGGGTCCCAGGTTCGATTCCCCGCTGGGTCACTGTCTGTGTGGAGTCTGCACGTTCTTCCCGTGTGTGCGTGGGTTTCCTCCGGGTGCTCCGGTTTCCTCCCACCGTCCAAAGATGTGCAGGTTAGGTGGATTGGCCACGGTAAATTGCCCCTTAGTGTTAGGTGGGGTTTCTGGGTTATGGGGATAGGGTGGAGGTAGGGGCTTGGGTAGGGTGCTCTTTCCAAGAGCCAGTGCAGACTCGATGGGCTGAATGGCCTCCTTCTGCACTGTAAATTCTATGAAATCAATTAACGACTTGATTAATTGTCCATTTAACGGCGGGTGAGCCACCTGACACCTCCTCTGGCGAGGATGTGGGTGGCATTACACCCAATTTCATGCCCCCGCTCACCTGCCAATCCACCCCCGAGGAAGCATAAACGTCTGCCAAATGTTTCAGGTGGTTGACCTTGCATACAATGTGGTTGCTGATTCGAGGGCTTTTAAATGACTAGTTACACTGAAGCAATAAAATTATCTTCAGTGTTTCGCAATAAACATTGAGCTGGATTTTACACGTTGTAGTGGGTGAGGGGGGCAGAATGGAAGCTAAGGGATCTGCCTGCTCCCACCCTCACAGTTTCCGCTCATCCAATCAAACGCCAGGATGCCAATTTGAGAAGCTCAGCGCCCAATCATGACTGTAGCCTGGGACTTCAGGTGACAGAGGGATAATGCCACGAACAGGAAGTTGGTCAGAAGTGTAACGGCCTCGTACTTTCAGAATCAGTCTTTTTTTATTGAAGAGTCAAAAAATATTTTAAAATATCTTCAAAAGCATGCAGGTGCTGCCTGCCTGCCACAGCAGAATCTGCTGGTACATCCGGTACCCACGTCAGGCCTGTCTTCCTGCCCTTGTCCCACCTCGTCATAGCTGGTGTAAAACACTCCCATTGAACAACAGGAAAATGCAGCAGGCATCAAAAAATTGAAGACGGGTGGGTTGTTAACAAGCTTAATAGCTTGTTCATTAGTGATTTGAAAGGGGCGAGCGGGCTGCCGATTTCCGCGCCTGCTCGCTTTCCGTAATTTGGGAGGCTGGCGCGATGACGTCATCACGCCCTCTTTGACATTTTTGCGGAAAGGATGTTGGTGTTCCCGATTTGTGGCAATAAAACCCAGCCCATTGTACAGCAGACTTGGAACAGTCTGATAGTTCCTCGTTAACAATTCAGCTCTGATGGTGCTGGCACAACTATGATTTAGATTTTAGATTTAAATTTATTGTCACGTGGGCTGAGGTACAGTGAAAAGTAGTGTTCTGCTACAATCCAGGCAGATCGTTCCATACATGGAAAATTTAGGACATACGATAAATACACAAAGTAAATACATAGACACAGGCATTGGGTGAAGCATACAGAGTGTAGTGCTACAACAGGGGCAGCACGGTAGCATGGTGGTTAGCATAAATGCTTCACAGCTCCAGGGTCCCAGGTTCGATTCCCGGCTGGGTCACTGTCTGTGCGGAGTCTGCACGTCCTCCCCGTGTGTGCGTGGGTTTCCTCCGGGATGCTCCGGTTTCCTCCCACAGTCTAAAGATGTGCGGGTTAGGTGGATTGGCCATGCTAAATTGCCCATAGTGTCCTAAAAAAGTAAGGTTAAGAGGAGGGTTGTTGGGTTACGGGTATAGGGTGGATACGTGGGTTTGGGTAGGGTGATCATTGCTCGGCACAACATCGAGGGCCGAAGGGCCTGTTCTGTGCTGTACTGTTCTATGTTCTATAACTGTAGAGAAGATGCATAGAGATCAGAAGAGGGTCATTCAGGAGCCTGGTAACAGCGGGGAAGAAGCTGTTTTGGAATCTGTTTGTGCGTGTTCTCAGACTTTTATATCTTCTTCCCGATGGAAGAAGGTAGAAGAGAGAATAATCCGGATGGGAGATGTCTTTGATTATGTTGCCTGCTTTCCCAAGGCAGCAGGAGGTGTAGACAGAGTCAATGGATGGAAGGTGGATTTGTGTGATGGACTGGACTGTGTTCACGACTCTCTGTAGTTTCTTACGATCTTGGGCCGAGCAGTTGGCATACCAAGTTGTGATGCAGCCAGATAGGATGCTTTCTATGGTGCTTTTTCCAGTTAACCTTTATATTACACACATTCTCATAAACTTTCTGGTCTTGATGCGTAGCTTATCCTAATCTTTAAGAATCAGGAAATGAGTTTTATTGTAGGTTTAGTTTGTTAACACAGAGGATTTAAAATTGAGTCTCTGGACATAGTAGTTGTTTAAACAAACACTTCTGCTTCCGTAATAAGTAAGTAATTGTGCGTTCTAACCTCACCCCAGCAAATGATTACATAATGTAGGTGAACATCTCCGTCCGACACTGAGAGCCATGATGTGGAAATGCCGGCATTGGACTGGGGTGAGCACAGTAAGAAGTCTTACAACACCAGGTTAAAGTCCAACAGGTTTGTTTGAAATCACTAGCTTTCGGAGCACGGCTCCTTCCTCAGGTGAAGTGGAGGCAGATTCACAATCACAGCAAGTAAAGGAGAGGCACAATTATAGATTGGAATGTGAAGCATGGTTGAAATGTGAGTCTTTACAGGTAAACAAGTCTTTACAGGAACAGACAGTGTGAGTGGAGTGAGTGATAATCACAGGTAATCGAGGTTTGAATTGTCTCAAGCCAGGACAGTTAGTAGGATTCTGCAAACCCGGACAGTATGGTGGGGGTTACTTGTAAAGTGACATGAACCCGAGATCCCGGTTGAGGCCGTCCTCATGCATGCACTCACACTGTCTGTTCCTGTAAAGATTTGATTACCTGTAAAGACTCACATTCCAACAATTCTTCACATTCCAATCTGTTTATCTTGCAATTGTATCTCTGCCTCTATATGCCATGATGTGGAGATGCCAGTGTTGGACGGGGGGGGGGGGGGGGGGGGGGGGGGGGGGGGGGACAGTAAGAAGTCTTACAACACCAGGTTAAAGTCCAACAGGTTTGTTTCAAATCACGAGCTTTCAGAGCGCAGCTCCTTCTTCAGGTGAATGGAGAGGTGTGTTCCAGAAACATATATAGACAAAGTCAGAGATGCCAGACAATGCTTAGAATGCGAGCATTTGCAGGTAATCAAATCTTTACAGTTCCAGAGATAGGGGTAACCCCAGGTTAAAGAGGTGTGAATTGTCTCAAGCCAGGACAGTTGGTAGGATTTTGCAAGCCCAGGCCAGATGGTGGGGGGTGAATGTAATGCGACATGAATCCCAGGTCCCGGTTGAGGCCGCCCTCGTGAGCGGAATTTGGCTATGAGTTTCTGCTCGGCAGTTCTGCGTTGTCGCGTTTCCTGAAGGCCGCCTTGGAGAACGCTTACCCGGAGATCAGAGGCTGAATGCCCTTGACTGCTGAATCATTCACCTGAGGAAGGAGCAGTGCTCCGAAAGCTAGTGTTTGAAACAAACATGTTGGACTTTAACCTGGTGTTGTAAGACTTCTGAATGTGTTCACCCCAGTCCAATGCCGGCAACTCCACATCAGAGATTATCCTGGCAGCATTCAGCATTCAATCAACACCCTCCCCCCCAAACAGATTCATTTATTATTTATCCCTTGAGCTGCTGAGGATCTTGTTGTACCTAATTGGGCTGCCATGCTTGGCCACAGAATAAGCATGTGAGGGGAGGCAGTGGCATAATGGTATTTGTCACTGGACTAACAATCCAGAGACCCAGAGGAACGCTCCAGGGACCAAGTTCGATTCCCACTTCGATTCAATGCGGTTGAATGTTTTGCCCTCTGAAATTCACTCAAATCAAGGGCAGTTAGGGATGGACAAGCAACATCCATATCCAACGAATTTTTTAAAAACGGAACTTTGAAAGTAATCCACAGGCTGCGAAATGGTTTTAGGATATGCTGAGGGTGTGAAAGGTTCCTACTGTTGCATATTATTGAGCAAGTGCCGAGGCAGCTTAGAGAAGGGTTAGGTCATGTGGAAAACCTGGATATGGGACCACAATGTGGTGAGATTCACAGGTAACAGCTTCCTGTCTGACTGATGATGCTGTTTCTCTCCCCTCTCGCTCCTCGCTCTCTATCACAACCTTGATCCCTATTTTGTCAAAGGCCCCAACACAATTGCAGAAGAGCCTTCACTATATAGACTGCAGTAGTTCAAGAATCATTGAATTTACAGTGCAGAAGAGGCCATTCGGCCCAGTCCAGTCTGCACCAGCCCTTGGAAAGAGCACCCTACCTAAGCCCACACTTCCACCCTATCCCCGTAACCCAGTAACCGCAGGCATCTCACCATCGCTTTCTCAGGTCAAATAGGGATGGATAATGACTGCTGTCCTTGCCTGCGATGCCCACATCCCTGAGTATTAATTTTAAACATGAATTCCTATATTGGTCAGTGTTCCTCTGAACTTGCACACATGTTTTTACATGTACCTACAGCAAAGTAACAGGCCAATCAATTCAACAGATTTACACCTGGGTGTATGGTCAACATGAGCATTATCTCACTTAATTCATCACAACCCATCAACAGATTCTTCCATCCCTTTCTTCCCCCATGCATTTATCTAGCTTGCTCTTAAATCTATGTTATTTGTCTCAACCACTCCTTGTGCCGGCGTGTTCTACATTTTCGCCACTTTCTGAGTAAAGAAGTTCCTCCTAATTTCCTTATTGGATTTATTGGCGACTATGCTCTTGTTCCTTCTAAGTTGACATTCAAATTAGGGGTTGTCCATTTGAAAATGAAAAATGAAAATCGCTTATTGTCACGAGTAAACTTCAATGAAGTTACTGTGAAAAGCCCCTAGTCGCCACATTCCGGCGCCTGTCCGGGGAGGCTGGTACATTTAAAACGATGAGACAAGTTGTTTTCTCTCAGAGGGTCGTGAGTCTCTTGAATTCTGTTGATGGAAAGGTGGTGGAAGCAGAGGCCGGGATTCTCCGCTATCCGGCGGGGTGGGCCGTAACGGCGCCGAGGAGTGGCATGAACTACTCCGGCATCGGGCCGCCCGGAAGGTACGGAATCCTCCGCACCTTCAGGGGCTAGGCTGGCGCCGGTGGGGTTGGCACCGTGCCAACTGGCACCAAAGGGAACAGGAAAGGAGACTTCACCCTGTTAGGGGTTTTCGATAGGCCTCCGAAAAGTTCCAGAGATGTGGAGGAAAGGATTGCAAATGTGATTCTGGATAGGAGTGAAAGTAACAGGGTAGTTGTTATGGGGGACTTTAACTTTCCAAATATTGACTGGAAACGTTATAGATCGAGTACTTTAGATGGGTCCGTTTTTGTCCAATGTGTGCAGGAGGGTTTCCTGACACAGGATGTAGATAGGCCAATGAGAGGCGAGGTGATATTGGATTTGGTACTGGGAAATGAACCAGGACAGGTGTTAGATTTGGAGTAGGTGAGCACTTTGGTTATAGTGACCACAATTTGATTACGGTGGACGCGAGTTGGCGCATGCACGGGAGCGCCAGTGGGTTCTGGCGTGATACCAGCGCATGCGCAGGGGTGTTCTTCTCCGCGCCAGCCATGGTGGACCATTATAGCTGCCAGCGTGGAGGGAAAGAGTGCCTCCACGGCACAGGCCCGCCCACAGATCAGTGGGCCCCGGTCCCGGGCCAGGCCACCGTGCCCCCCCCCCCGGGTCCAGATCCCCCCGCGCCCCCCATGAGGACGCCGCAGGCCGCCAGCATAGCCAGGCCCCGTTGGTGAGGACCTTGTTTGATTTACACCGGTGGGATTGGCCGAAAATGGGCAACCACTTGGCCCATTCGTGGAGCGGAGAATCACCGGGGGGTGCCACTGCTAACGGCCCCCGACCGGCGCGACGCGATTCCCGCCCCCGCTGAAAAACCGGCGCCAGAGCATCCGGCAGCCAGCTTCTGGGCGGCGGGGTGGGATTCAGGCCGCCCCCCGGTGATTCTCTGGCCTGGGGGGGGGGGTCAGAGAATCCCACCCAGAGTCTGAATATTTTTAAGGCAGAGGTGGATAGACTCTTGGTAAGCAAGGGGGTAATAGGATGCAGATTTGAGGTTACTACAGAGACAGTGTGACTGAGAAAAATTGGAGGTACAACCTAGTGCGATCTAAGGTGGCCAACAAGTAGAAATCAATGTTTATTATAAGGTGGCGATCATGGAGATTTGAACCTAGAAGTGTTGAAGATTTCAGTGGGAGTGGTAATGGGAGTGAGGTGTGCGTGGATACAGCAGGTGGTGACAGCAAACAGAATTGATGATGAATAGAGTGTGAGGTTTGAAGCTTTAGGTCGACAGAACCCCAAGATTTTGCATTCAGCCTGACTGAGAATCTGGGGAAAGTGTCACTGGCGACAAAGCGAGATTTATAGAGGGTGCTAAAAACAATGGTTTCGGTCTTTCCATTGCCTCGTTAGAGGAAAGAACGGTTAAATTGCCAATTTGTGCAGCTTCGTAAGCACCTTTCTAATGTCTTACTATTTTCAGGCCTTTAAAATCTTGAAAAAAAAAGCAAAACAGCAGCAACTTGTGTTCATGCCGCACCTTGCATGACCTCAGGACAAAGAGTTTTACAACCAATAAATCGCTTTTGAAGTGTGGTCACTATTGTCAATGTGGGAAATGTGGCAGCCATTTTGCACACAGGAAGCTCTCACAACAGCAATATTATAATTCCAGGAGAGTTCCCTGCTCCTTTTCAAATAATCCCGTGGGATCTTTGGCATCCAACCAAGAGGACAAACGGGGCCCCGGTTTAATGTCTCATCCAAATGGCGCAGCCTCCAACTGCGTGGCACTTAGGTGCCAGTCTAGATAATGTGCTCTGGGCCTGTATTGACCACTTTTCTCATCCTCGATCCTTGCCCCTTGCCCTTCATCTTGGTTATTCAGTAATTAGTCGCATTGTGTGTTGATCGGAAGTTAACAAAGCCGTGTTAGCTGGATGCCTTGTTTCCTTTGATACCTTTTGTGCAAGAAGCCTGTTGAGACCACTGCCCTACAATGTGACCCATTTTCTGACCCTGGTTAGGTACGCTGTAAGTTGGTCCACGAGCGTAATTTGAAACTCGATGCCTTCCAGCGGGTCAGTGAATTGCGAAACCAGATGTGCGATGTTGAAGCTGCTTTGTCTCAGAGAGAAAGTGCAACAGGTAAAGCAAATATATTTGTCTAACTATTTATTTTCATTCATGGAATTTTGTATTTTGCTTTAATCACTAAATTTCGTATTTGCATGTCAGATACATTTGCCTGTATATTTAGATGACCAATGTCACTGTGCCTGCGATACCCGAATTGTCGGCGTGCTCCCCATACACACAATCACACACATAAATAAAGCGCAGGCAGCATAGTAGCACCACTTACTACAACATGAAGGGCATTGGATTCATTAGATTTTGGCCTTTACCTCTCGTGTGCCCCTAGAGGCAGCTGTATTGGCTTCTCTGCCCCTTCACATCATTACACCTGAATTCCAGGATCTACCTTCTATTTCTCGTCTCTCTGCACCTCTGCGATGACAATATCTGAACACACACCAGGTCCTGTATGTTGACAATGTCCAGCTCTATCTCAGCTTCTCTATGCCCTGATCTTACCCTTTCTCTTGCTATGTTGTTTGTCCACTGATGCGACCATCAATTCATTCAGAGACACGAGTTGAAGTAAACTGTGGCTTTAATCGGCTTACAACTGAGCCTGCCTGCGACTATGCGGAACTGAGGGCGGACTCGCAGGACCGCAGCACTTATACTGTAACACCCCCCAGACCGTATCGACGCATGTATCACATCCCCCCAACCCCAATGAACAACAAAAGAACTTAAAAATAAATTTAAATTAAATAAACAAACATAGTCATTGTCCCCCCCGTCGTCCCCCCTTTTCCCTCCCCCTTCCCCCCCCCTCCCCCCCGGGTTGCTGCTGCTACTGTCCCCGTACCCTATCGTTGAGCCAGAAAGTCGAGGAAAGGTTGCCACCGCCTAAAGAACCCTTGTACCGACCCTCTCAGGGCGAATTTGACCTTCTCTAGCTTAATGAAACCCGCCATGTCATTGATCCAGGTCTCCACGCTTGGGGGCCTCGCATCCTTCCATTGTAAGATCCTTCGCCGGGCTACTAGGGACGCAAAGGCCAGCACACCGGCCTCTTTCACCTCCTGCACTCCCGGCTCCACCCCAACCCCAAAAATCGCGAGTCCCCATCCTGGCTTGACCCTGGATCCCACCACCCTTGACACCGTCCTTGCCACCCCCTTCCAGAACTCCTCCAGTGCCGGGCATGCCCAGAACACATGGGCATGGTTCGCTGGACTCCCCGAGCACCTGACACACCTGTCTTCACCCCCAAAGAACCTACTCATCCTCGTCCCAGTCATGTGGGCCCGGTGCAGCACCTTGAATTGGATGAGGCTAAGCCGCGCACACGAGGAGGAAGAATTAACCCTCTCCAGGGCATCAGCCCATGTCCCGTCTTCGATCTGTTCCCCCAGTTCCCCCTCCCACTTAGCTTTCAGCTCCTCTACTGACGCCTCCTCCGCCTCCTGCATAACCTTGTACAAAATCAGGATGTTGATGTAGTCTGGCGAGAAACCAATCATCACCACTTAAGCCCCATTTTCATACAATCAATGAGAGCAACCCCATATCCACTGGCCTCCTGTCATTCAGCGGCCTCCCCAGCAAGGCAAACCCAGTGCCCCGGGGCTCCTTGCCTGTGAGCAAAGGTTGCTACTCACCTCCTTGGCTCCCTGCAGAAGCCCTTCCGCCAGCTTCAGCATTTTCAATAGAGTACTAAACGGTGCCAGTGTGACCACTTGCTGGGGAGATCGATAAATGACGGGAGGCGTTGGATATGGGGTGGCTCCCGTTAATTGTATGAAAATGGGGCTTAAGTGGTGATAATTGATTTCTCGCCACGCTACAGTGAGAACTCCATTTTGACTGCGAGAGTGGACTGATTGCACCACGAACATTTGCCGCCTGGCGCGTTTCTCGTTTTCAGCCTTTCCCGCTACTCACCAGCTTTGTTTTGCTCGAGCGAGTGCGCAACAAGGCCTGGGAATTGCACCCTTAGAATTATTTTCAGCACTGGGAAACTGAACTCCGCGATCAGGCCGCCATTTTGAAAGAGTGCCCCGATCTCCAAGTGAGCTTGTGGGTTCCCCACATACCTTCACCCACGGGCAATGTCACCCCCCAAATGCATGGACACTACCTCACACCCCCCCAAGTGAGAACACATCGCTAGGGAGTCCCTGGGCTCTCCTACCACAAACACTGTTTCTCAGACACTATCACTCACATCAAGTCCCTTTCACCCATCACCTCTGTGCTCACTGAACTCTATTGGCTCCAGATCCGGCAACACCTCGATTGTAAAGTTCTCATTCTTCTTTTCAAATACCTCCATCGTTATGCCTTCCCTAAATCTAACCTCTCCCTGTCCTACAACCCTCTGAGATCTCAACGCTCCTCCAGTTTTGACATCTTATGCATCCTAGATTTTAATTTCTCACCATTGGTGACCATGCCTCCGGCTGCCTAGCTCCGAAGGTCTAGAATTATTTCCTCCATTAAGCTCCCCTTAAAGCCGATCATCTCCTTTTGTTGCTTGTTTGAGAACATCTGAGGAGCGTTTACTATGTTAAAGGCGCTATGTAAATCTAAGTTGTTGTTGTTATTGACACATGGGTATGAGCAACACCGTTCAATCCCAAGTGCCTCAATGTTCTGACGACGCTGATACAGTGCTTGCCAGCGACAATCATTTTGTCACTCTTTATTGATTACTGTATTGAAATTGCGTCACAGCTTGCAAGCTCCATCTAATTCAAGGATTGAGCACAAACCTAAGTTGGCAGCATGAATGTCTGAATCAAAAGGTCATAGGCCCAAGCCCTGCCTCAGTGATTTGGGCACAAGATCTAGACGGACAGTACAGGGTGCTGCACTGTCAGAAGTGCTGTCTTTTGGGTGAGGCGGTAAGCTGAGGCCACATCTGCCCTCTCAGATAAATAAGAGATTTCATGGTAATGTTTTGATTAAGAACAAAATTGTTGTGGGCGGCACGGTGGCTCCGTGGTTAGCACTGCTGCCTCTCAGTGCCGAGGACCCGAGTTCGATTCCGGGTCACTGTCTGTGTGGACTTTGTACATTCTCCCTGTCATAATATACACGAGTATATCATGGTGCAGACACACACTGATGGACACACACCGGGGCCAATCAACATGTACAAACACCGCAGCCAATCACCAGTTAGAATACACACACTATAAAGGCAGAGGGCACCACGGTTCCCGCTCATTCTGGGTGCTGCCTCTGAGTGTAACAAGAACTCATCCAGCCCAGCACAGACTCACATCACGTGCTGAGAGAATCAACTGGTTCGGACAAGGCTTAGGTCTCTAGTTTAAGTTAGCATCATTTAGACGCACAGTCATCATGTGCTGGTTAGTTAGAAGTTAGTTAATAAAATTGAGTTGAACCTTCATCAGTGTTGGAAGTTTCTGTTCATCTCTCAAGTCCACACTAGCCAACACTTCACTCCCCGTGTCTGCGTGGGTCTCGCCCCCACAAGCCAAAGATGTGCAGGGTAGGTGGATTGACCACGTTAAATTGCCCCTTCATTGGAAAAATGTTAAACAAAAGGACAGAGGTGCTCTCGCTGGTGTGCTGACCAATTTCTATCCCTGAACCAAGATCACAGAAAACAGATGATCTGATCATGATCACATGGCTGTCTGTTAGAACATGTTGTGTGCTAATTGTCTTCCGTGTTTCCTACATTACGACAGTGACTGCACGTCACAATTATTTCATTGGCAGTGAAACTCATTTGTGAAAGAAACTATAGATTTGCAAGATTTTTCCGGTTAGCTCAACCGCCTTTGATGGTGTTTTCTCCAACACGGCTCCCACGACCACTGAGCTGACTAAAACCATTGGAACTTTTATTAAAAGACCTTAGCACTGAATACATTTTCCATGATTTTTTTATCGCAGCTTAAGCACGGACTGATCGTCTGCAGTCTTTTCAAACACAGCCCTCAGTTCTGCACAGTTTCTCCTTTGGAGTTATTTATATGCATTAACTTTTACTAGATAGGAAACTGACCTCGTAGGCCATTCAGCCCATCGAATCTGCTCCACCATTCAATGAGATCATGGCTGATCTGATACAATCCTCAGCTCCACTTTCCCGCTTTACCCCATAACCCTTGATTCCCTTACTGATTAAAAATCTGTCCATCTCAGCCTCCAGACACAAATGTACTCACAGCTCAACTATCATAAAATGGTTACAACACAGGAAGAGACCATTCAGCCCATTGTGTCTGTGCCAGCTCTCTGCAAGAGCAATGCGCCTAGTGCCACTCCCCTGTTTGTTTTCCCCATAGCCCTGCACATACTTCCTCTTCAGATCTTTCCTCTTCCTGGAACTCCCTCCCTAACAGCACTGTGGGTGTACCTACACCTCATGGACTGCAGAGGTTCAAGGAGGCAGCTCACCGCCGTCTTCTGAAGGGCAACTTGGGATGGGCAACAAATACTGACTTAGCCACCGACGCCCATATCCCTTAAATGAATGAAGAAAAAAGATAATGATCCAAGGTTCTTTTGAAATCCACGATTGAACTTGCTTCTGCCACACTCTTGAGGCAATGCAGTTCAGATCCCAAAGACTTGCTGTGTAAAGATGTTTTTCTGATGTTGCCATTACTACTTTGTCAGTCAGTTGGTGTGCTCTGGCTTTCACCAATCGGAACAATTTCTCCTTATCCTTCATGATTTTGAACATCTCTATCAAATATCTTCTCAATCTTCTCTTCTCTAAGAACAGCCTCAGCTTCTCCAATCTATCTACAGTGACTGCAGTTCCTCAACCGCACCACCATTCCTGAGAATCTTTCTGCTCCCTTTCTAATGTCAAATAACTGATTTAACAAATCTTTTGACCCACTGAATACTTCTGTTTATCCGTGTAGTCATTTTTTTTTTTTTTTTTTTAAATAATTTTTATTGAAATTTTTCGATACAAACATTTACCCCTATTACATTTTAAATTATAACACCACAAGTCCCCCCTGGAAAAACCTCCCCCCGCCCTCCCCCGCGCGCACCCCCCCCCCCCCCCTCCCCCCCCCCCCCCCCCCGCACTATCAGTCTAGCAACCAAACCGTTTTTTCCCTTTCTGGCCGATGGCCTCGGGCAGTCATTGCCCGCGGCCCCCCGCTGACGTGCTCCCTTCGTTGCTATCCCCCCCCACCTTCCCCCCCCCCCCCCCCCTTTTCTCCCCGGGTTGCTGCTGTTCCGGCCTCCGGTTCCTATCTCTGATCCAGAAAGTCAAGGAAGGGCTGCCACCGCCGGAAGAACCCCTGTACCGACCCTCTCAGGGCGAATTTGATTCTTTCCATTGATGAAGCTTGCCATGTCGTTTAAACCCAGGTGTTAACGCTTGGTGCCTTGTGTCCCTCCACTGAATCAAGATCCTTCTCCGAGCTACCAAGGACGCAAAGGCCAATATTCCGGCCTCCCTTGCCTCCTGTACTCCTGGCTCCACCCCAACCCCAAAAATCGCTAGCCCCCACCCTGGTTTGACCCTGGTTCCCACCACTCTCGATACCGTCCCCGCCACCCCCTCCCAGAACTCTTCCAGTGCCGGACACATCCAGAACATATGTACATGGTTCGCAGGTCTTCCCGAACACCTAACACACCTGTCCTCTCCCCCGAAGAACCGACTCATCCTAGTCCCCGTCATATGGGCTCTGTGCAGCACCTTAAATTGGATGAGGCCCAACCTTGCGCACGACGACGACGAATTGACCCTCTCTAGGGCATCCGCCCATGTCCCATCTTCTATCTGCTCTCCCAGCTCCGCTTCCCACTTGTCTTTCAGCTCCTCTATCGGTACCTCCTCCACCTCCTGCATTATTTTGTAGATGTCCGAGACCTTCCCTTCTCCGACCCAGGCCCCTGACAGCACCCTATCACTCGCCCCTCCATCGGGAAGCAAGGGGAATCCTTCCACCTGTCGTCTGGCAAATGCCTTCACCTGCAGGTATCTAAACGTGTTCCCCGGGGGGAGCTCAAATTTCTCCTCCAGCTCTCCCAGGCTCGCAAACCTCCCCTCTATGAACATGTCCCTCAGTTGCCTGATGCCCGCCCTGTGCCAGCTCTGGAATCCCCCGCCAGTGTTCCCCGGGACAAATCTGTGGTTCCCTCTCAGTGGCGCCGCCATCAGACCCCCCACTTCCCCCCTGTGTCGCCTCCACTGCCCCCAGATTTTAAGGGTGGCCGCCACTACCGGACTCGTGGTATACCTTGTGGGGGGGAGCGGCCATGGTGCCGTTACTAGCGCCCCCAGGCTTGTATTGCCGCAGGACGCCCTCTCCATACGTTTCCAAGCTGCCCCCTCCCCCTCCATCACCCACTTGCGCACCATCGATGCGTTCGCCGCCCAGTAGTATCCGGAAAGATTGGGTAGCGCTAATCCTCCACTGTCCCTACTCCGTTCCAAGAAAATCCTTCTCACTCTAGGGGTGCCATGCGCCCACACATAGCCCATAATACTGCTAGTTACCTTCTTGAAGAAGGCCCTGGGGAGGAAGATGGGCAAGCACTGGAACAGAAACAAGAACCTCGGGAGGACCGTCATTTTGACTGACTGCACCCTCCCTGCTAGCGACAGCGGTACCATGTCCCACCTCTTGAACTCCTCCTCCATCTGCTCCACCAGCCTTGAAAAGTTCAGCTTGTGGAGGGTCCCCCAGTTCCTTGCCACCTGCACCCCCAAGTACCTGAAGCTCTTTACTGCTCTCCTAAAGGGGAGCCGCCCAATTCCCTCCCCCTGATCTCCCGGGTGTATCACAAAGACCTCACTTTTACCCACATTTAATTTATATCCCGAAAAGTCCCCAAACTCCGCTAGTATTTCCATTACCTCCGGCATTCCCCCTTCCGGATCCGCCACATACAACAACAAATCATCCGCATAGAGTGATACCCAATGCTCCTCCCCTCCCCTTGTCAGTCCCCTCCAACCCCCTGAACCCCTCAGTGCCATCGCCAACGGTTCGATCGCTAATGCAAATAGTAAGGGGGATAGGGGGCATCCCTGCCTGGTACCTCGATGGAGCCCAAAATACTCCGACCTCCTCCCGTTTGTAACCACACTCGCCATCGGGGCCGAATACAGCAGCTTCACCCACTTGATAAATCCCTCCCCAAACCCAAACCGTTCCAGCGTCTCCCACAGGTATTCCCACTCCACCCTATCGAATGCCTTCTCCGCATCCAGTGCTACCACTATCTCAGCCTCCCCCTCCACTGCTGGCATCATAATTACATTCAACAGCCTCCGGACATTTGTATTAAGTTGTCGTCCCTTTACGAAACCCGTCTGGTCCTCATGGATTACCCCTGGCACACAATCCTCTATTCTGGTTGCCAGGACCTTTGCCAACAGTTTGGCATCTACATTCAAGAGGGAGATAGGCCTATAGGACCCGCACTGTACAGGGTCTTTGTCCCGCTTCAGGATCAAGGAGATCAGGGCCTGTGACATTGTCGGGGGCAGAGCCCCCCCCTCTCGCGCCTCATTGAAGGCTCGCACCAGCACTGGACCCACCAAGTCCACATACTTCTTATAAAATTCCACCGGGAATCCATCCGGCCCCGGCGCCTTCCCCGCCTGCATCTGGCCTATCCCTTTAACTAGTTCCTGCAGCTCTATCGGCGCCCCCAGCCCCTCCACCCGTTCCTCCTGGACCTTTGGGAACCTCAATCTATCGAGGAAGTTCTCCATTCCCCCCCTCCTCCTGGGCGGCTCAGACCGGTACAATTCCCTGTAGAAATCCCTGAAGACCCCGTTCACCTCTTGCCCCTTCTGCACTACGTTCCCTCCCTTCTCTCTCACTCCCCAATCTCTCTGGCTGCATCTCGCTTGCGCAGCTGGTGTGCTAGCATCCTGCTCGCCTTTTCCCCGTACTCATAGACCGCACCCTGTGCCCTTCTCCATTGCGTCTCCGCCTTCCTAGTGGTCAGTAGGTCAAACTGGGCCTGTAAACTGCGCCGCTCCCTCAACAGCCCCTCCTCTGGTGTCTCCGCATATCTCCTGTCCACTTCTATAAGTTCCCCCACCAGTCTCTCCCTCTCCTGCCTCTCCTTCCTTTCTCTGTGTGCCCTTATGGAGATCAGCTCTCCTCTGATCACTGCTTTCAGGGCCTCCCAGACTACCCCCACCTTCACCTCGCCCGTGTCGTTCGTGCCCAGATATCTCTCAATGCCCTTCCGGACCCTTCCGCACACCTCATCGTCCGCCAGCAGCCCCACATCCAGGCGCCACAGCGGGCGCTGGTCCCGTGCTTCCCCCAGTTCTACCTCTACCCAGTGTGGTGCATGGTCCGAAATCGCAATGGCCGAGTACTCCGTGTCCTGCACTCTCGAAATCAGCCCCCTGCTCAGTACAAAAAAGTCTATTCTGGAGTACACACTGTGGACGTGGGAGAAAAAAGAATACTCCCTCGCCCTTGGCCTGCCAAATCTCCAAGGGTCTACCCCCCCCATCTGCTCCATGAACCCCCTTAGTACCTCCGCCGCTGCCGGCCTCCTATTCGTCCTGGAACTCGATCTGTCCAGCCCAGGGTCGAGCACTGTGTTGAAGTCCCCCCCCATGATCAGGCCTCCTGCCTCCAGACCCGGAATGAGGCCCAATAGGCGCCTCATAAAACCCGCGTCATCCCAATTCGGGGCATATACATTTACCAGCACCACATTCTCTCCCTGCAGCCTACCCTTCACCATCACGTACCTACCCTCCTTATCTGCTACCACCTGCGCCGCCACGAACGACACCCTCTTTCCCACCAAAATCGCCACCCCCCGGTTCTTTGCGTCCAAGCCTGAGTGGAACACCTGTCCCACCCACCCCCTTCTCAGGCGCACTTGGTCTACTACTCTCAAGTGAGTCTCCTGCAACATTGCCACATCCGCCTGCAGTCCCTTTAGGTGTGAAAAAACCCTTGATCTCTTGACCGGTCCGTTCAGCCCCCTCACATTCCAAGTAATCAACCGGGTCGCGGAGCGACCCGTCCCTTTCCCCTGTCTATTAGCCATGTTCTGTCCCCTGTTCGCCCCGGGTCGACCCTCCCCTTCTGACCCGTTCCCCATGGCGACGGCCCCCCCCCCCCCTCTCTCCTCCCGTTCTTCCCTTCCCGTCCTCAGCCTTTCCAGCAGCAACCCGGTATCCCCCCCTAAACCCCCCCCCCTGGCTAGGACCCCTCCTAGCCGCAGTGTATCCACCATCGTACTCCCGAGAGTCAGCTGGTTTTCGCTGACCCGGCTGCCCCTGCCACACTCCGACTCCTCCCGATGTGGGGGGGGAGGGGCCTCCCCCCCCCCCCTTGCCATCCCTCTCTGACTCCGCTTCAGCGCGGGAAAAGCCGCCATTGCTGGCCACACCCCACTCTTCTCTCCTCCCCCTTCCTCCGTCCCGCGCGCGGGAAACAGGGGAGAGCCCGCGCTTTCGCCCGGCCACACCCTACCCCGCCATCTTCAATTCCACCCCCGTCCCCATCCACACCGATAACAAAGCCCCCTTAAAACGAGAGGAAGAAAAAAGAGAAAAAGAAAACACGCATAACCCACTTGCTCCCCCCCCCGTCCCGCCTCCCCAACTTAACAATATAACAATATAAATAACAAATCGCAAATAAATACATAAATACATAACTATGCCTGCATAACTAAATATCTAAATACCTACCCAATAATAACGTACTTAACCAACAGTAACCATAACCCTTAAAGAACAGATCAAAAAACAGTAAAAAAAGCCCCCCCTACAACAACAATAATTTAGGGAAGTTGGCAACGGGAAGAGACACACAAAATGGAACAAAGAAACCCCCCATAACACAAGTTTCAAAGAAACCAAACGATCCATCAACTTTAACCAAGTTCCGACCTGGCCTAAGAAAGACATGGGCCACTTGATCAGTCAAAGGTACTCGGGCGGCCTCGACCGCCGGCGTTCCCAAGTTCTAGTTCAGGTCCAGCTTTTCCTCCCGAACAAAAGTCCATGCCTCCTCTGGGGTCTCAAAGTAATGGTGCTGGTCCTTGTAGGTGACCCACAAGCGCGCTGGCTGTAGCATTCCAAACTTGATCCTTTTTGCGTGCAGCACCGCCTTCGTTCGGTTAAACCGGGCCCGCCGCTTTGCCACCTCCGCACTCCAGTCCTGATATATCCGCACCGTCGAATTCTCCCATTTGCTGCTTTTCTCCCTCTTGGCCCACCTCAGCACTTTCTCCCGATCGCAGAAACGCTGGAACCGCACCAGCACCGCCCTCGGGGGCTCGTTTGCCCTAGGCCGCCTAGCCATGACCCGATATGCTTCTTCCAGCTCCAGGGGCGATGGACCGGCCCCCTCTCCCATCAGGGAGCTCAACATCTCCGCTACATATTTCGGGAGATCAGGCCCCTCCAGGCCTTCTGCTAGGCCCAGGATCCTCAAGTTCTTCCGCCTCATTCGCGTGTCCAGCTCCTCAAAGCGGCTCTGCCATTTCAGGTGGAGTGCCTCGTGCACCTCCACCTTTCCCACGAGGACCGTGGCTTCCTCCTCCCTCACCGCCATCTCCTGCTGCAGCTCTCTTATCGACGCCTCTTGGGTCGCCTGGGCCCCCATCAGCCTTGTGGTCGTCGCGTTCATGAACTCTAAGAGTTCCACTTTCAGCTCCGTAAAACACCGGAGGAGAGCGGCCTGCTGCTCCTCCGCCCATTTTCTCCAATCTTCTAGTGCGCCACCGGCCGCCATTTTGGTCCTCTTCCCCCGCTTTTTTTGGGGAGCTGCTGCCGCTTTTTTTGTCGCCCCTCTCCGAGTACCGACCATAAGGTTGGTCTCACTCTCCTCAGGGAGCCTTCCCCCACCGGGATTTGTCTTTACAGTACCGTCGGGGCCCTCCAATCGGCCCTTAAACACCTTTGTCGCAGGAGCTGCCAAATGTGCGACTTAGCTGGTCATAGCCGCAACCGGAAGTCATCCGTGTAGTCATTAATTAAGATTTTTTTTTAAAAATTCCAATTAAGGGGCAATTTAGCGTGGCCAATCCACCCTTTTGGGTTGTGGGGGTGAGAGCCACGCAGACACGTGAAGAATGTGCAAACTCCACACGGACAGTGACCCAGGACCGGGATCGAATCCGGGTCCTTGGCGCCGTGAGGCAGGATTAATTAGGATTTGTAATATGTCCAACCATTTAGCACAGGGCTAAATCGCTGGCTTTGAAAGCAGACCAAGCAGGCCAACAGCACGGTTCGATTCCCGTAACAGCCTCCCCGAACAGGCGCCGGAATGTGGCGACTAGGGGCTTTTCACAGTAACTTCATTTGAAGCCTACTCGTGACAATAAGCGATTTTCATTCATTTCATTAGTAGTTTATCCCTTCTGTATAATTTGGATTACTGTAAATGTTATCTTTGTGGAAGTCTGCGTTTGGAGGACACAACATATACAAAAAGATGGAACTTGTAGCCATCAGTTTAGTCTATAAAATTGACATGGTTTCCAGGCTGTTCCTAGCTGATAATATAGTGTAGGTTGTACAGCTGCAAAGGTGGGTTGAGAACGCTTTTTGCCACATTACCTTATTTAGAGAGCTGAGGTAGGAAGGTCTGCCCTTGACAATCAAGGCAGCATTTGACTGGGGTTAGCACAAAGGTGCCGCAGTAAAATTGAAGTTAACACGAATTGGGGAGAAAACTCTCCACTAGGAGTCATACCTAGCACAGATAAAATGGTAATGGCTGCTGGAGGACTACATCTCTAACCCAGGATTCACTGCAGGAGTTCCTGGGGATAGTGTCGTAGGCCCAGCTATCTTCAGTTGCTTCACAAATGGACCTTCCCTCCACCACAAATTCAGAAGTGAGGATGTTCGCTGCTGATTGTTTTCCACCTCTTCAGATAATGATGCCATCTGTGCCCATGTGCAACACGTCCCGGACAATAATAATAATAAATGAATCATAGAATCATAGATTTTTACAGTGCAGAAGGAGGCCATTCGGCCCATCAAGTCTGCACCGGCTCTTGGAAAGAGCACCCTACCCAAGCCCACACCTCCACCCCATCCCCATAACCCAGTAACCCCACCCAACACTAAGGGCACTTTTGGACACTAAGGGCAATTTAGCATTGGGGGGGGGGGGGGGGGGGGGGGGGTGCGAAATCCCAATGTTAGGTTGTAGAGCCCACCCCATGGATAAATTTGATATATTAATGTGAATATGTAACATTTTTGCATAATGCTTTTTTCAGACATTTGAAGTAATCAGGTTATGCAAACCTTTGGGCCTGATAAACATCATCCCAGAGTAGTTACGGAAGTGGCCCTTGAAATAATGGGTGCATTGGTGGTCATGTGTGCCAGGACCCCAGCGGTTCACAATATATATTTTAATGATTTAGATGAGGGAATTCAATGTAATATCTCCAAATTTACAGATGACACAAAGTTGGGCTTCGATTACATCCTCAAACAATTCAATGAGGCTTGTGATACATGATCTGCCCTCACAAAGCCATGCTATCTTTAATCAAACTATGTTTTTCCTATCTCTAAGAATCCTTCCCAGTATTTTGCTCACCACAGACATAAGACTGACTGCTCTGTAATTCCCAGGGATTTCCCTATTCACTTTCTTGAACAGGGGAACAACACTCGCCTCCCTCCAATATCCGGTACTGCTCCAGTGGAGAGTGAGGACGCAAAGATCATCGCCAACGGTGCAGCAATCTCCTCCCTCGCTTCCCTTGGGTATATCCTGTCAGGCCCAGGAGACTTATCTATTCTGATGCTTTTCAAAATTTCCAGCACATCCTCCTTAATATCAACCTGTTTGAGCCTATTAACCTGGTTTACGCTATTCTCACGAGCAACAAGGTCCCTCTCTCTGGTTATACTGAAGCAAAATATTCATTTAGGGCCTCACCCATCGCCTCAGACTCTAGGCATAAGTTCCCCCACTATCCCTGATCGGCCCGACTCTCACTCTAGTCATCCTCTTATTTCTCACATAAGTGTAGAACGCCTTGGCGTTTTCCCTAATCCTTCCCCCCAGTGCTTTTTAATGCCCCCTTCCAGCTCTCCTAATTCAATTTTTGTTCCTTCCTTGCTACCTTGTAGCCCTCTAGAGCCATTCCAGATCCCTGCTTTTTCAACCTTAAGTAAGCTTCCTTCTTCCTCTTGACTAGAAGCCCCACTTCTCTTGTCATCCAAGGCTCCTTCACCTTACCATTCCTTCCTTGTCTCAGTGAGACAAAACTATCAAGCAGCAAGTGTTCCTTAAACAAGCCCCACATTACTGTTGTGCATTTCCGTGAGAACATCTGTTTCCAATTTATGCTCCTCAGCTCCTGCCTAATAGCAGTATAACTTCCCCTCCCCCAATTAAATACCTTCCCATACTGTCTGTTCCTATCCCTCTCCATGACTATGGTAAAGGTTAAGGAGTTGTGGTCACCGTCACCGAAATGCTCTCCCATCGAAACATCTGACATCTGGCCTGGTTCGTGCTGAGCACTAGGTCCGATATGGCCTCCCCTCTAGTCGGCCTATCTACATATTGAGTCAGGAATCCTTCCTGTACACACCTGACAAAATCTGTTCCATCCAAACCATTTGCACTAAGGAGGTTCCAGTCAATATTAGGGTAGATCAAGTCACCCATGGCAACAACTCTGTTACTTCTGCACCTTTCCAAGATCTGCCGCCCAATCTGTTCCTCTATCTCTCTGCTGCTATTGGGGGATCCATAGAAACTCCCAATAAAGTGACTGCTCCTTTCTTGTTTCTGACTTCCACCCACACTGAGTCAATAGACAAACCCTCCTCGACGACCTCCTTTTCTGCAGCTGTGATGCACTCTCTAATTGACAGTGCCATTCCCCCTCCTCTTTTACCTCCCTATTCTTCTTAAAACATCTAAACGCCGGAACATCTAACAACCATTCCTGCCCCTGTGAGTTCCATGTCTTTGTAATGGCAACAACATCGTAGTTCCAAGTATTGATCCATGCTCTAAGTTCATCTCCCTTATTCCTGACACTCCTTGCATTGAAACAGACACACTTTAACCCATTCCACTGAGTGCAACTTTGCCCTATCAACTGTCTATCCTTCCTCACAGACCTGCTGCATACTATTTCTGCCTGTTCAACGGTTATCCTATCCTCTGATGCATAGCTCTGATTCCCATCCCTCTGCCAAACCCTCCCGAAGAGCTCTGGCAAACCTCTCGCCCAGGATATTGGTGTCCCTCCAGTTTAGGTCTGCCACATTAAACATTCATTCCCTCCACCACTGGCGTACCATGACAGCAGATGTGTGCCATCTTTAAGATGCACCAAGGCAGCTTCAACAGCATCTTCCAATCCTGCAACCTCTACCAGCTAGAAGAACAAGGACATCACTATGACTTGGAAAAATATCACTGTTCCCTTACTCATAGAGGTTACAAGCCTGGAATTCCCTAAACAGCAAGCTGGTGTACCTACACCACAAAGACTACAGCAGTTCAAAGAAGACAGCTCACCAGCACCTTCTCAAGGGGAATTAGGGATGGGTAATAAATGTTTACATCCCTTAAATGAAGTAAAAAAGAAAAAGCAGTGCTCCAGGAAGGTGAAAGCAAATGTCTCAACAACAACTAATTTGGAGAATGGAATTCATGAGAGCAAGGCAGTCATCATACCTTTGTATTCTTCCACTAATGAGTAATGAACCAAGGGTGTCCTGGGATGCCCACTAAACATAATTGGTTTTCAGGACATTGTGGAAGTCCAAACCAAAGGATTCTTAACTGCTGGAGAGAGAGTTGGTAAGTGTTTTCTCATCATGAATAGTTTGTTAGTTTCCCACCTAAAAAAAATGAATTGACCCGCAAAAATATGTTTGGTTTCACAACAACCAGGCTCTGTTCCTTCATATGGTTATTAGCAATGGCCTTTATCTGAACTTTAACGGTCACAAACAGCCTGTTGTAAATTGTAATATAACTGCAGCATTCAAACGAAATTCAGTTGTTTTCAAGTCAAATGCAAATGTACTGAAGAAGGAGTCTTTAATTTTAGATGAGAAAAAGATGATCTGGTTTCCCGCTGTACGCATCACAGTTACAGAAAAGGCTTTAAAGATTTCAAAGCCGAGCCATACCTCTTCCTCTTTGATCTGTACTAATACAAAGGAAGATCAGGAGATGGTGTTCACATTTAATCAAAACAAACGCACAACGAACCACTTCTTCCTGTGAAAGGCCCATCAATCAAGATAGGTTTTTATAGTCCTAAAGGGTTGCCTATTGAGAAGCAGCACCTATTTCTTCAGAACACCGCCAGATCTTGTAGGAGGGAGCTGCTGATTGAACAATTGCAAAGACCACGTATGGAAGCACAAGGAATTGATGGCCTGGTGGTCGATATTAATTATTTCTAATAGTTGAGTCGACTTTCTATTTAGCAACATTTGGTTAGCAAACCACATAGGATTACCAGGCTGGTGGTGCCATGGGGGAGTGCCAGAGTATCACCCTGCCCTGTCCCCGATCAACCAGGGGTCTCCGATGGCCTACGAGATACCCCAAGATGCCGTAATGCCTGGTTCACGTTTGGGCCCTGGGGAGATCTTGCAGGTGCAGCCATAGAGGCCTGGGGTGAATCCAACATCTGTATAGAGACGTTAGATTCATTTAAATATGCAGATCTGGATCTCGCCCAGATTGCACCGGGCGGAGGCAGTCGTATGATTCACGATCGGCCCGATGCCTGGCGCTGAGTCACGTGATTCACCCGTTGAGCAAATTGGGAGTCGTTGAATCACGGCCATGATCTTTTGCCCCACGAGAGGAGTTTGCGAAGACACCTCGCAGTAAAGAAAAGAATCTGAAGGTTACCTTGACATTCTAAAAAGTTGTGGGAACAATGAGCAGTTTTTGCAGAGGAGAACAGGACCCGATATTGTTTCCAGCAAGACTTGGCCATGAACGGCTGAACTAGTTATGATCATTTTTTGTTGCTGAGAGTATTTCATCTGTGTGGTTTTGGTGGGGTGAGCTAAAGTTCCAAGTGAGAAGAAAGAAGAAATTGAGAAGGGAAAACATCTCTGGCTGCTCCCATCCCCATAGAATCATAGAATTTCTGCAGTGCAGAAGGAGGCCATTCGGCCCATCATGTCTACACAACCCTCCAAACGAGCACCCTACCGAGGCCCATTCCCCCACCTAATCCCCATAACCCCATAATGCATCCTTGGACATGAAAGTGGTAATTTATCATGGCCAATCCACCTAACAGCACGTCTTTAGACTGTGGGAGGAAACTGGAGCATGCAGAGGAAACCCACGCAGACACAGGGAGAATATACAAACTCCTGAGGCTGGAATGGAAACCGGGGCATTGGCACTGAGGCAGCACTGCTAACCACTGTGCCACCGCGCCGCCCTCTAAATCCTGACTGGCACCATCTCAGGGAGGGGAACAGCTACCTCGCTATCCGTGAACTGCCTTTCATTTCTTAGCTGAAGCGGAAGTCAACATCTTGACCTCTGAACCCCCTCCCAGTACCTTGAGGCTGGATATTTGCCAACAGGGTGGATATTTAACCTGCTGCCCCTGGGTGGGAGAGCAAGAGTTCCTAGACACTGCCATTCACTTTACCCTCAGAAAAGAACCATATCCTAATGAAGTGGTCACCTGAATGCTCAATCTCAGTTTTCTAATGCATTCTCTGGATATGGCATCACTGCCATTTATTGCCCATTTCTAGTTGCCCAGGTTCAATGCAATAAGTGGATATTTTGTAACTTCGGAAGGCAGTTAAAAGTCAACCGCATCGATGGGAGATTGAGATCTTGTATAACTCAAACCAGAAAGAAATGACAGACTTTTACGACTACTTTTGTGTTCACTTCCGCTGTGGTACAGGTTTTCTTACTGCCAAATTTTAATCTTTAACTGAATTAAAATCCTCAAACTGACAGTGTGATTTGAACTCTGACCTTTGGTTCAGGCCTTCACATTACCCATCTGGTAACACAGCCGCTGCACTATCACAGCCATTAACCTCTTTGCAAAGCTCAAAAACCAAGGGAGGGAGTCTCCGTCGGCCCACGCCGGAATCGGGAAACGCGATTAGGTGGAGAATCTGTTCCGACGCCAAAATCGTGGAGGGTGTAGGTTTCAGGCCAAATAGCAATTCTCTGTCACCTCAACAGTGGTGCCAATGCGTTCCAGAATGCACGTACAATGAACGCCATTGGCAAATCGTTAGCAGGTCTGACCAAGGTATTCGCCAGAGCATCTGCAATCCTCTGCCTCCACTGGGGCGAATCCCTGATTGCGAGGTTCACCTGCTCGTTTAAAAATCATGAAACAGGCGCCACGGTTGCTGAGGGAGAGAGAGAGAGGGGGTGCAGAAAGTCTCCAACATCGCCATAGTGCACTGACAGCTGTATTGCTGACTGGGGGGCTTCTGCCAGGGCCGGGGGGAGAAGCGGGGGGGGGGATGGCCCTCTGGCCCCAGCCGACCCATCAGCGGGACAAGCTTGCTTCTGTGCAACCAGTGCCATCTTGTTGGCTGAGTGTGTGTGGGGAGTGAAGTGTGTATGTGCTGCTGCAGCTTGTTAGCCTCCGAAGTGTATCATAGAATTTGTATCATAGAATTTACAGTGCAGAAGGAGGCCATTCGGCCCATCGAGTCTGCACCGGCTCTTGGAAAGAGCACCCTATCTAAGGTCAACACCGCCACCCTATCCCCATAACCCCACCCAACACTAAGGGCAATTTTGGACACTAAGGACAATTTATCAAGGCCAATCCACCTAACCTGTACATCTTTGGACTGTGGGAGGAAACCAGAGCACCCGGAGGAAACCCACGCACACACGGGGAGGATGTGCAGACTCCACACAGACAGTGCAGTAAATCGCAAATCCGGTGAATCCCACATCGTTTCTCATTGGCATCGATTGTGTTTCACGTGGCACTGGTGCTAGCCCCTCAATGGACGCTGAATCGGCAGTTTTGCTGTGGCGGAAGTCCATGAATCCTGCACTGGCGTCAGCACTTGGTCTCAGGAACAGAGAATTGCGCCACATTACTTTTGCTTTTATTTTATTTCCTTTTGGATTTCAATGAAACGACTATGTTAACCATCAAGCACAGACTTAAAACCCACAACTTGATTTACAAACCCGAGAGAGAGCTGGCGTAAATGAGCCAACGATGAAAATAGAAATTTGCCAGACACATGCTCCTCCCTTGAAATAATGATGAGCATGAATACACAGCACACTCCCATCACTCAGATTCCTAATATCTCCTACTTTTTGAAAAATCTCTATAGGTACCTTGAAGAAATCACCGTCATCGCTGTGTCGCAGCGCAAGCAGCTTCAGAAGTTTTTTACCAGGTATTGACATTGATAAATAAATTGTTGCCTAAAATCTTTTGGTCAAGTATATATATCCCCTTATGTGGCGATATATACTTTAACTGTTTTGCCATCCACTCGTAACCAGCCTTCCTCTTCCCCATCCTGCGGCCAGAGCTGACATGAAGGTGATCGTTCATTTTTTTCTTTGTCGGTGAGCAGCTTTTTCTTCCTGATGACTACAATAACAACTTGTATTTAAGCAGCACGTTTAATGAAGTAAAATGTGCCAAGACACTGAACAGAAGTTGAATAAACCATTATTGTGCACTTGATCAGAGGTAGATTTTAAGTCCGAGAGTCAGGCAGAGTCACAGCATCTTTACTATAGCACAGGGGTCCATTGAGTCCATGCTGGCTCTCCATCGAGCAACCCAGTCAGCTCCATCCCCTGCTTCAATCCTGTAGATAAACTGTTCTTATCTCTCTGTCTCTGTGTGGGATTTTTCTGTGATCACCTGATACTAGGCAACAACAGGTTTTTCTACTTTCTGTGTTTATTTTAACTTCACTAAACTACTAACCACTTGGTAACCCATCTCTTCACTTCAAGGGTCGTAAAACCTCATTAAAAATGCATGCATGCGACTTCCGGTGACGGCCATGGAGAAATCAACCCCCCTTCCCCCCGCCCAGTCTTTTTCCCAAAACCTGTTAGGAAATGGAAACTGTTTTTCTTGCTCCACCTTATCTAAACCTATCAACCTTGTACTCCTCAATCCCCCATTAATCTATGGAGACCAAATCCCAATTTTCCTAACCTAATTTTGTAGGAAAACTCCCCCTGATCCCTGGAATCATTCTGGTAAATCTTCTGAATCCTCTCAAAGGCTCTCAGATCCTGCCGCAAGTGAACACAATACTGATCATCCCAGCTGATGTTATTACTAGACAAGTCAGATCCCAGGCTGGAACCTTGATAGATCATGCTTTTTTAAAAACTGTGGAGGTTATTTACTGAATAGATTCACAGGAGTCTGCTGTGGGCTTTTTACAAAACGATAAAACATTTATTAAATAGGAAACATTAACTATATTACACAAGACAACAAAAAGGTTGGAAAGATTTCAATCCAGAAACCAAGGAAAAATTATTCAAACTCATGCTATCCTTTTTATCCCAGCAATAAGACCATAAGACATAGGAGTAGAATTGGGCCACTCGGCCCATCGTGCCTGCTCCGCCATTCAATCATGACTAATACTTTTCTCATCCACATTCACCTGCCTTTTCCCCATAAACCCTGATCCCCTTATTAATCAAGAACCTATCTATCTCTGTCTTAAAAACACACCGTGATTTGGCCTCCACAGCCATCTGCAGCAAAGAGTTCCACAGATTCACCACCCGCTGGCTGAAGAAATTCCTCCTCATCTCTGTTTTAAAGGATCGTCCCTTTAGTCTGAGATTGTGCCCTCTGGTTCTAGTTTCTCCTACAAGTGGAAACATCCTCTCCACGTCCACTCTATCCACTCACATCCTCTCCACGTCCACTCTAATGGGGCCTCACGGTAGCATGGTGGTTAGCATCAATGCTTCACAGCTCCAGGGTCCCAGGTTCGATTCCCGGCTGGGTCACTGTCTGTGTGGAGTCTGCACGTCCTCCCCGTGTGTGCGTGGGTTTCCTCCGGGTGCTCCGGTTTCCTCCCACAGTCCAAAGATGTGCGGGTTAGGTGGATTGGCCATGCTAAAATTTCCCGTAGTGTAAGGTTAATGGGGGGATTGTTGGGATACGCGTTACGTGGGTTTAAGCGGGGTGATCATTGCTCGGCACAACATCGAGGGCCGAAGGGCCTGTTCTGTGCTGTACTGTTCTATGTTCTATGTTCTATGTTCTATGTTCTATGTTCTATCCAGGCCTCAACTGTTCCTCATTCAACAAGTTCTTCATTCCAGGGATCATTCTTGTGAACCTCCTCTGGACCCTTTCCAAGGCCAGCACATCCTTCCTTAGATACCAGGACCAAAACTGCTCACAATACTCCAAATGGGGTCTGACCAGAGCTTTATACAGCCTCTGAAGTACATCCCTGCTCTTGTATTCTAGCCCTCTCAACATGAATGCTAATTTTGCATTTGCCTCCCTAACTGCCGACTGAACCTGCACGTTAACCTTAAGAGAATCGTGAACAAGGACTCCCAAGTCCCTTTGTGCTTCTGATTTCCTAAGCATTTCCCCATTTAGAAAATAGTCTATGCCTAATTCCTCCTTCCAAAGTGCATTACCTCACACTTTTCTTTCCACATTGTATTCCATCTGCCACTTCTTTGCCCACTGGCCTAGCTTGTCCAAGTCCTTCTGCAGCCCCCCTGCTTCCTCAATACTACCTGTCCCTCTCCAGATCTTTGTATAATCTGCAAACTTAGCAACCGTGCCTTCAGTTCCTTCTTCCAGATCATTAATGTATATTGTGCAAAGTTGTGGTCCCAGCACAGACCCCTGAGGCACACCATTAGTCATCGGCTGCCATCCTGATAAAGACCCCTTTATCCCCACTCTCTGCCTTCTGCCAGTCAGCCAATCCTCTGTCCATGCCAGGATCTTACCCTTAACACCATGTGCTCTTAACTTATTTAACAGTCTCCTATGCGGCACCTTGTCAAAGGCCTTCTGGAAATCCAAATAAAGCATGTCCACTGGTTCTCCTTTGTCTAACTTCCTTGTTACCTCCTCAAAGAACTCGAACAGATTTGTCAGACATGACCTCCCCTTGATGAAGCTTCTGATTTCCTAAGCATTTCCCCATTTAGAAAATAGTCTATGCCTAATTCCTCCTTCCAAAGTGCATTATCTCACACTTTTCTTTCCACATTATATTCCATCTGCCACTTCTTTGCCCACTGGCCTAGCTTGTCCAAGTCCTTCTGCAGCCCCCCTGCTTCCTCAATACTACCTGACTCAGTCCTATTTTATCATGCAATCCATCTTTAATAATGGACTCAAAAATCTCACCAATGACCAAAGTCAGACTAACCGGCCTATAATTCCCCATATTCTGCCTCCCTCCCTTCTTAAACAGGCCTGTTACATTAGCCACTTTCCTGTCCTCTGGGACCCTCCCTGCCTCCAGTGATTCCTGAATAATCACTCCCAATGCCTCCACAATCTCCTCAGCAATATCCTTATAGACTTAACACTCCAGTGAACAGGTACCTCTATTTCCAAACCAATGGTAGAGCTGGTTAAGTTGCAAAGAGGTTTATTTTCTGAAGATTCACGAGACGTTCTTCCACAATTAGTATCTCCCTTGAGATCTAGAAAACTCACTCTAAATTACAAGTCCCTTAAATTTATTTCATTAACAGTCTGGCATCATTTTCAGCTAGAGAGTCCTGGACCATTCTTTCTTCAGTCTATGGTATAACCATGACATCTGAAACTAAAACTACTTTTCTTATCTCTCGGTCTCTGTGTGGGACTTTTCGCTGATCATCTGATACGAGGCAACAGCAGGTTTTTCTACTTCCTGTGATTACTTTAATTTCCCCAAACTACTAACCCCTTGGTAACCCATCTCTTCACTTCAAGAGTCATAAAACCTCATTAAAAATACATGCATACAAACAGGGATTGGCTCCACCTCGAAAAATACACTAAAATGAACCCAAACTCAGGTTTCACCTTTCTTAACACGCAAATAAAACTATATAAATTAAACTTAAAGCTGTATCTTGTTCCTAACACTCAAAAAATATTCTTGTTGTGGCCGAACCTGAGCTTGACAGAGGTTCAGCACAACTTTCAACTCAGTCTGTGGGATTTACCAATCCCACCCACTGGTGGGGTTTACCAGTGCCATTGAAGTCAAAGGACCTTTGGCTTGCTCACTGTATCTGCTCTGGTAGGGCTGGAAAATCACAACCAACGCCTCTATTACTGAAGTCCAAGATCCCATAAGCTTTTCTAACTACTTTTTCAATATGTCCTGTCCTCTTCAAAGATCTATGCACATGAATCCCATGGTCCCCCGTCCCTATATACCCTTTGGAACTGTGCCGTTAAGTCGGTTTTGCCTCCCCTTAACCCTAATGCCAAAATGCATTACCGCATCCTTTGTTAAATTCCATTTTTCACTTTTTCAGTTGCCCATTCTGCTTGTTTTCCGTGACCTAATGCAATTAATTGGTATTGTCCACACCATCTATCGCACCTCAAAGTTTGGTAGCAGCAGCAAACTTAGAAATTTTACTCTGTTTCCAATATCTTGGCCATATATATCAATAAAAACTGTTGTCCTCACAATGAACTTGGGGGACACCACTGCCTGCTACCCTCCAATCTGAAAAAGCACCATTTCTTGCCACTTGCTGCTTTCTGTCCTTAAGGAAATTTCCGATCGACGCGGTCGCTGACTCTTCTATCTTCAATTTTGTTAACCAGAATGATATTTGAAAAATTCCTGAGCTGAAGGCACAGCCACCAATGGAGGAATGATTAAAAACTGTTCAAACTTCCTTTCACTCACTTTTCTCCCTGTAACTTTCCAGAATGAGGTGATTCAGAATGACACCACTGTGTTACAATTCTCATGCTTATGATCAAACCCTTCCCTTCCAACCCCCCCCCCCCCCCCCCCCCCACCCCACCTCGCCCCGGGTTGCTGCTGCTATTGACCAAGATACCTATCTTTGAATCAGAAAGTCCAGAAAAGGCTGCCACCGTTTATAGAACCCTTCTGCACTGTAAAGTCTATGATTCTATAAAGAGAATTGATGAAATGGCGCTGGGACCAGAGAGGAAACTTATAGATGATCAAAAGGTGACAGAGGGATTTAATAAATATTTTACAACAACTTTACTGGAGGGACTGTCAATGATGAGGTTAATCCTTAAATGATAAGACCAAGCTAAGTGATATTATGATGGCTTAGAGACAGCATTTAGCTATCACTGTTAGTTAGCTTAAAGGAAGACAAAATATCAGGATCCAACCGAATATATCCAAGGATCCAGAGAGAGAAAATTGCCAAGGCCCTAACAATTGTATTTCAAGAATTTGTTGAGCAGTCAATAGAGTGTCCTTTTTAAAATAATTATGTCTAACCAAAGATTAGTTTAAAGTCCATGATGGTGAAATTTTGAAGTCTAATTATGGATGAAATTACCATGTAGGTGGATAAAAAATAGTTTAAAATAGTAATGGATTTCAAACGGTGAATTGTGCTTGGCAAACCTTTTAAAGTTCTTCAAGGAGCTTACAGGCATCATGATCAGAAACCATGTATGTACCTTGCACGGTGTTTAAGAACTTATTAAGGGGAGATTACTAGACAAAATTAAATCATGAATTTGAAAATTGATTTAAAGAGAGAAAACACTAAAAGTTGAGGGTGATGCGTTGGAAGTACCTCACAGGCTTCAGTTCTTTTTAAAAATTTTTATAAATTTAGAGTACCAATTTTTTTCCAATTAAGGGGCAATTTAGCGTGGCCAATCCACCTGGCCTGCACATCTTCGGGTTGTGGAGGTCAAGCCTACGCAGACACGGGGAGAATGTGCAAACTCCAGACAAACAGTGACCGGAGCTGGGATTGATCCCGGGTCCTCAGCACCGTGAGGCAGCAGTGCTAACCACAGGTTTCAGTTCTGAGGCGACTTCTGTTCATTCTCCAACCGTGGTGGGGAACCAGGGGCCACAAGCGGCCCATCTGGGTTCTGAATGCGGCCCATGAGACATTTTGTGGACCGTCACCCATGTGCAGGGTTGCCACATTCCGGTAGTTTTTTTTCGGCGTGACTGTAAAGCAAGATCAAGTGAAGTAAGGTGCATGCTGGTTGCTCACAGCATTAACTGCGAGCTGTGTGTTTCCTCTGTGTCCAAAACGTAAATATTTATTTTGTTTCTACTATTTGAAGTTGATGACAGTTCTATCAATATATATGACTCACTATGAAATATTCAATGCATATTAAATGTGTTTAATCTTATTCACGGGGTCATTGTTAGTGAGCAAGTCTGATTTCAAACGTACAGTCCACTGAGATGAAGGAGGGCAACTCATGCGGCCCAATCGCCAGCCTGGGGTGCCCATCACTGTTTTACAACAACGTTTAGGATCCAGGCCCAAATGGAGTGCAAATGATACTAAAATAGGTGGCATAGTTACAAAACCAAAGGAAGCTGCAAGGAGGTATTGATCAGAGAGGGGAATAGGTTAAAAAGTGGCAAATGGAATTCACTTAGTTCTAATTAAAGATAAATAGGTGGCTCAGTGCTGGGAACAAATGAACTTGCAGGTTTTTACTATCAGGACATTATAGGCAGAGCCTCAAATTGTTATATTATTGGCAAAGGTTATGAAATTCTAGTTTTTATTAGGAGCATTGAATGCAAAAGAAATAGTGATAACTCGATTTTTCGTCAGTATTCACTCAAGAAAAAGATAATATTGTGGAGGAGAATGCTGAGACCCAGGCTATTAGAATAGATGGCATTGAGGTGCGTAGGGAAGAAGTGTTGGCAATTCTGGACAAGGTGAAAATAGATAAGTCCCCGGGGCCGGATGGGATTTATCCTAGGATTCTCTGGGAAGCCAGGGAAGAGATTGCTGAGCCTTTGGCTTTGATTTTTAGGTCATCATTGGCTACAGGAATAGTGCCAGAGGACTGGAGGATAGCAAATGTGGTCCCTTTGTTCAAGAAGGGGAGTAGAGATAACCCCGGTAACTATAGGCCGGTGAGCCTAACGTCTGTGGTGGGTAAGGTCTTGGAGAGGATTATAAAAGATACGATTTATAATCATCTAGATAGGAATAATATGATTAGGGATAGTCAGCATGGTTTTGTGAAGGGTAGGTCATGCCTCACAAACCTTATCGAGTTCTTTGAGAAGGTGACTGAACAGGTAGACGAGGGTAGAGCAGTTGATGTGGTGTATATGGATTTCAGTAAAGCGTTTGATAAGGTGCCCCACGGTCGGCTATTGCAGAAAATACGGAGGCTGGGGATTGAGGGTGATTTAGAGATGTGGATCAGAAATTGGCTAGTTGAAAGAAGACAGAGAGTGGTAGTTGATGGGAAATGTTCAGAATGGAGTTCAGTTACGAGTGGCGTACCACAAGGATCTGTTCTGGGGCCGTTGCTGTTTGTCATTTTTATAAATGACCTAGAGGAGGGCGCAGAAGGATGGGTGAGTAAATTTGCAGACGACACTAAAGTCGGTGGAGTTGTAGACAGTGTGGAAGGATGTTGCAGGTTACAGAGTGACATAGATAAGCTGCAGAGCTGGGCTGAGAGGTGGCAAATGAAGTTTAATGTGGAGAAGTGTGAGGTGATTCACTTTGGAAAGAATAACAGGAATGCGGAATATTTGGCTAATGGTAAAATTCTTGGTAGTGTGGATGAGCAGAGGGATCTCGGTGTCCATGTACATAGATCCCTGAAAGTTGCCACCCAGGTTGATAGGGTTGTGAAGAAGGCCTATGGTGTGTTGGCCTTTATTGGTAGAGGGATTGAGTTCCGGAGCCATGAGGTCATGTTGCAGTTGTACAAAACTCTAGTACGGCCGCATTTGGAGTATTGCGTACAGTTCTGGTCGCCTCATTATAGGAAGGACGTGGAAGCCTTGGAACGGGTGCAGAGGAGATTTACCAGGATGTTGCCTGGTATGGAGGGAAAATCTTATGAGGAAAGGCTGATGGACTTGAGGTTGTTTTCGTTAGAGAGAAGAAGGTTAAGAGGTGACTTAATAGAGGCATACAAAATGATCAGAGGGTTAGATAGGGTGGACAGCGAGAGCCTTCTCCCGCGGATGGAGGTGGCTAGCACGAGGGGACATAGCCTTAAATTGAGGGGTAATAGATATAGGACAGAGGTCAGAGGTGGGTTTTTTACGCAAAGAGTGGTGAGGCCGTGGAATGCCCTACCTGCAACAGTAGTGAACTCGCCAACATTGAGGGCATTTAAAAGTTTATTGGATAAGCATATGGATGATAAGGGCATAGTGTAGGTTAGATGGCCTTTAGTTTTTTTTTCCATGTCGGTGCAACATCGAGGGCCGAAGGGCCTGTACTGCGCTGTATCGTTCTATGATTATAAAACATTAGGCCTCAGTTAGAATACCATGTGCAGCACTGGGTTTCACATCAGAGAGCCTATGACAGATTCATTACTGTCTACAATAATAAGATGATATAAGAAATAAAGCGGATGGGCAACTCCTTTACACAGAGATCTGGGGCGGAATTCTCCAACCCCTCGCAGGGTTGGGAATCGCCCGGGGCCGGAGTAAATCCCGCCCCCGCCGTGGCCGGAATTCTCCGCCACCCAGGAATCGGTGGGGGTGGGAATTGCGCTGCACCGGTCGGCGGGCCCCCCGTGCCAATTCTCCAGCCCGCGATGGGCCGAAGTCCCACTGCTGTCAGGCCTCTTCCGCCGACGTGATTTAAACCACCTCTGGTACCGGCGGGAGCAGGCGGCGGAAGCGGTCCTGGGGGGGGGGGGGGGGGGGGGGGGGGGCGCGGGGCGATCTGACCCCGGGGGGTGCCCCCAGGGTGGCCTGGCCCGCGATCGGGGCCCACCGATCGGCGGGCGGGCCTGTACCGTGGGGGCACTCTTTTTCTTCCGCCACCGCCACGGCCTCCACCATGGCGGCAGCGGAAGAGACCCCCTCCACTGCGCATGCGCCGGGGTTATGTCAGCGGCTGCTGACGCTCCGGTGCATGCGCGGACTCACGCCGACCGGCGAAGGCCTTTCGGCCAGCCGTTCGCGTCGATTGGTGGGGCGCCAAAGGCCGTTCGCGTCGGTCAGCGATGCGGGAGGCACTCCGGCACGGGCCTAGCCCCTAAAGGTGCGGAGAATTCCGGTACGGTATGCCGGGACCCCCGCCCCGCCTGGTAGGGGAGAATCCCGGCCCTGATTTTATGCAATTCCTATTCAGGGTTTGGGATCGAAGCAAACTGCATCAACGTTCCAGATTAGATTTTTAAAAAATAAATTTAGTGTACCCAATTGTTTTTTTCCCAATTAAGGGGCAATTTAACGTGGCCAATGCACCTACCCTGGACATCTTTGGGTTGTGGGGGTGAGACCCACGCAAACACAGGGAGAATGTGAAAACTCCACACAGACAGTGACCCGGGGCGGGGATCGAACCCGGGTCCTCGGTGCCATGAGACAGCATTGCTAACCACTGTGCCACCTCTGGATTAGAATTTAAAAAATTCTTTCATGTGGGCATCACTGGCAAGGCCAACATTTATAGTCTGTCCCTAATTTGCCTTGAACCTCTACAGTCCATGTGGCATAGGTACACCCACAGTTAGGGAGTGAGTTTCAGGGCATTGGTCCAGGCACAGTGATATAATTCCGAGACAGAATGTTGTGTGGCTTGGAGGGGAACTTGCAGATGGGTGTGTTCTCATGAGTTTGTCCCTCAAGATTGTAGAGGTCACCAGTTTGAAAGATGCTGTCAAAGGAGGCATGGCCTGTTATGCTTCTGTAGGTTTCTTGTATTTTTGTGCCATTTAGGGTTTCTGTATTGGTCTGTTTAGTACTGTATTACTTATAAAACGTTTTCACAATATGATTTATAATTGTTGCTGTATTACAACTGTGGTGGGTGCAGTGGAAACAGTTTAGTAACCTTGGATTTAATTCTGTTTGGTAAATTCTGGATATAATCAGCATGTAAAATACATGTGTACTTACGTAGGCACTGGATCACTGAGTCCCTTTCGAATCCATTCCTCGATGGCGATTTCCAGAGACTATTATCGGCGCTGTTTGACCACTGATTCAAAGATCATTGATCCGAGTGGCACCATTACTGGTGGAGGAAGAAAGGTGCAACGGCCACAAACAGTGAGTAGCGGTTTTGTAACACTTATCATCCTATTTTGATCATGAATGAGTTATTTCCTGCCCCTCATTCTAGTTGGCAGTATGTTCCTTCTATATTGAATTATCTGTACAAAGTAAATTTCAGACTGAAAATAATTTGAATTAAGCACGCAATGGAAGTGACACTAAAAATGGAAATTGAGTGCTAAAGCACCATTTAATTAAGACTGAACCCGAAGATGAACTAAATTTAATATGTTCTATTATTCCACGCAAATATTTTGACTTAGGGCTAAACAGTTGGACTAGCACAGCACAGGGGCTGGTTTAGCACAGTGGGCTAAACAGCTGGCTTGTAATACAGAACAAGACCAGCAGCGCGGGTTCAATTCCCGTACCAGCCTCCCCGAACAAGCACCGGAATGTGGTGACTAGGGGCTTTTCACAGTAACTTCATTGAAGCCTACTCGTGACAATAAGCGATTATTAATATTATTACTTGACATTAGGATTTATACACACACACCGTTTTCACAAAGGAAGATGGTTGTGGTTGTTAGAGGTCAAACATCTCAGGACTTCACTGCAGGAGTTCCTCAGGCCCAACCATCAATGACCTTCCTTTTATAACAAGGTCAGAAGTGGGAGTGTTCACAGAAGACTGTACAATGTTCAGCACCATTCATGCCTCCTGTCACAAACCATGCTGATGGCTATCTGCAAGTGTATCCCAACTTGAAACACCAGTTCATGGGGGTGTATAGTTGTATATGGAATGGTGTGAAGAGTCACGCACAACCCCAGTGAAAAAAACCAGCCCAGTCATTGTGCAATAATTATTAAAGACTATTTATTAACTTAAAAGACAAAAACACACAGACAGGACTGCAATACTCTAAGACAATTAAGTATATGAATCACTAAACAGTTTTTGGAGAATGTACTCCTTGTTCCAAAATATATCTATGATCCCTGAACTCTTTAAGGCGTCCCCGCATGACGCCTCTGGAGCTGCGGATTGACTCCTGTGGATAGGACGTTCAGTGAGTTGGTCACACCGCAGATTAGGATTGGTGAAGGAGACAGGAAATGGGTGACCAATAGGCAGAGAAACAGCTGGAAGGCAGTGCAGGTGTCCCCTGTGGTCATCTCCCTCCAAAACAGGTATACCGTTTTGGATACTGTTGGGGGAGATGACTCACCAGGGGAAGGCAGTAGTAGCCAGGCTCATGGCACCGTGGCTGGCTCTGCTGCACAGAAGGGCGGGAAAAAGACTGGCAGGGCTATAGTCATAGGGGAGTCAATCGTAAGGGGAGCAGACAGGCATTTCTGTGGTCGAAAACGAGACTCCCGAACGGTATGTTGCCTCCCGGGTGCACGGGTCAGGGATGTCTCAAATCGGCTGCAGGACATACTGAAGGGGGAGGGTGAACAGACAGTTGTTGTGGTGCATATAGGCACCAACGATATCGGTAAAAAATGGGACGAGGTCCTACAATCAGAATTTAGGGAGTTAGGAGATAAGTTAAAAAGTAGGACCTCAAAAGTAGTAATCTCAGGATTGCTACCAGTGCCGAGTAGAAATTCAAGAATAGTCAGAATGAATACGTGGCTTGAGAGATGGTGCAGGAGGGAGGGGTTCAGATTTTTGGGACATTGGAACCGGTTCTGGGGGCGGTTGGATTATTACAAATCGGAAGGTCCACACCTGGGCAGGAGGAAAACCAATGTCCCAGGGGGTGCTTTTGCCAACACTGTTGGAGAGGTTTTAAACTGCACATCTCCTCTAAACCTTGCCCCATGGACCTTAAACCTATGCCACCTTGTGACTGACCCCTCCACCCTGGGAAAGAGTTCCTGCCCATCCACTCTATCCATGCACTGTTGAGGCGGTTTTAAACTAATGTGGCAGGGGGATGGGAAACAGATGAGGAAGTTAGAGGTCAGTAAAGAGGCAGCAACTAAAGCCAGTAAGGTACTAGATAATAAACTCAATGTGACGAAGGGGAAGAGTAGACAGGGAAGAGATGATGAATGCAAAGGGGCAGGTGGTCTGAGGTGCAAGAAGTGTAGCAGGTAAGGCAGATGAACTTAGGGCTTGGATCAGTACCTGGGAATATGATGTTATTAGTATTACTGAGACTTGGTTGAGGGAAGGGCGACTGGCAACTGAATATCCCAGGGCATAGATGCTTCAGGAGGGATAGAGAGGGAGGTAAAATGGGTGGAGGAGTTGCATTACTGGTCAGTGATTATATCACAGCTGTGATTAAGGAGGGCACGATGGAGGATTCAAGCACTGAGGTAATATGGATAGAGCTAAGAAATAGGAAGGGTGCAGTAACATTGTTGGGACTTTACTACAGGCCTCCCAAAAGCGAGCGTGAAGTAGAGGTACAAATATGTAGACAGATTATAGAACAATGTAGGAGCAATAGGGTGGTTATGTTGGGAGATTTTAACTTCCCCAACATTGAATGGGACTCATGTAGTGTTGGAGGTGTAGATGGAGCAGAATTTGTAAGGAAGCATCCAGGAGAGCTTTTTAGAGCAGTATGTAAATAGTCCAACTCGGGAAGGGGCCATACTGGATCTGGTATTGGGAAATGATCCCGGTCAGGTGGTTGAAGTTTCAGTCGGTGATTACTTTGGGAATAGCGATCTCAATTCCGTAAGTTTTAGAATACTCATGGACAAAGACGAGAGTGGTCCTAAAGGAAGAGTGCTAAATTGGGGTAAGGCCAAGTATAACAAAATTCGGCAGGAGCTAGGGAATGTGAATTGGGAGCAGCTGTTTAAGGGTAAATCCACATTTGAAATGTGGGAGTCTTTTAAGGAAAGGTTGATTAAAGTGCAGGACAGACATGTCCCTGTGATAATGAGGGATAGAAATGGCAGATTAGGGAACGATGGATGATGGGTGGAATTGTGAGACTAGCTAAAATGAAAAAGGAAGCATACATAAGATATAGGTGACTTAAAACTGATGAAGCTTTGGAGGAATATCGGGAAAGTAGGACAAATCTCAAACGCGCAATAAAGAGGGCTAAAAGGGGTCATGAAATATCTTTGGCTAACAGGGTTAAGGAAAATCCCAAAGCCTTTTATTCGTATATAAGGAGCAAGAGGGTAACTAGAGAAAGGATTGGCCCACTCACGGCAGCACGGTAGCATGGACGGCAGCACGGTAGCATGGACGGCAGCACGGTAGCATGGACGGCGGCATGGTAGCATGGTGGTTAGCATAAATGCTTCACAGCTCCAGGGTCTCAGGTTCGATTCCCGGCTGGGTCACTGTCTGTGCGGAGTCTGCACGTCCTCCCCGTGTGTGCGTGGGTTTCCTCCGGGTGCTCCGGTTTCCTCCCACAGTCCAAAGATGTGCGGGTTAGGTGGATTGGCCATGCTACATTGCCCGTAGTGTCCTGAAAAGTAAGGTTAAGGGGGGGGTTGTTGGGTTACGGGTATAGGGTGGATACGTGGGTTTGAGTAGGGTGATCATTGCTCGGCACAACATCGAGGGCCAAAGGGCCTGTTCTGTGCTGTACTGTTCTAAAGACAAAAGAGGGAATTTATGCGTGGAGTCAGAGGAAATGAGTGAGATTCTTAATGAGTACTTTGCATCGGTATTCACCAAGGAGAGGGACATGACGGATGTTGAGGCTAGGGATGGATGTTTAAATACTCTTGGTCATGTCGGCATAAGGAAGGGGGAGGTTTTGGGTATTGTAAAAGGCATTAAGGTGGACAAGTCCCCAGGACCGGATGGGATCTATCCCAGGTTACTGAGGGAAACGGGGGACTAAATAGCTGGAGCCTTAACAGATATCTTTGCAGCATCCTTGAGCACGGGTGAAGTCCCGGAGCACTGGAGATGTTGCTAATGTTGTCCCTTTGTTTAAGAAAGGTAGCAGGGATAATCCAGGGAATTATAGACCTGTGAGCTTGATGTCAGTGGTAGGCAAACTGTTGGAGAAGATACTGAGGGATAGGATCTATTCATATTTGCAAGAAAATAGACTTATCAGTGATAGGCAGCATGGCTTTGTGCAGGGAAGGTCGTGTCTTACAAACCTAATAGAATTCTTTGAGGAAGTAACAAAGTTAATTGATGAGGGAAGGGCTAGAGATGTCATATACATGGATTTCAGTAAGGCATTTGATAAAGTTCCCCATGGTAGGCTGATGGAGAAAGTGAAGTCGCATGGGGTTCAGGGTGTACGAGCTAGATGGATAAAGAACTGGTTGGGCAACAGGAGACAGAGAATAGTGGTGGAAGAGAGTGTCTCAAAATGGAGAAGGGTGACTAGTGGTGTTCCACAGGGATCTGTGCTCGGACCACTGTTGTTTGTGATATACACAAATGATCTGGACGAAGGTATAGGTGGTCTGATTAGCAAGTTTGCAGATGATACTAAGATTGGTGGAGTTGCAGATAGCGAGGGGGACTGTCAGAGAATACAGCAAAATATAGATAGATTGGAGAGTTGGGCAGAGAAATGGCAGATGGAGTTCAATCCAGGCAAATGTGAGGTTCTGCATTTTGGAAGATCTAATTCAAGAGTGGACTATATGGTCAATGGAAGAGTCCTGGGGAAAATTTATGTACAGAGAGATCTGGGAATTCAGGTCCATTGTACCCTGAAAGTGGCAACGCAGGTCGATAGAGTGGTCAAAAAGGCATACAGCATGCTTGCCTTCATCGGACGGGGTATTGAGTACAAGAGTCGGCAGGTCATGTTACTGTTGTATAGGACTTCGGTTAGGCCACATTTGTAATACTGCATGCAGTTCTGGTCACCACATTACCAGAAGGATGTGGATGCTTTAGAGAGGGTGCAGAGGAGGTTCACCAGGATGTTGCCTGGTATGGAGGGTGCTAGCTATGAAGAAAGGTTGAGTAGATTAGGATTGTTTTCATTGCAAAGACGGAGGTTGAGGGGGGACCTGATTGAGGTCTACAAAATTATGAGAGGTATGGACAGGGTGGATAGCAACAAGCTTTTCCAAGAGTGGGCGTGTCAATTACAAGGGGTCACGATTTCAAGGTGAGAGGGGGAAAGTTTAGGGGAGATGTGCGTGGAAAGTTTTTTACGCAGAGGGTGGTGGGTGCCTGGAACGCTTTGCCAGCCGAAGTGGTAGAGGCGGGCACGATAGCATCATTTAAGATGCATCTGGACAGACATATGAACGGGCGGGGAACAGAGGGAAGTAGATCCTTGGAAAATAGGCGACAGATTTAGATAAAGGATCTGGATCGGCACAGGCTGGGAGGGCCGAAGGGCCTGTTCCTGTGCTGTAATTTTCTTTGTTCTCTTTGTTCTTTCCCCAAACAACATCCAAATTAAATAAATCTATAAGTCAAATCCAGCTTATAGTTACCACACAATACAGGGCTGGTAATCAAGTCTGAGAAATATATTTTCTTGGCGCAGTGCCTTTACGAAGGTTTATGCACAACCTTGGCTCTAAGACTTAGTTGTAATACTGACCTCCAGGCTGTGAGTGGTGGACTCTCAGGCTATTTGATGTCAAACTGTTTCCACTGGCGGGTGAAAGCAGAACTGGGGGGCATAGCCTCAAAATAAGGGGAAGTAGATTTAGGACTGAGTTTAGGAGGAACTTCTTCACCCAAAGGGTTGTGAATCTATGGAATTCCTTGCCCAATGAAGCAGTTGAGGCTCCTTCATTAAATGTTTTTAAGATAAGGATAGATAGTTTTTTGAAGAATAAAGGGATTAAGAGTTATGGTGTTCGGGCCGGAAAGTGGAGCTGAGTCTACAAAAGATCATGTGGCCTACTCCTGTTCCTAGTTCTTATGCTTCTGCGGGTGCTAGCAATTATACCATTTGCCCCATTGATTCTTTATTCTGTGTATTTGGCTGTCTGGCTCTCTGAAATTAATTGACTCTAGAAATTAGCATGTGTAGACCTTCACTGATATCTCAGTCGTCCAGGTAAGATTTTTCTACTAATGGGGCAATTTACACCTGATTATCTCATTACTAGGAAAGTCGCTTCTCATCATGCCTTTTGAATGCTGGCTACTACTATCACTAGGCTGATTTCTAGGGAGTGACAAGGTATTGGAGGTGTTAGCAGGTTTAAAAGTGGACAAACCTCCAGGTCCAGATAAATTGTGTCCCAGGAAGCAATGGGAGATGAGGGAAGAGATTGCAGGGGCTCTGACCCAAATATTTAATTCCTCTCAGGCCACGGGGGAGGTGCCGGAGGACTGGAGAACTAATGTGGTCCCACTATTTAAGAAAGGTTGTTTAGATAAGCCAGTGAGTCTCACGTCAGTGGTAGGGAAACTTTTGGAGAAAATGCTGGAGGGGGGAAATCTATCTCCACTTGGAGAGGTAAGATTTGATCACAAGACCATAAGACATAGGAGCAGAATTAGGCCACTCGGCCCATTGAGTCTGCTCCGCCACTGAATCATGGCTGATATTTTTCTCATCCCCTTTCTCCTGCCTTAACCCCTGATCCCCTTATTAATCAAGAACCTATCTAGCTTTGTCTTAAAGACACTCAGTGATTTGGACACCACAGTCTTCTAATAATAATCGCTTATTGTCACAAGTAGGCTTCAATGAAGTTACTGTGAAAAGCCCCTCGTTGCCACATTCCAGCGCCTGTTCGGGGAAGCCAGTATGGGAATTGGACCCGCGCTGCTGGCCTTGTTCTGCATTACAAGCCAGATGTTTAGCCCACTATTCTGTGGCAAAGAGTCCCACATATTCACCACCCTCTGATCAGGAATAGTCAGCATGGCTTTGTCAGAGGGAGGTCATGCCGCACAAATTTGATTGGATTTTTTGAACATATGACCAGATGTGTAGATGAGGGTAGTGCAGTTGATGTACTTTACACGGATTTCAGCAAAGCCTTTCACATGGGTGACTTATACAGAAGGCAAATGCACTAGGGGTACAGGGTAACTTGATAAGGTGGATTCAAAATTGGCTTAGCTGTAGGAAACAGAGGGTGGTGACAGACGGTTGCTTTAGTGACTGGAAGCCAGTGCCAGTGGTGTACCATGGGATCTGTGCTGGTCCCCTATTGTTTGACATTTATATAAACAGCATAGATGACTATCTGGTGGTTAGGATCAGTAAATTTGGCCGGGTGATTAACAGTGAGGTTCAGTGTCTTGGGTTACAAGAAGACAGACGGGATGGTCAAATGGGCACAAAAATGGCAGCTGGAATTTAACCCTGAAAGGTGAGGTGAAACACTTTGGAAGGAGTAATGTGATGAGGAAATATTCAATGAATGGTCTGACACTGGGAAGTTCTGAGGAACAACGGGCTCTTGGATTTTTTGTCCATAGGTCTTTGAAGGCATTGGTCTGGTTAATAGGGTAGTGAAAAAGGCATATGGGACACTTGCCTTTATCAACCGAGGCATAGATTACAAAGGTAAGGAAGTCATAAGAACTAGGAGCAGGAGTAGGCCATCTGGCCCCTCAATTAACAGTGAGGTTCAGTGTCTTGGGTTACAAGAAGACAGACGGGATGGTCAAATGGGCACCCCGTTCCACCATTCAATGAGATCATGGCTGATCTTTTGTGGACAAGTCATGTTGGAGTTGTATAGAACATTGGCGAGGCCACTGTGTGCAATTCTGGTCACCACATTATAGGAAGGATGTGATTGCACTGAAGGGATGTGATTGCACTGGAGGGGATGCAGAGATGGTTTACCAGGATGTTGCCTGGGATGAAAGAAAGGTTAGATAGGCTTGGGTTTTCACTGGAGCAGAGAAGACTTGAGGGGTTGACCTAATCGTGGTGTACAAAATTATGAGGAGCGTGGATAGGGAACAGCTGTTCCCTTTAGTTGAAGGGTCAGTTACGAGGGGACACAAGCTCAAGGTGAGGGGCAGGAGGATTTGAGGAAAAACTTTTTTACCCAGAGAATGGTGATGGCCTGGAATGCACTGCCTGAGGTGGGTTGTCTCACATCCTTTAAAAAGTACCTGGATGAGCAGCACTAGGCATGTCATAACATTCAAGGCTATGGGCCAAGTGCTGGCAAATGGTATTAGGTAGACAGGTCAGGTGTTTTTCATGTGTCGGTGCAGGCTCGATGGACCAAAGAGTCTCTTCTGCACTATTATTCTATGATTCTGTCATACCTGTCGCTGGGCAGATTGCACCCTATCATGCCTTGTTAAATTAGTTTTACTGCTGTTACTAAGCAGATTCATGACTCTCCTCACATACTGAAGCAGTCCACATCCAAGGTCGAGCTGACAAGTGGCAAGTAACATTCATGCCACACAAGTGCTAAGCAATCTCTGGCAAGTGAGAATCTAACCATCGCTCCATTCAAGAGCATTACCTTCGCTGAATCTCCCATTAATAGCCTGAGGGCTACCATTGACCAGAAACTGAATTGGACTAACTATATAAATACTGTGGCTACAAGAGCAGGTGCTGTGGTGAGTATCTCACTTCCTGACTCCGCAAAGCCTGTTCACCACCTACAAGGCACGAGTCAGGAGTGTGATGGAATATTCTTCACTTACCTGGATGAATGCAGCTCCATCAGCACTCAAGAAACTCAACACCATCCAGGACAAAGCAGCCTGCATGATTGATAACCCTTCCGCATTCACACCCTCCACCACCGATGAACAGTGACAGCCGTGTGTACCATCCAGAAGAAACACTGTAGGAACTCACCCAGGCTTCTAAGGCAGCAGCTTCCAAATCCATGACCACTACCATCTAGAAGGATAAGGGCAGCAGATACCTGGGAACATCACCACCTGGCGGTTCCCCTCCAAGTAACTCACCATCCTGACTTGGAAATATATATCGCCGTTCCTTCAGTGTCGCTTGGTCAAAATGATGGAACTCCCTAACAGCACTGTGGGTGTAGACTGCAGCGGTTCAAGAAGGCAGCTCACCACCATTTAAGGGCAACTAGGATTGGGCAATAAATGCTGGCCGAGCCGGCAATGCCCACATCCCCCATATGAATAAAAGAAATTGCACATTTAACAGGGCAAATCCAAAATGTGCATTTGGGGAAGGGGAGAAACCCTATGCATAAATTAAAGACCTACGAGGAGACTAGACAGAAAGAGATCATTTAGAATAAGCCTCATTCCAATAGGACTTGATCCTGTAGCCCTCCAGCTAGTGGATAAGACACTATTTTGCTCAGGGCATCAGAATCAGACTCCAGCTTGCCCTGGTCCTGGTGTCAGTGCTGTGACAGAACTAGAACCAGGCTAAAGCAATTTAAATAAGGAGTGGTCAGCGAAGCAGGTATGGAGATGGATCATGGAGACATTCAACCAAGGGACTTGAGCTCCCCTACCTCTTAAGGTCAAAGAAGGTGATAAATGCAACAAGGTCCACCTTACTTGAATTTCCAGAAGCGATTATCCAATAATTTGCCAATTCAATGGTGTTTCATACACTATTGTTTTCTTGCAGTGCCCAAATACAGCGCAAGAAAACTATTAAATAGGTATTAATATTTGCAGATTCAGGAGTTCTTACTGAATTGAATATTAGTTTAGAATGTAACTGCAAACTGGGATTTATTAAATATGGTGTGATGTTCAGACCACTTGGAATTTGGTTGCACAAGCTTCAATCATACCCCCTCAACGTCATAGTTGCTGCCTCACCTGCCTGGTTTCACCATAGAAATTCCATTATTTACTGTGGCTGATGTTTTTGAAGTACAAATGGTACATTTATAAAAGCATGCACGCACACCTTTTACCAGTTCTTAAGATCGAAAGTTTTGCATACTTTTTATTCCATGTAGCTATGTCAAAATATTTAAAAAGTCATGAAACAGAACCCTCTTAGCAGAAATAAACGTGGATGATATGCAGGTCCGAGATTTCGCTAAGGAGATACAGAGCTGTCTGGTGGCGCCAGCCCCACACTGTTGGAGGAGGTGTTGACGACATGGGGAGTGGAGGGGGGGTGGTGCCAGCGATTTATGGGGTGGTTCTGGGAGAAGAGAAGGCACACTGGAGGGGATTAAGACAAGATGGGAGGAAGAGTCGGGAGAGGGCATGGAGGGGTTGGGGTGTGAGGTGCTCCGGAGGGTGAATGCTTCAACTTTGTGTGGGGGGGTTGGGGCTGATACAGCTGAAGGTGGTGTATAGGGCCCACCTCACAAAGACGAGGATGAGCCGCTTCTTTGAGGGGGTAGAGGATGTTTGTGATCGTTGTGGGAGGGAGGGGGCCCTCATATCACGTTCATGTTTTACCTCATACGAGGTAATGTTTTAACCGTTGCCTCATTGATTGCCGAAAGGTGGGTCAGCTTCTCCACCTTGGGCCCGGCATGGCAGGGGGATCTGTCAGAATTTTTTAACACTTTAGAAAGTGAAGTTTTAGTTGAGGAAAAGGACAGAAGGGTTCTACAATTCCATGGGCTTTGTTTATTATGCACTTTCAAGAGTTGGATGACATCGAACATTAGGGGGGAGGGGGGTTGGGACTGTGCATGCTGTTGGTGACTATGTATGGGTGGATGGTGGATTCCTTTTCTTTGATGTTTATATTTTAAATGCTGAGGGTTGTTGGGAGGAAGGGATTGTCGGCCAGGGGATTGACATTGTATTTGTTATCATTGATTATTTGTTGTTGGGTGTAAATTTGGATGAAAATGTGAAAAAGGGGAATAAAAATATTTTTTTTAAAAAAGAAACAACAGTGGATAATGGAATAGTTTCTATCTTTTGACAGATTCAAAAATCAGCCCCAAAATTATTAACGCCATTCATTCTTAAAGCGTTCACTGCAACTTGGTCGATTGGATTTTGTTTATCGTCACATGTACCGAGGTACAGTGAAAAGTATTTTTCTGCGAGTTCATCAAATCATTAAGTACATGAAAATACATAATGAAATGAAAATCACTTGTCACAAGTAGGCTTCAAGTTAAGTTACTGTGACAAGCCCCTATCCGCCACATTTCAGCGCCTGTACAGGGAGGCTGGTACAGGAATTGAACAGGCCTTGGTCTGCTTTACAAGCCCATTGTGCTAAACCAGCCCCTAGGGCAACACAAGGTACACAATGTAAACATAACACCGGCATCAGGTGAAGCATACAGGGCTGTAGTATTAATCAGGTCAGTCCATAAGAGGGTCGTTTAGGAGTCTGGTAAAAGCAGGGAAGCAGCTGTTTTTGAGTCTGTATGTGCGTGTTCTCAGACTTTTGTATCTCCTGCCTGCTTTCCCCAGGCAGCAGGAGGTGTAGATGGAGTCAATGGATGGGAGGCAGGTTCATGTGATGGACTGGGCTGTGTTCACGACTCTCTGAGGTTTCTTGTGGTCTTGGGGCGGAGCAGTTGCCATTCCAGGCTGTGATGCAACCAGATATGATGCTTTCTATGGTGAATCTGTAAAAGTGGGTAAGTTAATGCGGATATGCCAAATTTCCTTAGTTTCCTGAAGCAGTACAGGTGTGTTGAGTTTGCTTGGTGGTAGCATCGACGTTGATGGGCCAGGTCGGATTTTTGGAGATGTGCACCCCTAGGAATTTGAAGCTGCTAACCATCTCCACCTCGGCCCCATTGATGCTGACAGGGATGTGTACAGTACTTTGCTTCCTGAAGTCAATGACCAGCTCTTTTAGTTTTGCAGGCATTGAGGGTGTGATTGTTGTCATTGCACCACTAGGTTCTCTACCTCTCTCCTGTATTGACTCATCGTTATTCGAGACCCAGCCCACTATGGTTGTATCAACAGCAAACTTGTAGATGGGAGTTGGAACCAAATTTTGCCACGCAGTGTACAGGGAGTAGGGGTTCAAGTACACACAGCCTTGCCGGCTATTGTGAGTGGTCAAAGGTACTGAAGGTGTGATTTACTGTACACTGCAGGCCAACTTTTATCATTATAACCCAAATAGAACCAATCCATTTATATGGTGTAAAATCAAAACATGCAAAAAGCTTGTATGCTTAGGTTGAAACATATTATAGCACATACAATGGGTATGTATGCATCATGTTTGATGCAACTATGAAGTTGAGGGGGTATGATTTAAACTTGTGCAACCAAATTCCAAGTGGTCCGAACTTCACACCAAGTTTGATCAACCCCAGCTTGCATTTACATTCCAAACTAAATGCTTAAACATGAAGCTCAATTCAAACTATGAATTTAATATTCGATTCAAAATCAGGTGGACTTACAATCGCTCCAACTAGAGTTCTCAATTATCCAACCAAGTTATGACCTTTCCTGCAGTAGGTATGCATTACTTACTGAAATTATATACAATGATTATATACAATGATGTTGCAATTATGTTGTTAACCTTCATATGGATCAGTAATTGGTTACAGTAGCAGGAAGATTCACTGCAACTGCATGCAGCATCTGAATACAGGTACCTGCAAAATCCATCCCAGATCTCTAACCAAATCGGTTATCACAAACTGGAATCGACAAGCCTAGATCTTCCACAAATAAGGGGAGCACAGTGGTTAGCACAGTTGCCTCAGTGCCAGGGGCCCAGGTTCAATTCCAGCTTTGGTTGACTAACAGAGTTTGCATATTCTCTCCGTGCCTGCATAGGTTTCCTCCGGGTGCTCCAGTTTCCTCCCACAATCCAAAGATGTGAGGGTTAGGTGGATTGGCTATGCTAAAATTTCCCCTCAGTGTCCAAAGATTTTTTTTTAGAAATTTAGAGTGCCCAATTCATTTATTCCAATTAAGGGGCAATTTAGCATGGCCAATGCACATCTGCACTTTTGGGTTGTGGGGGCAAATCCCACGCAAACACGGGGAGAATGTGCAAACTCTACACGAAGTGACCCAGAGCCGGGATCGAACCTGGGACCTCAGTGCCGTGAGACAGCAGTGCTAACCACTGCACCACCATGCTGCCCCTTAGTGTCCAAAGATGTGCAGATATAGTGGGTTGCTCTTTGAGGGTTGGCGCAGACTCGATTGGCTGAATGGCCTAGTTCTGTACTGTAGGCATTCTATGATTATATTTCTTATTATCCATAAAAGAGCAAAGTAGAAAATATGCACTCCTGTAGGACCTCAAGCATATTAAGAGAAAGATGTGTTTAAATTGTATGATTAATGAGCAGTCAGTCCTAACACTGCATAGGCAACACTTAATGGTCCAGGGCAACAAAGGCCCTTTTGCAACTGTTACCCACATCAAGGGCAAGTAGGTATCACATATTTTGAACATGTCTGCTGGTCTTTGAGGAGGGACTGATCGTCATGATAACCATTCTACACATGGGCTGACAAACATATTTATTTTTTAAAGGTTCCATGCAGACTCCGTAACAAGGTGGTGGAAGCACTATTACCAGAGTTGGAAGGACCAACTCATCACAATCTTCTCAGAGAGCTGCAAGACTTCAGATTAAATCAGAATTAATTGGGGAGACTTGCTGGGAGACACATTGCACAGAACGTTTTATTTTTATGTCAAGTTTTCCCAGTTGATGTTCACTGCAGGCTAGTTTTACATTACATTTATTTTCAATGGAATGCGTAAATAAGACATCAGTCATTTAACCAACTCCAGACTAAATGCTATTTTATTGCAGTAAACATTCACAATTGATCAAACATTTGTTCTCATTATTTGGAGGAAGATTGTGGGAGCTGTGGCTTCTTCATTTACTTGTCAAGCCAGGCTGGTTTCTCCCCTACGGTCACAAGAGTCCAGGCTATTCAGCAGACACCAGTCACTCTCCAAAATCTGTTTTGAAATGATGGATCCAATAAAAATGTGACGAGCTTGGATAGGGTGGCAATTGGCACAGATAAGCCATTAATATCAGCTTAAATGCTGCTGATTCTGAAGAGGAATGGAACTTGTTATCTACAAGAGACTAAATATTTCTGACAGCAATATCGATTAGTTTCTGAAGAGAACTAAATGTTTGGGGGAAAGGCACCTTCCAATGACATTTATAATATTTTTTTCCCTATTTACCTTCCAGGAATTTAGTTCCATGAGACAAAGTATTAGCAGGTTATGAAGCTATGGGGACATCACTGTCCAAAATCTCATTCTTATCCTGCACAATACACACTTATTAAAAGCTTACAAACTTAATTCATTCTGCTGCTTATGACCAAAGACTCGGGATACTTTTAGTCCCAGCATGATCAGCAAAATCAACAGAATTGCATCCTTGCTATAGAACAGTACAGCACAGAACAGGCCCTTCGGCCCTCGATGTTGTGCCGAGCAATGATCACCCTACTTAAACCCACGTAACCCGTATACCCAACAATCCCCCCATTAACCTTACACTACGGGCAATTTAGCATGGCCAATCCACCTAACCCGCACATCTTTGGACTGTGGGAGGAAACCGGAGCACCCGGAGGAAACCCACGCACACACGGGGAGGACGTGCAGACTCCACACAGACAGTGACCCAGCCGGGAATCGAACCTGGGACCCTGGAGCTATGAAGCATTGATGCTAACCACCATGCTACCGTGAGGCCCCTATGTAGGCCCCACAGGCTATGTAGGCCTGTACACTTATCCAGTTTTATTTCTGTGACCAAGCTCAACAAGTGTTAATTAAGTAACCCCAGAATCACAAAAACAAGTAAAACATGAAATTTATTGGTTGGTATGGTTACACATTCTGTTCTCAATGAAATTGTGAGGTGTAAAAACACTTCACAATGTTACAGGTAAAGCAGGCATCCAAAAACGCTTCAGCTTTTACACATTACATCACACTTTGGCAAGTGAAGGCAGCAGAGTTCTGAACAAAGCACTTCCAAAACATAAAAATTAACATCCTCTCTTTCTCATCTCCCCCTGCCCTCCAATTATATTTTTGGCCATACTTCAAGTCAATGGCTTGCAAGGTATCCTTTAAGGCACTTTAACCTGAATTCAATTCTCAATTGCACAGCTGAGATGTAGTGCAAATCTTGAGCACCTGAAACTAGAGGACAGTAATATAATGTACAGCTATAACTACAAAGTAATGTCTGGGTGCAGTGAACAATTCAGTGCAATAAATTAAAGCAGCTGAACATGGATCGCCAACAAAGCCCCTCACAGCAGTATACAATTTAGTCTTTTGTTATCTCCAAGTAGGTTGCCCAAATTCAGACATTTCAGTTAAACCAAAGCTTTGTCAATTTAATGCAAAGATCCGCATAGGCACGAAAAACAAATTGACACAGTCCCTTAAGTTTCAGATGACAAACAAAACAAATGCAGCAATGAGACAAAGATAATGCATCATCAACAAGTTAGAGCACTGGAGGGTATTAGCTTGACTATTACAAGATCAGTTTGTTTTTAAAGCAGATTTTAATATTCTACAAGTCCTTTAGTTAGCACTGCTTATCAGAAAGTACTCTGGTTATTCAAATTTGGTGGCCAACTGAGCAGCACCCCTGCCCCATTAAACAGCAAGTGTCATTTCTATGTAGTTTATCATTATAGAGAGGGGTTGGGGTGGGGGGAGGAGAATTTGTGGTATTGTCAGAACTTCAGATTGTCCATTTTTGATTCTGGGAACCAGTCACTTTGCACCAGTTTCAAAGTGATGGAGCTGGGGCATGATTTTCAGCTTTTGATGCTGCTTTGCAAGTTTAATTCATGTACACAAAGGAGGGGGTAAAATCGGCGATGGGACAGTTACACCAGAATATATTTTGCATTTCAAAAGAAAATCTAATTGTACTGATCACCAAATGAAAAATCTGGGTAATCCGTATGTCCATCTTCAAATCATCTGCCTCAGGTCAATAATTTTGTACACAACCTCTCTCTTTCCCCCTCCCCTGAATTGCATCACTGTTCCTGGTTACCATTCACATTTCAATTGCTTCCATTTCCAAAGGGTGCAAGAGCCACACTGTTCCAACCCGAAAGTAATTACTGTGAAGTTATTGTACGCAACTGATCAAATCATTTAAAAAAAGGTATCAAAGCAATTAACCAACCCCAGAATTAAACAACTATATCATACCACGCTTCAAGATTTAGAAATTTAATCTGAAATGATTGTCTTCTAATCTTCACACATCAACAGAACAATTATGTTAAATTCTTCACATTAAGGTCATTGCAAGAGCTACCAACTTTAGTGACAACTGCTCAAAGAGAAACTAAAATTTGCCCATGTATAATCTGTCCTTTTCTTACAACAGCAGAAATCTTCAAAGTACCGTAGCATGCAGTATTTCACAAGAGCCAATGGCCAGGGAGGATAGTGGAACCAAATCAAACACCCAAAATCACCAAGAGTGAATTCCAAATAAAAGTGGATAACATGCTTTCTAATTTACAACCCATTTGTGCATGGTATACAGCCACACTCGTACACCGCAAGTAGAGTGCGTTACTTTGGAGAACGTAAACTAAAAATGGTAAAAGTCTGGATCTAGTGCAAATAATCCAATGATAAATGGTAAATTCAGTTTGGAACATTCACTAAAAATAATTTACATACTGTACTACAGCTATCAGCCCAGTTGGCAGCTCTAAATTACAAATCAACCTTTTTAACACTGAAAAATCTAAAGAGAAAATACTTTTGTGAATACAGAACACTAGTTTGTTTGAAAGACGCTACTGTTCCGAGGACAAAACATTAGCAGGAATAAGGCCACATTTATTTAAGGCATGGCTGTTTTCCCTCCCCCAAATAAATTGATGTGCCCAGTAGTAAATTAAGTTTGGATCAATTAAAGTTTACAGGCCTGTTGAACAAATGATGGCAAGTCAAAACCAAATTTAAAAAGTTATACCATATTCATCATTAAGATATGGCTAATGCTAAAGAGTGGTGTGAGAGCTCCTGAAACGTAACATAGTGGACCAACAATGTAAGCAACAGCTGAGTCAATGTGGTCCATCAGTGAGGTGCTTAGAGCGTATGGTAGTTCCTATCCTTGGTTTTGCAGAACTTCACAGCGAAAAAGATTACAGCTTGCAATCCAAGCACGAGTACAATTCCTCCAATGAAACTTGCTGCATCAAAGGTAGATTTCTTATGAAGCGGCGATGGCACAGGAGTCGTCCCATTACTTGTAGCTGCCGAAAATGAACATACACATTATGGAACAACCAAATTCAGCATACTTTTAGAACTAAACGCAACTAAAGCACAAGTCTATTCTGGGCATGTCATTAGCCTGCTTTAAATGCTCAAAGAGGGCCCGCAGTTGGCCACATGCATACCGTAACAACCAAAGAAACACAAGCATTCAATTGGTTCTCTAGAGACCAAGTAACTGAAAGCAGATGCAGAAGCGAAAGACTCCACTACAGCACTAAAATAATCATGGAGGGATCAGGATGATTTCAGTAATAAGGGAACCATTAGTGGGAGACAGTGGTGTAGGTGTATTGTTACTGGACTAGTGATCCAGGGACTAGGGCAATGTTCTGGGGACACTGGTTCAAATCCCCCCGGGGCAGATGGTGAAATTTGAATTCAATAAAAATCTGAAATTGAAATCTACATGATGTCGATAGTCTTAAAAACCCATCTGGCCCTTTCGGGAAGGGAATTTGCCGTTTGTACCTGGTCTGGCCTATATGTGACTCCAGATCCACAGCAATGGCTTTTAAATGCCATAAGGAATAAGCAATAAATACTGGCCCAGCCAGCAATGCCCACATCCCATGAACAAATAAAAAAAAGTGTGGGATTTCTACAGGCCCATGTTTTGACTTAACAAGGAAAAAGACATGGCCAACTCTATTTTGCGAAAATGAAATGGACGACTACATATAAAGGAAAGGGAACAGAATAGCAATGGTTACAACATACACTTGTATTGCATATTCATGAATGCTGAATCAAAGGCAGGAGATATTGAGACAAGTGAACAATGGTTTGCCCAAACAAATAACTTTGAAAATGATTTTTAAGGAGGGCATTCGAAAGCATGGGGTCAAGGCAGCGGGAAATGCAACCCCCATAGTGGGGTGCTGCACAAGAAGCCAGAGTTATGGAGGACATTGAAACACTAGATTTAAATTGGAGCCAAGACGGCAAAAGGCCATGAAACTATTTAAAAACAAGGATGAAATTTAAGTGAAGCTTTGGCTGTCCAGAAACTATATAGGTGAGTAACTGAAAATGAGTGAGTTCAAGTTTATGGAAGGAAGACAACTGAAGGCTAGCTAGGTCAGCACAGCAGCAGTCACGTCCGAGGCTCTATTTAAAAGTTCAAAATCAAACTTGAAAAGGAAATACAAACTAAAGAAATAGAAAGAAAACCAATTTTTTTAAGATCTGAATAAAAAAGCAAAAATGAAAGCTAATGTGAGAAATGCAGTGTACAATGTAGTGTAACGGTGGGGGGTTGGGAGTCTGTGGCTCTTATAAGACAACACAGCTATATGGAAAAGGGTAGATGGATCAGTTTGCTTTAACCTGTCTCATTTGTGCTTGAACAAGGTAAACTTAAATGCTAAAGTTAAAGGGAAGAGATTGATTTCACAGAATCATAGAATTTACAACGCAGGAGGCGGCCATTCGGCCCATCGAGCCTGCACCGGCTCTTGGAAAGAGCACCCTACCCATGCCCACACCCCATAACCCAGTGACCCCACCCAACCTTTTTTGGACACTGAGCAATTTAGCATGGCCAATCCACCTAACCGGCACGTCTTTGGACTGTGGGAGGAAACCGGAGCACCCAGAGGAAACCCACACAGACATTGGGGAAAACATGCAGACTCCGCACAGACAGTGACCCAAGCCAGGAATCGAACCCGGGACCCTGGAGCTGTGAAGCAACTGTGAACAAAGAAAAGTCCAGCATAGGAACAGGCCTGTTGGCCCTCCAAGCCTGCGGCGACCATGCTGCCCCGTCTCAACTAAAATCTTCTACACTTCCGGGGTCCATATCCCTCTATTCCCATCCTATTCATGTATTTGTCAAGATACCCCTTAAACGTCACTATCGTCCCTGCTTCCACCACCTCCTCCGGTAGCGAGTTCCAGGCACTCACTACCCTCTGTGTTAAAAAAAAAAAAAAAAAAAAAAATTGCCTTGTACATCTCCTCTAAACCTTGCCCCTCACACCTTAAACCTATGCCCCCTAGTAACTGACCCCTCTACCCTGGGTAAAAGCCTCTGACTATCCACTCTGTCTATACCCCTTAATTTTAAAGTCCTCTAACAGGTTGCCCCTCAACCTCTGTCGTTCCAGTGAGAACAAACAGTTTATTCAACCTCTCCTCATAGCTAATGCCCTCCATATCAGGAAATATCCTGGTAAATCTCTTCTGCACTCTCTAAAGCCTTCTGGTAGTGTGGCGACCAGAATTGAACACTACACTATAAGTGTGGCCTAACTAAGGTTCTATATAGCCGCAACATGACTTGCCAATATTTATACTCAATGCCCCGGCCAATGAAGGCAAGCATGCCGTATGCCTTCTTGACTACCTTCTCCACCTGTGTTGTCCCTTTCAGTGACCTGTGGACCTGTACACCTAGATCTCTGACTGTCAATACTCGAGGATTCTACCATTCACTGTATATTCCCTACCTGCATTAGACCTTCCAAAATGCATTACCTCACATTTGTCTGGATTAAACTCCATTTGCCATCTCTCCACCCAAGTTTCCAAACGATCTATGTGTGCTAACCACTGTGCTACTGTGCTGCCCTTATTTGACTAAGTATTAATGCAAAATTGAATATCTTTCCTCAAATTTCAGTGAGGTCTAGTAACAGTGACAATGTGACACAAGTGGAGGAGTTCAAATAACTACTGTCAATGAAATAGTATTCAACATCAATGGGGAAAAAAAACTAGGTGAAAACTGCATTACATCTTAGAATGCAGAGGGAATAGAGGTACAACCACAATCTTAAAGTTCTTTGATTCACTTAGTGCTAGGGGCATGGATGGTTTCCTCCCACAGTCCAAGGAGGTGGATAGAATCATAGAATGTACAGTGCATTAGGCCCATCAAGTCTGCATAGGCCCTTGGAAAGAGGACCATACTCAAACCAACACCGCCACCCTATCCCTGTAACCCCATCTAACCGTTTGGACACTAAGGGGAAATTTAGCATGGCCAAACCACCTGATAGCCATGATAAATTGTCTCTTAGTGTCAAAATGTTAGGTGAAGTTACAGGGATAGTGTGGGGAAATGGGCCTGAGTAGGGTGCTCTTTTGGAAGGTCAGCACAGACAATGGGCCTAATGGCCTCCTTCTGCACTGTATTAGAATTAGAACAGTACAGCACAGAACAGGCCCTTCGGCCCTCAATGTTGTGCCGAGCAATGATCACCCTACCCAAGCCCATGTATCCACCCTATACCAGTAACCCAACAACCCCCATTAACATTATTTTTTAGGACACTACGGGCAATTTAGCCTGGCCAATCCACCTAACCCGCACATCTTTGGACTGTGGGAGGAAACCGGATCACCCGGAGGAAACCCACGCACACACGGGGAGGACGTGCAGACTCCACACAGACAGTACCCCAGCCGGGAATCGAACCTGGGACCCTGGAGCTGTGAAGCATGTATGGATTCTATGATTCTCTATGATAAGAGCACATGGTGAAGGGGGCAACATTTTAGCATTAAAGAAAGATTGGTTAGCTAACAGTAAGCAGAGAGGGATGCACGAGTCTTTCAGATTGTCAAGTGCCTCAGGGATCAGGATGAAGGGTTGGATGAAGGGAGCAAAACGCGTGGTATCTAAATTTCCCAATGACAGATAGGAAAGTAGGCAGTGTGTCAACAAAGGGAAATACACAGGCTAAGTGAGCAAGAGTTTGGCAGATGGCGTATACTACTGGCAAACATGAACCTGTTCACTTTGGAAGGGTGAATAAAAAAAGGTGTATTTAAATGAAGAAAGATTGCACAAGTCAGAAGGATCTAGGTACATCATAGAATTTGCAGTGCAGGAGACCGTTAGGCCCATCGAGTCTGCACTGGCTCTTAGAAAGAGCACCCTACCCACGGTCAACACCTCCACCCTATCCTCATAACCCAGTAACCCCATCCAACACAAGGGCAATTTTGGACACTAAGGGCAATTTATCATGGCCAATCCACCAAACCTGCACATCTTTGGAATGCGGGAGGAAACCTGAGCACCCGGAGGAAACCCACGGACACGCGGGGAGGATGTGCAGGCTCCGCACAGACAGTGACCTAAGCCGGAATCGAACCTGGGACCCTGGAGCTGTGAAGCAATTGTGCTATCCACAATGCTACCGTGCTGCCCAACATGAATCACAAATTGTATGCAGTTACAGCAAGTGATAAGGAATGAAAATGAAATATAAAAGTGAGATTTACTACAGTTGCACAGGTCCTTGGTGAGGCCACATTAAAAAAATAATGACTTCAGAAGCAGTTTAGAGAAGGTTCACTGAACTCATCCCTGGGATGGTGGCGTTGTCTTATGATGAAAGGTTGAACAGGTTAGGCCTATACCCATTGGAGTTAAGAACGAGAGGTGATCTTACTGAAACACAAGATCCTGAAGGTTGTTTGATAGGATGGATACCCGGAAGAGGTTTCCTCTTGTGGGAGACACTAAAACTAGGGGATGTACTTTAAAAATGAGAGAGGAACCGAAACCTTTTCTTTCAGAGTTGCTGGAGTATGGAATTTTCTTCCACAGAAAGTGGTAGATTAAGTTTTTGAATTTAGTTAAGGCAAAGTCAGACGTTTCTGTAAGGCAAGGGAATCAAAAGTTTGGTGGGGGTGAGTGAGGAAAAGACGGGAAAGTGGAGCTGAGACCATGATCTTTTCGAACGGCGGAGCAGGCTTGAAGGATGAAATGGCCTACACTCTTGCTCCTAGGTTCTTTGTCATATACAATAATACCTGGATCATCTTTTAGAAGCAGTTCCCGTTGGTACTAATTGCTCCAATACAAATATTCAGGAACACTACTGGAAATATTCTTTTACCTCCAAGCAAAGAACATGCAATATATTTTCACATTTACCTGCTGTGGTAAGGCTGCTGGTATTGGGTGCCAGAGTAACCATTGTGCTAACCGGAGTGAAAGTAGCTGTGCAGCAAGTCATAACAGAAGGTGGTTAATGGAATAAACGTAATAATTGTACACCATTTGATGGTCAATAGTCAGATTAAAATTTTGAAACCTGTCACAGTGGGACCAGAGATAAACAGTTAGCCAGTTTTTATGGCTATGTATTGGAACACAAGTTGCACATGGCATCATTTTTGTGGGGAAGAAAATGTCAGAATCTGTATTGGGCAATATCCAGAACCAAAACAAAGCAACTTGAACCTATCCTATTACTGACCCATGCCTCGCATCTTAACACTGAACACAGGAGGAGGCTAGTCAATCAACATACTAATCTCTTCTCTACTAACTAGAATACAGGAAATGTACAGCATTTAAAAAGAAAACAGGGATGGGATTTTCCAATCATTTCAAGAATATGAAAGCATCACAGACTGATAAAATGAGACCCTTTGGATAGAAGTATGATTTTTACTAGAACATTCTGTAAAGACCAGATCACTTTATGTAGGTGCTCAATTTAAAAAAATTTTTATGGTTTAGTGGAATCACCAATGATTGTCGACCCGACATGTGTGCATCAGGATATAAGCTGTCGAAGTTAAAATACTAATTTGAGAAATTCAAACCATAGCTTGGATTTCAACACGACATGCCTACTTTCTCCAGTCATCTTACCAGTCAGGGAACTGTCCTGCATCATTATATAATCAGAGCGAGAAGAATCCCAGGCCCAGAATGCAGGTCTACCCTCAAAATTAATGCAGATGTGAGAAACCAAATAAAAACACAATGCTGGGAAATACTCCGCAGATCTGATAATATCTGCTCTGATGAAAGGCCATCAGCCCCGCTCTAATGATGCTGCCAGAGTGGAGTATTTTCAGCATTTGTGTTTTTAATACAGGTCCCAAGGCAAGCTGTTTCCACCAAAAAGCAATTACCCAAATAAATATCTCTATATTAAAAAAAAATCATAGGTAACGCACAGAAAGCCATCAGATTGTCCCATTACCTGAAGTAGAAGAGTTTGAAGAGTTGGTAGATGAAGCAGGAGTTGCAGTTGTATGTGTAGTGGCTGAAGGACAAGAACAGCAAGCAAAGCATTTACAAGTAGCCACCACCAGATATCGTACTTCACGAGTCACAAGTTATACAAAATTTAAAACTCAGTATCCTCGGATTGATGTTGGATCACTGCTCTGCACATAACCCCACCAGATTATCTCATTACCTGAAGTGGAAGTGTTTGAAGCGCTGGTAGTCAGAGGAGTTGCAGTTGTACTTCCAGAAGCTGAAATACACGAACAGCATGACAACCATTTAAAAAAGCAAATACAACTTGTACCAGGTAAGTCAACAGATCATAACGCAGAAGTCGCATTTACATAAGAAGTTAAAGCTGCAGTATCCTGGGATTCTCATGAACTTGAAATTAACTATTTTCCATTCTGAAGGCAACAATTTTATAGTCTCAAGGACAGACAAGAACGCCCACACCTAGATCAATTTTAGAAAACTCCAGGGACAGAGATTAAAGTAGATAGTTTTAGTTGGAAGGAGGGAGGGCTGGGATGGAAAGCGGAAGAACTTGCAGTAGGCTAAGGTACCTCCTGCACCAGTAATTCTACAACTTAGGAAATCTGACAGTTGCAATCTTTTATTGAACTTGCGTTTAGTCTTTCTTCAATTAGAGGAAGAGCCTTGTTTCCCAATTCCATGTGCCAATTCAGCCCTATTGTGTTAGCACTGGATCTGAACTGTACCAAGGAATCTTAAATTCCATTACAACTGTGATTGCCAAATTAATGGCTAAGCAATAAGGATATTACACAAGAACTCATTTTAAATAAAAATCTCACTGGAGGCAACCAGTTTTACCAACTCATTCACACACTAACGATATTGCTTGTGCTTTGCACTCATGGTCAGTGCACAAAATTTATATAGTGTCTAGAAGCAATTCCCAGGTTGTCAAAAACAGAAATGCATACATGATTATGCAAAAATACCTGCCCTCCAAGCAAGGTAGAGCAGGCTGGTGTCCCAAAGTTGCATGTTGCTACGGCGGCAGTGCTCAATTTGCATGCCAAAGTCAAATAGCTCTTTTTGGACCCAGTGAAAAATTCAGACTCCAAGTTTAAAAGAAAAAACAAAATCACAGCAGATCCATAAAATATTGGTTACAATCCTTAACTAGAATTGGGTAACTGGATTGAATCATTGAATAAAGTTGCCCTATTTTAGGGAATTGCCCAGTTTTCCAGATTGGAAATGTATACAAATAAGAGTTTTTGTACAAGACTATTATAGAAATAGGTACGGTAGATATAGTTAAGGAAAAACATTCCCGATTAGCAGATCATACAAGGAGCAGGGGTCAAAGATTTATGGTTTTGAGTTGCACGATGAAGCAGTTCAAAGCTTATGTTGTGCCAGCCTACACCTTGTTTTCAATTCTATTTTCGTATTTCTTTAAATCTATTTTTCCATTTTATAAAAGGCAAAACAATTAGCAAATTGTGAAGAGGAATCCAACCGACATTATGGTTTGGTTTTTAAAAAAGTGCTATCAAAATTGCCTCAAACTACAGCCATTAGAAAGCCACACAAATGGTTTTCTCACCTTCACACACAGTCTCATTCCCCAATGTGCAATTTTTCAATGGAACCAGTGCTGCGCTGACACATTGTTCTTCACTTTTACCTCCACCTGGAACACCATAAAGGTTGGTTAGCAAATTTATATACAGAATCAGGCATTTAAGCACAGGTTCAATTTACCATTAAATCATCGACTTTTTCCTTGGGATGCAATTGACTATCAGTGATTTCGTGGAAAAGTATTCCATGCTTTTACACACATCACAGCTTTCCAACTGGAACCTTTTCTTTAAACCAACATTTAAAAAAATGTAGATGGCAGAGCTGCAGTCACAACTGCAGTAACGCCACAAGTTGAACTTCTGCTTGGCAAGTATCTGTCGATTTTTCACAGAACAAAGACACATGCAAGCTCACGATATTGTACAAGAACAGCCATGAACACACAACATAGGACTACAAGTGTAAGCAGCAAGCTATAGATGCAGTTGAGTGCTACCACAACCAATGGATCAAATCAAAGCTCCTTCGCCCCGCCACATCTGGTGGTGGATGGTGGAAAATTAAACTTGATGGAACTACAAGGTGGATCTACAAACACCCGCAACGAAATCAAGACCCCAGCAGGTGTCTATAACCACTTAAAAGTGCCAAATGGATTATCCATCTTTGCTTTCTCCCGAAGTTCCCACTTTTTTATTTCTTAGGATAAGAATGTCAGTGGCTAGACCAGCATTTTTATTGCCCATCCCTAACTGTCCTTGTGAAGGTGGTGGTGAGCCCCATTTTTTGAACAGTTATCACAGAATCAAGTCTCTTGCGAATTTGATTGAATGTGATAAAATGGCATTAGCGTACTAAATACAACAAAGGCCCCGACAACCCATCTTGTGATATTACAGACTGGCTCCGGAATTAGCTGTGCCTTGAGCTGTCACTATACTACTACAATACTGGTATTGGTCTAATAATGTGGCATTGCCCACATATGATTGTCCCACACTCAGGACACATCCAATCCAGCCAAGTATCACCACATCAGGCCACTCCCAATCATCAGCAAGGTGATGGAAGCAGTCACGGACGGTGCTACCATGTAGCACATAGCAATGTGCCATGTACTGATGCTCAGTGAGGGTTGTTTTAGACTTATCTTTAGACTCATTACAGTCTTCGCTCAATCATGCAAGAGTTGAATTCCAGAGGCAAGAGTGACTACCCATAAAATGAAGTTAGTATTGTGATAGAGTATGGCATCAGTAAAAATTAAAAACACTCCACTGTTTGCAGTTATACCAAGCACAAAGGAAGATGATTGTGGATCTTGCAGGCCAATTATCAGTCCCAGGATATCTATGCTGTAGTTGTTCAGCACAGTGAACAGAGGGGAGAAAACAAATCCCTGGCCTAATTGCCTTGATGTCCAATCCCTCTACACCTCGATCTCCCACTGCTTCTTCCTTGAGCAAAGGCCCAAACAATCTCCATCCACCACCACTCTCTCCTCCACCTGGCTGAACTTGTTCTGCCACTCAATAATTTCCCCTTTAACTTGTCCTACTTCCTGAAAACGTGGCTATGGGTAGCTGCATGGGCAACAGTTATGCCTGTTCAGTGTGGGTTATGTAGAACACTCCTTGTTCCACTCCAACTCAGTGCCCCTCCCACAACTTTTTCCAATTACATCTATGGCTGTATTGATGCTCCCCTCTGTATCTGGAAAAATACATTCATGCTCTCTTCTGGATCTGGAAAAATGTATTGATTTTGCTTCCAATTTCCACACCTCTCTTACCTTCATGATTCATCTGATATTTCCCTTCCTTAACTCCGCTGTCCCCATTTCTGGCAATACCACTGACCACCCACCGATTCCCACAGCTACCTAGACTACAGCTCCTCATGCTAAAGTCCATTTTCATAGTTTGCTTTTTTTCCCTGGAAAGGAAAAACACCTGTTCTGATGGTGCTCCTGAAATGTCTGTTTCCCTGCGCCTGTGGATGACAGGGCACTCAACCGGGTTTGACCCATTTTCCACATTTCTGTCCTCACTCCTTCCTTCCAGAACAGAGATAGGAGCTCTCTCCACCCCCAAAACCGTCCTCACTTTCCACCCCACCAGTCTCCACATTCAAAGGGTCACCCTCTGCCATTTCCAGCATGATGCCACCACCAAACACACCTTCCTGTCAGCATTCTGCAAGAACCACCCCTAACTCTTGGTATGTTTGGGTGTGCCCTTCTCTTCTATACATGTGTGTGTGTGTGTGTGTGTGTGTGTGTGTGTGTGTATGTGTGTATGTGTGTATGTGTGTATGTGTGTATGTGTGTATGTGTGTATGTGTATGTATGTGTGTGTGTGTGTGTGTGTGTGTGTGTGTGTGTGTGTGTGTGTGTATGTATGTATGTATGTATGTATGTATATATATATATATATGTCTCTTATCCGGTGTACATAACGGTAAATATACTTTGTTCAAAAGCCCAATAATAAACATTTATTAAAAACTCTTAATCCCCTGCCCACACCACCTTCCTTTGCAATCGCACAAGGTGTAGCACCTGCCTCATTACCTCCTGCCCCAAACATTCCTTTCAGGTGAAGCAACAGTTCACCTGCACTTCCTTCAATTTGATGTACTGTATTCACTGCTCCAAATTCCGCCTCGCCCGGAGAGAGTAAACACAGACTGAGTAGCTGCTTTGCGGAACACCTCACTCAGTCCAAAGGCATGACTCCAAACTTCCAGCCGCTTGCCATTTCAACACACATCTTGCTCTCATGCCCACCCTTAGCCTGCTGCAATGTTCCTGTGAAGCCCAACGCAAACTGGAGGAGCTATTAGGCACATTATAGCCCTCAAGACTCAATATTGAGTTGAACAACTTTCCCTTCGGTCTTGACCCTTTTTATAAATATCCAAAACATTTTGTTCCAATGCAAAAAAAAACCCTTCCCCACTGGGCCACCTGTCATTTATTCTTATGTTATGCTTTCACTGAGCAGTAACTTTTCTTATATTTTATCCCAATACAACTACTAGCACCTTTTATGGTCCCTGCACCTACTCTTCCTGTGCTGTGACCTACACATCTTTGTTACAATCTCTCCAATTTCCCAATTCAGTGATGTACTCTGCTCCACCCGAGTACATAACCCATCACACTCTGAAGAGTCAAAGTCTCAAAAGGTTAACTATTTTCGCTCTCCACAGATGCTGCCAGATCTGTTGAGCTTTCCCAGTGTTCTGATTTTTGTTTCAGATTCCAGCATCCACAGTATTTTGTTTTTATTCTATTATTCCTACTTCTCTGAACTTTGTGATCAATGGAAACGGAGAGGAGACGCAACGTGGCCAAAATAAGATGCTTTACATAATGCAGCCAGCAAGTCATTCTGTCAAATATTTCTTGGAATGCAGACCAACAGCTTAAACAGGTTATTTCATACGAGCTGTAGCCAGCACTAGAAAACTTTGGAGGGAGGCCGTGACGTGGCATAGTGATATTGTCACTGGACTAGTAATGCAGAGACTCAGAGTAATGATCTGGGGACCGAGGTTGAAATACCACCACTGCAGACGGTGAAGTTTAAATTCAATAAAAAAAACTGGAATTAAAAGTCTAGCGATGACCAAGAAACCATTGTCGATTGCCATAAAAGCCCATCTGGTTCACTAATGTCCTTCAGGGAAGGAAATCTGCCATCCTTACCTGGTCTGGCCTATATGCGACTCCAGACCCACAGCAATGTGGTTGACTCTTAACTGCCCCCTCAAGCGCCTTTAGGGGTGGGTAATAAATGCTGGCACAGCCTGCGACGCCCATGTCCCATGAACAAATAAAACAAAAGTCAGAATGGAGCAACCACAGTTCAGAGGGCCTTTTGCCAAACATTATAACTTATATTGGCATACTGTCAGGACGCGAGTGACCCTTCACTTGTGATTAAGGGCAGCACGGTATCAGTGGTTAGCACAGTTGCTTCACAGCTCCAGGATCACTAGTTCGATTCCCGGCTTGGGTCACTGTCTGTGTGGAGTCTGCACGTTCTCCCCGTGTCTGCGTGGGTTTCCTCTGGGTTCCTCCCACATTCCAAAGATGTGCAGGTTAGGTGGATTGGCCATGCTAAATTGTCCTTCGTGTCCAAAAAGGTTGGGGCTACTGGGATAGGTTGGAAGTGTGGGCTTAAATGGGGTGCTCTTTCAAAGGGCCGGTACAGACTCGAAAGGCCAAATGGCCTCCTTCTGCGCTGTAAATTCAGCTCCAATCAAATTTCCTCAGGCTTACTCTCTGGATGTCTGAACACTACAAGAAGAACTAAGATAGGGATAGTGAAGAACAATTGTAGTGAAGGAGGTGGAAGAGTAAATACTGGGCAACAACTCCACCAGCAGCATAAAAGTTCTGTGCCACTGGAATTATGAGAGTTTAAAGCTCACTGACCTGCTCTGGGAAACGTTATTCAAACCTCCACTGGCTGGAGCTGCTTGGAGCCTGCAGTGAAAGTGTCCCCAAAGATCACAGCACAGTGCAACACCAGAAAACACCACCCCAACTCCTTCACTATCACTGGGTCAAAATCCTGGAACTCTCTCCCTAATGGCATTGTGGTGTACCCACACCTCAGGGACTGCAGCAGTTCAAGGCAGCCAACTCAACACCATCTTCTGGAGGGCAACTAGGATGGGGGGCATCTTATTGAAACTTACAGGATATTGAGGGGCCTAGATGGAGTGGATGTGGAGAGGATGTTTCCACTGGTAGGAAAAACTAGAACCAGAGGACACAGCCTCAGATGAGGAGGTATTTCTTCAGCCAGAGGGTGGTGAATCTGTGCAGCTCGTTGCCACAGAAGGCTATGGAGGCCAAATCACTCAAGACAGAGCTAGATAGGTTCTTGATTAATAAGGGATCAGTGGTTATGGGGAGAAGGCAGGAGAACGGGGATGAGAAGGCCATGATTGAATGTTGGAGCAGTCCGATGGGCTGAACGGCCTAATTCTGCTCCTATGTCTTATGGTCTTAACTAATAAATGTTGGCCCAACTAGCGATGCCCACATTCCCTAAATGAATTTTTAAAAACTCAGGAAGGCCACAATTTTATTTTATTTTTTTAAACTGCACTGTCTGCCGGAATGAAATGAAAAGTAAATTGCTTATTGTCACAAGTAGGCTTCAAATGAAGTTACTGTGAAATGCCCCTAGTCGCCACATTCCAGCGCCTGTTCGGGGAGGTTGTTACGGGAACCAAAGCGTGCTGCTGGCCTGCCTTGGTCTGCTTTCAAAGTCAGCGATTTAGCCCTGTGCTAAACAGCCCCTGTTTAAAAGGAGGAAAGGAGGTAGGTTTAACGGGTACATAGTTACAAAGTGGGTTTATTTCTTCCAACCTAACTATTGGTATAAAACTAGCAGAACCACCCACGGTTATCAATTTAAATAGCTTTGTCGGATGGTTCACAGCACAATTATGGCAATTGTCATGGGGGAATCAACTCTTCTGGACAACTGCCACATAAAACCTTACCTGGGAACTTCAGAAAGGCATTCTCCAGAGCATCTTTGGGGTACCCCCAAAAACAACACTTGGGAGCTAGAAGGTTAGCCCTTCAAGTCAACAATCCTTCATTTTCCTCATCCCACCAGAATAGTCAATCATACTTTTGACCTTTTTGCTTATTTAATACCATCAGCATGGATACAGAATTCAGCATTCTTATTTGTGCAATGATCTCAGAACTGTTTTATTTGTTCTTCTGTAGCTGCTAGTGCAGAATATCCTGGACAAACATACTGCAATTTTGCTTTATTAAATGCAGGAGTTAGTTGGATGCTGGAGGTAGATAAACAAGCATCGCCTTACATCCCACCCAGAAGGGCAAGGGTTACTGGTAAAGCATTTCCCAGTCACGATAGCATTCAGTCCTTGAATAAACCCAAGAGGGGCAACTTTTGGCATGAAAAGAGGAAAGGGAATAGTCGCAAACAGTTTTACAGGAGGCAGATTTGAGCATGCAATTTGAGCTTGGCAACAGTAGATATATCACAATCATCATTGCAAGGTCCCATTTTAATTTATAGTTTCTTTTTCCTCTTCCTGAGCTAAAAAGTCTGGGTAGAACTGAAAATTATACCTAAAATGTCATGTGTTTGTTAGAATATATGAAGACCAGAAACATCATTTATTCAGGTCACCATAATGAAGAACTGATTAACATACATTTCCTGAAATTATTAAATCTCTCAAATTCACCATTGCATTCTCAAGGTGTTCCAGTGACTTGTGTTGCTAAAGCAATACAGAACATACAAATCCAGGCAGCATGTTAACTGCTAGCTTTTGGAGCAGTGTCTGTTAACACAAAACTGGTGAGTAATCCTTAGGAAAAGTAATACTTACAACACTATTAAAAAATCAGTGCATCTCATGAAATCATGGTTGCAATTAAATCTAGAATTAAATGAATATCTCTCAGACCCATTTTTATGTATGATCACCAAACATTAACTCATGGACAAGTGTTTGAATTCTCCAAAATACATGGCTCGGAATTTTTTTTATGTCTTACCTATCATTTAATTTTCAGAAGCTCAAATTTGTGTGCAATTTATATAAAGCAAAAAGGGACTCCCAACCGTTCCTAGTTATCCAAGAACTGACCTAACTATAAAAAAGTTGCTGGTGATGCTCAAAACTATAACAGAACACAACAAAATCTTTTACCTCTACACACCATCCAGGAGCAGGTCAGATTGGCATTCGTGTGGTTTTGAGAAGTGCAATCAGCACAATTCTTTAAAGTGCTGCAATCCTCTAGAAAAAATACAATAAAAACAGTCAAATGTAGCACACAGCTAGTTGGGAGTGAATAAAGCAAAAAACTACTTGGTAAGCCATTAATTGTTTTACTTCAGTACTGAAATAAAAATGTGAATACTATGTCAACGATATCGATATTGGAAATAGCTTTGAACGCAACTTCACGCAGCATGATTCTTAGTATTTTCAGCAGAAGGAAAAAATACTTCTACTGGTACTAAACCTCCTACAGGGTTCCTGAAAGAATTTCTGCTCCTCAGGAGGGGGTGTGCAATGTGAACATAGCTGCCAAGATACAGCTAAATCAAGTCAAATGTGAAAAGCGTACTTTATCTGTAAGTTTATCTAATCAGGGAAAATGTTTACTTAAGTCAGGAGACTATCTTGGAACAGTTAGTTTACAAAAATGTAATTAAAATGGTAGTAACTACACATTTTATAGCATTCTGAGTGTATGAAATGGTGCCCTTGGTCCATAAGTTGTCCCAGGAATCAAGGTCACAATGCTTGGGGAACTCAGTCTGCTTGTTTGTCCAGAGGTTTGAAAAGGACTGCTTTGAAATGGTTATCTCCATGGCAAATGAATCCTAAATCAGAACATCAAGATCTGTTGGTATCACAACTTGAGACACAATTCATGTAAACATTACATGTAGCTCCCAGGATTTCACATTACACACTTTGCAGTCAATAACGACAAAGCCTGGAAACTGATGAATGTATCCAAGTAAAAATATTAGGAAGAAGCCTTCCTTTCCGAAATGAATGAAAAATAAAAAATCACTTGTCACGTGTAGGCTTCAATGAAGTTACTGTGAAACGCCCCTAGTCGCTACATTCCGGCACCTGCTCTGGGAGGCAGAATTCTACAGGAATTGAACTGTGCTGTTGGCCTACCTTGGTCTTCTTTAAAAGCCAGCGATTTAGCCCAGTGTGCTAGTCTGCTACGGACTCCAAATAATATCAGGCAGGTGTGGTATCTTTAGTCGTTCATGTCTTCCCCTGATAAGCTATGAGTTTTCCTTTGAACCTCCACATATAATTTAAACCCCAAAGCGAAATATTGTAGACATCCACGTGTTATTCCATGGGGTGCGAAGCAAGAAAATTTAAAAGGCAAGAATTTCTACTGCATATCTTGACTAAACAACCAGTAGAATCTGCTTTAGCGCAGATGACAGCTCTTACTTCAGCACTGGAACTGTGCCGACTTTAAAAAAGCAAACATAAGCAAGCTGTTTCCTGAGCAACAGGACTCCACCCCAGTACACAAAGTAAATCTCTGCTGAAATCAGTACTCCATGGGTTTAGAATTGTTCAGCCTACCATTGCAGTACGCTTTACAATAGATTAGGTGGGTGCATTTGATATTCCCAGATTCCCTGCTGAGACTGGCCAGAAGAGGGAGAGAACTACAGATGGTTCCCAGAGTTTTTCTGGAGACTGGATTGCGTTAAGTTACAGGAAGTTACTTCATCTTTTAAAATTCATTTAATCACCTTTCAGTTGAATGAGCTGCAGACAGTACTGAAAAGACAGAATTGCAGGTAGAGTGTGAAGAGGGAATTAGATCAATACTAGTTACTTTAATAGAAAACTTAAAGGATCGCAAAGTCAGATCACCACTATCTTAAAATTTACATACTGTTAAGAGCCACGCATTTGAAGCAAGAGCTGAACTCGTGAGTTAACTGCATCAATAAATTCAACTTGAGAACGTCATTCATAATGCTGATTTTGAAAGGGTATTTCAGTATGGCCATTCCATCCAAAATCTTTAAGATTTTGAAACCTGAACTTGGATATCATGCAACAAATCTTATTTATTTCATTCAATTTTCAGGGCATGGACTTGCCATAACTGGCTTCTAATGCCCAACACTAACTGCCCTCAAGGTGGTGGCCCACCATCATCTTAAACCACCGCAGTCTAGGTGGCTAAGATATTGTTAAAGGGACTCCCAGGATTTTAAATTTGCAAACATGAAATGTCCCCCTCACCCTCCCGAATGCGGGGCCTGAAAACATGGGTTAGGGTAATCAACAAACAAAAAGTTCAAATTCATCCTATTTACTTAATCGGGTTCCTAATTCGCTGCATGCCTTTTGGGGGAAATAGATATTACAACCAAAATGTATTTAAGCATTTAAAAGTTGAGAAAGTGGGAACCTGGGCTTTCCACAGTAGCAGCACATCCCAGTGTTGAATCACAGACACACGAAGCACTTTTGTCAGGTTCAATAAAACAGGGGAAGGCACGATAGGCTGACCCCAGGGAGGGGGCTGCCACCATTATACACAAGGTGTAAGTGGGTCTTTCTGGCGGCAGTGGCGGGTCGGGTCTCTCTGCAGCCCCACCCCCAGACCCCCCTGGGCCGCTCACCCCAGCTGTACGACCTCCCCTCTCGGGATGGTTTTTCAAGGGCCTGTAAATTGGTGAAACAGAGGATGGGCCTGGGCGCTGAGGCCCCCACTCGTCCCGGCTCCCAGACCGAGGCCCCGCTCCCTGACTGAGGCCCCGCTAATCCCCGGTCCGGCTCCCCGACCCCCCCGACTCCCTGACCGAGGATCCAGTTAATCCCCGGCCCGGCTCCCAGACCGAGGATCCAGTTAATCCCCGGCCCGGCTCCCAGACCGAGGATCCAGTTAATCCCCGGCCCGGCTCCCAGACCGAGGCCCCGCTAATCCCCGGCCCGGCTCCCAGACCGAGGCCCCGCTAATCCCCGGCCCGGCTCCCAGACCGAGGGCCCCGCTTCCCCCCCGGCTCCCTGTCCGAGGGGCCCGGCTCCCTGTCCGAGGGGCCCGGCTCCCTGTCCGAGGGGCCCGGCTCCCTGTCCGAGGGGCCCGGCTCCCTGTCCGAGGGGCCCGGCTCCCTGTCCGAGGGGCCCGGCTCCCTGTCCGAGGGGCCCGGCTCCCTGTCCGAGGGGCCCGCCGGCCGGGTGATCATACCTGTCCCTCCTGCCGAGCACAGCCTCCCGCTCCAGCACAGCAGGACGGCGAGGGCGCCGCACAGCAGCGGCCAACGCATGATGAGAGCGGCGCGGGGCAGAGACATTCGGAAGCAGAGCCGCAACCGCCACCGCTCCAGCTCCGCAAACAACGTCCGAGCTCACGTGACCGGCCCGCGCCGGGTGGGGGGCGGGGGGAGCAGCGGGATTGGCTGAGCCCCATCTGGATACCGCCCCGGGATTGGCTGAACTCCATCCTGATACCGCCCCATCCGGATACCGCCCCGGGATTGCCTGGGCCGCCTCCTGTCCCGGGATTGGCTGAGCCACCTCCTGCCCCAGGATTGGCTAAAAGCCGTTGTCCCGCGATTGGCTGTGAGTCGCTTCCTGTCCTCGGATTGGCTAAGAGCCGTCACCTGCCCCGGGATTGGCTGAGAGTGGCGCTCCCGGGATTGGCTGAGAGTCGCTGGCTATCCGGGAGATTGGCAACACTCCCTCTGGCTCTGGAAGGAAGTTGCGCGGTTTGATGCCGGCGCCGCCTTCAACCACCGCGTCACAGCTTCCACGTAGAGACCATTTGTTGGGATTCATTTCTAAACGCCTGCTGTAGGCCCCGCCTATTGATGTTCTGGGCGGGCTGGTGACAGCTGAAATTGGATGCAGGGACGTGTGAAATTATTAATTTTGAAATGAATGAAATGAAATGAAAATCGCTTGTTATCACGAGTAGGCTTCAATTAGGTTACAGTGAAAAGCCCTTAGTCGCCACATTCCGGCGCCTGTTCGGGAAGGCTGTTACGGGAATCAAACCATGCTGTTGGCCTGCCTTGGTCTGCTTTCAAAGCCAGCGATTTAGCCGAGTGTGCTAATTTTGATTGGAAGGCTGCGGCCCAAGTGCTGGAAAATGGGATTAGAAAGTGGGAAGAAGAGTTGGGAGGGGTGGTTGGAAGTTGGGTATTGGCAGAGGCCCTGCCCAGAGTTAACACGTCCTGATCGTGTGCCAGGCTCAGCTTGATCCAATGTAAGGTGGTCCATAGGGCTCATGTGACTGTGGCCCGGATGAACAGGTTCTTTGAGGAGGTGGAGGATAGGTGGGGCAGTGCGAGAGGTCCTGCGAACCATGTAAATATGTTCTGGGCGTGTCCAAAGCTGAGGGGCTTTTGGCAGGGATTTTCCGGCACCACGTCAAAGGTCTTGCACTGGAGGGTGGCTCCCAGTCCATAGGGCAATCTTTGGAGTGTCGGAAGACCCGGGAACCCAGTGGGGGAGAGAGGCCGATGTTTTGGCCTTTGCCTCCCTGGTGGCCCGGAGACGTATTTCACTGGGATGGAGAGACTCAGAGCCCCCGAAGTCGGGGGTTTGGGTTAGCGACATGACTGGGTTTCTCAGGCTGGAGAAAATTAAATTCGCCTTGAGGGGTTTGTTACAGGGGTTCGCTCGGAGGTGGCAGCCGTTCATCGACTTCTTCGAGAAAAATAGGGGAGGGGGGGAAATGGGAGTCATGGAAGTGACGAATAAGGGTAGGAAAACCAATGGTGGGAGGGCTGGGAAGGGCCGGCAATGTGTTTTTCTTAGCCATGTTGGTTGGGGTTTGTGTTTGGGGGGAATGATGGTTATTTTGTTGTGTGTTCTGTTGGATGTTATTGTTGAAAAGTTAAAATTATAAATTCCTCAATAAACTATTTTCTAAAAAGAAGAAAATAGGATTAGAATCGGGAGGTGCTTGTTGGCCAGCATAGACATGATGGGCCAAAGGACGTCTTTCTGTGCTATAAAACCCTAATGACGCTAATGTGGAGAGAGAGTATATGAAATCTGCTATAACTCCAACTGCTACCCAGAAAGGTGTCAGGAACAGTTATATGATTAAAAAAATAAAATACCGCAGATGCTGGAATGAAATAAAAACAGAAAATGCTGGAAAAACTCAGCAGGTCTAATAGCAACAGTGGAGAGAGAAGAGTTTTAAGTCTGTGTGACTTCTGACATCTGCCAAAATTGCTGAGTTCAGCATGTACCCCTTGGAGTTCAGAAGAATGAGAGGTGATATGAGTGAAACATAAAAGAATCTTGGGGGATAAGGCAGGGTAAATGTACAGGAGAATGTAGGAACAGCAGGCATAGAATAAGGGGATGCTCATTTACGACTGATTTGAGGAAGAATTTCTTCTCTCAAAGAGTGGTAAGTCTTTGGAATTCTTTACCCCAGGAAGCTGTGGAGAGTGAGTCCTTGAATATTTTCAAGGCTGAGTTCGATAGTTTTTTTTATAAATCGAGGAATTAAGGGTTACGGAGATAAGGTAGGACAGTGGACTTTGTGTTAGATCAGCCATGATCTTATTAAATGGCGGAGCAGGTTCGAAGGACTGAATGGTCTGCTCTGGTTCCTATGGTCTTATTGGGATTAAATATGAAGAAAATGCAATTTGTAAATGCTCTCACTACAATTATATTCATGAGACTTGAGCCAGAGTTGTGGTACAATCATACAAATCTTTATTCAGTCTTCAACGTTACATGCTGGTTTCACTTCTTTCTCACAATGCCTGCAACCTTCACTACTTTGTTCAGAGGCAGGGTTGTGAGAGTGTTGGTTCCTTGCACGGATTGGTTGTAATATGCTGCAGTGGGACAAAATCCCCCACTGGTTAGGTTTATGTCTTAGCACAGTGGTTAGCACTGTTGCTTCACAGCACCAGGGATCCAGGTTAGATTTCAGGCTTGGGTCACTGTCTGCGGAGTCTGCACATTCTCCCTGTGTCTGCGGGTTTCCTCCAGGTGCTCCAGTTTACTCCCACAAGTCCCAAAAGACGTGCTTGTTAGGTGAATTGGACATTCTGAATTCTCCCTCTGTACCCAAACAGTTGCCGGAGTGTGGCGACTAGGAAATTTTCACAGTGACTTCATTGCAGTGTTAATGTAAGCCTACTTGTGATGCTAATAAAGATTATCATTGATCACATACAATTTTGGTGATGTTGGTTACGGAGTAACTGAACTTGTGCTTTTTTTTACATATACTTTAACTTAGTTCCACAACATCTGCTGCTGACCACAGCAGTTGTATACATTAATAACCATCTAGTTCTACAACACTGTGGTACCAGTATTAATGTTGGAGCAGGTAAGGTTATATTTTGACTAATTTAAGATTGATAGCTCTTGGAAATTCCATGAACAAGTTGGACAGGTTTTGTGCAAGCAGTTCCCATTTAGCCTGGCTAGCTCAGCTGGTAGATAATAAGACTTATTCTCAGGGTTATGGTTTCAAGCCTCAACATTGATATTTCATTTTAAATTCATTTTCTGCTGATTTTATTTACCCAAAAAGTGGCCTTAAACAAAATGTTACCATCTATTCTCCACATTAGAAGTTAGAAAATTTCCTGATTATATATCTTCATCATCTACTGAATCATCAGAAGTGTGTTTTACAAGCGAGAAGTTGCTAAATGGGAGGTGCATCAATTACAAGAACTTGCAATTGACACAGATGTAGAAATGGGTAACTTGAACTTTATTGTCAGTCTGTGTCAAACCGACCTACTGTTTTTATGCAGGCAGCTGACACTCGACACTGACAAAAACACCACTTGTATGCATGTGCAGGAAGTGCTTTCCCTAGTGTTATGGCACAAAATAACAAACTAGAAAAGAAAAGATACAATTCTAAAGCTGATGCTCAGGGACTTGGGGGTATATGTGCATACAGCATTAACCCTGGCAGGACAGTTTGGGAGAGGGGTTATTAAAGCATATGGCATTATTAACAGGGACACAGAGTACAAAAGAAACTGGGTACCGGATTTAGGATGTGAAGGAAATTGCAGTAAAAGATTCAAAAGAGTACTCCCAGGGATGAGGAATGTCAGTTATGTAGGTAGAGTGAAGAAGTCACATTTAATTCAAGACTTTAACTCTGTTTCTATCTCCAGACTTGCTGAGCATTTCCAGCACTTTCTATTTTTATTTACGATTTTCAGCACCCGCAGTACTCATAGAATCCCTACAATGCAGAAGGGGGCCATTCGGCCCATCGAGTCTACACCGACTCTGAAAGCACACCCGACCTAGGCACACTCCTCCGCCCTATCCCCGTAAGCCCATAACCCCACCTAACCTTTTGGACACTGAGGGGTAATTTAGCCTGCCCACCCACCAATGCTGCACATCTTTGGACTGTGGGTGGAAGTTAGAGCGCCCTGAGGAAACCCACGCAGACACGGGGAGAACATGCAAACTCCATACAGGCAGTGGACCCACAGTCGGAATTGAACCCAGGTCCCTGGAGCTGTGAGGCAGCAGTACTAACCACTGTGCTATCGTGTCATCCGCATGCCATTTGTCCAGACATGGGGAGGGGGTTGGGTCGGGTCCAGACATAGGGGATGTGTGTCGTTCAGATGGAGGGTTAGGGGACATCAAACCCGGTCAGGTCGGGGGAATGCGATGCTTGGTTAAGGAGGGCTGTGGGAGTCCTCTGGGAGGGTCAGCGTGTGGGGTGTGTTCAATACTAGGTTCTTTAAAGTAGTTACTCTGAAATTAGAAGTGCTTTCGTTCCTGAGGGTTAATGGATCTGAGGTACAGAGTAACTACGAGTGTAAAACTGCAGATCTCTGAAGTGAGCAATTTAAATGGCTTTGTTGGATGGTTCCCAGTGCAATTGTCCAGGGGAAGTTAGCGTTTCTGGACAATTTCTGGGAAGATCCTTATGTGAGAACCTCCGAGAGGACAGCGCATCTTTGGGGGACCTCCCAAATGCGACGCTGGGGAGCCAGGAAGTTAAGTCCCCATATTGGAGAAGATGGGACTGTGCTCCTAAAAGAGAAGATAAAACTGAGTGGGGATTTGATAGAGGAAATCAAAATCATGAAAAGTCAGGTCAGAGTACATCGGGATAAATTGTTCTCATTGATGGAGGGATCGAGAACCTTAGGGCACAGGTTTAAGGTAAAAGATGCAATGGCAACATGAGGAATATCGGTTTGTTGCAACATGCGGTGTGTGGAATGCGCTGCTTGAGTGGGATGGAGGCAGGGTCAATTAGGGCTTTTAAATGGATCATTATCTGAGAAGGGAAAAAATGCATGCCTACAGGAAAAGCCTTGAGAGTGGCACTAAGTGAATTGCTCCTTCACAGGGCCAGCATAAGCATAGCAAGCTGAATAGCCTCCTTCTGTCTTGTAACCATTCTACAATTCTATGGTCTGGTATGCCTTTGGCTGTTTCATCATTTAACATCCTGGTGAAAGGTGACGGATCCTGTTCTTGATATTTTTACTTATCTAACTTCCTGCAGTTGTGCAAGACAACAACAACAAAAAAACAACAAATCAAACTCAGAAAAAATTTTGTCTGCATCTTGTTATGATCCGCGGAGACATTGTTAACATTCTAAGAGAAATTCAAACACTCAGGGATCAAATGAAAGAACTATTCCACAAGATTTCATGTTTTTAAATACCAGATATAAAACAAAATCAAACAAAATATTCATTTAACATCATCTTAGACAATTATTTACACTTTACACTGAAAAGCACAATAACATGCAAACTTAAGACTAAAATCATGAACCCAACTTCCCTTTTCATCTCTGACTGTCCCAGAAAGTCTTTGGCTACTTATTGGGTTATCCACTTTCTTGAGACAAACTCCAAAACTTTCCACAGCTGCCTTGTAAGGTCTTGAACTTCCTAAGCTTCCTGTGCAATGGCTTAAATAGCTCAATTTTCCTAGTCCGCAGTTGTCTCTCTGCATGATTCCAAGCTCACTGTTTGTTTTTCCACGAGTATTAATGTAGATTTGTTACTCTTAACTCCAGGCTAGGCAAATCTTCCAACCTCTATTCCCTTACAAACTCTGTCTCTAAACTGAACAGCTGACTGCCTGCTTATGTAAGCAAAAACACACACAGCCCATCCCCAATAGTAACACGGCATTCTTTGGATTTTTCAAACAAAAATGTGAATTAACCGGTTTTTACCTTCAAACAACCCCTTTTATTTTGTGACCCAGATGACTAATTTATGTCTTTAACGGATATAATTGCCCGCTCTACAAACTCCCTGACCGGGATTCTCCGGGTCTCCGCGGCGAAATTGCGCTGGGAGCGGGGGCAGAGAATGGGTCATCTGACCCGCGATCGGGTCCGACGCCTTCCTGCGATTCTCCGCGGACCAGAGAATCGCCGGCAGTCGCGCGAATGCGGTCAACGTGGCGCCAGTTGGGAGCCATTGAAAGAGGCCCCCCACAGCGATTCTCCGCCGGCAGCTGGCCGAGTTCCCACCGGCGTGGTTCTAACATGGTTCCACCTGGCAGGCACTCGGAGTGGCTGCCACAGCCGCCCTGGTGGGGGTGGGGGGCAGGGGGATCCGTCACCGGGAAGGGTCCTTCAGGACAGCCAGGGTTCTGATAGGGGACCACCGATCAGCAGGCGCATATGATCTGGGGGAGGGGCCTATATTGTTGGGGCCGGTCCGCTGTGTGGGTCCACCATGTTGCACAGGGCCGCCACTGCAGGTGGCCGCCGCGCGCATGCCGGATCCGCGGCCGGAAGTGCAGGACCCCATATCAGCAGCCGGAGCTGGGCAGAGTACTCCGGCGCCTGCTGGTCCCCTTCAGGTAAGCGAATCGCTGGGCCAAGGGGCCGGTTGACGCCGGCGTGAAATGCTCCGGTGTTTAAGCCGGCGTCAACACTTAGCCACCGTTTCGGAGAATCCCAGCCCCTAGTTCCACGAAGGAACTCCTTTGTTTACAAACGTGCTCATAATGACTTTGATCTTGGAACTACATAAATAACTTAAATCCCTTATTAAAACAACTGTAGATTCGCTGTCCTTGCCAAAACTCAAAGATGGGTCATGCATTATTTAAATGTAAGTTTTCTTCTCCCATCAAATTCTGACATTAAATAATCACTTGAAACTCTAAAGACCCCAGGTCTGTTTGAATTACATTTCTTCAGGGTTTGTTAATCAGTTTCTTAACAGAAGCTGCCAAATATCTGACAATTTACACCTTAACCTAAAAAGTTAATTCCAAAACTAGTAGGTTTCCCTCTAACAAATGAATTTTGGAATCAGATATTCACAACACTATTTTGAAATCTGAGGGCGAATAGATCTGACGAAAATATCAATCATGGTATTACATTTTAGACTTAAGTGGCCTACTCCTGCTCTTATGTTATTAACTATTGAACTTCCGGTGATGGCCATGAGCTGACCGGTTGCAAGAAAGGTGGCTCTCTCTTAGACACTTTGGTTTAGACATTTTAACCCTGCCAAACGGGCACCAAAAGTACAAAATGTTCCCCAGCTTAACCCCCATCTACTACTCAACCGACCAGATGCCAACGAGCCAGCATTAGGCCGTAAAAACAGCAAACGTAGGGAGACCCAAGGACAGGGAGCCCCGCAGCGAGGCCCAGAACCAAGCATGGTGGACACAACAGATTCGGCAATGCTGGTCCAGCCAATGGAAAGCTGATGGAGTTCATCACAACTTAACTCCAGAAGGACAGAGAAGCAGTCAAAGAAGGCTTCATGGTGGCAGTACAGGCCACGTTAGCCCCTAGAAAGTAAACAATGGACAGAGAGGAGACTGGGTGCCCAAGAGGAAACAGTAGGGGACCTGGAAAAGACAAACACGGAGTGGGGGGGGGGGGGGGGGGGGGGGGTGAAATGCCTCGCTCGAAGCCGTGGTGGCAAGGTTGGTCTCAACCCAGAAGACACTGAACTACCAGGGAAACCAGGTCCGCTGGCAGAACCTACGGATTGTTGGGCTACTGGAGGGCACAGAGAGGAGGAAACCAATAGGATTTGTGGCATAGATGCTCGGAAAGCTGGTCGAGGAGGAGGGCTTCGTCAAGCACCCAGAGGTGGACAGGGCCCACAGGTCACCTGACAGAGACTTAAGTCGGGAGAACGAGCACGGACAATGACAGTAGGGCTCCACAGATTCCAAGACAAAGAATGGATTCTGAGGTGGGCAAACAGCAAGCAGTAATGCATGTGGGAAGGACACACCGTTCGCTTATACAAGGACAATGGAGGGGACCTGGCCAAGCGCCAGGCAGAATTTAATGAGGCAAAAAGCAAGGTGTGGATTGGCATGCTCTACCAGGCTAGACTATGGGTCACATACAGAGACAAAGAACACTACTTTGATACGTTGGAGGAGGCAATTGGGTTTGTCCATAAGAATGAGTTTGGAATAAGCAGTGAGGGACAACAATCTCAATGCATACCTTCACGATCCAGGAGGAAAGGGGTAACTGTACTTGGCGACACAGAGGGGAATGAGATTAAATGAACACAAAATAATCTGTGTTTAGAGGGGAGCCACCAGACTAGTGAGAAAGTTGGTGCACGGGAGTAAGAAGAGGGGTCTCTGTCAGGTGACCTGTGGGCCCGGTCCACCTCTGGGTGCTTGACGAAGCCCTCCTCCTCGACCAGCTTTCCGAGCATGTATGCCACAAATCCTATTGGTTTCCTCCTCTCTGTGCCCTCCAGTAACCCAACAATCCATAGGCATGCAAGGGTTCATCAATGAAGTAAGTATGGCTGACACCACAAAGTGGGAGGGGGGGGTGGTGGGGTGGGGAGAGACGGAAACCCCCTATCAGAATAGTCACCTGGAACGTGAAGGAACTCAACCGACCGATGAAAAGATCCAGAGCCTTTGCCCATCTGAGGACGTGAGGTTGGAGACGGGCTGGGCCCAGCGCCCCCCATGGAAGCTGGATACAACCCTCTTAGTTAACAAGAGCCATCGATGGCTATGTAACCTGCAACCAAAACAGGGAGGTCTCACTCTCCACGTTCTGGGAGTCACTGAAGACAGTGATAAGAAGGGAAATAATAGCAAACAGGGCACTTAGAGACAGGAGGGAAAGGGTGGCCAGACAGAAGCTGATCAACTCTATATTGGAAGTCAATCAAAGGTACTCCACAGTCCCAACCTGTTGGGGTGGAGATCAACCTCTCCACCCTGTGCCCTGGCGTGGCAGGGTGACCTGCTGGAATTCGGAATGCTTGAAAAGGTCAAATTTGAACTGAGGGGAAGGATGGAGGGATTCTACAATTCATGGCCGTTATTCATTATGCACTTTTGAGAATTGGATCACATCGAACATTAGGGGGTTTGGGGGCTGGGAGGGTTGGGGGGAGCGGGACTGTATGTGTCAATGGTGACTATGGGTGATTCCTGATTCCTTTTTGTCATTTCTTTATGTTAACATGCGGGCTAATGTCTGGGGTTTGGCGGGAGGATGGGATCGTTGTTATTGATATGGGGATTGACATATTTGTTACTGATTATTGTTTATTGTGTGTAAATTTAGGAGGAAATGTGAAAAAGGAGAATAAAATTTTTTAAAAATAAATTAATGAACATGCTGCCAAGCTTCCTCTTCTTATTCAGATCACTCCCAATCTTCAGTCCCAAAATCGTCTTCACCAGGATCATGGCCTTCGTCTGGGTGGGAAAGAACCCTAGGATAGGGAAAACCATCCTACAAAGAGGGCGACATATGAGGGGCTTGGCTCTGCCGAACCTCCTATTCTATTATTGGGCAGCGAACACAGAGAGGGTGCAGGGGTGGTTGAGGGAGCTGGAGGTGGAATGAGTCCACGTGGAGGAAGCCTCCTATATGGGGATGTCCCTCTGAGTGTTGGCCACTGCCTCACCCCCCCCCCCCCCCACCCCCCCCCCCCCACCCACCCACACCATCTGCAGGAACCACAAATTTATGCCAGCCAAAATAGAAGCCACTTTCAAAACATGGAGAGAGGAGCGAGGTGTACTGACGGCAGAGTCACGATCCTGGGGGAACTAACAGAGAAGCTCCAGATCCCGATAAGGAACTAGCTCCGGTACCTGCGGGTGCAGGACTTCGTCCGCAAAGAGAGCACAACGTTCCCCCAGATACCCAGACACACCCTACTAGACAGACTATTAGTGCCGGACTTGCTAGGGGACGGTAACTGTGGCGACACATACGGACGATTGTTAGTAGACCTAGAAGTTGTTGGTTTTAACGTGGACAGACGCAACTGCAACACTGAGGGAGCACAACAGTCTCAAAGATTTAAAGAGGAGGTGTCGTTCAGCTTAATCATAAGATACTTATGAATTAATCATAGAATCATAGAATTTACAGTGCAGAAGGAGGCCATTTGGCCCATCGAGCCTGCACCGGCCCTTGGTAAGTACACCCTACTTAAGCCCACACCTCCACCCTATTCCCATAACCCAGCCATCTCACCTAACCTTTTTGGACACTAAGGACAATTTAGCATGGCCAATCCACCCAACCTGCACATCTTTGGACTGTGGGAGAGCATCCGGAGCCCCCGGAGGAAACCCACGCACACACGGGGAGAACGTGCAAACTCCGCACAGTGACCCACGCCAGGAATCGAACCCAGGTCCCTGGCGCTGTGAAGCAACAGTGCAAAACCCTGTGCTACCGTGCTGCCATTTCAGCCCATCTTATTTCATCCACTTAAAAAGATCCGAATAATCATCCAAATGTAACATTTAATTGTTTTTTCAAATTGTTCCAGTGTCTTTACCTCCTTTACACCATGATCACACTGTGGAAAAGAATGAACTGATACTAGTCTTAAAATGACCATTTAACAGTTTAAACCTGTATCCTGTGATCCCGCAATTTAAATGGATATTCTGGTTTTATCTTCAGCATTGCATCAACAACCTTCCATACATCTAAAACATCACCTCTCAGATAACTTTCTCTCTAGGTTAAGTCGGCCAAGTTTCTAAAGTCTTTCTTCCCTAGGGATCAAGATTATGGATCTTTTCTGTATTACCTGCTGTCCTTAAATGCTCCTTTGTTTCGAGATTACCAGAACTAGTCATTATTCAAGTTATAGTCACTAAAGTGCCATATATATCACCACCTCCTTGATTTATATTCTACTCTTAAGGCCATTTACATCAACATTTCATTTCTTACTGCTTTGCATTTATTGGAAATGTTTAATGTAAAGTCCACAAAGCTCCATTTGTCTCTTTCAGCTTCATTCTATGTCAGCACTGTTGATAAGAGTAGACGAAGCAGTCAAAGAGTTATAGAGAATCTAGACATATTGGCAAGTGAATAAATTGAAACCAGTACATATAAGTGAAAGGTCCTAAACATTGCAGTTAACTGAAGGACTGAGTTAGTGAGTGGTGTAAAACTGGAGAGGTTGATAGAGTTCTGGGAGTGATCATAAATTCAAGTCACCGTGGCCAGATATTGCAGACAAGAATTAACAAATTAAGCAAGGTGCTCAGATAATCGGTAATAAATAACGCTGTAGCTGTAGATAGTGGTTTGTGAGGTGGAGCTTAATAATGCTTTCACTTCTTGTCATCAAGACTCGAGGGCTCCAAGCTGCAGTAGTCATCCAGAGCCTCCTTGCGTTGGAGGGAACTCTGCCATCCACTGTAAAGAGTGCAGTTTGTTCAGTTGATACTTCTGTAAATATGCTGCAAACAACATGTTTATCACTTGCTTGATCCACGTGGGACTGCCTGGTATTGCCTGTTTAGATTGGAGGGATAACATAATCAGACAGTCTACAGAAAGATTGGCCCCTGTCCCAGATGTTGTCCACAGGCTATCCCGCAGCAAATGGCCCAACTCTATGGACACTGCTGTCGTGAAATGTGGACAGATAAGCCTTTTGTGGGAAAATCTAGAAAATGAAACGTTCTCATAGGCTGCAGGTTTTTCATAGCCAATCCTTCAATCCTGTCAATGGTGTCATCTTTCAGGCAAGACCTTAAACCAATGCCCTAGTGGCCTGGCCAACGTTTATCCCTGAATCAACAACAAAACTGCCACACTTCTGTTAGTGGGACACTGATGTGTGAAAATTAACTGCTGTACTTGCCAAACTAAGTGATTACATTTCCAAAAAAGTTAATTGATTATAAGGTACTTTGTGTCACCCTGAGGGTGTGAAAGAGATTACGTAAATATTAGAAAGCATAGAAAGGTCACAGCACAGGAAGAGGCCATTCGGCCTATCATGTCTATGCTGGCTTAAAGAACCCAGCCGCCAATTTTCATCCCACCTTCCAGCAGCTGGTCCGTGGCCTTGCAGGTTACAGCACTCCAGGTCAGCACTCCAGATCAGATCCACCTACCTTATACAAATTGAGGGTTTCTGCCTCAACCACCGATTCAGGCAGCGCATTTCAGACAATTACCACCCTCTGGGTGAAAAAGTAAGAAGTCTTACAACACCAGGTTAAAGTCCAACAGGTTTGTTTTGAATCACTAGCTTTCGGAGTACTGCTCCTCCCTCAGGTGAATGCGCAGGAAGGAGCAGTGCTCCGAAAGCTAGTGATTCAAAACAACCCTGCTGGACTTGAACCTGGTGTTGTAAGACTTCTTACTGTGCTCACCCCAGTCCAACGCCGGCATCTCCATATCATGGGTGAAAAAAGACTTTCCTAATATCCCTTCGAATACTTCTACCATTGACCTTACAAACTGTGTTAAATAAGTTAACTAACTCAAATGTACCTTCCTTTCTTGAAAACTCATGTTTGCAACCCCTTAATTATACATTTTCAACATAATTAAATATCACCATTTAAAATTCCAGCAGCAAAACACATTGAATTTATATAACAGCTTCAATGTAGATAATTGTCTGAAGGAACTTCACTGCAGTTTATTCACAACTTGATGTTGAATTGATGGTCTGACAACACAAACACAGTGGAGAGGCTAATCACTTCAGTTTTAACTCGGCTAACGTGCCATTTGCACCAGTCATTTTTCCCTTCTTCCTGTGATCTGGAAGCTCACACACATTAATACCAGCTAAACACAGCTAAAGATTTCAGGGTGTAAAACTTCACAGTAGACATTTCATTGAAGTGCAGTTGAATAACAAGGTTTTGCAAAGTGGTTACTTCAATTACCTCCAACTCCTACCACTACATATGCAACCCAATAGTTCAACAAACATTTTAAACAGGTAAGATTTCACTCCAAATTGTCTGAGGAAGGTAAGGGTTCAAGATCAATTATTTGAATTCCCTTTGTTTTTAAATTTCCCACCTTTTTCTATTGATATAATTTGTAGTGGAAGTGATTTTCTTCCCCGTGGACGATTTGCTTGACGTTTATGCGGGCTAATTAGCAGAGATTCACTGGACAGCACTCGGCACAAGCCATTTCCTAGCTAATAGTTTCCAATATTTCCTTTACTTATGAACCAGACTCGCTGCCATTCAAAAGAACTGAGTTGACAGTCGAATAAATATTAAGCGATAGGTCAAATTAAATATTGCTTTAATTTCAAATCCCACAGACCCTCCATGGTTTAATCATGAGGTGCCACATATTGGCCCCAAGATTTGCTGCCAAAGTAACAGTGACATTAATGGCACTTGCTGTTATCTATGTGCAAGTGTGTGCAACTTCAGGCAAGGGCAGCTAAGCAGAAATACAATAGTTCCTGTCTCAGTTGCATTGTTCTGTTTTTGGCTTTGTGAAAATGACACTTCGATGTCTGCCTCACTATTGAAATATATTGAAGTTGATGTACTTGGGCAGTCGATACAAACTAAACTCGCCACAGAAAGTTTCCATTTCAGTATGCTTTAGGGGTGCGATTCACCCAAATGGGAGAAAAGTCCCATAGTGAGCACGTATAGCCATGTGTTTCCCGGCACTCACACGTCAAGAAACATATGGCTATTAAACGCTCTGATCGCCAGAACTCCCCGGTGTAGCGAGAGATCAGGACGCCATTTTTAAATGGTGTCCCGATCTCCGAGGCTCCCGAAGCAATCCCCAACATTTCCCCACCCATCCCGAACGCACTATGGGAGTGTTCCTGCCTCCCCAACACCCAGGCAAGGCACCTCCAGCCCAGTCGTGCACATGCTAAAAATGCCAGCTTGGTGCCACACAGGCACTGAAGATGTAACTAGTAGAGTTGAGCAGGCAGAACTAGTGTATGTGGTTTATTTAGACTTTCAGAAGGTTTTCGACAAGGTCTCACATAGTAGATTAATATGTAAAGTTAAAGCGCATAGGATTACGGTATTGTCTTGCGATGGATAAAAAGCTGGTTAGCAGACAGGAAGCAAAACGTTGGAATAAATGGGTCTTTTTCTGATTGGCAGGCAGTGACCAGTGGGATACTGCAGGGATCTGTGCTAGGACCCCAACCATTCACATTATATATGAATGATCTGGACGAGGGAACTAAATGTATTATCTCCAAATTTGAAGAATATACAAAGTTGGATGGGAGGGTGTGCTGTGACGAGGTGCAGAGATGATTCAGCAGGATTTGGACAGGCTGAGTGAGTGGGCAGATGCATGGCAGATGCAGTATAAAGTGGACAAATGTGAGGTTATCCGCTTCGGTAGAAAAATAGGGAGGCAGATTATTATCGGAATGGATGTAAATTGAGAGAGGTGGATACTCAGTGAGACCCTCGGTGTCCCTTGTGCATCAGTCGCTGAAAGAAGGCGCACAGAAGGCAAATGGTATGTTGGCCTTCATAGCGAGAGGATTTGAGTATAGGAATAGAGATGTTTTACTGCAATTGTATAGGGCATTGGTGAGGCCACACCTGGAGTAGTGTGTGCAGTTTTGACATCCTTATCTGAGCAAGGATGTTCTTGTAATGGAGGGAGTGTAGCAAAGGTTTACCAGGCTGATTCCTGGGATGGCGGAACTGTCATATGAGGAAAGACCAAATCGTTTAGCATTATATTCATTGGAGTTTAGAAGAGTGAAAGGGGACCTCATAGAAACTTGCAAAATCCTAACAGGATTAGACAGGGTAGATTTATGGGCAGCACGGTATCTCAAGAGGGTTGGAATATAAATCACATTTATCTCAAGAGGGTTGGAATATAAAAGCAGCGATGTGCTACTGAGCCTTATAAGGCTCTGGTTAGGCCCCATTTGGAGTACTGTGTCCAGTTTTGGGCCCCACATCTCAGGAAGGACATACTGGCACTGGAGCGTGTCCAGCGGAGATTCACACGGATGATCCCTGGAATGGCGGGTCTAGCATATGAGGAACGGCTGGCGTTCCTGGGATTGTATTCATTGGAGTCAGAAGGTTAAGGGGAGATCTATAGAAACTTACAAGATAATACATGGCTTAGAAGGATGGACGCAAGAAACTGTTTCCGTTAGGCGAGGAGTCGAGGACCCGTGGGCACAGCCTTAGAATTAGAGGGGGTAAATTCAAAACAGAAATGCGGAGACATTTCTTCAGCCAGAGAGTGGTGGGCCTGTGGAATTCATTGCCGCAGAGTGCAGTGGAGGCCGGGACGCTAAATGGCTTCAAGGCAGAGATAGATAAATTCTTGATGTCGCGAGGAATTAAGGGCTATGGGGAGAATGCTGGGAGGTGGAGTTGAAATGCCCATCAGCCATGATTGAATGGCGGAGTGGACTCGATGGGCCGAATGGCCTTACTTCCACTCCTATGTCTTATGGTCTTATGGTCTTACGGTAGTACAGTGGTTAGCACAGTTGCTTCACAGCTCCAGGGTCCCAGAATTCGATTCCCTGGGTCACTGTCTGTGTGGGGTCTCCACGTTCTCCCCATGCCTGCGTGGGTTTCCTCCGGGTGCTCCGGTTTCCTCCCACAGTCCAAAAATGTGCAGATTAGGTGGATTGGCCATGATAAATTGCCCGTAGTGTCGAAAAAGGTTGGGTGGGGTTACTGGGTTATGGAGTTACGGGGATAGGGTGGAGGCATGGGCTTAAGTGGGGTGCTCTTTCCAAGGGCCAGTGCAGACTCAATGGGCCAAATGGCCTCCTTCTGCACTGTAAATTCTATGATTCAGAAAGAATGTTCCTGATGGTGAGGGAGTCTAGAACTAGGGATCATAGTTTGAGGATAAGGGGTAAACCTTTTAGGACTGAGAGGAGGAGAAATGTCTTCACCCAGAGACTGGTGAATCTGTCGATTCACTAACACAGAAAGCAGTTGAGGCCAAAACATTGTGTAATTTCGTGAAGGAATTAGACATAGCTCTTGGGACTAAAGGGATCAAGAGATATGATGGGAAGACCGAATCAGGGTATTGAACTTGATGATCAGCAATGATCATAATGAATAGCGGAGCAGGCTCGAAGGGCCGAAATGCCTCCTCCTGCTTCTCTTTTCCATGTTTCTATGGAAGTGTGCAGAGGGATATAGATAGTTTTAAGTGAGTGGGCAAGGGTCTGGCTGATGGAGTACAATGTTGGTAAATGTGAGGTCATCGTTTTGGTAGGAGTAACAGCAAATAGACTATATTTAAATGGTAAAAAAATTCAGCATGTTGCTGTGTAGAGGGACCTGGATGCCCTTATGCAAGAATGGCAAAAAGGTGGCTTGCAGGTGCAGCAGGTAATTAAGAAGGTATATGGGATTTTGTCCTTAATTGCTAGAGGGATGGAGTTTAAACACAGGGAGGTTATGTTGCAGCTGTATAGGGTGCTGATAAGGCCACACCTGGAGTACTGTGTACAGTTGTGGTCTTGAGAAAGGATGAACTGGCACTGGAGGGGGTGCAGAAGAGATTTACTAGGTTGATTCCGGAGTTGAGAGTGACATGTATTTTTTTCTTCGAACGGAGATTTTTTTTTCTTCCTCCCTAAACATTACCGCTTTAGGAACCAATCTTGGTACCATGTGCTGTTTTCTCTGCGTTACCTGGATGGCTTGGATGCATAGTGTTGAACAAAGAACAAGCTTTGCTAATGAACAAAACTAATTTATTAACACTACTAAATAAGATTCGTACATATTCCTAAAGTACTGAATTAAACTATGCTATCTCTAACTACAGAACTTTTAAATACACAACTGATCTCCATTATGCCTTACCATCTTCTACCCACAATCCCAGAATTCACATGATATATATATATGACTGTTCTGTGGTTCCCTCTAGTGGTAAGAAGCATTATCATTAACATTGTTAACTCTTTACATCCCAGTCAATATATATATTATGACAGAGAGGATTGGCTTATGAGGAGAGATTGTGTAGACTGGGACTATACTCATTGGAATTTAGAAGAATGTGGGGGTAACTTATAGAAACACATAAAATTTATGAAGGAAATAGATAAGAAAGAAGCAGGGAGGTTGTTTCCACTGGCGGGTGAAACTAGAACTAGGGGGCACAGCCTCCAAATAAGATGGAGCAGATTTAGGACTGAGTAGAAGAGGAACTTCTTCACCCAAAGGGTTGCGAATCTGTGGAATTCCCTGCCTAGTGAAGCAGTTGAAGCTACCTCGTTAAATGTTTTTAAGGCAAAGACAGATTTTTGAATCATAAAGGAAGGGTTATGGTGAGCAGGCGGATAAGTGGAGCTGAGTCCACAAAAAGATCAGCCATGATCTTATTGAATGGCAGAGCAGGCTCAAGGAGAGGGATGGCCTATTCCTGCTCCTAGTTCTTATGTCTCGCCGGGGTGGTCTCTTGGAAGACGCTGTTGAAGAAGATGCAAAGGTAGAGAGAGAGCTGGGGTTCTAGTTTGTACTTTTTATACCCTTCTCTGCGCCCTTCTCGAAGATTCTGTGGCCTGTGGCCAATACTAGGACCGTCAGGGGCAGGAAGGTCCATGTGGCTGCTCCCCATATTTGGAGGTCGCAGAACAGGGTTTTGAATCTTCAACTGTCAGGTGTTGTTCTGGTCACGCCATGCTTCTGGCCCCCTACTGAGCTGGGTGTCCCTAAGTCTGCGCAGCATTCTCCTAACAAAGCAGGTTTTCTGGAGATGTAAATAATGGTTCATTCTGAAACAATGTGGTTGTTAGCACCTGGCCAGACAGTTCCAGGCCTGTCTGGTTTCAATAGGAAGTTGATTGTCTAAGGCCTGCATGAATACAGTCTATTCCAACTCTACAGTTTGCAAATTGCAGGGTCTGCTATCTTTAAATTTGTCTTCCACATTTCGTGTTTTTGAAAATAAATTTAGAGTACCCAATTTTTTTTTCTCCAATTAAGCGGCGATTTAGCATGGCCAATCCACCTACCTTGCACATCTTTTTGGGTTGTGGGGATGAGACCCATGCAGACAAGGGGAGAATGTGCAAACTCCACACGGCAGTAATCGGGACCGGGATCGGACCCGGGTCCTCAGCGCCGTAGGCAGCTGTGCTAACCACTGCGCCACCGTGCCACCCTCACAATTTGAGTTTTAACCCATGCTCATGAAAAGTAACTATCAATATTTCTGTGATAATCCTGAAGGTGATGGCTCACCTGACCACAGGGTGTCCTCTATGGGTGAGGTTGACAAGCTAATTTCAGTCTTCACACACATCAGGTGTGCCTCACCTGGCACAAAAACAAGCCAATTGCCTAATCAGCGGGAATGAATCACAAAGAATCACTCAACACTCGGGTCTGCTTCATCCATCAAATGGTTTATTTAACACCAGCGGGAATAAGCTGCTGTGCACACCATACACTTCTCTCTCCGTCGAGAATAGGTAATCATTTATGCAGTTATGGAAACAGCTCATCAGCCCATTTCGGCTGGATACAGCTCAATAAAAATGATTGGTTGCTAGGCAACGTGGGCTGCGTGGTCCGCTCAGCAACAGATGAAAGCCCACCCTTATCAACTGTCCTTCGGTTTGTGACACCTATAGACTGGGACTTCCTTAGCATAACCTTGTCGGTCCGGACTGGTGCTACAAGCAGCATTCCTCAGAGGCAGCTGCTGATAAGGGATGTCCCGCTGGATAAACCATTCCCATGTATGTCTGTGGGAACTAACAAGGTTTCACAAATGGCCAAGTAGGTTAGTCATAAACCCCATGATGCCTCACAAACTGCTATGTTTCCCTTGGAAGCAGGGTTTAGGATTATATATTGTTAGTGTGTGTCTATGATTATATATCTATATAGTTAGTATGTGTGCATGATTATTATATATGGTCAGTGCTTGTGCATTGTTAATATGTACCTGTGGTTAGTACACATTGAAATCCATTCAACACACACACACACACATACAGATATTGCAGGACCTCTGGCCTGGTCCCCCGCCTACTCCTTCCACGATGAGTCAATTGTGCCAATTTGCTCAGCATCGCAATGCCACGTGTTACGACACTCTGGGCCTAGCATGGTCAATTCCATCCCACTTGACCTGGAGTGGCAACACAGTTGAAATTAATTGTTATTTCAAAATACCCGAGGTCTTCGGCTGCCCAGTAACCATTGTCACCAGGTTTGTAAATGTAACATTTTAAACAATTAACCTTTTATCATTAACAGTGACTATAATTAAAATAGACAACAAATACAACTGGCTGACTACTATCTAATCTCCAAATTCCCCAACCCCCCCCCCTTTTTAACTTGCCCCAGCCTCCATACACACACACAGCCAAACAAACACAGAGGAGAAAGAGGGGTGTTACAGATGGACGTCTTCCAGTTAGTTTCTTCAGTCTGAGTTCTCAGACGGATGTTTATTGTTTACATAGATTACATAGAATTTACAGTGCAGAAGGAGGCCATTCGGCCCATCGAGTCTGCACCGGCTCTTGGAAAGAGCACCCTGCCCAAGGTCAACACCTCCACCCTATCCCCATTACCCAGTAACCCCACCCAACACTAAGGGCAATTTTGGATACTAAGGGCAATTTATCATGGCCAATCCACCTAACCCGCACATCTTTGGACTGTGGGAGGAAACCGGAGCACCCGGAGGAAACCCGCACACACGGGGAGGATGTGCAGACTCCGCACAGACAGTGACCCAAGCCGGAATCGAACCTGGGACCCTGGAGCTGTGAAGTAATTGTGCTATCCACAAGGCTACCGTGCTGCCCTTTTAGCTTGTAATGGTTTTTCACTGTAGACTCACAGAAATAACATACACCCAGCATTCGAGAGACAGCGAGACAGCTCCTGTTTTCAGGGACGAGAAGATTCTGCCTTCAGACAGTAGGCAGCAGAGCAGAGCAAGAGAGCTGCTTCCACCTTGAGGGTCCAGTTGCTTCTCCTGAGTTCTCTCCGAAAAACCCCACCTAACATGAACCAATTGCTATCAGTTGCTGGGCAGAATACAGTCCCTGGCCAATCTATTGGCCACCAGCCATCCAATCAAAATGAACTCCTCCGATCTCTTGTGTGCCATAAAGTCTGGTTCTTCTGCTCAAAATACAAACCTTTATAACATAGTATACTATTTTGACACTAAGTTCCTTACTTCCTCTGCTCGACTTAAAGGTATTACAATCCATTCACAATCCATGGACCAAAAATCATAAAGACAAAATAAAATAAATAGAAACTAAGGGAATCAACAGGAAGGGTCCCGTGAGGTTAGAATGCAAGTCCATTGAATTAACTCAACTCCTCACCCATGGAGGTGACATGCGGACCGCTGAGGCTCTCAAGAGTTGAAGTGTTTCATTCAGGTGGATTTGAGAGGGGAACTGTGGGAAAGTGGCTATTTTGTAACGGGTAGGGTGTGAGGCTCAATGGAAAGGCGCTCACATAAGGGGATGTGCACAGGTGAATGCCGCAGATCCAGAGAGGACTGAGGGTCAGGGCGTTGTCATCACTCACTGTCATATTCTCATCCTTTCAGTTTCTGATTCTGAATAATCATGGAGCCAGTTGTGCTGGCAATTCTTTTCATTGTTAGCGGGCAGCTACACGCGGCCAAGAACAGGGCCCCGGGGGAGGGAGAGGCAGGGCCCTTCTGGTAGCAGAGCCTCAGATGGTGGAGCCTCGGAGAAGACACTACCGCCATGGGTATACCGACATAGAACCTCCTACCTCCAGATGTCAGAGATCCTGTGCCGGGGATGATGCTGTTTGGACCACCTGTGCCAGGCAATGCACCTGCGTCCACCCGCGGGTCGCGACCCACAGTTTGGAAAAACCCTGGAATGTACAATGAGTTTCCCCACTGTTGGTGCATAAGGGATTCTCTCTAGTTTTCTTGCTGGGGCCAACATTTTGAAAATACATGGTAAGATCCCGCCCACTATATCTGTGGGAAATGGGGTTTCCTCTCTGAACTGATCCACATCTTCCAGATTTGTTAGTTGAGCATTTTCACAGGAAGCACAAGGAAACCAATTAATTCTACCTACCCACCTAATGATGGATGGGAAAGGCCGATGATCAGTCAGATTATCAATTTAAGTAGATTCAATTAGAGATCCTGTACCACTGTCTGTGACTCTGGCTAATTGTAAAATTGGTCAACACAACTGTCAGCTTGGAGAATAGATCAATGCCGCATGGCTTTAGGTTATTGATTAAAGAGTTTCAATAAGGACCTGCCCAATCAATATTTAATTATAAAAGCTATTGAAGTGCTGCATCAATGATTTGTGTTTTCTGATCATGCCTTTCGGGTCAATACAGGGGTAACTTAGTAGTTTCAACAGTAACATACAGTTCGAACAGTCAAGGGACACAATAATAAACTTCCTAATTGACAATCAATTGGGAAGTGCACCAGTGTATTAACACCTTATTGTAACCGCACAGCAGAATTTGATTTACAAATAAAACCACCCAAGGCAGTTACAGCTCCTAATGCTGTCTGAGAGGAGTTTGCATGTTCTCTCTGTGTCTGCATAGGTTTCCTCCGGGTGCTCCGGTTTCCTCCCATTGTCCAAAGATGTGCAGGTTAGGTGGATTGGTCACGCTAAATTGCCCTTAGTATCCAGAGATGTGCAGGTTGTGTGGGTTTATGGGGAGTGGGCCTAGTTAGGGGGCTCTTTCGGGGAGTTGGTGAGGACGCGATAGGCCAAATTGTTTCTTTCTGTACTGTAGGGATTCTATGATTCTATTCTATGGTTCTATGCAAGGGAGATTGGGCGGATGAAGAATTTGGGGATAGAGTGATCACAGTGGGAAGATGAATGGGGATTTTGAGGCCTTCTATCGGGGGCTGGGGGAGGTGTTGTACCAAATCTGGCATGAGCGATTCCTGGATGGCCTGAATTTTCCGGTGGTGGAGGAGGGGTTGGGTGCCCTGATTGAGCTGGGAGTGTGATCGGATGTGTGTGTTCGATGCAGTCTGGGAAGACCCCGGGTCCAGACAGGTTCCCAGCTGCATTCTATAAAAAATATGTGACAGAATTGGGGCCTCTTTTAGTGGAGATGTTTAACAAGTCAACTGGCATGGGGGAATCTCCCACCCACAGTGACACAGGCATTAATTTAACTTTTTTTGAAGAAGGATAAGGACCCAGAGGAGTGTGGACTATATTGTCCGATATTGCTGTTGAAAGTAGACGCAAAGTTATTGACTACAACACACATGGAGGGTTGTGTGCTGGTGGTGATAGATGAGAACCAAACATGGTTTTGTGAAGGGGTGGCAGTTGTCAGCTAATATTAAGAGGCTGTTAAATGTGATTATGATGCCCTTGGTGGGTCAGGAAACGGAGGTGATAACATCCATGGATGTGGAGAAGGCGATTGACGAGATTAACTGGGATTGTTTGTTCGAGGAGATGGGGTGGTTTGGATTTATTTGGGCAGGGATTTGTGGATTGGTTTAGGTTGTTGTATCGGGCAGTGTTCTTCAAACTTTTTTACGGGGACACATTTTTACCAATCGGCCGACCTTCGCGACCCACGCCGGCCAACCTTCGCGACCCACGCCGGCCGACCTTCGCGACCCACGCCGGCCGACCTTCACGACCCACGCCGGCCGACCTTCACGACCCACGCCGGCCGACCTTCACGACCCACGCCGGCCGACCTTCACTACCCACGCCGGCCGACCTTCACGACCCACGCCAGCCGACCTTCGTGACCCACGCCGGCCGACCTTCGCGACCCACGCCGGCCGACCTTCACGACCCACGCCGGCCGACCTTCGCGACCCACGCCGGCCGACCTTCGCGACCCACGCCGGCCGACCTTCGCGACCCACGCCGGCCGACCTTCGCGACCCACGCCGGCCGACCTTCGCGACCCACGCCGGCCGACCTTCGCGACCCACGCCGGCCGACCTTAGCGACCCACTCCGGCCGACCTTAGCGACCCACGCCGGCCGACCTTAGCGACCCACGCCGGCCGACCTTCGCGACCCACGCCGGCCGACCTTCGCGACCCACGCCGGCCGACCTTAGCGACCCACGCCGGCCGACCTTTGCGACCCACGCCGGCCGACCTTTGCAACCCACGCCGGCCGACCTTTGCAACCCACGCCGGCTGACCTGCGCGACCCACCATTTTCTCTTACCTTGCTGGCTGCTGACAAAAATGGAGGAAATGGTTTTGGTACCCTTTGGCCCTCGTACACGCTCCTCCAATGGAACCTGTTCGATGAAGGTAAAGCCTTTCGGTGTCGGAAAGTATGGAGTCTCCATCTGTCCAAAGTTCTGCATTTTTTTACTATTAAATCTTATCAAATAAAACCCCTCCCGAACTTGTAAAAAAAAATGAATAAAATAAATGAATAAAACCGCCCCAAACTTGTAAAACAAAAAGCTGCGGGCGTTTAAAAAAAAAAAAGTGGCCACACTGTGCATGCATGCCAGATCATCGGCGCGCATGCGCAGTGCGGCTGTATTTTGTTTACATGTTAGCGGCCATTTTGAAGGCCGCTTGCAGCCGGTGTTATTAACAGCCAGCTGCTGCGGTTGTTGTGGACAGATTTGCGTGATCGGGAGCGCCGTGACGGACGGCTCCACGACCCTCCCGACACTCGCCCGCGACCCACCCGAGTTTGACAATGCCTGGTATAGGGACCCCACGAATAATATTAGTTCGGGTTATTTGCATTTGCACCAGGGAATGAAGCAGAGTGGGGAGGGGAGTGGAGTGGTATTGAGAGGCGGGGTGATGCACCAAGTCTCCTTATCTGCAGACAATCTGTTGCATTGACACCGCTGTCAAGGCACCAGAGCATGGCATGCTGCTCGCATCAGCCATGATTTTGACTTCACGACCTATTCTCCACTCAATCGCCTTTTCTGATTCCTGTGTCGGTCATTGGAGTTTGCAATCCACCCTGTTGGCAATCAGCCATGAGTTTATTAAATGCTGAAATAGACACACAGGACTGGATGGCCTACTCCTGTTCTTCGTATTTAGTCCCTGAGCCATGTCCTCTGCCTCCACAATGTGATCTGCCTTTTTTGATCTCTAATCAACCCCACCCTTCTTTTGAATATCATGTTATAATATATGTGTTCATAAAGGACTTTTATGATACCCACTAACCATAAGAAATAATGATGTGGAGATGCCGGCGTTGGACTGGGGTGAGCACAGTAAGAAGTCTTACAACACCAGGTTAAAGTCCAACAGGTTTGTTTCAAACACGAGCTTTCGGAGCACGGCTCCTTCTTCAGGTGAATGGAAAGGCTTGTTCCAGAAATGTTTATATAGACACAGTCAGAGATGCCCGGCATGCGAGCACCTGCAGGCAATCAAATCATCAAAGATGCAGAGAGAGAGGTAACTCCAGGTTAAAGAGGTGTGAATTGTCCCAAGCCAGTTCAGTCGGTAGGCCTCTGCAAGTCCAGGCTTGTTGGTGGGGGCCGAATGTAATGCGACATGAATCCCAGATCCCGGTTGAGTCCGCATTCATGCGTGCGGAACTTAGCTATAAGTTTTTGCTCAGCAATTTTGCGTTGTCGCGTCTCCTGAAGGCCTCCTTGTAGAATGCTGACCCGGAGATCAGAGGCTGAATGTCCTTGACTGCTGAAGTGTTCCCCAACTGGAAGGGAACAGTCCTGCCTGTTGATAGTCGCACGATGCCCGTTTATTCGTTGTCGCAGTGTCTGCATGGTCTCGCCAATGTACCACGCTTCGGGACATCCTTTCCTGCAGCGTATGAGGTAGACTACATTGGTCGAGTCGCACGAGTATGCGCCGCGTACCTGGTGGGTGGTGTTTCCACGTGTAATGGTGGTGTCCATGTCGATGATCTGGCATGTCTTGCAGAGATTACCCTGGCAGGGTTTTGTGGTGTTGTGGTTGCTGTTCTGAAGGCTGGGTAATTTGCTGCAAACAATGGTTTGTTTGAGGTTGCGCGGTTGTTTGAAGGCCAGTAGTGGGGGTGTGGGGATGACCTTGGCAAGATGTCCATCCTCGCTGATGATGTGTTGGAGGCTGCGAAGAAGATGTCGTAGTTTCTCCGCCCCAGGAAAGTACTGGACGACGAAGGGTACTCTGTCAGTGGTGTCCCGTGTTTGTCTTCTGAGGAGGTCGGTGCGGTTTTTTGCTGTGGCGCGGTGGAACTGTCGATCAATGAGTCGAGCGCCATATCCCGTTCGTACGAGGGCATCTTTCAGCATCTGTAGGTGTCTGTTGCGCTCCTCCTTGTCTGAGCAGATCCTGTGTATACGGAGGGCTTGTCCATAGGGGATGGCTTCTTTAATGTGTTTCGGGTGAAAGCTGGAGAAGTGGAGCATCGTGAGATTATCTGTGGGCTTGCGGTAAAGCGAGGTGCTGAGGTGACCGTCCTTGATGGAGACGAGTGTGTCCAAGAATGGAACTGAATTTGGAGAATAGTCCATGGTGAGTTTGATGGTGGGATGGAACTTATTGATGTCATCGTGTAGTCGTTTCAGTGATGTCTCGCCGTGGGTCCAAAGGAAAAAAATGTCATCGATGTATCTGGTGTATAGCATCGGTTGAAAGTCCTGTGTGGTGAGGAAGTCCTGTTCAAACTTGTGCATGAAGATGTTGGCATATTGAGGTGCAAATTTGGTCCCCATGGCTGTTCCGTGCGTCTGGATGAAGAATTTGTTGGTCACCTCAGCACCTCGCTTTACCGCAAGCCCACAGATAATCTCACGATGCTCCACTTCTCCAGCTTTCACCCGAAACACATTAAAGAAGCCATCCCCTATGGACAAGCCCTCCGTATACACAGGATCTGCTCAGACAAGGAGGAGCGCAACAGACACCTACAGATGCTGAAAGATGCCCTCGTACGAACGGGATATGGCGCTCGACTCATTGATCGACAGTTCCACCGCGCCACAGCAAAAAACCGCACCGACCTCCTCAGAAGACAAACACGGGACACCACTGACAGAGTACCCTTCGTCGTCCAGTACTTTCCTGGGGCGGAGAAACTACGACATCTTCTTCGCAGCCTCCAACACATCATCAGCGAGGATGGACATCTTGCCAAGGTCATCCCCACACCCCCACTACTGGCCTTCAAACAACCGCGCAACCTCAAACAAACCATTGTTTGCAGCAAATTACCCAGCCTTCAGAACAGCAACCACAACACCACAAAACCCTGCCAGGGTAATCTCTGCAAGACATGCCAGATCATCGACATGGACACCACCATTACACGTGGAAACACCACCCACCAGGTACGCGGCGCATACTCGTGCGACTCGACCAATGTAGTCTACCTCATACGCTGCAGGAAAGGATGTCCCGAAGCGTGGTACATTGGCGAGACCATGCAGACACTGCGACAACGAATAAACGGGCATCGTGCGACTATCAACAGGCAGGACTGTTCCCTTCCAGTTGGGGAACACTTCAGCAGTCAAGGACATTCAGCCTCTGATCTCCGGGTCAGCATTCTACAAGGAGGCCTTCAGGAGACGCGACAACGCAAAATTGCTGAGCAAAAACTTATAGCTAAGTTCCGCACGCATGAATGCGGACTCAACCGGGATCTGGGATTCATGTCGCATTACATTCGGCCCCCACCAACAAGCCTGGACTTGCAGAGGCCTACCGACTGAACTGGCTTGGGACAATTCACACCTCTTTAACCTGGAGTTACCTCTCTCTCTGCATCTTTGATGATTTGATTGCCTGCAGGTGCTCGCATGCCGGGCATCTCTGACTGTGTCTATATAAACGTTTCTGGAACAAGCCTTTCCATTCACCTGAAGAAGGAGCCGTGCTCCGAAAGCTCGTGTTTGAAACAAACCTGTTGGACTTTAACCTGGTGTTGTAAGACTTCTTACCATAAGAAATAAGACCTGACAAGTCTTGAACTGCCTATTGTCATCCAGTTGCTGTGCCCTTCTTATGTACTTCTCCAGTCCCCTGTACTTTCTGTAGTCAGCTTTATTCTGTGCTGCATTGTGACCTTAACATATGTCATAAGCCTCCTTCGTTCCATTTATAACCTCTGTGGGCTAAGTGTGTGGTAGCGAGCAGAAATCACAATGAGCTTCCTGGACCAGCGAGTTCAATTCAACGTTAATTGGTCCACTTAACGAGGCCTCAGGGCTTCTCACCGCAAATGAAGGCTCGCCAGCTGATAGCTAACAAGGTCGAGCAGCGCTTAAGCTGCACTTGCCCAGCCAGCTCGCAACAATGGCACCGTGGAGACCGGCCCCACTAACATGTCCCACCAAGGAATGTCTATCTGCGCTGGTGGAGGATGGGGAAGGCAGCTGTGCCGTGACTATGATGGTGGCATCCTCTGCGCTCTCCTCCAAGGTGGTCACTTGGGAGGCAAGAGAGGGAGCTGCCTGGGATGGCCGGCACCGTCGGCTGGAGGACCTGCGGGAGAATGGACATGTGGTCAGTGGGAGGGATGGGTCAGTCAGTAAGGCAATAACAACTCACGTTTGACAGGTGTCATGTGAGAGTACCTTTAAGAAATGAGTGTTTAAGAAATGTACCTTTAAAAAATGGGTGTTTATCGGTGATGTCAGAGTGTGGGTGGAGCTGGGCTATCTGTCAGCTTTTTACTTTCGTTTTAGGCTGTTTTCTGCAGGGTGTGTTTTAGTTTCGTTTTCAGAGCTAGATAGCTGCAGTCACAGCCAAAAGGTGTATTAAAGTCTCCCTCTGCAATCTAAAAACTGTAAATCGATCCTGGAGGTTAAAAAAGGTGTTTTAAGTCTTATGGATGTTAAAAGGAAAGCTTAAAGGATTACCTGGTGTTGTATTCTTTGGGGGTTGTATTTGAATTGATGGTTGCTAAGATGTTCACTGTATGTTTTAAAAAGGTTAATTTGAGTCCATCGAACAAACATTGTTTTGCTTTAAAAAATACTTTTCCATTTCTGCTATACCACACCTGCAGAGTGGGCCGTGTGCTCCCCAGACCACAATCTAGAAAAAGTTGTTGGTCAGGTGAACTCCATGATACACTTTGAGGTTCTCTAAACCCTGGCCAATAACAAATGTCCCCTGGGTGGAGTCTGGTGGTTCCTTACCTCTGTGGCATCCACCAGCTTCCGCGTGGGTGACCGCCCTGTCTTCGCTGACCCCAGTTACCTCCAGAGCCCACTCCTCGAAAGAGGTGAGGAAGTCCGGCACCAGTCTGGGCGAATATGGCAGAGAGGAAATACAGGAACGCATCGTTAGCCACATGCGAGGTTCACAGTGTTGGGAATGGGGCTGTGAAGGGAGGATGAGGGGAGGGGTTTGAAGGGGGAGGGGTGTGGAGGGAGGGTTGAGGGTTGCAAGGAGAGTTGGGGAGTGGATGCGACCTGGGGGGGGGGGGGGGGGGGGGGGATGTCCTCCTGGTCACACACCCCGAGCTCACAGCTGCCGCCACCCATCCCAGGCAGCTCTGGCTGCCCTGTAGCTCACTCTCCGGGACGTTCGAGGGAACAGGACATCCTTCCTGTCCTCCACTGCGTCCAGATGGTGGGGACCATGGGGAGCTGCCTGTGCTGTCAGAGCCAGATGATGCAGGGGCAGCTGGAGCTCAAACCAGCTGCCCCTCTGTCCCAAGATGAACCTCAGGGCCCTATAGGCACCGAACGGAAAGGAGGGTGCTGAGTGCCAACCCGGACCCATCTCATGGAATGGCAAAGGTGGCCACCAGTCCCCCGATTCCACCTCTCTGATGAGGCTGCCTCTCGAAGTCAGCACCCGGGCATTGCGATACGACTGTGCGCCGACAAGTGAGCCGGGCCCTCCGGCCTCAGAGTGCCCCAGAGGTTGCCCGCCAGGGGCCTTGGAAGCTGGCTGCCATGACCTCAGACGTGCATCCTGGGAAGACACCTGGATGTAGTGGTAGAGCTAGGGGATCATGGAGGGCACCGGGGAGGAGGGTAGGGAGGGGGGTTGGGGGCTGGGAGGTGGCACCATCGGGAGAGTGGGGACATGTATTACACATTAAACACTCTTGTGCACAAACAATATGATGCCTCTGTCACTTTGTTCTGCAATGTGGGACGACCTCTGAAGCCTTTGCCCATGTCTCCAGGTATCTCCGCCTCCCCATGGCACCAACCCACCCTCCGGCCTTGGACATGTCCCCAGAGCTGTGTCCCATCCCCTGGGTGTTCGGATGTTGGCTGCTGCATGTGTGGTGTTGCCTCCCGCAGTGTTCAGGCACAGTGTCCACGTATCAAGGTATGATTGGGATGCTAGGCAATAACTCCCACATGCTACATGGCCCGCCCACCCACAGGAATCCACTTGGGATGTGTGAAGTGCCCACTTAACCTTGATTGCCAATTCCCTATGTGCAATAGTCTGTAGCCATATGACCAGAGGCCTTGGCAGTCGGCAGGGGTTATGTGAGGTCATTAGGGTAGACGGGCAGGGACAAGGGTTGCCCCCGAAATGGGTAAACATGATCCAGGGGTTGGCATGTTGGTGCAAAAAGTGGTTTCCTCCTGGTTTCCCCTCAGCATCTACCCTCCACCCTCCCATGGCGGCCCACCCCTGACGACGGTCTCCCACCCCCGGCCAAGGGTCCCCCATCCCCTGCCGAGTACCGGGGTGGCAATCCCAGCATCCCTGGGCTTTTTGACTGTGAGCAAAGATGGCTACTCACCTCCTCAGCTCCTCACAGAAGCCCTTCCGCCAGGTTCACGTTTTTCAAAAGGAGTATTAATCGGAGGAAACCCACGCAGACACGGGAAGAACGTGCAGACTCCGCACAGACAGTGACCCAAGGCAGGAATCGAACCCGGGTCCCTGGCGCTGTGAAGTGACAGTGCTAACCACTGTGCTACTGTGCCACCCATTCGCTCTCGTTCAAGTGAAACGAGGTCGGTGAATAGCGGGAGAGGCCAAAACCGAGAAAGGCGCCAGGTTGCAAACAGTTTGCAATGCAACTGGCCTGCTCCCGTAAGTGAAATCGGGATCTCACCGTTGCGTGGTGATAAACCCATTATCACCAATTATCACCCCTTGAGCCCCATTTCTCGGTTTTGGCCTCTCCCGCTATTCACCGACCTCGTTTCACTTGAACGAGAGCGAATGGGTGGCACAGTAGCACAGTGGTTAGCACTGTCACTTCACAGCGCCAGGGACCCGGGTTCGATTCCTGCCTTGGGTCGCTGTCTGTGCGGAGTCTGCACGTTCTTCCCGTGTCTGCGGGGTTTCCTCCGGGTGCTCCGGTTTCTTCCCACAAGTCCCAAAAGACGTGCTTGTTAGATGAATTGGACATTCTGAATTCTCCCTCTGTACCCGTAGTGTGGTGATTCGGGGATTTTCACAGTTACTTCATTGCAGTGTTAATGTAAGCCTACTTGTGACACTAATAAAGATTATTATTATTAACGAGGCCAGAGAATCGCACCCTGTATCTTTAACAGAGAGGTCTAGTCTTGGACCCTTTCCTTTCCCTCTTGTGGGAATTCGTCTCGTCTGCCAGGATTCTTTACAATGTCAATGCATTGGTTTGCAAATCAAAGTGTCCCAGACCTTATTAGAGGAATAAATCATCATAGTTTTGTCCACTTGACATCAAGTTTATGTCTGTTAACTTCCGAGAATGTCAATTTTATGCAGTAAACTAATAACATGTTGTGGTGGTATGATTAGCATAGCTGCCTGCCATTGGTGCAGAACACTGGCTTACCATTGGCCCTGGTCGGTCATGTGCCTCTCGACCGGTTGGTTGAGACCAGTCATGTGACGGCTCCCCGATTGGTCGAGAGGCTGAGTTAACCCCGCCTCCAGGGCGGGGTATAAATACCCAGTACTCCCGGCGGTCGTCCTTCTACTGTAATCGACCGCAGGGCTAACATCTAGCTGATTAAAGCCATACTTTTGTCCAGCAACTCGTCTCGCGTTCAATTGATGGTACATCACATGGAATATTTTGTAGTGACAGCACCATATTCCATTGCAATTCACAAACTGCCACAACCGGTCCATAGCAGACGCTATCCCCCTGGTTCTACACTCACCCTTGGAGCATTTTAACAACAAGGATTCCAACCTCAGACTCCTATTCATTGACTACAGCTCTGCCTTCAACACCATAATCCCAGCCAAGCTCAGATCAAACCTCAGATCAATGCTCCAAAACCAAGGACTTGGCTCCTCCCTCTGCAACTGGATCCTCGACTTCCTGACCCATAGACGATAATCAGTAAGGATAAACAACAACATCTCCTCCACAATAGTCCTTAATACCAGGGCCCCGCAAGGCTGCAGACTTAGCCCCATACTATACTCCCTATACACACACACAACTGTGTGTCTCCAACTCCATCTACAAGTTTGCTGATGACACAACCGTAGTGGGTCAGATTTCAAACACCGATGAGTCAGAGTACAGGAGGGAGATGGAGAACCTAGTGGAGTGGTGTAATAACAACAATCTCTCCCTCAAAGTCAGCAAAACTCAGGAGCTGGTCATCGATTTCAGGAAGCAAAGTCTCGTAGACACCCCTGTCTGCATCAATGTTGCTGAGGTAGAGATGGTTTGACAACTTCAAATTCCTAGGTGTGCACATCACCAACAATCTGTCCTGGTCCACCCACGTCAATGATACGATCAAGAAAGCACAACATGGCTATATTTCCTCAGGAAATTAAAGAAATGCGGCATGTCCATATTGACTCATCAATTTTTACTGATGTACCATAAAAAGCATCAAAGAATAGTAACAACAACAAAATAAACAGTATACATGAAATCATAAACATAGTGCAAAAGCAGATCCCAAACTTATTGACTCCCTACTCTAATCTAAACTACCCCCCACCCCCTCCCCTGCCCCCGTCTGCTGATGATTAATTTTGCACAAAGAAGTCGACGAACGGTTGCCACCTCCGGGTGAACCCTAACATTGACCCTCTCAGGGCAAACTTGATTTTCTCCAAACAGAGAAAGCTAGCCATGTCCGATAGCCAGGTCTCCGACTTCGGGGGCTTTGAGTCCCTCCAAGCTATTGGTATCCGTCTTCGGGCTACCAGGGAGGCAAAGGCCAGAACGTCTGCCTCTTTCTCCTCCTGGATTCCCGGGTCTTCCGACACCCCGAAAATTGCCACCTCTGGACTCATCGCCACCCTTGTTTTTAACACCGTGGACATGACATCTGCAAACCCCTGCCAGAATCCCCTAAGCTTCGGACATGCCCAGAACATGTGGACATGGTTCGCTGGTCCTCCCGTACATTTTCCGCACCTGTCTTCCACCCCAAAGAATCTGCCCATCCGGGCCACTGTCATGTGAGCCCGGTGAATGACCTTAAATTGTATCAGGCTGAGCCTGGTACATGTTGCGGACGCTTTGACTCGACTCAACGCGCCTGCCCATAGACCATCCTCTATCTCTCCTCCCAACTCCTCTTACCACTTGCGCTTCAGCTCCTCGGTCTGTGTCTCCTCCGACCCCATAAGCTCCTTATAAATGTCCAAGATGCTCCCTTCTCCTACCCACCCTCTGGAAACTACCCTGTCCTGAATCCCCCTTAGCAATCGGAGCGGGAAGGTTGACACCTGTTTACGAAGGAAGACCAGCACCTGCAGATGCCTGAATTAGTTTCCCCTCGCCAACCCAAACTTTTCCTTCAACGCCCTCATACTCGGAAAGCTCCCCTCTATGAGCATATCCCCCATCCTCTCAATCCCTGCTCTCCGCCATAACCGGAACTCCCCGTCCATACTCCCTGGGGAAAACCGGTGATTATCACAGATTGGGGCCCAGACTGATGCTCCCACTGCTCCCACATGCCTCCTCCATTGGCCCCAAACTCTCAGGACCGCCACCATCACTGAACTGGTGGAGTGCAGCCTTGAGGGCTTGGGGACAGTGGCGGTAACATATGGGATTAGCGGGGTCATCGATGTGGGCACCGATATGTGATAACCACCTTATTGCTCCGGGGGGGGGGGGGGGGGGGGGGGGTATGAACGGGGGTCTTCAGAGGTGGCAGCGGGCGGGGATCGAGAGATTTGGGGATCTCTATTGATGAGGGCATCCCGTGTCTGGAGAGCTGGAGGAGGAGTTTGAGTTGCCAGGAGGGAATGGGATCTGGTACCTGCAGGTGAGGGATTTTGTCTGGAGGCAGGTTTCAACATTCCCTCACCTGCCACCCCAGGAGTTACAGGATAAGGTGGTGTCGAGAACAGGAGTGGGAGTAGGGAAGGTCTCAGAGATCTATAAGGAGCTGATGGAATGGGAGGGAGCCCCGATAGAGGAGGTGAAGAGAAAGTGGAGTATCGAGCCGGCGAGAATAGCCGAGGTGCTGTCAACAATGCCCCCAAACTCGTGTCCTTACACGAGGCCGTCTCCACCCGTTCCCATAACAACCCCTCCCCCACTACCCACTTCCTGACCATCGCAATATTCACCGCCCAGTAATAGTTGATAAAATTTGGGAGAGCCAGCCCGCCCCCTCACACTCCCACTCCAGAAGCACCTTTTTCACCCGTGGGGTTTTACCCGCCCAAACAAATCCCGAGATCTCTGCATTCAACTTTTTGAAAAACGCCTTGGGAATAAAAATTGGGAGGCCATGGAAAAGAAACAAAAACCTCGGGAGGACTGTCATTTTAACTGGCTGTACCCGCCCTGCCAATGACAATGGGAGCGGGTCCCACCTCCGGAAATACTCCCACAAAACAACTCTTGTGGAACTACTGCAAATGCATGTATCTCCCATCACGATCAACTCCCAACTCCCAGATCATATGGTGACATGATGGGTTTACAATGCCACCTAGTGGTTGAAGGTCGTGCATAACATTATGTATAAACTTACATTATGCATATCATCACAGTGAATATAGCCTAGTCTATCACGCAAACTCGTCTCCCGTTCATTGACTCTGGGCGGGATTCTCCCATCTGAAGTCAGAGTGTTGACGCCGTCGTAAAAATTGAAGAGTTTAACAACGGCGTCATCGCACCCCTAAGTGTAGCGATCCTCTGCCCTACAGGAGGCCAGCATGGCACTGGAGCGACCCACAGTGCTCCAGCTGCCGATACCGGCGTCAAATGGGCACCGCGGGTCAGCGCATGCGCACTGCGACCGGAGCAAATGCGTGCATGTGCACTGCGACTAGCGTGAATGCACGCATGCGCGGTAGCTTCCTTCTCTGCACTGGCCCCGACGCAACATGGGTAGGGCTACAGGGGCTGGCGTGGTGCAAAAGAGGCTACCACCACGAGGGGTCGGCCCGCCGATCGGTAAGCCCCGATCGCGGGCCAAGCCATGGTGGAGGCCCCCCCTGGGGTCGGACTCCCGCTCCCCCACCCCCCACCCCTCCAACCACCAGGCCCCCCCCCCCCCCCCCCACCAGGCCGTCCCTGACAGGATGGACGCCGAGGTCCCGCCGGGTAAGACCAGATGTGAATGGTGCTGGCAGGTCTCGGGCTTTTTTGAGCAGCCACTCGGCCCATTCCAGGCTGAGAGTTGCCGTGTAGAGCGACCGCCGAATGGCACCGTGCCGACAGCGCCGGCGCCAATGGCTCCGATTCTCCGGTCACTGAAGAATGGGCGGACCGGCGTCGGGGCGGCATTGCGCGAATCGCACCCGGCCCGCCGATTCTCCAATCCAGTGTGGGCTGAGAGAATCCCGCATTCTGTCTACGCCTCCCACTGCCTTGGGAAAGCAGGCAGCATAATCTAAGTCCCCTCCCATCCGGGTTATTCTCTCTTCCAACCTCTTCTGTCGGGCAGAACATACAAAAGTCTGAGAACAGGCACTAACAGGTTCACAAACAGCTTCTTTCCCACTGTTACCAGGGGCGGAATTCTCCGACCCTCCGTGGGCTCGGAGAATCGCCCGGGGCCGGCATCAATCCCGCCCCCACCGTGTCCCGAATTCTCTGCCCCCCGAGATTCGGCGGGGGCGGGAATTGCGCCGCGCCGGTCGGCGGGCCCCCCGTGGCGATTCTCCGGCCCGCGATGGGCCGAAGTCCCGCTGCTGAGAGGCCATTCCCGCTGGCATGGTTTAAACCACCTCTGGTACCAGCGAGATTGGCGGCGCGGGTGGGCTCCGGGGTCCTGAGGGGGCACGGGGGGTTCTGACCCCGGGGGGTGCCCCCACGGTGGCCCGGCCCGCGATCGGGGCACACCGATCGGCGGGCGGGCCTGTGCCGTGGGGGCACTCTTTTTCTTCCGCCCCGCCATGGCCTTCACCATGGCGGTGGTGGAAGAGACCCCCTCCCCTGCGCATGCGCCGGTATGGCGTCAACAGCCGCTGACGCACCGACGCATGCGCAGACAACCGCTGGCCGGCGAAGGCCTTTCGGTCCCGGCAGGCGGGGCGCCAAAGGCCGTTCGCGCAGGCCGGCGGAGCGGGAGCCACTCCGGCGCGGGCCTAGCCCCTCAATGTGAGGGCTTGGCCCCTGAAGGTGCAGAGAATTCCGCACCTTTGGGGAGGCCCGACTCCGGAGTGGTTCACGCCACTGCGTCCCGCCGGGATCCCCCGCCCCACCGGGAAGGGGAGAATCCCGGCCCTTATTCCTGAATGACCCACTTACGGACTGAACTGAGTTCTCTATGCCTCTTCTCTCCTGTTGCAGCACTACACTCCCAATGCTTCACCCGATGTTTAAGTCTATGTATTTACATTGTGTATTTATCGTATGTCCTACGCTTTCATGTATGGAACGATCTGCCTGGACTATGTGCAGATCAATACTTTTCACTGTACCTTAGTATAGGTGACATTAAATCTAAATCCTTTGGGCAGCTGAGACTGCCTTTTAAATGTCAAAACAGAGGAATGTACCCGCACCCATACCAGGGGTATGTGAATATTTGCTTACATGGAAAAGTTTGAGAAGTAGTGCACTGGTGTGACATTTCCAGTTGCTACAGCAGTCATCCTTGGGGCCTGTAATAATTAATAAACATTAATTTGTAAATGCCAAATGCTGAGCTGATTTTATATTATAGCCTCCGACAAGTAATTGCGAATTGGGTCACGCCTGGTCAAACTCATTTTATTCAACATTGTTACAGTGAGCGCAAGTTTCAACTCGAACCCAGGAATCTGACAAAAGGGCAATATTATAACGCACTGTGAAAATCATACAATGTGAAGAAAGAAGTGAATATGATTTATGAAACCTTGGTCCTGGCCTACAGGCAAACACACACATATTTCTTGTTGCACTGTGTTTATAGCTCTGAATTGCAGTTGACTATATCTGGATCAATAAGTCAAGATTGGAGAAACCTATGTTCATTAAGCCAGTTGCAGGACTGCACATCACTCAGCAAAACAGACAATATCACAAAACAAAACTGGGCCGGGATTTCCTACTGGGTTGAATGAACTCGTCATTATTATTGTGTAAATTGTCCAGCAATTTGTGTTGTGAACCTATGTACTGTGAACGGTCACAAATTGCTTCCCATGGGTTTCAAAACACTTCTGCATTAATTACCAATTAAACTTGATGCAGAAACTTAGGGCTGGTACTTAAAAGCTCAAGGACCCTTTTAATGATGAGACTTATGGGCCGGGATTCTCCGACCTCTGCCCCTCTGAGAATGGGGTGTCAGACCCGCGATCGGGTCCGACGCCTTCCCGCAATTCTCCTGGGACCGCAGAATCGCCGTCAGTCGCGCGCCCATGGGCGACGCGGCGCTGGTTGGGGGCCATTGAAAGAAGCCCCCACGGTGATTCTCCGGCGACAAGTCCCCGCCGGCGTGATTCACTCATGGTTCCACCTGGCAGGACCTCAGAGAGGCGGCTGCAGACCCAGTCCACGGCACCCTGGTTGGGGGGGATCCATCACCGGGGGAGGGGGGCCTCCAGGATGGCCAGGCTTGCGATCGGGGGGGGCATTGATCGGCGGGTGCACGCAATCTGGGGGGTTGCCTATATTGTCGGGGCCGGCCCGCTGTGTGGGTCCGCCATGTTGCGCAGGACCAACAGGAATCTCCAGATTGATTCGCGCCCGTTTTCTCTCGGGCGTGGGGACATAGCCCATGTTTCTGCAAAATAACATTGAAGTTCTCCGGCCCAGAAAAGGACCAATTGAAACAGGGGAATCTCATTTTTGCAGGTAGTAAATTGTTCTGAGATATTTAAAATTTATAGGGCAGAATTCTCCGTTGGCCGATGTCGAAATCTGAAAAGGCGATTGGGCGGAGAATCAGTATTGACGGCAGAAGTGTGGCAGGTAGGGCAACACGGTGGCCTAGTGGTTAGCATAACTGCCTCACTGCGCTGAGGTCTCAGGTTCGATCCCGGCTCTGGGTCACTGTCCGTGTGGAGTTTGCACATTCTCCCCGTGTCTGCGTGGGTTTCGCCCCCACACCCCAAAAATGTGCAGACGAGGTGGATTGGCCACGCTAAATTGCCCCTTAATTGGAAAAAAATAATTGGGTAATCTAAATTTTTTTTAAAAAAGTGTGGCAGGCTCCGGGTTCATTCCAAATTGCAATTCTCCGGTGCCTAAACAGCGGCGTCAATGCATTCCACTCCGCACGTAGAGTAAATGCCGTTTGCATATCATTAGCGGCCTGACCCGGTATTCTCCGGGGCCTCTGCGATTCTCTGCCTCCAGCAAGGGGGGGGGGGGGAGGGATTCGCGATGGGGGGGGGAGGAGTTCGCGACGGCGAGGTTCACTTGTGCTTTCAAAAATTGTGAAACAGGCACCATGGCTGCTGAGGGGGAGAGAAGGGGTACAGCAAGTGTCCAACATCGCCATAGTGCGCTGACAGCTGTGCCGCTGGCCAGGGGACTTTGGCCAGGTACGGAGGGAGGTGTGGGGGCGGCCAGGAGGTGGGCTGTGGAGTTGGGGTGGGCAGGCATGGAACACCATTGTCGCAGCCTGCCAGGCAGCCATGCAGCTGCGCCTGCCACTGACTGCCCAATGTGAACTTAGTGCCACAGGTCGTATGGGTGTGTCCTCAGACCCCCCCCCCCCCCCCCCCCCCAGGTGCCCTCTGGCCCCAGCCGACCCATCAACGGGATGAGTGTGCTCCAGCACAACCAGTGCTATCTTGTTGGCTGGGATGAGTGTGTGTGGAGAGTGAAGTGTGTATATGTGGCTGCAGCTTGTCAGCCTCCCGAGTGTCAATCACAGACCCGGTGATTCAGACACAAATGCTCATTGGAATTGGTCGTGTTCCACGTGATGCTGGTGCCAGCCCCTCAATGGTCCCTGAATTGGTCCAGGTGCGCTGCCAGTTTTGCTGTTGTATAATCCTGCCCTGCGTCAACACTAAGGAACGGGGAATCCGGCCCGTAATTTTTTTCTTACTCTTGTTTTTTTTCTCTCACTCTCTCAATCAAATCTATTTCACTTTGTGTAACTGATTGGAATCTAGTTCATCTCATTTTCTTCTCGGTCACCCTGGTTCTTTCTCAATCCGTAAACTTGATTGGTTGAGGGGATAGACCGATGGTCCTGTTGTTCACCAAGGTCTCAGATGCCCCATGGCTCTTGTTGTGCCTTCCAGCTCACACTCCCAGCAATTTGCAGAACAAAACCTTTTTGAGCTGAAGGCTGAGGGAGAAAATCTAACTCCTGAAGCTATGCTGTGAGATGCCCCACACCAGCAAATTCTGGACTAATGTCTTCAGGTCAAGTTAGTTTTACTCTCACTTGACTTCCACTCTACTTTATTCCCATTTTATATCTATATATATATATATTTATATATATATATATTTATATGTACACCAATTGCAGCAGTGACTGTATTTCAAAAGTACCTCAGTGGTTGTAAGCGCTTTCGGATTTAAAAGAAAATTATTCCATGGGATGTGGGCATTGGTGGCTGGGCCGGTATTTATTGCTCGGCCATTTAATAGTCAACCTCATTTCTGTGGATCTTGAGCCACATGTAGGTCAGGACCAGGTAATGGTGTCAGATTTCCTTCCCTAAAGGACATTAGTAAACCAGATGGGTCTTTCTTATGACTATTGACAATCATTTTTAGTTCCATATCTTTTAGTCAATGTGGCGGTATGGATATGAGCACTGCCATTGGTGCAGAGCACTAGCTTCCCATTGGCTCTGGCTGGTCATGTGCCTCTCGTCCGATTGGTTGGGACTAGTCATGTGACTGCTCTCCAATTGGTCGAGAGGCAAGTAGGCCCCGCCTCTGAGGCGGGGTATAAGTACCCAGAGTTCCCGGCGGTCGGTCACTCTCTGTAGTCGACCACTGGGCTAACAACTAGCTGATTAAAGCCACAGTTCGGATCCTAAATGTGTCTTGAGTCGAATTAATGGTACATCAATAATTTGGGGCCTCACGGTAGCATGGTGGTTAGCATCAATGCTTCACAGCTCCAGGGTCCCAGGTTCGATTCCCGGCTGGGTCACTGTCTGTGTGGAGTCTGCACGTCCTCCCCGTGTGTGCGTGGGTTTCCTCCGGGTGCTCCGGTTTCCTCCCACAGTCCAAAGATGTACGGGTTAGGTGGATTGGCCATGCTAAATTGCCCGTAGTGTAAGGTTAATGGGGGGATTGTTGGGTTACGGGTATACGGGTTACGTGGGTTTAAAGTAGGGTGATCATTGCTCGGCACAACATTGAGGGCCGAAGGGCCTGTTCTGTGCTGTACTGTTCTATGTTCTATGTTCTATCAATCAATTCAAACCATCTGTCACAGTGGGATTCAAACTCGGGTTCCCCCAGGGCAATTCCCTCGGTTTCTGAATTACTAGTCCAGTGACAATACCACAATGCCACCAACTCCCCAGGATATTCGGGACAATAGAAATGCAAGTTCTTACTTTCATAATTGTCCGACGACGTGAGGCAATGTCAGTCTTGTCATCTAAATAACATGTCCAAAAAATAAAAGGGACTTTGATAAAATGACTTCAATATTCGTACCAAAATTCCTCTCTGAGTTTCCTCTAACCACACAACATCCCTAGAGGTCACGTTTCAAAGTCTCAACTCATTCCCCGCAGACCAAGCGACCCCACCGTGGACCCCCGACTAGCGACTGCCCCAGGCCTGCGCCCCGCGGCCACCCACCCACTATGGAGCACCAGTGTGCCATTTTTGTGGCCAGCCCCAACACCCACGGCAGCACTGCCCGGCCCGCAACATGACCTGCAGCAGCTGCGGTCGAAAAGGACATTATGCCAAAGTATGCCTGTCGAAATCAAAACCCTCTAACTCCCCCGCAGTCCAGAGCAATCGCTCCCCCAACTCGCAGACCCCGCAATGTTGCAGCGTGTCTGCCAACTCCGCCTCCGCCCGACATGTGCGACCCATGGGGGCCGCCATCTTGGCAATCCTCCCCCACGTGGCCGGCCATGTGCAAGTCATGGGGCCGCCATCTTGGGCACCACCTTCCTCGCCGCTCGCCACGGGCGATCCACGGGGGCGGCCATCTTTGACGCCATCTTCTTCATCGCCCGCCACATGCGATCAACGGGAGCTGCCATCGTGGCCATCACCCGAAGTACACCTCGAAGACTACGACCTCCGCGGACAGTCATCACGGGGCCACTCCAGCACTGCTGATCGAGCCACCGACTACCTGCGACTCAACGAAGTCACTTTGGACCAGTCGCGTCCGAAGCACCTCAGGAGATCGATGATGTCCGTCCAAGTCAGTGGAAACAAGAAACCGTGCCTCTTCGACTCCGGGAGCACCGAGAGCTTCGTACATCCAGACCTGGTAAGACGCTGTTTGCTCCCTATCTTCCCTGCACGGCAAACTATCTCCCTCGCCTCGGGCTCGCATTCGGTCCAAATACAAGGGCGCGCCGTTGCGACCCTAACGATACAGGGCGCCAGCTGCTCTAATTTCCAGCTGTACATACTCCCCGACCTCTGCGCCCCACTCTTACTCGGGCTCGATTTCCAATGTAACCTCAGGAGCCTCACACTCAGCTTCGGCGGACCCCTACCGCCTCTCACTATATGCAGCTTAGCGACTCTAAAAATCGACCCCCTTCCACTCTTCGCTAACCTAACGGCTAACTGTAAACCAGTAGCCACTTGCAGCAGGCGGTACAGCCTGCAGGACAGAGTATTCATCAGAGCCGAAGTCCAGCGGCTCCTACGTGAGGGAGTCATAGAGGCCAGTAACAGCCCCTGGAGAGCTCAGGTGGTGGTCGTCAAGCCAAGGGAAAAGTTCCAGATGGTGGTTGATTACAGCCAAACCATTAACCGGTTCACGTACCTCGATGCGTACCCCCTCCCCAGAATTGCAGACATGGTCAACCAGATCGCCCAGTACCGCATACTCTCCACGGTGGATCTGAAGTCTGCATACCACCAGCTCCCAATCCGCCCGGGGGACCGCCACTACACGGCGTTCGAGGCAGATGGCCGCCTCTCCCATTTCCTCCGGGTCCCCTTTGGTGTCACGAATGGGGTCTCGGTGTTCCAACGAGTAATGGACCGAATGGTGGACCAGAACGGGCTGCGGACAACGTTTCCGTACCTGGATAACGTCACCATCTGCGGCCATGACCAGCAGGACCACGATGCCAACCTCCACCGATTTCTCCAAACCGCCTAGAAACTGAATCTCACCTACAATAAGGAGAAATGCGTTTTCCGCACTACCAGACTAGCCATCCTCGGCTACGTCGTGGAAAACGGAGTCCTGGGCCCCGACCCGGACCGTATGCACCCCCTCTTACAACTCCCTCTCCCTCATTGTCCCAGGGCCCTCAAGAGGTGCCTGGGATTTTTCTCTTATTACGCCCAGTGGGTCCCCCAGTATGCGGACAAAGCCCGCCCACTATTTAAGACCACACTCTTCCCACTGTCAGCAGAAGCCTGCCAGGCCTTCAAATGCATCAAGGAGGACATCGCCAAAGCCGCCATGCGGGCGGTGGATGAATCTGTCCCCTTTCAGGTGGAGAGCGACTCCTCAGAGGTCTCTCTTGCCGCCACTCTGAATCAGGCAGGGAGACCAGTATCTTTCTTCTCCCGAATCCTCTCCGCTTCGGAACTCCGACACTCCTCAGTCGAAAAAGAAGCTCAGGCCATTGTGGAAGCCGTGCGGCACTGGAGGCACTACCTCGCAGGTAGGAGGTTCACCCTCATCACCGACCAGAGATCGGTTGCCTTCATGTTCGACAACTCGCAAAGGGGCAAAATAAAAAACAATAAAATCTTGAGGTGGAGGATCGAACTCTCCACCTATAATTATGACATAGAACATAGAACAGTACAGCACAGAACAGGCCCTTCGACCCTCGATGTTGTTCCGAGCCATGATCACCCTACTCAAACCCACTTATCCACCCTATACCCGTAACCCAATAACCCCCCCCCCTTAACCTTACTTTTTTTAGGACACTACGGGCAATTTAGCATGGCCAATCCACCTAACCCGCACATCTTTGGACTGTGGGAGGAAACCGGAGCACCCGGAGGAAACCCACGCACACACGGGGAGGACGTGCAGACTCCGCACAGACAGTGACCCAGCCGGGAATCGAACCTGGGACCCTGGAGCTGTGAAGCATTTATGCTAACCACCATGCTACCGTGCTGCCCTAAATCATATATCGACCGGGGAAGCTCAATGAGCCCCCAGATGTCCTGTCCCGCGGCACATGCGCCAGCGCGCAAGACGACCGCTTAAAGGCTATCCACAGTGACCTCTGCCACCCGGGGGTCACCCAGCTCGCCCACTACGTCAAAGCCCGAAATCTGCCTTTCTCCACCGAGGAGGTAAAAGCCATCACCAGGGATTGCCCGATCTGCGCGGATTGCAAACCGCACTTCTATAGACCAGACAAGGCCCACCTGGTAAAGGCATCCCGGCCCTTTAAACGCCTGAGCATCGATTTCAAAGGGCCACTCCCCTCGACCAATCGAAATGTGTACTTCCTCAACGTCATAGACGAATTCTCCCGCTTCCCCTTTGTCATCCCGTGCCCCGATATGACCTCCTACACAGTTATGCTGTTCAGCACACAGCTAAATCGCTGGCTTTGAAAGCAGACCAAGAAAGGCTAGCAGCACGGTTCAATTCCCGTAACAGCCTCCTGAACAGGCGCCAGAATGTGGCGACTAGGGGCTTTTCACAGTAACTTCATTTGAAACCTACTCGTGACAATAAGTGATTTTCTTTTTTTTTTTTCATTTCATCAGAGCCCTGCACAGTGTCTTCACCCTGTTCGGCTTCCCCAGCTACGTACACAGCGACCGGGATTCGTCCTACATGAGCAACGAGCTGCGTCAGTACCTGCACAACAAGGGCATCGCCTCGAGCAGGACTACCAGCTATAACCCCAGGGGGAACGGGCAGGTGGAGAGGGAGAACGCAACGGTCTGGAAGACCGTCCTACTGACCCTACGGTCCAGGAATCTCCCAACCTCCCACTGGCAGGAGGTCCTCCCCGACGCGCTCCACGCAATTAGGTCCCTCCTGTGCACTGCCACCAACCAGACCCCTCATGAGCGATTATTTGTTTTCTCTAGGGGCACTACCACGGGGGCTTCGCTCCCATCTTGGTTGAGGGCACCGGGCCCAGTTCTCCTGCGGAAGCACGTCCGGACACATAAAACGGACCCACTAGTAGAAAGGATACTACTGCTACATTCAAACCCACACTACGCCTTTATTGAATATCCCGACAGCCATCAGGACACCGTTTCCCTCCGGGACCTGGCGCCTGCAGGATCCACCTCTACCACCACTACCGCCGAGGTACCCCTCACACTACACCCCACCCGACCCCCCACGCCCTGCGCCCCCCTTCGCCCGTCGCACCGGTCAGGAACGAAGATCAGACTGAACCATCCCCGGAGTCCACCCTCAGATCCACACCGCCCGTCACCACCCAGCTACCCGAAGAGGCTGCAACCCTGGTGCTCCGCCGATCCCAAAGGACGACTCGGCCACCGGACCGGCTCAACCTGTAGACCCGTCACCCCCGCCGGACTTGATTTTTTTACGGGGGTGAATGTGGTGAATGTACATCATGTAATTCACGCTGTATAGCATTGTGTTCTTGTGGGCTCTGTCTGTGAACTGTTGCGTGGCTCTGCCCACAGGGGGAGATGAAGAGCTTGTACAGGGCTCCACCCTTGGCTCTGTCCATGGCCCCTCCCACTACCGGAAGTATAAAGTGCTGCAGCCTTGTGAGTCTGCCCTCAGTTCTTCTGGTCGCAGGCAGGCTCAGTTGTAAGTTTATTAAAACCACACTTTACTTCCTATCGTGACTCAAGTAAATTGATGGTCACATCACGTGGTCTCCATACCACCCAAGAGACCACCTCAGAGGAGAGCTCCGAGGAGACCTGCATAGAGATATCACAGCTACCACCACCACCTTCCATCAGCGCAGACACACGCCTCGGGTAGATAGTATCCGTTGCCTCACAGGTGCACTTGTGGGCTGTAGCTTAGGAAATACGGCACCAGTCCCCGTTCGAGCCCTGGAATGAATCGGTTGCACAGAGGTTCAGGGCTGTGGTGACCTTCACGGCCACCAGGAGAGGGTGTCCACTTCCTCCACAGGTGATTGCCACACAGTTGCTGATGCTCATCATGTAGAGGCAGGAACATTCAAGGGAGTCAGCAGTCAAAGGTCAGCTTATAGAATTTACAGTGCAGAAGGAGGCCATTCGGCCCATCGAGTCTGCACCGGCTCTTTGAAAGAGCTCCCTACCCAAGCCCACACCTCCATCCTATCCCCATAACCCAGTAACCCTACCCAACACTAAGGGCAATTTTGGACACGAAGGGCAATTTAGCATGGCCAATCCACCTAACCTGCACATCGTTGGACTGTGGGAGGAAACCGGAGCACCCGGAGGAAACCCACGCACACACGGGGAGAACGTGCAGACTCCGCACAGACAGTGACCCAAGCCGGGAATCGAACCTGGGACCCTGGAGCTGTGAAGTAATTGTGCTAACCACTATGCTACTGTGCTGCCCCCCAAGACTAAGCGAGTGCACAGCTGATTGGAAGAGTCCCAAAGGCTACGGGCACAGAAGATGATGCCGACAATGCGTGGCAATGAGGCCAACTCTGCTAGGGTGGCGACCTCAGTGGAAAGCCTGGAGCATGAAATCAGCGTCTTGAGTGGTGCTGCCCAAGGCATGGTTCAGTCTGTGACGATCATGGCTGAGGGCCTTGATATCATGTCCCAAACGATCAGAGATATGTCCCAAATGCAGGTGGACATTGTGGGGGTTCTGCCGAGCGTGGCCCAGTCACTGAGGAGCATCACCGAGGGCACCGAAACCATGGTGCAGACAATGGGGAGCCACCAGGACTGGCAGAGCCAGATGACGCAGAGGCCTCTGGAGCTCACTCCAGCTGCCCCTCCATCCCAGTGCCCTATGGACACCATCAGGGAGGAGGTCACGCTGGAGGCAACCTTGAGCCTGCAACCAAGGTGACGACGGCAATCTTCAACTCTTCTGAATCCCACCTGCCTGACACCGGTCTATCTATAGGCAGCGGGCAGAACAGGGTGGAACAGCGATGCCAGTGACACTGGTAAATCATGTCATAGAACAGATGTGGATCATGCTCTTTAAACTAACAAAAGAGGGCTGTCATATTGCAAGCATTTGTCTGCAAAAGTAAATAATAGCCTATGATTGGGGCAACTAATTGCTTTCTGTTGTTAGTTTGTGAAGGAGTGTCCCCATCCCCCAGTTTATTAACATTGGGAGTTTTCACTTTCATTAATGTGTCACTTATTGTATAAATAAAAATATAAAGGTACAGAGTATTGAAGACTCCAGATTGTTTGTGTGCTGCAAGACAACATTTTATTGTGAGGAAAATAAATATTGTGCAGGAAATAGAATGTTATTGGAACCAAGCAAAAAGAGCGATGGTGTTCAGGGAGAATATATACCGCAATCTTCAATTTTGCATTCTACCGTTGGTCTCTCATTGTATGTGGGAACCAGTTCCAATTCTTCAAGAACCTTTGTGCCGGCTACCACGTGTCTGGTGAAAGAAAAAGAAAAAGCCAGGTCAGGAAAGATTTGATTTTGAACAAAAAGGAACTTGCTGGCTGGGTATTTTTTCAAACTTTTGTTTGTGGGGTGTGAGTATCGCCTAGTATTACCCACCCATAATCACCCTCAACTGGTGAGCTGCCTTCTTGATTTATTGATGTCCATGCAGTGTACGTACACCCAAAATGCTGCTAGAGATTGTCCCAGGGATGTCCCAGTGTCAGTGAAGGAACAGTGACATAGTTCCAAGTCAGGTGTGTGGCTTGGGGGAAACGTGCGAGTGGTGATGTTTCCATGCGTCTACTGCCCTTATTCCCTTTAGCAATAGAGCTTGCAGATTGGGACGAGGATGTCAAAGGACATGCAAAATATCTTCCTGTGTCAAAATCTTTCTTGTTTATCCCTATTCCCTGTGCATTAATAAGGTGAATGCTCCTCTAAATTTTCCTCTCATTGAAGCTAAAGTCCCACATGGCGTACATTCCATTCCTCCCATTTTCACTTGATATGAAACTATAATTCATTGTACAACATCCTAATCTAAATTCTTAATGGGAGTGAGGTGGGGGAAGGGGCTGCGGCCTGTTGGACCTTTTGTGATTCAATGAGCCAAGCCTTTTTGTTTGGGTGGGTGTGGGGATTGTTTGGAAAGGGGTATTGTTCTGTGCATTGTGATTAACATGGCTGTTTGGGTGAGGTTTGGTGGGGGGGAAAGGGGTATGTTAGTTTTGTGATGCTGACTATGGGATTTTCTATGTTTCGTTTTGTGGGTTGGTTTGGTGGCCATCTTAGGTGGGCTGTGGGCCTACATCCTCTGGCCTAGCAGTTGTTAATCCTTTACAGCAGAAATGGCTAACTCCAAGTTTTTTTTTAAAATTTTAGATTACCCAATTATTTTTTCCAATTAAGGGGGCAATTTAGCGTGGCCAATCTACCTACTCTGCACATCTTTGGGTTGTGGGGGCGAAACCCACGCAGACACGGGGAGAATGTGCAAACTCCACACGGACAGTGACCCAGAGCCGGGATCGAACCTGGGACCTTGGCGCCGTGAGGCTGCTGTGCTAACCACTAGGCCACCGTGCTGCCCTGCTAACTCCAAGTTAAAGGTGGGTGTTGGGAGACCCCCTGGTTCGGTTGGTCACTGGAATATACGGGGATTGGGGGGTTAAAAGGTCAAGAGTTTTCTCCCCCCTAAAGAATCTGAGGGCTGATGTGGTATTTTTTCAGGAGGCTCATCTGCGGATGAAGGACCAGACCAGGCTACGGAAGGGGTGGGTGAGCCAAGTTTTTCATTCTGGCTTGACAGCAGGGTGAGGGGGGGAGGAATGGGGGGGGGGGGGGGGGGGGGGCAGGGAGGGCAGCAATTGGATTAGTTATTTGACGGACAAGGTAGTGGCGGATCCATACGGTAGTTATGTGATGATCACAGGGTCCTTGTGATGCACTATCAATTACTACAAAGACGAGAGTAGTGAATAATCAAGGCTTTATTGAGCAAAGATGTGTGGCCTCCTGTAGCTGCTACCAGAATGGGAGCAACTCCAGTGTGGACACACATCTATACGCCGCTTAATGGGCGGAGCCAGCAGGCATGGATTTACCCATGTACCTCTAGTACAGGAGCCTTACCGTACTACATCTAATATACAGTTAGTGATGACTACCACATTCACCCCCTGTTAAAAAAGAGTCCGGTGAGGCTGGTGGAAAAATTTACAAGTTCAGTCTGTCGGGGGCCTTGATCCTCCGCTGTGATTGCCTGGGTCCTGGTGGTGATGTGGGCGCCGACTTGGTCACCTGTGACTCCGGGAGCGTGTTGTCCTCGTCTTCGTTGCCCCCGAGTGGAACCAGTGGGAGGACGGATCCTCCTGGGGCGGGGGCTGCGGTGAGGTGCGCTGGGGGGAGGGGGAGTGGTACAGGAGCAACTGGAGGGGGGGTGTCGGGTGGTGGGATGAGGGTGGGGATCCAGCGGGTGCCAGGTCCCAGAGGGAGATGGCGTCCTCGCGCCCGTAAGCGTACTGCAGGTTCGCGTGCAGTAGTTGTACTCTTTCGACCATGTATCTCTAGTACAGGAGCCTTACCGTACTACATCTAATATAAAATTAGTGGTGACTACCACACCTTGGTTCGACGATTGGTGGTGTTAGTTAATGTATATGCCCCGAACTGGGATGAGAAAGCATTCGTTGGGAAGATGTTGGCTTCCATTCCAGATCTGGATACGCTCCAACTGATTTTTGGGGTGATTTGAATTGCTTGCTAGATCTGAAGATGGACTGTTCTCGGCCAAAATCGTTGGTGCTCTCCGGGGTGGCTAAGCCGCTGTGAGCATTTATGGAACAGGTGCGGGGGGGCAGATCGGTGGACCCGGGAGGTGAGGAATTTTCATTCTTCTCTCCACCCACCAGAGTCACCTGCTCCTAATTTATAGTTTGCATAATATGATTCGACACAGACTTAACTCCATTCTCCAGGGAATAGGCAGTTCTGCAGTTCAAAGGGCAGCACGGTGGCACAGTGGTTAGCATTGCTGCCTACGGCGCTGAGGACCCGGGTTCGAATCCCGGCTCTGGGTCACTGTCCGTGTGGAGTTTGCACATTCTCCCCGTGTCTGCGTAGGTTTCACCCCACAACCCAAAAGATGTGCAGGTTAGGTGGATTGGCCACGCTAAAATTGCCCCTTAATTGGAAATAATAATTGGGTACTCTAAATTTTAAAAAAAAGTTCTGCAGTTCAATACCTGTGCAGTATCCTTCAGTCACATCATTGAGTTTCTTCTCCACTATGTTAAACTAACAATATTCAGACAAAAGTAAGTACAAAATACCAACCCAAAAGCTACAAAATTGGTGTTCATCCAAAGACATGGCTGTAGTGTGATGTAAAACTGGCTTCCGTTAGTATGTCGCCCCATGTTAGCCATTCCAAGAACTCCTCTCTTGCAGTGGGAGATTGCAAAGGTCTCATCTAATAATAGAAAACACATCCTGTGAAATACTGTAGTAGCTATTGCTGGTACTGGTGTTGGCCAAAACATTGTCCATTTGGGATATACCGATCGCAAGTATTCTTACATTAAACTAAGAGAGTCTATCCGAGTCCCATTGCTCTATTTTAATTCGGATCTGAACATCTCAACCCACCGTTATTTATTTCACGGACCATGTCACTCAAAGCATATGTAAAACCTCAAGATAAATTGTTCACGGAATAAACTGCACTCAAATCTTAAAGGGATATTTTTTCATGGAGATAACTTATGGTGCCAGCTGAACTGCTTCATGAGATTACTGCCCAGTAATCATGTCTACCTATTGATCTCCATAACAATTTGATAACATTGATTGCTGACCTTCAGGAGGATGAATAATATTGAATTTGCACTCAGTGAATGTCACTATTCTCTGTAACAACCTCATCCCACAAGGTTGACATTTGTTAAATGTTAATCTGAAAGGGCCTTGCTTGCTGTATTTAGTAACTCTGAAAAGCTCCCACAGTCTGTCGGGGCAAAATTAATTTATATGATAAAACAAATATACAGATATCATGAGGAAATGATATTTTATCACATAGAGCCCTTCCTTTGCAGTTGAATGAGCATTAGGGGTAACCAAGCCATGCCCATTATTACAGCATTGACTGCTGTACACCGGAAATTTTAAGTGTCCTAAAACCACTTTGACAAGGTAAGCTAAGCGGCTGAGGGGGTAGAGTGGGTTGTGGGGGTCCGGGCAGTGGATGCGGTTGTGGAGATGGTAAGGGTTGCGGGAGAGGTAGCTGGGGGTGGGTGGGGTTTTTCAGGGGTCAGGAGGGTGAGGGGTGGGGTCACCCAGGAGTTAGAACTTGTCCTTCTGACTTTTTCTGGACAACTAACTATTCAATGAAGCGAGTGGAAACCATCCAAGCTCTCCGACTTTAAATCAGACTCTTGGAGGTTTCCAGATGCAGGATAATTGTCCGCCGGAAGTTCAAACTTCCTGGGCAATTACCGTGTAGTTAGCGTGTGGGGAATTCTGAGGGGGCCCCCAACCCATTTTCTGAGGTACCTCGGGAATACGACGATTCAGAGGCCAAAGAACTGAACTCTGGGCCGCCATTTAGTGGTTACTTGTAATCCTGAGTGACCACCACTCTGTTACAAGTCAAGGGTTCAAGCACCATCCCAGCAATTCTGGCAAACAAACACTGGAGAGTCGATGGTGGTGGTGGTGCGAGGGGGAGGTGGGGGTGGGGGGTTCCAAGTGTTTTCTTGAACCTGAGGGCACTGGAAACATTCGCTAGTCGATTTAGTCTCTCTGAGAAGTGCACTACTTGTCACCAAACAGCCAGAACCCAAAATCTCCCAGTTGGAGGTGTACGGGTTTATGAGGGGCATGGACAGGATGGATAGGGAACAGCTGTTCCCCTTAGTTGAAATGTCAGTTATGAAAGACACAAGTTCAAAGTCAGAGGCAGGAGGTTAAGGGGGAATTTAAGGATAAACGTTTGCCCAGAGGGTGGTGACGGTCTGGAATGCGCTGCCTGACAGGGTGGCAGAGGTGGGTTGCCTCACATCCTTTAAAAAGTACCTGGATGAGCACTTGGCACTTCATAACGTTCAAGGCTATGGGCCAAGTGCTGGCAAATGGGGTTAGGTAGATAGGTCAGGTGTTTTCCGTGTCGGTGCAGACTTGATGGGCCGAAGGGTGTCTTCGGTGCTGTACTATTCTGTGCAGTAAGAAGTCTTACAACACCAGGTTAAAGTCCAACAGGTTTGTTTCAAACACGAGCTTTCGGAGCGCAGCTCCTTCCTCAGGTGAATTCTCGCCCCAGTCCAACGGCGGCATCTCCACATCATGGGTATTATTCTGTGATAGAAACTTCATGTTGTTTCAAGCATCAACTTGGAACATCCTCTTTAGCAAGGTTAGGTGCTATTCAAACATTACAGATCATGCTCTGTAATGGTTCTCCCATTATAAAACTTGCTGTTTTATTACCTTCAAATGTTTTTCCGTAAATGGATGCTCCACCATCTCCTCTACCTTTAAAAATGTCTATAGTTTTAGGAAAAAAAATACCAGAATGAGAATCATAATTTATGAATTAGACAAAGATCTACCAGTTATATCCCCAAAGTGATTTCTGTTATTATATATTGCTTTTGTATTTATGTAGTCCTGGAATTAATCTTACTCAAGCCTATTGCATGAAACATAAAATAATACATATTTTTTGATACTTTTAACCGTTTTCCATCTTCCCCTGGACCCTCTTATTCATAAGAGCCATCCTCATTTTTGAGTATGGCAGACTGCAGATACTGGGCGTGATTCTCTGGCCTCGTTGCCCTCTTGCTCAAAGGTAACGAGGCCGGTGAACAGTGGGAGAAGCCAAAAACGAGATCCGCGTAGGCGCCAAACAGTTTGCGATACAACCGGCTGGCTCCTGTCGGCAAAATTGGAACCTCGTCAGGGCGTGGCGATAAACTAATTATCACCACTTAACCCTCCCATTCCCTTACAATTAATGAGAACCACCCCATATCCAACGGCCTCCTGTCATACAGCGCCCTCCCCAGCAAGTGGTCACGCTGGTGCCGATTAGTGCTCCTTTTTAAAAAGGTGAACCTGGCGGAAGGGCTTCTGTGGGGAGCTGAGGTGAATAGCCATCTTTGCTCACAGGCAACGAGGCCGGGGGTGCTGGGTTTGCCACCCTCGGCTGGGGGTGGAGGAGCCTCTGCACAGGGTCGGCTGTCATGGGGGAGGTCGGGGGGTTCATTGGGGGGCAACCGTTCATGGCACCACCATAACAACCCCTGGATTGTGCGTACCCATTCCAGGGGCAACCCCTGTCCCTGCCTGTCTGCCCCACCGACCACCCATAATCCCCATTGACTGCTGAGGTCTCCTCTGGCTGCGCGGCTAAAGGCTATTGCAGAGAGGAATTGGCAATCGTGGTTAAGTGAGCAAGCACTTCACAGCTGCCAAGTGGATTCCAGTGGGTGGGTGGGCCATGTAGTATGTGGGAGTCATTGCCTAGCATCCCAATCAGACTTTGATGCCTGGACATTGTGCTTGAACACTGTGGGAGGCTCGCAACATCCAAACACCCAGGGGAGGGTCCGAGGACATGTCCACGGCCAGAGGTTGGGTGAGCTTCACGGGGAGGGGGATGCCTGGAGAGATGGGCAAAAGGTCAGGTGGTCATCCTGCATTGCGGCAGGAAGTGACAGGGGCATCATAATGGTTGTGTGAGGTGTTTAATATGCTGTACAATACCCCATTCCTGATGGTGCCGCCCACCCCCCCAACCCCACCCCCACCCCTCCCATCCTATCCCCTCCCCTGGTGCCCTCAGTGTTCCTCAACTTGCTTTGCCCTTCCAGCTCTATCACTAAGTCTAGGTGTTTCCCCAGATACACATCTATGGTGATGGCAGCCCGCTGCCTTCCTCATCCCGTGGTCTTCGATGCCCCTGTCAGGCATCCTCTGGGTGCTCTTCTCAGGCCGTGCCATCCTGTCCAGTGTGCTGACCCCGAGATGCAGCCTCATCAGAGAAGTGGAACTCGGGAGATGGTGGTTACCATCGGCACTCCATGGGATGTGTCCGTTTGGCACTAGTGCCCATAGGACCCTGGAGCTCACCTTGGGATGGAGTGGTAGCTGGTTTGAGCCCTGGCTGCCCCTGCATCATCTGGCTCAGCCAGCCCTGGCAGTTTCCATGGTCTGCACCATTGTGTCGACGACTTCAGCGATGCTCCTCAATGACTGGGGCATGCTCTGCAGTGCTTCAGCCATGCCCACCTGCAACTGGGACAAGCTCTGCAACGCCTTATCCATGCCCATCTGGGAGCAGGGCATGTCTCCTCAGGAAAAGCTTTCCCATAACTATCGGGAGTGGGTCCAGACTGGCGGAGGAGTGCTGGACATATGAACCCTCAGCTCCTTCAAGCAGCAAGCCCTCGAGGTGACTGAGGTGGCCGATGACAGATCGGTCACCCACGCCGAGGCTGGCAGATGCCGCAGAGATGAGGAACCACCGGGCTCCACCCGGGGACCTGTCAAACCTGGGCGACATCCCTCAGTGATGTGGAATTCTGCCGAGACTCTTGACCACATTATCACCGACTGCGCGACGCCTTGGACATCTTTCCTTATGGTGCCAACATCATGCACCAGGCTTTCCACTGTGGCTGCCACCCTAGCAGTGTTTTTTTTTTAAATAAATATTTTTATTCTCCTCCTTTTACACATTTTTTACCGAATTTACACCCACCAACAATAAACAATAATCAGCAAGATATGTCAATCCCCATAACAATAACAACGATCCCACCCACCCACCAACCCCCAAACATCAGCCCGCATGTTCACATAAACAAATGACAAAAAGGAATCAGGGATTACCCATAGTCATCCTTATATACACAGCCCCCCTCTCCCCCAATCCTCCCACCCATTCTCCCCCAACTAATGTTCAATGTTATCCAGTTCTTGAAAGTGCATAATAAATAGTGCCCATGACTTGTAGAACCCCTCTGAGCTTCCCCTCAGTTCAAACTTAACCTTCTCAAGGATCAAGTATTCCAACTGGTCCCCCCGCCACGCTAGAGCACAGGTTGGAGAGGCTGCTCTCCATCCCATCAGGATCAGGATCCGCCTTCGGGCGATCAACGAGGCGAAGGCTACAACATCTGCCTCCGCACCCATTTCCAGCCATTCCCCCCCCCCCCCCCCCCCCCCCCCCCCCCCCGGCAACTCTCACACGCATCTTCTACTCCTTCAAAGAATCGGCTCATCCTCGCCCTCGTGAGGTGCGCTCTATATACCACCTTCAGCTGTATCAGCCCCAACCTCGCACATGAGGTAGAGAGGCATTTTCTCTCCGGAGCACCTCACACCAGACCCCCTCCTCCATATCCTCTCCTAACTCTTCCTTCCACTTTGCTTTGATCCCTTCCAGTGGTGCCTTATCCTCTTCCAAAATAGGTCCATACACCGCTGACACTACCCCCTTCTCCAGTCCCCTTGTCGTCAGCACCTCCTCCAGCAATGAGGAGGCCGGTTCCTCCGGGAAGCTCTGTATCTCCTTCCTGGCAAAATCTCGAACCTGCATGTATCTAAACATTTCTCCCTGCTCCAGCCCATACTTCGCTTCTATCTCCCTCAATCCTGCAAACCGACCCCTAAGAAACAAATCTTTTAGCGTCTTAATCCCCTTCTCTTCCCATTTCTGAAAACCTCCATCCCACTTCCCTGGCTCAAATCTGTGGTTCCCCCGAATCGGCATTTCCCTTGACCCTGCCCCCAACCCGAAGTGTTGGCAAAACTGCCTCCAAATTTTCAATGAAGCTATTATTACCGGACTCCCTGAGTATTTCCCCAGAGCTATTGGGAGCGGCGTTGTTGCTAGTGCTTTCAGTCCCGAACCTCTGCTCAAACTCTCCTCCATTCTGACCCGCTGGAAATCAACCCTTCTGACCCAGCTCCGCACCTTCTCCACATTCGCCGCCCAGTAGTAATACATCAGGTTCGGGAGACCCAAACCCCCTGCCTGCCTTCCCCTCTAGCAGCACCTTTCTCACTCTGGCCACCTTCCCTCCCCATATGAACGAGGTAATCCTTCCCTCAATCTCCCTGAAAAAAGCCTTTGGCAGGAAAATCGGTTGGCATTGAAAACTAAACAGAAATCGCGGCAATACATTTGTTTTAACCGCCTGAACCCGACCCGGCAGCGACAGAGGGAGACCATCCCACCTCGCAAGGTCGGCTTTCACTCTCCCCACCAAACTAGTGATGTTGTACCTGCGAAGCCTCTCCCACTCCCGGGCAACCTGCACCCCCAGATACCTAAAGTGAGTCCTTGTTAATCAGATCCGGAGCCACCATCAACTTCTCTGCCCTATCCCTCCCCTGCACAATTTCCCTAGCCGCTGCCTCCCTCCGGAGCTGACCTGCCAACATCCACCCCGCCTTATCTCCATGTTCATAAACTGCACCCCTTGCTTGTCTCAGTTGGCGCACTGCCTTCCTGGTGGACAGCGGTCGAAGCTCGCCTGCAGTTCCTTCCTCTTTTCCAGCTTCGCTGGATCCTCATCTTCTGCATAACTCCTATCTACCTCCAACATCTCATCTATTACCCTCTGCCGCTCCAACCTCTCCTCTTTGTCCACCCTGGCCGTAAACAAAATTACCTCACCCCTCACCACCGCCTTTAGAGCCTCCCAGACAACTGCCTTCGACACCTCACCCGTACAGTTGAAACCTACATATTCCTTAATTACCTTTTCAATTTTCTCACAGAACACTTGGTTCCCCAAAAGCCCCACATCCAGTTTCCACCCCGGCCTCTGCACTACCCCTTCTCTGGTACCATATCCACCCAATGTGGAGCGTAATCTGACACTGCAATTGCCGAGTATTCCGACCCCTTAACCCCAGCCAGAAAAGCCTTTCCCACCACAAAAAAGTCGATCTGCGGGTATACCTTATGGACTGCTGAGAAAAATGAGTACTCCCGCTCCCTTGGGTGCAGGAACCTCCAAGGGTCCACCCCTCCCATTTCCACCATTAGCCCAGCCCCCCCACGATGGGACCAGCGAGTGCGAACCCTAGCAGTGTTGGCCTCAGTGCCATGCATTGCTGCCGATATCTTCTGTGCCCGTAGCCTTTGCAACTCCTCCAAGCGGCTATGGATCTGCTGGAGTGACGCTGACATCTCCCTCTGAACATCCCGGCCGCTCCCCATCATCTCCATCGGCTCCGGGTAACCCTGTTCCAGAGGCTCAGCATCAGGCTGGGACCCAGCTGGGTCCTGGGATCCAGCAGATCTCCGACTGCTGTTTCGCCTGGCGGTTCCCGCCTCCACCTAATGTACATCAGCGGCAGTGTGGTGTTCACCAGATTGTGCCCCAGAAGCCTGACCACTAACATTTCCCACCAAGGTGTGTGTATCTGCTCTGGTGGAGGGTGGGGATGACAGCTGTGCCGCAACTATAAAAGTTTCATCCTCGTAGCCCCCCTCCGAGGTGTTCTCCCCGGAGTCAGGAGAGGGGGCTGTCCTTGATGGGCCGGCGCCGTCAGCTGGAGGATCTGCGGGCGAATGGACATGTGGTCAGTGGGAGGGATGGGTTAGTCAGTAAGGCAATAACAACTCACATTTGGCAGGTCCTCCGGGCGGAGCCTGGTGATTCCTCACCTCTGCGGCATCCACGTGGGTAAGCGACCTGTCATCGGCCACACCAGTCACCTCCAGGCTCGTCCCTCGAAGGAGCTGAGGGTTCTTATGTCTGGCACCCCTCCACCAGTCTGGGCCCTCTCACGACGGTTATTGGAGTGCTTTTCCTGAGGAAACACAGTGAAGGCAGCGTTAGCCACATGTGTGGTTCACAATGGTAGGAGACGGGTTGTGAAGAAGGGGTTGGGAGGGTTGTGAAGAAGGGGTTGGGAGAGGTGTTGAAGGATGAGGCGGGGGGTGGAGGAAGAGTGGGGGTCGCATGAGAAGTCGGGGGATGGGCACTCCCTTGGGGGTGAGGGGGGTAGGGGGGGGGGGGGGAGTTGGTGCCTACTGACCCCTGCTGCCCAGTGTAGGTCATTGACCTTTTGGCATGGAGGCCAGTCTTCCTGGTCACACTCCCCAAGCTGACAGCTGCCGCCGCCTCATCCCAGGTAGCACTGGCTGCCCTGTGGCTGACTCTCCTGGACCCTTGGGGGAACAGGACATCCCTCCTGGCCTCCACACCATCCAGCAGCCGCCTCAGGTCAGTGTCCTTGAATCTTGGTGCTGGTCTCTTCGGTGCCATTGTTGGGAGCTGGCTGGGGTTGCCTGAGCGAGTGCAGCTTATGTGCTGCTTGATCCTGTTAGCGGGGGATTGGCGAGTGCGGTCCCGGCGAATCAGCTGGCGAGCATTTATTAGCGACGAGAAGCCCGTGAGGCCTCGTTGAATGGACCGATTAACGTTGAATTGCGTTGCCGGTCTCGCTGGGCCGAGCGCCGGGAAGCCCGCGGCAATTCCCACTTGCTCCCACACTTAGAAATGTTTCTGGAGAATCACGCCCAGTGCCTTCTGACTGGACTGCCACCCACCTGTGGAGGTGGTTACTCCACGTCACAGTCTCACTCTTCCAGAACCAAATTCTTCTATTACATTAGATTCATAGGAGAATGAGGGTGAGCCCAACTTCCTCTTTCCACTCCAGACCCCTCCTTCTTTCCCCTCCTCCAATGGCCCCTCCATTCTCATCTCCGATCCTGGATGGGAGGAGTTCACAGGCGATGTGATGCACGCCTGGGCAACACACTTGCTGGGAAATGTCCTCGAAGCTGCTCCCATTCTGTTGGCATTACTTGTAGAGTGGCAGCCCCCTTTCCATGGGCAAATGCAAGTATCTAAGAGCCTCCAGGGAAGGAATAGTGTGGTTAAAAAAAATAATTTGCAAAATGTGATTTTAAAACTTGTTTGCAGTCACGGTGACTTTAAAATATGCAGAATTCTGATCCACGCTGGATGCTACAACGTTGTTATTAAATTAGCTTTCAGTCTCACCTCCTCCTTGAATCCAGGTATTCTTCACTAGTCTGTGAAACGTGGTTTCTTTATAAAACAGCCTTATGTTTGTAGGTGAGAAGCCTGCCTCTCCTGTACACAGTGCCTCAAAATTCTTGCAAGTCTTTGGACAAACATCTGTAAAAAGCTATCAGTGTATTATTGATTAGTGTCAGGATTTTGATGGCTGAATGTATTATTCTGACGATAAATAAGCTGGCCTCTCTGCAAGAGAAGCACTTTCCAGCCATTTAAGTATTTTTGAAGCATTACTGTTGCAATGCAGGAAATGCTGCTGCTGGTTTGTGTAAGTGACACTCCACAAATAGCATTGCAATAATGACCAGGTCGGTTAGCCAGGTCACCAAGCTGTACTCCCTGATTGTCTTTGAAATGGGGCCATGGGATCTTTTATGCCCACTTGAGGGGCCAGACAGGACCCCAGTTTAGCACCTCATTTGAAAGACCGAATCTTTGACAGGGCGGTGCTCCCTCAATACTGCACTGATGTGGGAGTTTTGTCAATTTGCTAAAGTCTCTGAAATAGGACTTGAACCTATGACCTTTTGACTCAGAGGTGAGAGTGCTACCATTGAACCACAGCTAACACCAAGCAATCCATAACCTGAATCACGATGCTGGCCAATGTTCAGATATATGACCTTAGTTGGCACAATGGTGCCAACAACATTTGGATCTGGCATTTTCTGCCTTAGTGCGAGGAGCGAATAGAAAGAACTAAAAGCAGCCAGGGGTCCCGATACTGATTGTCAACCTTATTGAAAATGTGCGAGTATTGAATTTGGATATGGACAGCATCAGGCCTAACAATAGTAGTTACAGGTTGAGCAGCTTTTCAACATGATATAGTCTCACGTATGAAGACTGGGTATTTGTTTGGGATGTTGGATGCTCTCATTCCCTCGAGACTCTATTCTAGAATGAACCAAGACTTTCACGAATTATGGGACAATGAGGGAGAAATTAGATTGCGGGGAGGACAGATACAGGATTTGGGTACAGGAGCAAGAATGTCTTACTGCAGCTGTCCAGGGCCTTGGTAACGCCACACCTGGAGTATTCTGTGCAGTTTTGGCCTCCTTCCCGAAGAAAGGATGAGCTTGCCATTGAGGATGGAAAGATTCACCAGACTAATTCTCGGGATGGCAGGATTGTCATATGAGGAGAGATTGGGTCGCCTGGGCCAGCAGTCACTGGAATTTTGAAGAGTGATAGGGAATCTAATTGTGCACAATTCTTGGACCGATTGGGTACAGGGATGATAATTCCCCCGGCTGGGTGGTCTAAAACAAGGGTCACAGTCTCAGGATACAGGGTAGGCCATTCAGGACTGAGATGAGGAGAAATGTCTTCACTCAGAAGATGGCGAACCTGTGGAATTCCCCACCACAGAAGGCTGTGGAGGCCTAATCACTGAATATACTCAAGAAGGAAGTAGATAGATTTCTCGTCTCTAAAGGCATCAAGGGGTATGGGGAGAGCACAGGAGTATGGCATTGAGATAGAGGTCAAGCATGGTCATGTTGAATCGTGATAGCAGGATTGAGGGGCCCAACAGCCTACTCCTGTTTTGTATGTTTCTAACAACCTTTCGCTCTTTTCCTTACCTCAAACAATAACCTCCCAATAGGTTTCTGATCAATGCAAATGTCCATATAAATAAACGTATGCTGCAAAAAACAAAAACAATCTGTCAAACTAGTCCAATTATCCTTTTTTCAAGAAGCCAGCAAAGAATCTGGCAGAGAGCAAAACAGCCTGCTGGAAAACCTGAAGAGTTGTAGAAGAAACTATCAACAACACGGAGGGTCAATCTAAAAGCGGAGTCAAATTGGTGGCTGCCAGATCAGGACGTCTGCAGTTCAAGTTTTGCTGCAAACCGGAATAGGAAGGCTATTTCCTTGAAGTAATAGTAGCAGCAAAATTAACAAATATGCGCAGCTAGGAATTAGTGCACCACATTATAGACAGAACCGTGGAACACTTATCACACGATAGATTACACAGTTCTGAGGTATAGGATAGTCGACTAATGCAGGGAATTGTTTTTCGACAAGAAAGAAACTTTCAAGACACGGAATTTGGAACAGACAGAACTAAAAATTCAAATCCCGGAACTCTTAAAAGCAAAAGGTGTTGGAAGGGTGAAGGAGATGGGGACAGCATCTGCCTGGGAGCCACACTAATGACCCTGGTACAGAGGGTTACCCTTATCATTCAGATGGTGATTGACTCAATGCTGGTTTATCCACCAGCTTCAACTATTTTTCCAAGACCTGGCAGGGAGCTTTGATTTTCTGCTGAAGTCAGGGCATGATGGGAGCAGAGGTTATGACTTTCCTCTTGCCTCTCTGCCTCGATGTTTAAGTGACTCTAATCGCTCATATTGTGTTGAGTTAGTCTTTTGTTTTGCATTTATTCTGACAGTATACATGTTTTTCAAATTTCTTTGGCCACCAGCAGATGGTGACTGGAACTTTGCAGCTCCAGCATGTTTCTGAAGCTCTTTCTGAGGGCCGACCCCCTCAGTAGGGTTGAGGCGTTGTTGAGAGCTTGCCAAAATTATGCAATTGGTACGGATGGCCGAAAATTGGCCTTGGTCAGGGACATACCATTCTGTCCGCCAGAGATCCCACCATCCAAAAGATATCCTAGAATTCCACATCATGAGGAACACCCTTGGTATTGGCAAAATTATAAAGGACATGGGATGTAGGGTTGGTTGGATTTTAACTGTATTTCATAAAACGGTTCTCTACATTGTTCAAAGATAGCATTTAAGGCAGTGATCCGTCTGTAAGAAGATGAAGAACCTTTATGTTCTACAAAGCAAAGATCCATCCGTTTCACCAAATCTCATAATAAATGTAGGTTCATTCGATGATCTTCAGAGATCTACAAGAAATGAACTTTTATTTTGTGATGGGCTGACAAGCTTCTGCTAAATAGAAAATTAACCAAAGCTGGTGTAAATGTACATTTATTAAAGGCCTGTAGTACATGTGTGAATAATATTATTTACTTAAAAGATTATGACAATGGTAGGGGACATGGAGCCCAAATTGGAAGAAAGCAACTTAAAAAACTGGAGCAAAAAAACCCATCAAGGGCTCAAACCTCAGATAGCACCACTTGGGAATAGAGGGATACGGACCCCGGAAGTGTAGAAGGTTTTAGTTTAGAAGGGCAGCACGGTCGGCGCAGGCTTGGAGGGCCGAAGGGCCTGTTCCTGTGCTGTACGTTTCTTTGTTCTTTGTTCTTTACAGCGCCATTGTGTGGTTTAGAATATTGCGAGAATATGTCCTATCTTCATCCATGAAAGCATCATATATTTTAAACACTTTGTTTGCATTTATTGTGACTCCAGCCTTTTCAATATGTGGATGAGGTTATCACTGGATATGAGTGACTGGGAAGTTTAGCTTTACACTGTAAAGAAATACTAATACTTACCTCAATGCCCTTCAGGTATTTAGAATAAGAATCTTCGGCGATTGCCTCATACAGTGCTTGAGGTCTGAAATCTGTGTAGCCAAACTCATCTTCTGCCCATTTCAGGAAATCGTTCTCACCACCAAGAAGCAGGCCATTGACAAAGCACATGACATTGGAGGAGAAGCCCCACACATTACCTTTGTTTGTCTGTGAAAACAGAATAGCTAGTGTCTTCAATATGTAAGGGGGCCCATCTTCATGAACAGTTTTTGGTAAACTTTTAATTTGTTTACAGACACACAATGATGCAGTACGTGTAACTGCACTAAGGTGCTTTTCTCTTTTTCCTTTGAGCATCAAGTCATTTAAATTAAGCAAGTTAACATCCATGTAGGGCACAGATTCAAGTAGCAGGGAAGGAGACCTTTCAGCCCCAGTCTTTCAGGCACAGTCCCAATTTAGCTGGATATCAACAATAAACAGTCAGTTCTTTTTTGTGCACATTAGCTCTCATCATAATAATAATAATTATTATAATCTTTATTGTCACAAGTAGACTTACATTAACACTGCAGTGAAGTTATGGTGAAAATCCCCTAGTAGCCGCACTGCAGCGCCTGTTCGGGTACACTGAGGGAGAATTCAGAATGTCCAATTCACCTAACAAGCGAGTCTTTCGGGACTTGTGGGAGGAAACCGGAGCACCCGGAGTGATGTACCATCAATGACGATGAGACAAAATGGTGAACTGTTGAGGCTTTATTGTGCTGCATGTTAAGCCTCCTGCAGCTGGAACCAGAATGGGGGCAGCACAGGAGAGCAGACACTTTTACACAGAGCCTGCTGGGTGAAACCAGCAGGCCGGTATTTACTGTAATGACTGTAGTACAATGGCAGTACAGTAATACACGTAGTGTATGACCAGTGGTGTTTAAAAAACCGGAGGACCCGGAGGAAACCCACGCAGACACAGGGAGAACGTGAAGACTCTGCACAGACAGTGACCCAGCGGGGAATCGAACCTGGGGCCCTGGCGCTGTGAAGCAACAGTGCTAACCACTGTGCTACCATGCCACCCATGCCCCGCCCTTGCACAACCACGGTAAGCTTCCCTTTGTCTTCAATTTTCACTCCACTAGCCTCCATATTCAACTGACCATCCTCTGCCATTTTTGCTATCCCCAGCACGATGCCATCACTAAAAATATCTTCCATTTCCAATATTCCGAAGGACCGTTCCCTCTGCTACACCCTTGTCCACCACTTCCCTTCCTAAGTCACATCTCCATGTAAACACAGGAGAGGCTACACCTGCCCTTTTAACACTACCCTTCTCAATATGCAAAGTCCTAAGCATTCCTTCCAAGTGAAACGGTGATGTTTCTCCTACTTCTTTCAAATTAGCCGACTGTATTCGCTGTTCACATTATGGTCTCCTCGGCATTGGGGAGAGCAAAAATAGACCCGAAGATCACTTTCACCTCCTTTCAGTCCTCAAACCTGATCCCGAGCTCCCAGCCATCCTGGTCTGCTCCAGTGCTTACCCAAGGCAAGCTTTCAACTGGGCACTGAAACTGAGTTCAACAATTTTGGAGCACAACTTGATTTTGTTCCATGTTTCTTGCTAGTTTTGTTTTTATTTGCTCTTGATCCTCTCTTGTTCCCTTCACTTTGCATTTGGATGGCAGCCATCCATCCAGCCATTCACATCTTCTCTAGACACATCTATTATTTCTTTACTTTTTCCATTTTCACTCCCTTTGGTCCTGCAATATGAAGCCTCAAATCAAGTAACCTCTCCTCTGCCCTCCACCTAACACTGCTCTTTTCTTCTCTTTCTATTCTCACCTTCCTCACTTACAAATCAAAATGGCAGGACAATATGGCCGCCGATGCCTGCGTACTGAACCACACATGCGGAGAAAACCAATTACACCACACCGCTGCACCCAGCATGGCAAAGCTACTTCATTTTGCCGTAATATGTGTATTTGTGCTTGGTTAACGTGAATTAAGCAATATATACTGGAGCCAACACTTTCAATGATTGGTAGCTTGAATTAAGTGACTTTGATTTAAGCTGCAGCAGTTGTAACAATGGGTAATGCTTGGTTTATGATCCGCAATCTGTTTACCCAACAGTGACTTTTCCTCTTAGCTTTTCGCCAGATTAATCAGCCTTGGATTTCTTTCTGAAGGCTACAGAATGATACATGTTGTGGAATGGGGGTGAGGGCGAGTGGGAATTATCCCAAGTCTCGTTCTTGTACCAATTCATCATTGAGGTGATATTATTAATAACGTGACAGTTTAATTTTTCTCCCTGTCTCCTGACGCCGCTAAGTTCTAAAGCGGTATCATCATATCAGATTAATAAAATTGAGGATTTGGCATTTTATGAGGAGAAATTGTGCCCTTTCATTTATAATTGTGTTGTTGCAATAAAATAACAGGACATGCTGGGAGTTGTTGGTGCATTAAAATCATTACTCCATCAGTATTCACTAAACAGACACTGTCTGTTGCCTATTTTGTCACTCGCAATAATGTAACGGAGTTAAACACTTGAAATGCACATGCAGGTCAATCAACTCAGCTCCAGGACATCACTGCAGGAGGTCCTCAGGGTAAATGTCCTAGGCCCAACCATCTTCAGCTGCTTCATCAATGACTTCCCTTCCATCATAAGGTCAGAAGTGGAGATGTTTGCGGATGACTGCACAATGTTCAGCACCATTCGTGACTCCTCAGATGATGAAGCAGCTATGTCAAAATGCAACAAGACCTGGACAATATCCAGGCTTGGGCTGACAAGGACCACACAAGTGTCAGGCAATGACCATCTCCTACAAGAGAGGATCTAACCATCGCCACTTGACATTCAATGGCATTACCATGTCCTGGGTGTGCTGAAAATATCAAACAACCTGTTGAATGTGAACAGCAGAACATTCAAGTGTCGACTTCTCCAATTAAATTGCCTTGTAGATGGTCGACACTTTAATGTTCTGAAATTTACAAACCCAAGAAACCTAAGTACAGCTTTCCTGTCTTTTGGTTGCTGCATTTGTTGTATTGCTTCCATCTTTTCTTCATCCGGTCTGACACCTTTAGCTGAGATTCTATTGTTATGGGAGCGCCGTTTTCAGAACCCCAAAATGTATCATGGAGTTCAACCAACCTCTCCCTTTAATGTATTGTTGCTTTTGAAGCACACGGCTTGGGCTCCAGGTGTGGGCACGTGGCTTTTTAAACACAAAACAATGTTTATTCCATGAATTCAACTTAACCTTCTTAAATAAACATTGGATCCCTTAACACCCCTTACTTAAAATAATACATCACTAAATAATTCCTCAAAACGTTCCTTCAAACCGCCAAAAGACTTAACACCTTTAAACAGAAACACATCAGGTTAAAGACATTACTATTATGAGTTTAAATCACCCAAATGATTCAGAGATAGTCTTTCCTGGCAAAGATCACAGCCGACCCAACTTATTGCAAACACAGACACACCCAAGCTCTATTCTCAAAACTGGCTTTCTCCTTTCAAAACAGCTCACAGCAAACCAGCCAGGCACTTTTCAGCTGCTTTCTCAAACTGAATATAAAAACAGAAAAAGCAGAAGAGATCTCAGCTCAGCTCCCCCCCCCCCCCCCCCCCCCCCCATGACATCACTTCAGTAATATGAGCTGCTTAATTTCTTAAAGGTACATTGCTTAAGCATCCATTTCTTAAAGGTACTCTCACATGACACCTCCCCCAAGAAAAAAAAAAGAAACCATCAACTTCAAGATCGTTTCATTTTTCACTTTCGCACCATCCACTAAGAAATGTACACAGTAAATAAACTTTTTTGTTTCACTAAAAAAAACAACACACGCAAACAGGCATAATAATAAAGTCCATCTTTCCCGTTCTTCTTCCTTCAACCAAAATCCTTCTTGATTGACAGTCTCTTTGAACAAGAAAGTCAATGCACAATCCATCCATTCCTCTACGTCTCGGCAATTCTCTTTAGAATCAGATACTTTAGTTCAATTTGACCACAGAGCCCCTTGCAATTCTCCAATACAGGAGCATTGGTGATCACAGCTTTCAGTCAGTCACATCCCTGTTGAAAGTCCGCTGTCCATTGAATTTTTTTACGTTTCTTTAGCAAGTCCATCAGTGGAGTAATCACGCCACAAAACCTTTGCACAAAGGTTTGATCATATCCACTCATGCTAAGAAATCGGATTATTTCCCTTCGTCCTGAGGGTATCGGAAACTCTTCAAGGAAAGTGATTTGGGCTTCTCCAAATTCACATTAGGCTAGGTTCATCACCAAACCCGCCTCCTGAAGTCCATCGAATAACTCCCTCAGATGTTTTAAATGTTCTTTCCATGTCTGGCTGAACACTACCAGATCGTCGATGTATACCGCACAATTGGGTAATCCTGAAACGACAGGTATATGCCATCTGGAGTCACAAAAGCTGAAATTTCCTTCCCCTTTCAGATACAGGTACTTGCCAGTAACCTTCAAGTAAATCCAATTTGGAAATAAAAGCGGATTGTTCCACTTTCTCAATGCAATCCTCCAAACGTGGGATAAGGTAAGAGTCTGTTCTTGTAACTGCATTCACCTTTCGATAGTCCACACACAACCGTTGAGTACCGTTTAGGTACCATCACTATGGGTGAGCTCCATTGGCTGCAACCCACTTCAATTATGCCATTTTTCAGCATACTCTCAATCTCTCTGTTAATCTGTGCCCATTTTAAAGGATTAAGTCTATATGGATGTTGTTTGATAGGAACAGAATTTCCCACATCTACATCATGTATAGCCATTTTAGTATTTCCCAATTTATCTCTACAAACTTGCCCGTGTGATATCAATAACTCTTTCAGGTCAGTTCGTTTTTCCTCTGGAAGGTAACTTAACAATTCATCCCAATTATTAAGAACATCCTCATTTTCCAATTTAATTTGACGTATGTCAAATTCACAGTCATCTGGATTTGTTCGTCACTTTGAGTTAGAATCATTAAAACCTCCTTTTTCTCTCCTTCCCTTTCAAAGTACCTTTTAAGCATATTCACATGACACACTCGGTGAGTCTTCCTTCTATCTGGTGTTTTTACCACATAATTCACCTCACTTAATTTCCTTTCAATCTGATACGGTCCACAAAACCTATCTTTTAAAGGCTCACCTACCACTGGTAACAACACTAAAACTTTATTCCCACTGGCAAAACTACGAACTTTAGATTTCTTGTCCGCTACCCGTTTCATCACATTTTGTGCAACTTTCAAATGTTGTCTAGCCAATTCACCTGCTCTATTTAATTGTTCCCTAAAATTTGACACGTAATCCAATAGTGTAATTTCCGATTTCTCTCCCACCAATTTTCCAATATCAATTTAAGTGGTCCTCTTAACTCATGGCCAAAAATTAGTTCAAAAGGACTAAATTTGGTTGACTCATTAGGTGCATCCCTAATTGCAAACAGTAGGAATGGAATTCCTTTATCCCAATCCTCTGGATAATCTTGACAATACGCCCTCAACATTGTCTTTAATGTCTGATGCCACCTTTCTAATGCTCCCTGAAATTCTGGATGGTATGTAGTTGATTTAAATTGTTTTATTCCTAAGCTATCCGTAACTTCTTTGAATAACTTTGAAGTAAAATTCGATCCTTGATCTGATTGAATTTCTGTGGGTAGTCCATATCTCATAAAGAATTTAAGTAACTCCTCCACAATCCGTTTAGCTGTAATATTACTTATTGGAATGGCCTCTGGAAACCTAGTAGACACATCCATTACAGTCAAAAATTGATTCCAACTTTTTATTTTAGGAAGCGGTCCTACACAATCAATTAGGACCCTTGTAAAAGGTTCCTCGGGCAGCACGGTGGCCTAGTGGTTAGCACAGCTGCCTCACGGCGCTGAGGTCCCAGGTTCGATCCCGGCTCTGGGTCACTGTCTGTGTGGAGTTTGCACATTCTCCCCATGCCTGCGTAGGCATCGCCCCCACAACTCAAAAAAATGTGCACAGTAGGTGGATTGGCCACACTAAATTGACCCTTAATTGGAAAAAATAATTGGGTAATCAAAATTTATTTTAAAAAAGTAAAAGGTTCCTCAAATGCTGGAATGGGTATTAAGGGCGCTCGTTTTATCACTGCTTGAGGTTTCCCTATCACTTGACAAGTGTGACATGATTGACAAAATTTAACTACATCTTTATGTAGTCCAGGCCAATAAAAATGTTTCTGGATTTTAGCTTGAGTTTTCCTTATTCCCAAATGATCTCCCACTGGTACCTCATGTGCAACTCGCAACACCGCCTTTCTATACCCTACCGGCAATACTACTTGATGAACTTCTGCCTACTTTTCATCCACCTGCATATGTACAGGTCTCCATTTTCTCATCAAGCCATCCCTTTTACGGTAATTACACTCTGGTATACACCCAGATTCCTCTTCCGCATATGCTTTCTGATATATCCGTTTTATTTCTACATCTTTCTGTTGTAATTCCGCCAATTTTCCTGAACTAAAAATATCCGCCTGATCCTCCACCTGTTCTTGTTCTTTTTCAACCATCTGATCAAAAATCGTTTCTGAGAATTGCACTTCAACTTCATCTTCACTCTTTGATTTCTCCTCTTGTCTTAACCTGTGACTTTGCAACCGGGTTACTACACAATTCAGAAGAATCCCAGGATTTACATCCTTCAACCCTTCAGTTGTCTGATTTTCCACTGGCTTATCAACCGCAGTAGGCATCACTCCTACCTGCGATCCAGCTATATCGTTACCCAAGATAAACTGTATTCCTGGACAAGATAGTTTATCTATTACTCCTACTACCACTTCACCACTCTTCACTGGACTTTCCAACCTTACCTTATATAATGGAACGCTACTCCTCTCACCCTGAATTCCACATATCATCACCTTTTCTGGCAACATTCTTCCCAAACTACATAATTCCTCATCTCTTACCATTAAAGATTGACTAGCCCCTGTATCTCTTAAAATTGTGACTTCTTTACCTGCTCCTCCTGATACACATGAGTGAACATTACCCACACAAGTAAATTCTTTAAAGACATCTGGCACCTTCTTAACAATTACTTCTTGAACAGGCTGTACAATCGTTTGCACCTCCTTCGCTTCACTTGGGTTTTCCTTTACCACTCTAACAAATCCCACTGTCTTATCCTGTTTTACCACATCAGCCTTCCCAGTGCTTTTCTTCAACCACCAACACTGTGACTTTACATGACCTAGTTTATTACAGTGAAAACATTTGAAACTTTTCATTTCTTTTCCACTCTCCTGGATTTCTTTTTTAATCTGAGGTACACTCTCTTTATTGTCTCCCATCAGATCACCTTTACCGTTGAGGAAGTGACAAAGTTAATTGATGAGGGAAGGGCTGTAGATGTCATATACATGGACTTTAGTAAGGCGTTTGATAAGGTTCCCCATGGCAGGTTGATGGAAAAAGTGAAGTTGTATGGGGTTCAGGGTGTACTAGCTAGATGGATAAAGAACTGGCTGGGCAACAGGAGACAGAGAGTAGTGGTGGAAGGGAGTGTCTCAAAATGGAGAAGGTGACTAATGGTGTTCCACAGGGATCCGTGCTCGGACCACTGTTGTTTGTGATCTACATAAATGACCTGGAGGAAGGTACAGGTGGTCTGATTACCAAGTTTGCAGATGATACTAAGATTGGTGGAGTTGCAGATAGCGAGGAGGACTGTCAGAGAATACAACAAAATATAGATAGATTGGAGAGTTGGGCAGAGAAATGGCAGATGGAGTTCAATCCAGGCAAATGCGAGGTGATGCATTTTGGAAGATCCAATTCAAGAGCGGACTATATGGTCAATGGAAGGGTCCTGGGGAAAATTGATGTGCAGAGAGATCTGGGAGTTCAGGTCCATTGTACCCTGAAGGTGGCAACGCAGGTTGATAGAGTGGTCAAGAAGGCATACAGCATGCTTGCCTTCATCGGACGGGGTATTGAGTACAAGAGTTGGCAGGTCATGTTACAGTTGTATAGGACTTTGGTTCGGCCACATTTGGAATACTGCGTGCAGTTCTGGTCGCCACATTACCAGAAGGATGTGGATGCCTTGGAGAGGGTGCAGAGGAGGTTCACCAGGATGTTGCCTGGTATGGAGGGTGCTAGCTATGAAGAAAGGTTGAGTAGATTAGGATTGTTTTCATTGGAAAGACGGGGGTTGAGGGGGGACCTGATTGAGGTCTACAAAATCATGAGAGGTATGGACAGGGTGGATAGCAACAAGCTTTTCCCAAGAGTGGGGGTGTCAGTTACAAGGGGTCACGATTTCAAAGTGAGAGGGGGAAAGTTTAAGGGAGATGTGCGTGGAAAGTTTTTACGCAGCGGGTGGTGGGTGCCTGGAACGCTTTACCAGCGGAGGTGGTAGAGGCGGGCTCGATAGCATCATTTAAGAAGCATCTAGACAGGTATATGAATGGGCGGGAACAGAGGGATGTAGAACTCGGAAAATAGGAGACAGGTTTAGATAAAGGATCTGGATCGGCGCAGGCTGGGAGGGCCGAAGGGCCTGTTCCTGTGCTGTAATTTTCTTTGTTCTTTGTTGTTCTTTACCACTTGAGTATTTCTCATGTCCCCAGTTTCTATTCCTCACCGACTGAAACTGATGTCGGAAACCAATCTTTGATTTATGAACTAATTCATAATCATCTGCCATTTCTGCTGCTAATCTTGCAGTTTTAACCTTCTGTTCTTCCACATGAGTTCTCCCTACATCAGGAATTGAATTTGTAAACACCTCCAAAAGTATAATTTCTCTGAGAGCTTCATACGTTTGGTCTATTTTCAAAGCCCTTACCCACCTATCAAAATTACTCTGTTTGAGCCTTTCAAACACCATGTATGTTTGACCAAATTCTTTCCTTAAATTTCTAAACCTTTGTCTGTAAGTTTCAGGTACTAGCTCATATGCACTTAAGATGGATTTCTTCATCTCCTCATACGAGATACCTTGTTCCAGATACCTCTTCCAGTAGTGATGCAAACACTTCACTCGCTCTACCTACCAGCTTTGTTTGAATCAGTAATACCCACATGTCCTGTGGCCATTTCATTTGTTTAGCTACCTTCTCAAATGAAAAAAGCTTCCACTTCCTTCTCGTCAAACCTTGACAATGCTTGGACATATTTAAATAGATTCCCACCAAGCCTTTGACTATGACGCTCTTTTTCACGTTCTTCATCACTATCATCCAACTGTACGTTTCCCTTTATGTCTGCCAATTTTAATTGACTGTCATATTTCATGGCCATTTTCCGAAGTTCAAACTCCCTCTCTTGATCTTTTTCCCTCGTCCGTATCTCCCTTTCTTTTTCTTTTTCTTCTCTCTCTCTTTCTTTTTCCTCTCTCTCCCTTTTATATTCAAGCCACTTTAATTCTTTCTCATGTTCCATTTATTTAATTTGCAACTGAATTTTTGCCATTTCCAGTGAGTCAGACTCTGTCTCAGGCAACTTTAAATGCTTAACCACCGCCATAATTACCTCATCTTTTTGCATTTTGTCAGGTAATTTTAACTGAAATGTTTTTGCCAAACCTAACAGTCTGCTTTTCGTCTCTGTCCGTAAGGTACTGTGTGTGACATTCTCCACCCCCAAAAACTTCTGAGCCTCTGAAAGAGCCATTGTCCACAACATACAAACTCAAATACCACACCGGAAAAGCAACAATCCTTCACTGTCTTTAAGTTCTCAAAAGCCAATCCAATAGATAGACTTTTATTCCCCTCGAGCCCCCAATTGTTATGTGGACGGCATTTTCAGAACCCCAAAATGTATCATGGAGTTCAACCAACCTCTCCCTTTAATGTATTGTTGCTTTGGAAGCACACGGCTTGGGCTCCAGATGTGGTATCACAATTATGGACACGTGGATTTTTAAACACAAAACAATGTTTATTCCATGAATTCAACTTAACCTTCTTAAATAAACATTGGATCCCTTAACATCCCTTACTTAAAATAATACATCACTAAATAATTCCTCAAAATGTTCCTTCAAACCTCCAAAAGACTTAACACCTTTAAACAGAAACACATCAGGTTAAAGACATTACTATTATGAGTTTAAATCACCCAAATGATTCAGAGATAGTCTTTTCTGGCAGAGATTACAGCAGATCTAGCTCACTGCAAACACAGACACACCCAAGCTCTTTTCTCAAAACTGGCTTTCTCCTTTCAAAACAGCTCACAGCAAACCAGCCAGGCACTTTTCAGCTGCTCTCTCTCAAACTGAAACTAAAAACAGAGAAAGCAGACGTGATCTCAGCTCAGCTCCCCCCTCTGACATCATGTCAGTAATATGAGCGGCCTCATTTCTTAAAGGTACATTGCTTAAACACCCATTTCTTAAAGGTACTCTCACAAGACAGTATCACCAAAAATTTTAACGTCAAGGTAGCAAAAGTGCATTTAGAGTGGTTCAATTTTAAACCATATTGATGTATTCGGTGAAATAATTTCCCAAGATTTGCAATATGCTCGTCCTCAGTGGTAGACCATACAATGATGTCGTCTACATAGACTCGAACACCATCTATTTTTTCGGTCATTTGCTCCATAATTCGGTGAAACATCTCTGAGGCAGAGATGATCCCAGAGGGCATTCTATTAAAGCAGTACCTTCCAAACGGCGTGTTGAATGTACAGAGGAGTTTGCTGGAGTCGTCGAGCTGCATCTGCCAAAAACCTTGTGATGTCCAACTTTGTGAAAATTCACGCATTCGACATTTCAGAAGTAATTTCTTCTCTTTTGGGAATAGGATAATGTTCCCTATGTATGTTTTTATTTAGATCGTTGGGATGCATGCAAATTCTAATATCTCCTGAAGGTTTTTTTACACAAACCAAGGAGCTGTCCCAGTCAGTCAGGTGCGTGACTTTGGATATTATGCCTTGAGTTTGTAATTCAGCTTTTAATCTCTGGATCTCTTCTTGGTGGATGGATGACGGGTTTTGCATCCTTTTTTAGCAAAATCTTGTACTGATATGGCAAAGTGCCCATACCATTAAATACTTCAGAGTATTCACTGAGTCACAGTTGAATGTCTTCTTCCAACCGTGATATTCTACCATGGCAGCCGAGGAATTTAAATTCAGTTAACTAAATAAATCTGTAATAAATAGATAGTATTCAACAATGGCAGCCATGAAATGACTGAATTGTTGTAAAAACTCATCTGGTTCACTAATGTGCTTGAGGGAAGGAAATCTGCCACCCTTGCCTGGCCTGGCCTATACGTGACTCCAGGCCCGCAACAAAGTGATTAACTCTGAAATGTCCTCTGAAATGGCCTAGCAAGCCACCCAGTTCGATTCAGGAAGGTGGTTCACGAGCATCTTGTTAAGAGCAATTTCGGATGGGGAGTAAATGCCGGCCATACCATTGACACGCACAAATAATGTCTCCCTGCAGCCAGCCTCGCCACCCCTGGACCACCCCTCCCCACCACCAGTGTTCCCCAGCCCCCACAAACCCCCCCCCCCCCCCCGCCCTCAGAATGGCTCCCCCTGACTTTGGCGGCGCTGGACTTAGTCCGCAGCTGCCACGCATGGTGCACGAAAAAAAATATTGTAAGTGATCCACGCCATCGGGAACTCGGCCCATCAGGGGGTGCAGCATCGGGGGAGGGCCTCAAGTGTTCTGAGGCCGTTCCCAACGGATTGCGGCGTACTCAAGGAGTACGCCCTTATTGAGGGGGTGGTACAATGTAGATGCGGCGCTGCCCCCCGATTTTGGCACAAACAGGGATTCTCCGGCCCATCGCCGAACTCAATTTCGGCGCCAGCGACCGGAGAATCCCGCCCAACAGCTTTTTGAGGGAGATTTCCACTTCCCTTTGTGTGAAGAAGTAACTCCTGATATTACACCTGAATAGCTTACGTTTAGTTTTAAAGGTCGGGTCCCCATATTAAGAACCCCACTATTATTTCTTCTGTACCTTTTTAATTTTTTAAAATCACCTTAAGCACCTCAATTAGATCACCCCTCAATCTTCCATACTAGAGGAAATGCAAGGTTGGTCTATGCACCCTGTCAACTTGCAGTTTGACCAGGACAATGCTAAGTTTCAATGCTGCTAAGAGGGCAGCATGGTAGCATTGTGGATAGCATAATTGCTTCACAGCTCCAGGGTCCCAGGTTCGATTCCGGCTTGGGTCACTGTCTGTGCGGAGTCTGCACATCCTCCCCGTGTGTGCATGGGTTTCCTCCGGGTGCTCCGGTTTCCTCCCACAGTCCAAAGATGTGCAGGTTAGGTGGATTGGTCATGATAAATTGCCCTTAGTGTCCAAAATTGCCCTTAGTGTTGGGTGGGGTTACTGGGTTATTGGGATAGGGTGGAGGTGTTGAACTTGGGTAGGGTGCTCTTTCCAAGAGCCGGTGCAGACTCGATGGGCCGAATGGCCTCCTTCTGCACTGTAAATTCTATGATCTAAAGCTAAGCAGGGCAGCATGGTGGCGCAGTGGGTTAGCTCTGCATCCTCACGGCGCCGATGTTCCAGGTTCAATACCAGCTGTGGGTCATTGTCCGTGTGGAGTTTGCACCTTCTCCCTGTGTTTGCTTGGGTTTCGCCCCCACAACCCAAAGATGTGCAGGCCAGGTGGATTTTCAGCGGGAATTCAGCTGTTGGAGTGGGCGGAGCTACAGAGTCGAGCGGTGAGTATTTAAACTAGCTGCTTAGCTGCCTACACAGCGGCCACAGGGTCTCTGGGGATAAATTTGAAGAGTGACATCACAGCAAAGCAGTGACCTGATTAGCTGGTAAGAAAAGTGCTCCAATTAGCAGTAGCTGGGAGAAATGTAACTCTTCGTGTGTTGGTAAGTTTCAGTCGGTGATTACTTTGGGAATAGCGATCAGAATTCCGTAAGTTTTAGAATACTCATGGACAAAGACGAGTGTGGTCCTAAAGGAAGAGTGCTAAATTGGGGAAAGGCCAAGTATAACAAAATTCGGCAGGAGCAAAGGAATGTGGATTGGGAGCAGCTGTTTAAGGGTAAATCCACATTTGAAATGTGGGAGTCTTTTAAGGAAAGGTTGATTAGAGTGCAGGACAGACATGTCCCTGTGAAAATGAGAGATAGAAATGGCAAGATTAGGGAACCATGGATGACGGGTGGAATTGTGAGACTAGCTAAGATGAAAAAGGAAGCATACATAAGACCGAGGTGACTCAAAACTGATGAAGCTTTGGAGGAATATCGGGAAAGTAGGACAAATCTCAAACGCGCAATAAAGAGGGCTAAAAGGTGTCATGAAATATCTTTGGCTGACAGGGTTAAGGAAAATCCCAAAGCCTTTTATTCGTATATAAGGAGCAAAAGGGTAACTAGAGAAAGGATTGGCCCACTCAACAACAAAAGAGGGAATTTATGCATGGAGTCAGAGGAAATGGGTGAGATTCTTAATGAGTACTTTGCATCGGTATTCACCAAGGAGAGGGACATGACGGATGTTGAGGCTAGGGATGGATGTTTAAATACTCTAGGTCAAGTCGGCATAAGGAAGGGGAAGCTTTGGGTATTCTAAAAGGCATTAAGGTGGACAAGTCCCCAGGTCCGGATGGGATCTATCCCAGGTTACTGAGGGAAGCGAGGGACGAAATAGCTGGGGCCTTAACAGATATCTTTGCAGCATCCTTGAGCACGGGTGAGGTCCTGGAGGACTGGATAATTGCTAATGTTGTCCCTTTGTTTAAGAAGGGTAGCAGGGATAATTCAGGGAATTATAGACCTGTGAGCTTGACGTCAGTGGTAGGCAAACTGTTGGAGAAGATACTGAGGGATAGGATCTATTCATATTTGGAAGAAAATAGACTTATCAGTGATAGGCAGCATGGTTTTGTGCAGGGAAGGTCATGTCTTACAAACCTAATAGAATTCTTTGAGGAAGTGACAAAGTTAATTGATGAGGGAAGGGCTGTAGATGTCATATACATGGATTTCAGTTAGGCGTTTGATAAAGTTTCCCATGGCAGGTTGATGGAAAAAGTGAAGTCGCATGGGATTCAGGGTGTGCTAGCTAGATGGATAAAAAACTGGCTGGGCAACAGGAGACAGAGAGTAGTGGTGGAAGGGAGTGTCTCAAAATGGAGAAAGGTGACTAGTGGTGTTCCACAGGGATCCATGCTCAGACCACTGTTGTTTGTGATATACATAAATGATAGATAGAGAAATACAGCACAGAACAGGCCCTTCGGCCCACGATGTTGCGCCGAACTTTTGTCCTAGGTTAATCATAGAATTTTGGACAATTTGTCATGGCCAATCCACCCAACCTGCACATCTTTGGACTGTGGGAGGAAACCGGAGTACCCGGAGGAAACCCACGCAGTCACGGGGAGGATGTGCAGACTCCACACAGACAGTGACCCAAGTCGAAATCGAACTTGGGACCCTGGAGCTGTGAAGCAATTGTGCTATCCACAATGCTACCGTGCTGCCCTTAAGAAGTTAACCTACACTCCCTTATTCTACCCTAATCCAAGTACCTATCCAATAGCCGTTTGAAGGTCCATAAATTTCCGACTCAACTACTACCACAGGCAGTGCATTCCATGCCCCCACTACTCTCTGGGTAAAGAACCTACCTCTGACATCCCCTCTATATCTTCCACCATTTATCTTAAATTTATGTCCCCTTGTAATGGTGTGTTCCACCCGGGGAAAAAGTCTCTGACTATCTACTCTATCTATTCCCCTGATCATCTTATAAACCTCTATCAAGTCGCCCCTCATCCTTCTCCGTTCCAATGAGAAAAGGCCCAGCACCCTCAATCTTTCCTCGTATGACCTACTCTCCATTCCAGGCAACATCCTGGTAAATCTCCTCTGCACCTTTTCCAAAGCTTCCACATCCTTCCTAAAATGAGGTGACCAGAACTGCACACAGTACTCCAAATGTGGCCTGACCAAGGTTTTGTACAGCTGCATCAAGACCTCATGGCTCTTAAATTCAATCCCTCTGCTAATGAACGCTAGCACACCATAGGCCTTCTTCACAGCTCTATCCACTTGAGTGGCAACTTTCAAAGAACAATGAACATAGACCCCAAGATCTCTCTGCTCCTCCACATTGCCAAGAACCCTACCATTAACCCTGTATTCCGCATTCAGATTTGTCCTTCCAAAATGAACAACCTCACACTTGTCAGGGTTAAACTCCATCTGCCACTTCTCAGCCCAGCTCTGCATTCTATCTATGTCTCTTTGAAGCCGACAACAGCCCTCCTCACTATCCACAACTCCACCAATCTTCGTATCATCTGCAAATTTACTGACCCACCCTTCAACTCCCTCATCCAAGTCGTTAATGAAAATCACAAACAGCAGAGGACCCAGAACTGATCCCTGCGGTACGCCACTGATAACTGGGCTCCAGGCTGAATATTTGCCATCCACCACAACTCTCTGTCTTCTATCGGTTAGCCAGTTTGTTATCCAACTGGCCAAATTTCCCACTATCCCATGCCTCCTTACTTTCTGCATAAGCCTACCATGGGGAACCTTATCAAATGCCTTACTAAAATCCATGTACACTACATCCACTGCTTTACCTTCATCCACATGCTTGGTCACCTCCTCAAAGAATTCAATAAGACTTGTAAGGCAAGACCTACCCCTCACAAATCCGTGCTGACTATCCCTAATCAAGCAATGCCTTTCCAGATGCTCAGAAATCCTATCCCTCAGTACCCTTTCCATTACTTTGCCTACCACCGAAGTAAGACTAACTGGCCTGTAATTCCCAGGGTTATCCCTATTCCCTTTTTTGAACAGGGGCACGACATTCGCCACTCTCCAATCCTCTGGTACCACCCCTGTTGACAGCGAGGACGAAAAGATCATTGCCAACGGCTCTGCAATTTCATTTCTTGCTTCCCATAGAATCCTTGGATATATCCCGTCAGGCCCGGGGGACTTGTCTATCCTCAAGTTTTTCAAAACGCGCAACACATCTTCCTTCCTGACAAGTATCTCCTCAAGCTTATCAGTCTGCTTCACGCTGTCCTCTCCAACAATATGGCCCCTCTCATTTGTAAATACTGAAGAAAAATACTTGTTCAAGACCTCTCCTATCTCTTCAGACTCAATACACAATCTCCCGCTACTGTCCTTAATCGGACCTACTCTCACTCTAGTCATTCTCATATTTCTCACGTATGTGTAAAAGGCCTTGGGGTTTTCCTTGATCCTACCCGCCAAAGATTTTTCATGCCCTCTCTTAGCTCTCCTAATCCCTTTCTTCAGTTCCCTCCTGGCTATCTTGTATCCCTCCAGCGCCCTGTCTGAACCTTGTTTCTTCAGCCTTACATAAGTCTCCTTCTTCCTCTTAACAAGACATTCAACCTCTCTTGTCAACCATGGTTCCCTCACTCGACCATCTCTTCCCTGCCTGACAGGGACATACATATCAAAGACACGCAGTACCTGATCCTTGAACAAGTTCCACATTTCACTTGTGTCCTTCCCTGACAGCCTATGTTCCCAACTTCTGCACTTCAATTCTTGTCTGACAGCATTGTATTTACCCTTCCCCCAATTATAAACCTTGCCCTGTTGCTCGCACCTATCCCTCTCCATTACTAAAGTGAAAGTCACAGAATTGTGGTCACTACCTCCAAAATGCTCCCCCACTAACAAATCTATCACCTGCCCTGGTTCATTACCAAGTACTAAATCCAATATGGCCTCCCCTCTGGTCGGACAATCTACATACTGTGTTAGAAAAGCTTCCTGGACACACTGCACAAACACTACCCCATCCAAACTATTTGATCTAAAGAGTTTCCACTCAATGTTTGGGAAGTTGAAGTCGCCCATGACTACTACCCTGTGACTTCTGCACCTTTCCAGAATCTGTTTCCCAATCTGTTCCTCCACATCTCTGCTGCTATTGGGGGGCCTATAGAAAACTCCCAACAAGGTGACTGCTCCTTTCCTATTTCTAACTTCAACCCATATTACCTCAGTAGGCAGATCCCCCTCGAACTGCCTTTCTGCAGCTGTTATACTATCTCTAATTAACAATGCCACCCCCCCACCTCTTTTACCATCCTCCCTAATCTTGTTGAAACATCTATAACCAGGGACCTCCAACAACCATTTCTGCCCCTCTTCTATCCAAGTTTCCGTGATGGCCACCACATCGTAGTCCCAAGTACCGATCCATGCATTAAGTTCACCCACCTTATTCCTGATGCTTCTTGCATTAAAGTATACACACTTCAACCCATCTCCTTGCCTGCAAGTACTCTCCTTTGTCATTGTTACCTTCCCCACTGCATCACTACGTGCTTTGGCGTCCTGACTATCGTCTACCTTAGTTGCTGGACTACAGATCCGGTTCCCATTCCCCTGCCAAATTAGTTTAAACCCTCCCGAAGAGTACTAGAAAACCTCCCCCCCAGGATATTGGTGCCCCTCTGGTTCAGATGCAACCCGTCCTGCTTGTACAGGTCCCACCTTCCCCAGAATGCGCTCCAATTATCCAAATACCTGAAGCCCTCCCTCCTACACCATTCCTGCAGCCACGTGTTCAACTGCACTCTCTCCCTATTCCTAGCCTCGCTATCACGTGGCACCGGCAACAAACCAGAGATGACAACTCTGTCTGTCCTGGCCCTTAACTTCCAGCCTAACTCCCTAAACTTGTTTATTACCTCCACACCCTTTTTCCTACCTACATCGTTGGTACCAATGTGCACCACGACTTCTGGCTGCTCACCCTCCCCCTTCAGGATCCTGAAGACACGATCAGAGACATCCCTGGCCCTGGCCCCCGGGAGGCAACATACCTTTCGGGAGTCTCGCTCGCGACCACAGAATCTCCTATCTATTCCCCTAACCATTGAATCTCCTATTACTATTGCTTTTCTATGCTCCCCCCTTCCCTTCTGAGCCCCAGAGCCAGACTCAGTGCCAGAGACCTGGCCGTTGGGGCCTTCCCCCGGTAGGTCATCCCCCCCAACAGCATCCAAAACGGTATACTTGTTTTGAAGGGGAATGGCCACGAGGGATCCCTGCACTGTCTGCCTGTTAGTTTTCTTTCCCCTGACTGTAACCCAGCTACTCTTGTCCAGTACCTTTGGTGTGGCTACCTCCCTGTAACTCTTCTCTATGACCCCCTCTGCCTCCCGGATGATCCGAAGTTCATCCAGCTCCAGCTCCAGTACCTTAACACGGTCTCTGAGGAGCTGGAGTTGGGTGCACTTCCCGCAGGTATAGTCAGCGGGGACACCAGTGGTATCCCTCACCACCCACATCCTACAGGAGGAGCATGCAACTGCCCTAGCCTCCATCCCCTCTTACTTTACAGAATTAGCTGCCCTGTGGACCAACTGGACCTCCGCCCTCCGGCTCTGCTCCCAGTCAGCTGTACTCTAAACTCCTGGTTCCCTTCACGCTCTTTGATAAATATAGGAAATTAAATGAAAGGAGTACCTTACTCCCTCCTCACCTAACTCCCTCAGTCACCAAACTCTCACTGTAGCACTCAAATGCCACAAGCTCAGCACTCCCTCAGTCACCAAACTCTCACTGTAGCACTCAAATGCCACAAGCTCAGCACTCAGTGCAAACAAAGTCTGCACTGTATCTAGCCCCTATTTATACTGTGACTCTAGCTTCTAAAAACTGGCCTAATGCAATTAACTAATTAACAAGCTCCAGCTGCAAGTAAGTCCAAGTAGAACCTTGTTTAAAGCTGATTCAAAATTCACCTTCTTATAGACCAAACAGCAACTTTTAAGTTAATTAACTAAATAAAAGAAATACTAGACTTTAAATAACCCTTATACTCCCTCAGTCACCAAACTCTCACTGTAGCACTCAAATGCCACAAGCTCAGCACTCAGTGCAAACATGATCTGGACAAAGGTATAGGTGGTCTGATGAGCAAGTTTGCAGATGATACTAAGATTGGTGGAGTTGCAGATAGCGAGGAGGACTGTCAAAGAATACAGCAAAATATAGATAGATTGGAGAGTTGGGCAGAGAAATGGCAGATGGTGTTCAATCCAGGCAAATGCGAGGTGATGCATTTTGGAAGATCCAATTCAAGAGCGGACTATACGGTCAATGGAAGAGTCCTGGGAAAAATTGATGTACAGAGAGATCTGGGAGTTCAGGTCCATTATACCCTGAAGGTGGCAACGCAGGTTGATAGAGTGGTCAAGAAGGCATACAGCATGCTTGCCTTCATCGGACGGGGTATTGAGTACAACAGTCGGCAGGTCATGTTACATTTGTATAGGACTTTGGTTAGGCCACATTTGGAATACTGCGTGCAGTTCTGGTCGCCACATTACCAGAAGGATGTGGATGCTTTAGAGAGGGTGCAGAGGAGGTTCACCAGGATGTTGCCTGGTATGGAGGGTGCTAGCTATGAAGAAAGGTTGAGTAGATTAGGATTGTTTTCGTTGGAAAGACAGGTTGAGGGGGGACCTGATTGAGGTCTACAAAATTATGAGAGATATGGACAGGGTAGATAGCAACAAGCTTTTCCCCAGGGTGGGGGTGTCAATTACAAGGGGTTACGATTTCAAGGTGAGAGGGGGAAAGTTTAAGGGCGATGTGCGTAGAAACTTTTTTACGCAGAGGGTGGTGGGTGCCTGGAACGCTTTGCCAGCGGAGGTGGTAGAGGCGGGCACGATAGCATCATTTAAGATGCATCTAGACAGATATGTGAACGGGCGGTGAACAGAGAGAAGTAGATCCTTGGAAAATAGGCGACAGGTTTAGATAAAGGATCTGGATCAGCGCAGGCTGGGAGGGCCTGTTCCTGTGCTGTAATTTTCTTTGTTCTTTGATTTGCCACTCTAAATTGTCCCTTAATTGGAAAAAATTAATTGGGTACTCTAAATTTATTTTTAATTTTTTTTAAAGCTAAGCGATCCCACAACCAACGCATCAGATCTAAGCTCTGCAGTCCAGCCACATCCAGCCATTAAACAACTCATTAGAGGAGGAGTCTCCACAAATATTCCCATCCTCAATGATGGAGGAGCCCAACACATCAGTGCACAAGTTAGGGCTCAAACATTTGCAACAATCTTCAGCCAGAAATGCTGAGTATATGATCCAACTTGGCCTCCTCGGAGATCTCCAACATCATAGATACCAGTCTTCAGCCAATCTCATTCCCTCCATGTGATATCAAGGAATGGCTAAAGGCCGTACTGCAAAGGTTATTGGCCCTGCCAACACTTTGGCAATAGTACTGAAGATTTATGCTCCAAAACAGCTGTGCCTTTAGCCAAGCTGTTTCAGTACAGCTACAACACGGGCATCAATCCAGCAAAGTGGAAAATTGCCCAGTTATGCCCTGTCCACAAAAACAGGACAAATTCAACATAGCCATTGACCAGAATCTGAACTGGACTCACCATATAAATACTGTGGCTACAAAAGCAGGTCAGAGGCAGCTCCAGTAACACTCAAGAAGCTCAACATCATACAGGACAAAGCAGCTCATCTGATTGTCCCTCCATCCAACTCCTTCAACGCTCACTCCCTCCATCACTGACACACAATGTAGCAGAGAGCACCAACATGATGCACTGCAACAACTTACCAAGGCTTCTCTATAGCACCGTCCAAATCCATGATCTCTACCATCAAGAAGAACAAGGGGGTAACAGATGCATGGGGACACCCCCACCAGCAATTTGCCATCCAAGCCATACACCATCCTGACTTGGAAATATATTCCTGTTCCCACACTGTCACTGGGCTAAAATCTTCAAACCCCCTACGTAACAGCATTGTGGGTTCACCTACACCTCAGCGACTGCAGTCTTTCAAGAAGGCAACTTACCACCACCTACTCAAGGGCAATTAGGGATTGGCAATAAATGCTGGACTTGCCAGCGACGCCCAACTACCATGCAAAAATAAAATAATTAACTTAGATTAATAATGAAAAAGACGCAAATACCTTCTTTGCCTCATCCAAGTACACATGCCAGGCAAATTCCAGAAGCGGACGTATTACTGGATCAGCCAATTGGGAAGGATATGTCTGCTTCAGCACCTGCATAAAAAGGAAGGATTTAAAAATCTTTATTTTTTCTTTAGTCTTTCATCCCACAATGAGGAGATGCGAGAAATCCTATTTTCAATATTTCCATTAACCTAAACTCAAAGCTTTCAGAGGGAAGAGTTTTAGATTTACACTGCCCCTTTGTGTGGGGTTGGATTTTCCACCCCGCTGTGCCACTTTCCTGCCCCGACCCGCCAGCGGTATTCTCCGTTATGCCGGCCGGTCAATGGGATTTCCCATTGTGGGGCAGCCCCACGCTGTCAGGAAACCCCCGGGCGCCGGGAAAATGGAGAATCCCACCCAGGCTTCTTGAGATCACCAGTGAACTCTACCTCGCTCCAATGTTAAGGTATTCTGAGCTCCCCAGCCAGAGGAAGTAGTGTACTTCTGTTTGGTCTTCCAGTTCAAAATGTTGTCGATGGCTGAGCATTGCAGACTGGTACCTTCCAAGGTCCAAGGCTATGTGCTGAGGGATGCATTAACACTTGGGGCAGCCACCGCAGAGGTGCAATGGGGAAGGGGCACCATAAGACCTTTCAACCTTAGTACACCAGTGAACTGGAAACCGTGTAAAACCCCTTGGGTTGTATGTTTGACATGTAATGTGTCTTGTATTCCCAACAGCACCACTACAGTTTGGGGGTCTACATACAACCCCCACTAAGGTTGTTTTGCACCTCAGTGTTTTTCAACTCTACCCATACAGATTCCACATTGTCGGAGTTAATTTAACGTGCAAAAAAAGGTCCGTTTTAAACCTTTGCCCCCTGGTGACTGACCCCCTCCACCCTGGGAAAGAGTGCCTACCCATCCACTCTACCCATGCCCCTCATAATCTTGTAGACTTCTATCAGGTCACCCCTCAACTTCCATCTTTCTAATGAAAACAGTCCAAGTCTATTCATCCTCTCCGTATAGCTAACACCCTCTAGACCAGGCAACATCCTGGTAAACCTCCTCTGCACCCTCTCCAAAGTCTCCACATCCTTCCAGTAATGTGTCGACCAGAATTGTGCGCAATATTCCAAGTGCGGCCTTACCAAGGTTCTATACAACTCGATGCTCCATCCAATGAAGGCAAGCAATCCATATGCTTAATTGACTACCTTCACAACTTGTGTTTCAAACATCTGTGGACCTGCGCATCCAGATCTCTCTAACTTTCTATATTCCTAAGAGTTTTGCTATTTACGGTATATTTCTCCTCTATGTTAGACCTATCAAACTGCATTATCTCACATTTGTCAGGATTAAACTCCATTTGCCATTTCTCTGCCCAAATCTCCAACCTATCTATGCCCTGCTGTATCCTCTGACAATCCTCAACACTATCCGCCACTCCACCAATGTTGGTGTCATCCCCAAACTTACCAATCAGACCAGCTACATTTTCCTCCAAATCGTTTATGTATACTACAAACAACAGAGGCCCCAGCACAGATCACTGTGGAACACCACTAGTCACAATCTTCCATTCAGAGAAACACCCGTCTACTGCTACCCTTTGCCTTCTGTGACTGAGCCAGTTCTGTATCCATCTTACCACCTCACCTCTGATCCCATGTAACTTCAACATTGTACCAGTCTGCCATGAGGCACCCTGTCAAAGGCTTTACTGAGAGATCTAATTGAGGTATATAAGATGCTAAAGAGGATAAACAGGGGAGAAATAAAGTGGACATTTTCCCTTTGCTGGACATTCTAGAATTTCGTTTTAGGCTAAAGGTTGGTCGATTTAAAACTGAAATGAGAAGGAATTGCTTCACACAATGAGTTGGGAATCTCTGGAAATCCCCACCCTAAAGTACAGTGGACACCTGGAACACTAAACAAATTTAAGGGGGAGATAGAAAGGATTTTAATTAGTAATGGGGATGAAGGCTTATGGGGAGCTGGAAGGAAAGTGGAGGTGAGGCCGAGATGAGATCAGTCATGGTCATATTGAATGGCAGAGCAGGCCCCAGCGGCTGAACTGCTTACTCCCGCTCTCTTAGGTTCTTATTAATAGCTCAATTCAAATCAAACAAACCAACAAAAAAAGACAAAAAGCAGTGAAAGTCTCTTAAATCACCTTTGCAGTTAATACAACAGTATGAAATCTTGAATCTTTGAGGAGCCCCACCACCTCGATGTAAAATTGTTGGTCCATGCTGGGTTATTGCCGCTGAACAAATATGCAGCTTTCTGGAAGGTGGACAAAAATCAGTAAGGGGGAACTTTGGGTGAAGGTTACAAACGGACAATTAAAGAGTTGACATTTCAGAGAGGTGGCCGCGTGCTAGGGAGGATGCAGCACAAATGTAGCACACCACCACAAACCATTCACAATTAATCGTTTGTGATGTCAGAGCAAATACACTTGAATCAGAGGCTTGACCCATTACCATTTCCAACCTCAAAACACTGGGTGCAAGAAGAGAGGATGCTGGAAAACCTCAACTGGACAGCAACCCTCCTGATGCTGCCAGACCTGCTGAGTATTTCCAGCATCTGCTGCCCTTGGCTCGGAGAGCAGAATCCGCAGTATTTTGCTGAAAATATTGGATACCCAAGCCAATGACACCAAACGTTTTTGTAACTCTGGCAGGAGTTTGGAAACACAACTTTAAGTACAAGGTAACAGAATACGGGGATGTGAAAATGTACAGTGTTAGAATCTGGCTCGTCATAATGAATAAGGCGGCACAGTGGCTAGTTAGCACTTCTGCCTCACAGCGGCAGGGGCCGAGGTTCAATTCCGGCCTCAGGTGACTGTACGGGGTTTGCACTTTCCCCCTGTGTCTGTGCGGGTTTCCTCCGAATGCTCTAGTTTCCATCCACTGTCCAAAGATGCAAGTTAGGTGGATTGGCCGTGCGAAGTTGCCCCTTAGTGTCCAAAGATGTCTAGGTTAGGTGGGGTTATGGGGATAGAGCGTGGGAGTGGGCCTAGGCAGAGTGTTCTTTCAAGGGTTCGGTGCAGCCTTGATGGGCCGAATGGCCTCCTTCTGCACTGAAGGGATCGTATGACACAGAAATGTTTTTTATTTGTAAGGCCTTCTTTTCCCCTATAATACTATTAGATGAAGCAATTGTTATGCTATTTTATAATATGCCTAAACTACTGATTAGCAGAATGTTGTATTATGTTCACATGACATGATAAATTGAAGATCTTAGAAGGCATATTGTTGATCTTACAATTAAGCCACTTTTTAAAATCTGACTGCTGAGCTCAACGCGAGTCTTGACAATTTACATGAAGAGGGGGGGTCTGAATATTGAAGCATAAATATATTCTTGCTTATAATCTCCAAGGAGTAGATGTCAACAACAAAAAGGACTCGAGCTACAGGATCATAGAATTTACAGTGCAGTAGGAGGCTATTCAGCCCATCGAGTCTGCACCAGCCCTTGGAAAGAGCACCCTACTTAAGTCCACGCCTCCACCCTATTCCCGTAACCCAGTAACCCCCACCTAACCTTTTGGACACTAAGGGAAATTTAGCGTGGCCAATCCACCTAACCTGCACATCTTTGGACTGTGGGAGGAAACCTGAGCACCCGGAGGAAACCCACGCAGACATGGGGGAGAACGTGCAAACTCCACACAGTCACCCGAGGCCGGAATTGAACCCGGGACCCTGGTGCTGTGAAGCAACAGTGGGAGTTGCAAAAACAAAGCGGGGGAGGTCGGCATAGCAAAGGCGGGACTGTCCGGAGCAGAAGTCCAGGAGTGAGAACTACGGTGGGAGGGGCCAGGGAAATAACTGAGTTCAAGCACAAAGGAGGTTGGCTGGAACAGAAACATTAAAAAATAGCAAGATATCAAGATAAATACGAGTTGACTGGGGAAGAATTGACTGCCACAGTTCCAGAAGAGAGTAGCCAGAATAGATGGTGAGCTAATAATCTGACAATCTTCAGTTTAGTTTTAATGTCATCAGTTCATCTCCATCCCGAATACAGCCCAATATGGAAGATCTCATTAATGCCTTTGGTGCCTACAGGTTTGACTGTCATGATGCTCTGCTGGTCAACTTCCTATTCTCCATAAACTTCAGCACATCCAAACCTCTGCTGTCAGTAAAATGAAAGCAACATATTGCGGATGCTGGAGATCTGAAATAAAAACAGCAAGAGATGGAAATACTCAGCAGGTCCAGCAGCATCTGTGGAGGCAGACACAGAGTTTGTTTCAAGTCGAACATGACTCTTCAGAACAATCACGACTGTTCTGAAGAGTTATGTTCAACTTGAAACATTCAGTCTGTATCTCTCTGTCAGGTCTGCTGAGCATTTCAGAATTTCCTGCTGTTACTTCTGCTGTCAGTGTCGTATCCCACATCAAGTCCTCCCCACCCATTACTCATGTACAGTAAGTCTCACAACACCAGGTTAAAGGCCAACAGGTTTGTTTAGACTCACCAGCTTTCGGAGCGCAGCTCCTTCATCTCATTCACCTGAGGAAGGAGCTGTGCTCCGAAAGCTAGTGTTTGAAACAAACCTGTTGGACTTTAACCTGGTGTTGTAAGACTTCTTACTGTGCCCACACCAGTCCAACGCCGGCATCTTCACATCATTACACATGTAGTTTAACAGACTCTCAACCCCAGTGCCTGAAATTTAAAATTTGCATTGTGTTTTAATCTCTTTGTGGTCTCACTCCATGTCAGTAATCCTCTCCAGACTGATAATCCTCAGAACTCTGTGTTATGGTGAGCGGGCGGGTAAGTGGAGCTGAGTCCATAAAAAGATCAGCCATAAACTTATTGAATGGCGGAGCAGGCTCGAGGGGGCAGATGGCCTACTCCTGCTCCTAGTTCTTATGTTCTTATATTTCCATCATAGTTAACACTATCATTGTCACCTCTCCTTCTCTCCATTATTCCTTGCGCAAGTTGCACTTGCAGCATATTTGGGGTCAAAATGGCGTTGACAATATTTTAAATAATTTAGCAGTCTCCAAGGATATCATTATGTGGCAATGCACAAATATTAGCTTTGTTTTTGTTGGAGACTATTTATCAAGAATTGTCAGTTCCTTTTCTCTTGATGTTCCTGCATTTCAGAAATTAAGCAAACATTTCATAAGTAACCAGTCTGTCAAAGAGTAATTGTCCCCAATTGATGGACCTTTGCTTTTAATCTTAGCCAATTGCCCATTTCCGACTAAAAAGTTACATTCTTGCCACAGAAGTGCCAGGCAATGACCATCTCCTACAAGAGAGGATCTAACCACCACCCCTTGACATTCAATGGCATTACCATCACTGAATCCCTCACAATCAACATCCTGGGGGTTACCATTGATCAAAAACTGAACTGGACTAGCCATATTAATACTGTGGCTACCAGGGCAGGTCGAAGGCTAGGAATCCTGTGGCAATTAACTCACTGCCTGAACCCCAAAGCCTGTCAACCATCTACAAGACACAAGACAGGAGCGTAAGGGAATACTCGCCACTTGCCTGGATGAGTGCAGCTCCAACAACACTCAAGAAGCTCGACACCATCCAGGACAAAGCAGCCGGCTTGATTGCTTCCCCTTCCATAAACATTCAAACCATCCACCATTGAAAAACAGTGGCAGCCATATGTACACGAACAGGCGCCTAGGGGATTTTCACATTAACTTTGTGGCAGCATTAATGTAAGCCTCCTTGTGACAATAATAAAGATTATTACCATCTGCAACAGTGTTCTTCAAAGTTGGTGGGTCACGGGCGGGTGTCGGGAAGGTCGCAGAGCCGTTGTCCGTGGTGCTCCCGATCGCGCAAATCCTTGGCTTTTCATAACGCCGGCTGCAAGCGGCCGCGAACATGTTAAAAAAAAAATTTGCCCGCTTTGCACATACACGCACGATGATCGGTGCGCATGCGCATTTGATAATCGAGCACGCATGCGCAGTGCTGCCGCTATTTTTTAAACGGTTGCAGCTTTTTGTTTTACAGGTTCCGTAGTGATTTTTATTCATTTATTTTATTCATTTAATTTTTTTTTTCATTTATTTTATTCATTTTGTTTTACAAGTTCGGGGGGGGGGGGTTTTATTCATTTTTTCATTTATTTTACTCATTTTATTTTTTATTTTGTTTTACAAGTAAAATTTTACAGGAAGAAAATTCAGAACTTTGGACAGGTGGAGACTCCATACTTTCCAACAGCAGAAGGCTTCACCTTCATCCAACAAGTTCCATTGGAGGAGAGTGTACGAGGGCCAAAGGGACCTGAAACCATTTCCTCCATTTTTGTCAGCAGCAAACAAGGTAAGAGAAAATGTGGGGCGCGCAAGTCGGCCGGCGTGGGTCATGAAGGTCGGCCGGCGTGGGTCATGAAGGTCGGCTGGCTTGGTTCCCGAAGTTGGCCAGTTGGTAAAAATGGGTCCCCGGCAAAAAAGTTTGAAGAACACTGATCTACAAGATGCACTGCAGGATCTCACCAAGGTTCCTTCGAGAACACCTTCCAAACCAACGACCAGTACCATCTAGAAGGACAGGAGCAGCAGATACCTGGGAACCCCACCAGCTGGAAGTCCCTCTCCAAGCCACACACCACCCTGACTTGGAAATATATCTCCATTCCTTCACTCTTGCTGGGGCAACATCCTGGAACTCCTTCCCTAACAGCACAGTGGGTGTACCTACACCTCAAGGACTGCAGCGGTTCCAGAAGGCAGCTCACCTCCACCTTCTGAAAAGCAACTAGGGATAGACAATAAATGCTGGCCAAACCAGCGACGCCCACATCCCATAAATTAATTTTTAAAAAGGTGACATTTCCTGGTTTCTTAGGAGAAAGTGGTACATGTAAGATCTGTCACACTATATCTACCAGCTAATTACAACCTTCTGAAGTCTGTCATGAAATCTTAGAATAGATGTTATTTTATTGACTGAGGATTGGCTACATTCCTGAAGCTGGATGTCAGGCTTAACTTTCCACTGTCTTACAAAGTTTTATGCGAGTTTCAGATCCTGCAGTGTAAGCTCTTCGCTTATGCCAACAGTACCAGGGTCAAATGTCAGGACCTCAACTCGGGTTTCTATTCAACATAATGAAAGCAAGCAGGAGGTGGCCTTGACTATCCCTTGACTAGGTCTTTTCCAATCAGGCCCTTTGATGTGGCTGGCTTCATATTGACTTCTATCTCATTAGGAAATCAATTCAGTTTGTCCTTGTGGGAAGGTCTTGTCAAGTCTTTTTAAATTGTTTATTCATGAGAATATTTTCCATTGAAGTAGTTCCCTTTCTACATTCTGTCTTGTCAGTACAACATCACTGTCTCAACATTTTTCAGCAGATCATAAAAATAAATCTCTTGTAGTTCATTAATTTTTTATTATCCCATCAGATGACAGATGGCAACCTGGCAATGCATAAAGTGCAAGAACAAAGCTTAAGGTTGTTTGTGAACAGCAGGAAGACCTGGATGTTGAATTAGTTTGAAACTTACTGCCAGCTTTTTACTATTCATTACAAACCATACTTATTAATACAAAATCCTGTGTGCTCACTTACCATTGAGCATTTAAAACAGGGCCCTTCTGATTGCAGATAGATTGTGCTCAAATACTAGAGTGGGGTTTGAACCCATAACTTGGTCTGAAAGGCTATCACTGCGTGAAAGGAGTCAGGGTGATCACAATTTTTGCTGCTCAAATCTCAGCACCCATAAAGCACTGTGTGCCATCAGAAGCAGTAGCAATGTTTTCAACCACAATCTGCAGCTTCATGACCTGGCATATTCCCCCACTCTACCATTACCATCAAACCAGAGGGCAGCATTACCTTACCTAAACATGAGATGCCAACATGATGAAGCTCCAACACAGGGCTACATACATGCCAAGGAGAAAGCAGCATGGTATAAATATAGTACAGTGGTTAGCACTGTTGCTTCACAGCGCCAGGGTCCCAGGTTCGATTCCCGGCTTGGAGCACTGTCTGTGCGGAGTCTGTACGTTCTCCCCGTGTCTGCGTGGGTTTCCTCCGGGTGCTCCGGTTTCCTCCCAGAAGACCCGAAAGGTGTACTTGTTAGGTGACTTGAACATTCTGAATTCTCCCTGTGTACCCAAACAGGCACCAGAGTGTGGCAACTAGGGGATTTTCACAGTAACTTCATTGCAGTGTTAATGTAAGCCTACTTGTGACAATAAAGATTATTATTATTATAATTAACTGATTCCACAGCCAACCAATCAGATCAAAGCTCTATTATCCTGTCACATCCAGTCATGAATGGACAAGTAGACAACTAAAATTCTCAATCATGCTGGAGCCAGCATCTTCAACCAGAAGCTCCGAGAGATCCATCCCAACCTCCTTCTAATTAGCACCAGTCTTCAGACAGCTCAGTTATCTTAAATAAGGTTTATTACTACTAGTAATGTGTGATAAGTATTGGTAGGATTTAACAGCATTAGTAAGGATTAGCAATAGTAATATGTTTTACTAATAGCAGTAAGGTTTATTAGCAGTAGCAAGGTCTACTAATAAATATAGAAAAGGCTGTGCTACTTCTGCCTCCAGATTGTACATCCTGTTCCATGTGGGAACTCCGGGATGCTTCCCTTGTCCTGGATAACCATTTGTGCAGGAAATGCCATCAGTTGCAGCAGCATTGGCTCCAGGTTTTAGAACTTGAACATCACAACACAACTGTGAGGTTCAGCATTTCAGAGGCGAGAAGGAATGGGTGAATACCTGATAGTCATAAAGGAGCAGGCAGATAGTGTTGGAGTCCCCAAGTGCATCCAGCTCTGAATACTGGTGAGGACGGTGGTCCATCTGGGGAATTCAGCCACACCCATGTCCATGGCACCACTGGCAACTCAGCTGTACTTGGTTGGGGGGTGGGGGGAGTGTACAACATAAGACCTAGGAGCAGGAGTAAGCCATCTGGCCCCTCGAGCCTGCTCCGCCATTCAATGAGATCATGGCTGATCTTTTGTGGACTCAGCTCCACTTTCCGGCCCGAACACCATAACCCTTAATCCCTTTATTCTTCAAAAAACTATCTATCTTTACCTTAAAAACATTTAATGAAGGAGCCTCAACTGCTTCACTGGGCAAGGAATTCCATAGATTCACAACCCTTTGGGTGAAGAAGTTCCTCCTAAACAGTCCTAAATCTACTTCCCCTTATTTTGAGGCTATGCCCCCTAGTTCTGCTTTCACCCGCCAGTGGAAACAACCTGCCCAGATCTATCCTATCTATTCCCTTCATAATTTTATATGTTTCTATAAGATCCCCCCTCATCCTTCTAAATTCCAACGAGTGCAGTCCCAGTCTACTCAACCTCTCCTCGTAATCCAACCCCTTCAGCTCTGGGATTAACCTCGTGAATCTCCTCTGCACACCCTCCAGTGCCAGTACGTTCTTTCTCAAGTAAGGAGACCAAAACTGAACACAATACTCCAGGTGTGGCCTCACTAACACCTTATACAATTGCAGCAAAACATCCCTAGTCTTAAACTCCATCCCTCTAGCAATGAAGGACAAAATTCCATTTGCCTTCTTAATCACATGTTGCACCTGTAAACCAACTTTCTGTGACTCATGCATCAGCACACCCACGTCTCTCTGCACAGCAGCATGCTTTAATATTTTATTGTTTAAATAATAATCCCGTTTGCTGTTATTCCTACCAAAATGGATAACCTCACATTTGTCAACATTGTATTCCATCTACCAGACCCTAGCCCATTCACTTAACCTATCCAAATCCCTCTGCAGACTTCCAGTATCCTCTGCACTTTTCGCTTTACCACTCATCTTAGTGTCATCTGCAAACTTGGACACATTGCCCTTGGTCCCCAACTCCAAATCATCTATGTAAATTGTGAACAATTGTGGACCCAACACGGATCCCTGAGGGACACCACTAGCTACTGATTGCCAACCAGAGAAACACCCATTAATCCCCACTCTTTGCTTTCTATTAATTAACCAATCCTCTATCCATGCTACTACTTTACCCTTAATGCCATGCATCTTTATCTTATGCAGCAACCTTTTGTGTGGCACCTTGTCAAAGGCTTTCTGGAAATCCAGATATACCACATCCATTGGCTCCCCGTTATCTACTGCACTGGTAATGTCCTCATAAAATTCCACTAAATTAGTTAGGCACGACCTGCCCTTTATGAACCCATGCTGCGTCTGCCCAATGGGACAATTTCTATCCAGATGGCTCGCTATTTCTTCCTTGATGATAGATTCCAGCATCTTCCCTACTACCGAAGTTAAGCTTACTGGCCTATAATTTCCCGCTCTCTGCCTACCTCCTTTTTTAAACAGTGGTATCACATTTGCTAGTTTCCAATCCACTGGGATCACTCCAGAGTCTAGTAAATTTTGGTAAATGATCACTAGTGCATCTGCAATTTCCCGAGCCATCTCTTTCAGCACTCTGGGGTGCATTCCATCAGGGCCAGGAGACTTGTCTACCTTTAGCCCCATTAGCTTGCCCATCACTACCTCCTGAGTGATAACAATCCTCTCAAGGTCCTCACGTGTCATAGCCTCATTTCTATCAGTCACTGGTATGTTATTTGTGTCTTCCACTGTGAAGACCGACCCAAAAAACCTGTTCAGGTCCTCAGCCATTTCCTCATCTCCCATTATTAAAACTCCCTTCTCATCCTCTAAAGGACCAATATTTACCTTAGCCACTCTTTTTTGTTTTTATATATTTGTAAAAACTTTTACTGTCTGTTTTTATATTCTGAGCAAGGAAGACTGGAAGTGGTGGTAGGTGATTTGGCAGTGTCTGGCCAGGAGGGGCAGGAGGACGAGTTTGAAGAGGAGCCGGAAGATGGAGGACAGGCAGTGGCGAGCTTCCGACATGCCAGGAGGACCAAGGTCTTTGACAAGACCTCCAACTGCTGTCTCCCTTGAATGCACTTGCCTCCACCTGATGTGCATCAGATGATCACCAGAGAATGTCCCGAAGATGGACCACTAATGTCGCCCACCGAGGTGTCTCTGCACTGGTGGAAGGTGCAGGTGATAAATGTGACGTCTCGCCAGTGGTTTCACCCCCACCCCCCAAGGTGTTCTCTTGGGTGGATGTGGGGTGGGGGTGGGCGATGGCCTGACCTCATTGCCTCATCAGATGGGGATCCTTTAAGGCAATGGACATGTGATCAGTGAAAGGGAAGGGGCAGTGGACCTTACCTCTCTGGCACAGACCAACCTCGCTGTCAGTCATTGTCCTCTCCTCGGGCAACCCCATGATTTCCAGGGCCCGGGCCTCAGAGGGGGCGAGGACTCGAATCTCTGGTACTCCGCATCCCATCCTAGTCTTTCTCTCTTTATTATGGACTAGCTTCTCTTGCGGGGACAAGGAGAGAACATTGTGAGCCGCATGCTTGATGGGTCATGGGGGTCAATAGCAGATGGCATTAGTGGGCACCACACCTGCGCAAGAAGGGTTTCAGTGAAACGACAGAGGTTGAGAGGAGACCTGATAGAGGTCTACAAGATTATGAGTGGCATGATCAGAGTGGATAGTCAGATGCTCTTTCCTAAGCGAGGATAGTCAAGTACTGGGGTCATAGGTTTAAAGTGCACAGGGAAAAATTTAGAACAGATGTGTGAGGCAGTTTTTTACACAGAGGGTGGTAAATATATGGGACGTGCTGCCTGGGGAGGTGGTGGGAGTAGGTACGATAGCTGCATTGAAGGTACATCTAGACAAATATATGAATAGGGTGGGAATGGAAGGATACAGATTTCATTAGTGCAGGCGGTTTTAGTTTAGGGAGGTGCCATGGTCGGCGCAGGCTTGGACAGCCAAAGGGCCTGTTCCTGTGCTGTATTGTTCTGTAAAAATAAAAATTGGCAAGTCGTGGTGCAGCTGTACAGGCCTCATTTGGATTATTGTGTACAATTCTGGTCGCCGCACTACCAGAAGGATGTGGATTCAGTGAGTTTATGTAACCTCTCCTCATAGCTCATGCCCTCCGTGCCAGGCACAATCCTAGTAAACCGCTTCTGTACCCTCTCCAAAGCATCCACATCGTTCTGGTAGTGCGGCGACCAGAATTGTGCACAATATTCCAAATGAGGCCTAACTAAGTTCCAGCACAGCTGCAACATGACTTGCCAATTTTTATATTCAATGCCTCGACCGATGAAGGCCAGCATTGCCGCATGCCTTCTTGACCACCTTATCCACGTGTTGCCACTTTCAGTGATCGGTGGGCATGCACGCCCAGATCTCTCTGCCCATCAGTACTCGCAAGAGTTCTACCAATTATTGTGTAATTCCTAGATGCGTTGGACCTTCCAAAGTGCATTACCTCACACTTGTCCAGATTAAACTCCATCTGCCATTTCTCTGCCCAAGACTCCAACCAGTTTATATCCTGCTGTATCCTCTGACAATCCTCTTCACTATCCGAAACTCCACCAATTTTTGTGCCGTTTGCGAACTTACTAATCAGGCCAGCTACATTTTCTTCCATATCATTTATATACACTGCGAACAACAAAGATCTGAGGTAATAATCAGGGCCTAGTTTTAAGGCCGATTAAATTGGATATCTTAAATTAAAGATTGGGCACTTTAAAAACCACAGTCTGCAGAAGCCTGCAGAATCGGAATATACAGAACTCAGACAAGCTGCCGGGGTCTGTCTGAAGCAGCCCCTGAATAACCCATTAAGTAATTATCGTTGCTACTAGAGAGTCACTGGCCTATTGTCCACAGTTCCTGATATCCCATCAACTGATAGTTGTTCCTACATTTTTTTTAAATTTAGTGTACCCAAATATCTTTTTCCAATTAAGGGGCAATTTAGCGTGGCCAATCCACCTATTCTGCACATCTTTTGGGTTGTGGGGGCGAAAAACTCGATCAAATTAGTGATGCACGATCTCTCCTTCACAAAACCATGCTGTCCATCACTAATAAGTCCATTTGTTTCCAAATGTGCGTAAATCCTGTCTCTAAGAATCTTTTCCAATAATTTCCCTACTGTTGACGTAAGGCTCACCGGCCTATAATTTCCTGGATTATCCCTACTGCCCTTCTTAAACAATGGAACAACATTGGCTGCTCTCCAGTCCTCTGGAACTTCACCAGTAGCTAATGAGGATACAAAGATTACTGTCAAGGCCCCAGCAATTTCCTCCCTTGCCTCCCTCAGTATTCTGGGGTAGATCCCATCAGGCCCTGGGGACTTAACTACTTTAATGCTTTTTAAGATGCCCAACACCTCCTCTTTATTAATATCAACATGAGTCAGAATATCTACACACTCTACACTATACTCCTCATCCACCAAGTCCTTCTCTTTGGTGAATACTGAGACAAAGGATTCATTTAGTATCTCTCCCATTTCCTCTGGTTTCATACATATAGGGTGCGATTCTCCGCTCCCCACGCCGGGTGGGAGAATCGCGGGAGGGCCGGGCGAATCACGACATGCCGCCCTGGCACCCCCCGCGATTCTCCCACACCCCCAAAAATGGCATGTCGCGTTTTTCGACTCGCCGCTCGGAGAATCGCCGCTCGCCGACCAGCGATTCTCCGGCCCGCATGGGCCGAGCAGCCTGACGAACCCAACCGGTTCACGCAGGCGGCAACCACACCTGGTCACTGCCGGCGTGAACAGCGCGCGACAGGTAAGTGTGGGGCCTGTTGGGGGCGGAGGGAGGATCGAGCACCACGGGCGTGCTCATGAGGTGACTGGCCCGCGATCGTTGCCCACCGATCGTCGGGCCGGCGTCTCTAAGAGACGCACTCTTTCCCCTCCGCTGCCCCCGCAAGATCAAGCCGCCATGTCTTGCGGGGGCAGCGGAGGGGAAGATGGCAACCGCGCATGCGCGGGTTGGAGCCGGCCAACCTGCGCATGCACGGCTGACGTCACTTAGGCGCCGCCATTGCGTCATTCCCGGTGCGGCCCTTTGACACAAGCGTCAAGGCCCGGCGGCCGTGTTTCTCGCAACGCCACTCCTAGCCCCCTGGGGGGGGGGGGGGGGGGAAGAGAGAGAATAGGGTGCGAGGAGCGGCCTCCGACGCCGTCGTGAAACTCGGCCGAGTTCACGACGGCTTTCCCGATGCCACGCGGCATCGGAGAATCGCGGCCATAGCCTTTACAATATGCTTGAATGGACCAACCCTTTCTCTAGCTAACCTCTTGCTCTTTACATATGTATAAAACACCTTAGGATTTTCCTGAATTTGTTTGCCAATGACATTTCATGACCCCTTTTAGCCTTCCCAACTCCTACCTTAAGTTCCTTCCTACTTTATTTTATCTTCTTCAAGGGCTTCATCTGTCCTAAGCCTTTTAGACCTTACAAGTGCTTCCTTTTTCTTTTTGACAAGGTTCATAATATCCCTCATTATCCAGGGTTCCTATACTTGCCACCCTTATCTTTCATCTTCACAGGTACATGTCGGTCCTGAATTTTAATCAACTGACATATGAAAGCCTCCCACATGCCGAATGTTGATTTTCCCAGAAACGGCCTCGCCCAGTCAACACTCTCCAGATCCTGCCAAATGCTGTAGTAATTAGTCTTCCCCAGTCTAACACCTTCACCTGAGGACCACTCTTGTCCTTCTCCATAAACAGTTTAAAACTTGCAGAATTATGATCACTGTTCCTGACCCAGGCTTATTCCCCAGCACCAGGTCTAATATGGCCCCTTCCCGAGAGGCTATTTACATATCATTTCAAGAAACTCTCCTGGATTCTCCTTACAAACTCTGCTCCATCCATGGCTCTAGCAGTAAGTGTGCCCCAGTCAATATAGGGAAAGTTAAAAGCACCCACCACAACAACCCTATTGTTTATGCATCTTTCCAAGATCTATCTGCATAGCTGCTGCTCTGCATATCTGCTGCTCTATCTCCCGCTGGTTGTTAGGAGGTCTGTAGTAAACCCCCAACATTGTGATAGCACCCTTCCTATTCCTGAGCTCTACCCAGATTGCCTCGCTGCCTGAACGCTCCAAGCACAGCTGTGATATTCTCCTTAACCAAGAATGCAACTCCTCCATCCCTTTTGCATCCCCGTCTATCCTGCCTGAAGCATCTAAATCCTGGAATGTTTAGTTGCCAATCCTGTCCCTCTTTCAACCAAGTTTCTGTAATAGCAACATCATAATTCCACGTACAAGGGGCAGCACGGTGGCGCAGTGGGTTAGCACTGCGGCCTCACGGCACCGAGGTCCCAGGTTCAATCCCGGCTCTGGGTCACTGTCTGTGTGGAGTTTGCACATTCTCCCCATGTTTACATGGGTTTTGCCCCCACAACCCAAAAGATGTGCAAGATAGGTGGATTGGCCATGTTAAGTTGCCCCTTAATTGAAAAAAAATTAATTGGGTACTCTAAATTTAAAAAATATTATTCCACGTACCAATCCAAACTCTAAGTTCATCTGTCTTAACTGAAATATTCCTCGCATTGAAACTAATGCACTTCAGCCCACCAACCCTGCTGCGTTGAACAACCACTCTCTGCCTGCTCTTCCTCTTAATCTTACTGGCCTTAGTCTGTAGTTCTCTCTGTTATTTCTCCCACTGACCTACTGCTCTGGTTTCCACCCCCCGGCCATACTAGGCAGTTCCATCTGTTTCTCTGCCTTCCACCTTTCTCCGTACTAACATTTGTTTCTATCCCCTCTTTACTACCTTCTGACTTCCTGCATTGGTTCCCATCCCCCTGCCACATTAGTTTAAACCCTAACGAATAGCGCTAGCAAACCCCCCCCCCCCCCCCCCCCCCCCCCCCTCCCCGAGGACATTGGTTCCAGTCCTGCCCAGGTGGTGGAGGCTGTCTGATTTGTAATGGTCGCACCTCTCCCAGAACCGGTACGAATGTCCCAAAAATCTGAATCCCTCCCTCCTGCAGCATCTCTCAAGCCACGCATTCATCCTGTCTATCCTGTCATTCCTACTCTGACTAGCACATGGCACTGGTAGCAATCCCGAGATTACTACCTTTAAGGTCCTACTTTTTAGTTTATCTCCTAACTCCCTAAATTCAACATGTAGGACCTCATCCTGTTTTTTCACCTATATTGTTGGTGCCGAGATGCACCACGACAACTGGCTGTTCACCCTCTCCCTTTGGAATGTCCTGCAGTCGCTCTGAGACATCCAGGACCCTTACACCCGGGAGGCAACATACCTTCCTGGAGTCTTGTTTGCGTCCGCAGAAACGCCTGTCTACCCCCCTTATAATCGAATCCCCTATCACTATAGCTCTACCACTCGTTTTTTCCTGCCCTCCTGCGCAGCAGATCCAGCCACGGTGCCATGAACCTGGCTACTGATGGCTTCCCCTGGTGAGCCATTTCCCCCAACAGTATCCAAAGCGGTATACCTGTTTTGCAGGGAGATGGCCGCAGGGACCCAGCACTGCCTTCCTCCTCTTCCTCTGTCTGAATTCTTATTGTGACTTCTCTAGCTTTGTTTCTCCTCCCCAATTGCATCGCCTCACACTCCTCTGGATTGAATTCCATTTGCCACAGTCCCTTCCACTCAGACTGGAAAGAAGCAAATATAACCCCTCTTTTCAAGGGGTGGGAAGGCAGAAAAAAGGAACTCTAGGTCAGTGAGTTTGACATCTGACATGGGGAGGGTGTTCAAATCAATCATTCAGGAGGGAAGAGCTCAGCATTTCAACAAATTCAAGGTAATTGGGAAGAGTCAGCATGATTTTACGAAAGGGAAGTCATGTCTAACCAATTTATTGGAGTTCTTTTGAAGGGGTGAAGTGTGCTGCGGATAAAGGGGAGACTGCAGACGTGCTGTACTTGGATTTCCAGAAGGCATCAGGTGTCAAATCAAAGGTTACTGCGGAAAATAGAAGCTCAGAGTACAGGGAGTAACATAATGGCTGGCTGGCAAAAATTAACGTATACATAAATTTACCATTAACCTTCGTTTCCTGTCACTGAGCCAATTTTGAATACAACTCATCATCTTTCAGTGCATCACATGAAGTATCACTTTTGTGACCGGTCTGCCATGTGGGGTCTTGTCAAATGCAGATGACATCCCTCATATATTTTCCTTTCTTACTTCCTCAAAAAATTTGATGACGATAGTAAGACACAATCTTCACCCACCAAAACCCCTGATCAATCCGTGCCTTTCTAAGTGACAGTTTACCCTGTCTCTCAGAATTAGTTCCAATAATTTGTCCACCACCGTGTCACCGTGCCACACAAGTCCAGATGGAATGCTCTCCACTTTCCTGCATGACAACAGCTCCAACAAAACTAAAGAAGCTCATCACCATCTAAGATAAAGCAGCCCACTTGATTGGCACCCCATCACCTCAAACATTCACTCACTCCACCCCTGCCCCACCGTGGCAGCGGTGTGTATTGACCACAAGATGCATTGAGCAACTCACCAAGGCTCCTGCAACAGCAATTTCCAAACCCATGACCACTATCACCCAGAAGGACAAGGCAACATCCGCATGGGAATACCGGCACCAGTAAGTTCCCTTCCAAGCCACATACTACCCTGGTTCAGAACTATATCACCATTCCTTCGTTATTGCAGGAACTCCCTTCCTAAGGGTACTTACATCATATAGACTGTAGCGAGTCAAGAAGGTAAATCACCATCACCTACTAAAGGGCAATTAGGGATGGACAATAAATGCTGCAAGTGCAATGCTCACATTCAAATAACTCAAAACTAGTCGCTGCACTTTTATATTAACAATTTTAGAAAGTAATTCGCTTGGTATATATATGCTAACACTTTTACAGTTTAAATATTTACCCTTTATCTAAAGTAAAACCAGAGAACATCTTGCAACGGATTCACTCTGCTGTCAGGAATCTCTGTATTCATTAGTACCCTGTCCTTTAAAACAAACCGACCTTTACGTAACAGAAAGAAAGCAAAACCATTTTAATCACCTCTGCTTCACATTTTACTTGGCAAAATGCTGGATCTGTAATGCAACCGACTACTTCGAGCAGTAAACACGGAGTCGGAGCCATGCTGAAGGGAGAAATTGTAAACATACATGCCGTTTCCATGGAGAAGGTCAAAGTCCTGTGCTTAGAAACCTTCCTGCCTTAGGAACAAGGGAAGGTGGTTTCAAACTGACTGCAGGAGAGTTAATGTTTCAGGAAGTCAGAGCTGATGTTGTAAGGGAGAGTTTTTGAAATTTAAAGTGCCCAATTCATTTTTTTCAATTCAGTGGCCAGTCCACCTCCCCTGCACATCTTCTGGGCTGTGGGGGTGAGACCCATGCAAACTTGGGGAGAGTATGCAAACTCCACATGGACAGTGACCTGGGGCCGGGATCAAACCGGGGTTCTCGGCGCAGTGAGGCAGCAGTGCTAACCACTGCACCACCGTGCCGCACTTTAAGGGAGACCCAACACAAAAAAACATGCAAGCATTCAAACCAAACCAGAGGAAAGACCAGTAAAAAAGAATCAACTTGAGACACAGGACTATTGGAGTATTCATCAATGATTAGCCAAGTGTCATTTTTGATTATATTCTGGGTTCCCTTTTCCTTCCTATCTTTACAAAATGTCTGCTGACAAACTCCTCTAGGGCCTTCTGTCCAATTTCAACCATAGTGGGATAATACCTTGGACCAAAGGCCATAATTTGGAGAAATTTGGGGGATTTTCATTTCCAATACTATTTATTATCATTTGGCTGTATAACGTCACATCCTAGACACCATTTGTAATGGTTGAAAGGCCCAAGGCTTCCCACATTTTGGATATGAGAGGATCAGGATTTTCCCTGCATTGACTCCAGCAATAGAAAGTGTTATGGGAGCGGTGTTTTCAGAACCCCGAAATGTATCATGGAGTTCAACCAACCTCTCCCTTTAATGTATTGTTGCTTTTGAAGCACACGGCTTGTTCTCCAGGTGTGCTATTACAATTATGGACACGTGGGTTTTTAAACACAAAACAATATTTATTCCATGAATTCAACTTAACCTTTTAAATAAACATTGGATCACTTAACACCCCTTAGTTCAAAGATAACCCCGAAAATAATAGAGCATTAAATAATCCCTCAAAATGTTCCTTCAAACCTCCAAAAGACTTCACCTTTTAACAACAGAAACACATCAGGTTAAATACATTACTATTATGAGTTTAAATCACCCAAACGATTCAGAGATAGTATTTCATGGCAGAGATCACAGCGGATCCAGCTCACTGCAAACACAGACACACCCAAGTTTTTTTCTTAAAACCAGCTTTCTCCTTTCAAACAGCTCACAGCAAACCAGCTAGGCACTTTTCAGCTGCTATCTCTCAAACTGAAACTAAAAACAGAAGTGAGCTCAGCTCCCCGCTCTCCCCCCCCCCCCCCCCCCCCCCCCACCCCCCACCCTCTGACATTACTTCAGTAATATGAGCTGCTCCATTTCTTAAAGGTACATTGCTTAAACATCCATTTCTCTCACATTACAAAAGGCTTGTTTCTTAGCAACCAGAATGGGACACTGCCCAAGATAGAGCCTGGCCAGAACATTGTACATTGTCCTCCACTAAAGTTTTACTCAATAGATGGAATAAAAAAATATAGGTTAGAAGAAATTGTAATTTACTATAAAACATACCTGGGTTTCCATCGGGTGCTCTGGTTTCCTCCCACAGTCCCAAGATGTGCAGGTTAGGTGGATTGGCCATGCTAAATTGCCCTTTAGAGTCATGGTCATAGATGTTTACAGCAAGGAAAGAGGCCCATAAGCCCAGCTTGTCCATGCTGCCCAGTTCTATCACTAAGCTAGTCCAATTTGCCCGCATTTGGCCCACATCCCTCTATACCCACCATGCCCATGTAACTGTCTAACTGCTTTTTAAAGGACAAATTGTACGCGCCCCTACCACTGCCTCTGGCAGCCCGTTCCAGATGCTCACCACCCTGTGTGTGAAAATATTTCTCCTCTGGTCTCTTTTGTATCTCTCTCCTCTCACCTTAAACTATGCCCTCTAGTTCTAGATTCCTCTACCTTTGGGAAAAGATGCTGACTACCTTACCAATGCTCCTCATTATTTTATAGGCCTCTATAATATCACCTACCCTCCAGGAAAAAAGTCCCAGCCTATCCAGCCTCTCCCTATAACTCATACCATCAAGTCCCAGTTGCATCCTTGTAAATCTTTTCTGCACTCTTTCTAGTTTAACAAGTGTCCAACGGTTGGGTGGGGTTACAGGGATGGGGGGGAGGAGAGAAGTGGACCTATGTAGGCTGCACTGTTGGAGGGTCGATGCACATTCAATGGGCCTAATGTCCTCCTTCTGCACAGTAGGGATTCTGTGATACCTCACCAATCCATTTGCTTTAAGTTTTCCATTCAATTCTTTGAAATTTGGAATTGTTGAAATGACCTAGCTCTTTAGTACATCTGCATCGTTCATCATGTTAAATTTAACAATTGTGTGTATGCTATGACTTCCATTATTTGTATCTGGTTTCTGTAATCTATGTGAATCAGGTAAAGGGGGCTGCCATGGCTAATTTACATACCAGCTCCTCAAGTAGTTAGAATTAGAAAATAGAATGATAGAATCCCTACAGTGCAGAAGGAGGCCATTCGTTCCATCAAGTCTTCACCAACCCTTTGAAAGAGCACCCTACCCAGGCCCACTCCTCCATCACCCAACCTAACCTCCACATCTTTGGACAGTAAGGTGCAATTTAACAAGGCTAATCCACCCAACCTGCAGATCTTTGGACTGTGGGAGGAAACCGGAGCACCCGGAGGAAACCCATGCAGAAACGGGGAGAAGGCACCATCACCTAAGACCTGTATTGAAAACAGGTCCCCGGTGCTGTGAGGCAGCAGTGCTAACCACTGTGCCACCCCCGCATACAGATGTTAAATCTAACAGCTCTGACTCTAAGCACTGAACCTTCACATTCTTCCCAAAAGCTTGACAGAGTCTGGATCCCGTTCAGCAGAGTGTTTTGCCATTTTTGTCTCAAACTGGTTGTTATCCTGGTCCAATATGGTTAGTTCATGATGGAAACAGTTAAGCATCACTATACTTGGTGTTTTAATTGCTCTTGAGCAAAGGGTCTGCACATATAAATACAGATGCATAGCACCCAGGTTCAATTCCAGCCTTGGGTGATTGACTGTATGGAGTTTGCACTTTCTCCCCGTGTCTGCGTGGGTTTCCTACGGATGCTCTGGTTTCCTCCCACAGTCCAAAGATATGCAGGTTAGGTGGATTGGCCATGCTAAATTGCCCTTAGTGTCCAAAAGGTTAGATGGGGTTACTGGGGTACGGGGATGGGCTTAAGTAGGGTGCTCTTTCCAAGGGCCGGTGCAGACTCGATGGGCTGAATGGCCTCCTTTTGCATTGTACATTCTATTGAAAAAAATAACCGTTTGCAATAATTTTTACTTTTAATTTTAACATTGCATATAAGATCTTTATTCTCGTTAAATGAAGAAAGTTTACCTCAAATCTATTAGATGTAATGTAAATATAGATGGTTGCAGAATAATGTCTTTTTAGTCTCGAACTGAGCTTGAAGTTTATTGTGCACTGATGGGGTGAAAAATAATTTATTCTTAAAACCCTTACAGGTGTGGATCTGCTATTCCAAACAAAAATCTGCATGAGTATTTTGCAAACAGGAGCAAGAAACAGTAAATAAATATAAGCGTGATTCATTTCCCAGAGGTAGGAACTGACAATATTTAAAATCTTAAGTAAAATAGCTTATTCCATTTTAATTATGGTAATCTTGCAGAAAAAAAAAATACCCATAAGTAGTCTGGAACTGGCTGAGGGATTAATCCAGTACTCCTTTTGAGCAGTCAAATGGGATGGTTCATGTCTAAATGGAGAGGCAGAATGGAAACTCAGTTTAACAACCTGGGGTTGGAGTCACCTCCAGGAAAATGGCACTCCTACAGTGCATTAAAATATTTCATCGGGTGGAAATGACAGAACATTCCATGAAGAAAAATGTAAAGTTCTGCATGCAGGTAAATACACGAGTGACATGTAAATGCTGAAATACATAGCTAAAAGAGTTGAATAAAAGTGAGCACTTAGCAGAACACATAGCTTCACCGTGCTGTGTTAACTCAACATTATTACAATAACACAGCTCACACTTGAGGCTTTCCCCTGCCCGGTTGATTCTCTGTAACTACAAATTTGAAAAAAGTAAACAGTTTATTAACAGCTTCCATCTCACTGAGGCTTCAGGTCAATGCACATCCAACAATCTGCTCTGGGAACTCTGCTCATGTTGACAGCTGCGACAAATTGCATCACAGCAGCTGAGACAATCCACAACATTCGTAAACAATCAAAATTAGACATACGTTCTAAAAAATAAAGTCAATTCACCTATCTCCCAACGTTAATGGATCTTTTGATAAAAGGGAGGCAGTGGTATTGTCACTAGATGTGTAACCCAGAGATCCAGGATAATGCTCCGGGGATCCGGGTTCAAACCCCGCCATGGCAGATGGTGAAATTTGCAGATGGTGACACTTGCATTGTTCCATTACTGTAGCACCTGTCAGAGAAAACATGTCTCCTCCAAGGACACTTCTCTTGCCCTCAGGTAACCTCCAGTGAGCCTCACAGCCCCATCCTCGATTCCCTCCTATTCTTCCTCTGTATGAAGTCTCATATTTCCATAAGCATTGGCTTCCGCTTTATATCAACTTTCCAATGTCCTTCTCAGTTCCATATCTTTTGCTGTGCTGACAATTGGAAATGAGGAAGGCCATTTGGATCATTTCATCCACCTAGAAAGATCCCACAATTTCCCTGTTTCAAGAACCAGGGCTGGGATTCTCCCCTACCCGGCGGGGCGTGGGGTCCCGGCGGGATGGAGTGGTGTGAACCACTCCAGCGTCGGGCCGCCCCAAAGGGGCCTTTAGGGGCCAAGCCATAACCTTGAGGGGCAAGGCCCACGCCGGAGTGGTTGGCGCCCCGCCGGGAAAGGCCTTTGGCACCACGCCAGCCGGGGCCGAAGGGACTTCGCCGGCCGGTGGAAGTCCACGCATGCGCCGGAGCGTCAGTGGCTGCTGAAGTCATCCCCGCGCATGCGCAGGGGAGGGAGTTACTTCCGCGTCCACCATCGTGAAGACTATGGCGCACGCAGAAGGAAAAGAGTGCCCCCATGGCACAGGCCCGCCTGCCTATCGGTGGGCCATGATTGCGGGCCAGGCCACCGTGGGGGCATCCCTCCAGGGCCAGATCGCCCCGCGCTCCCCCCAGGACCCCGAAGCCCGCTCGCGCCGCCTGGTCCCGCCGGTAAGGTAGGTGGTTTGATTCCCGCCGGCGGGACCGTCATGACAGCAGCGGGACTTCGGCCCATCACGGGCCGTAGAATTTCCAGGGGGGGGGGGGGGGGGCGCCGATAGAGGCGCCGCAATTCCCGCCCCCGAATCTCTGGTGCCGGAGACTTCGGGAGACGGCGGGGGCGGGATTCACGCCGGCCCCCGGCGATTCTCCGACCTGGCTGGAGGTCGGAGAATCCCGCCCCAGGTGTTTTTTTAAAGATTCCTGAAGCGGGTGATCTAGAAATCCATTCCACACATTGAATCATTTCTGTAAAGAATTCCCCCGGCATTAGTCAAAAGTAAATTTTTACTGGCTTGCAGGTGTCTCATTTTACCCTCTATCTTAGTCCTCTGGTTTTATCTTTTCTATTCATTAAACCATCACATACTTTTATAAACCTCTTTTAGGTGCGTTGTTTTAAAGATGAAATGCCCAAGAGCGCTACACAGTTTGATCACAGCATCCACTGACTTGTTACTTGCTATTCGGCTAAAGTGAAGTCTAAATCTGGATGTAACCCGAAGCTGCATTGTTTCAGAGAGCATGATAATTTTTACTCATTCATGCAAAGTGGGCATCACTAGCAAGGCCAACGAGGTGATCGTGAGCCATCTTCCTTAATCAGAGCAGTCCATGTGGTGTAGGTACTCCTATGGTGTTGTTATTGAGGGAGTTCCAGGATTTTGACCCAGCAACTATAAAGGAACGGGAATATAGTTCCAAGTCAGGTTGGTGTGCAACCTGGAAGGGAACTTGCAGGTGGTGTTATTGCTGTTTATTGTCAAGGGTTATTAACATTATTATTAAGTCTCAGGCAAGCGACCACTCGGAAGTGATGACTGTAGAAAAGTTTTGATTTATTCTCCTTACTATTTACACCTCCTACTCCTGAAGGGACTCTTGTGCCTGGCCTACACCTGGACCGGCGTATTTATGTCCCAGCAGTCCTAAGGATTAAGGTGGGGGTAGCTCCACCCCCCCTGCCCCTCATCTGGGTAGATCAGACTCACGGCCTTCTGTCGGGTTTTAACAATTATGTCAAGGGTTTTCAGTCAGTCGATTCTCTCTTTTGTCCTTGGTTGTCCTAAGGTTGCTTAATCATGGCTTTCCACGTGTCTCTATCTCTGGCAATCTTTCCACGATAGCATGATACAACAAAGGGGCAAATAGAAAAGGTAGGCCTCAAGAAATACCTCAGCTGGCATGGGGACTGCACCAGCACAATTGGTGTCATTAGGCAGTGCACCTCAGCCCTACGAGGCTTACACTTGCAAAATTGGCCAACTCCTTAGTAAAACCATTACAGTTCAGGATTGCACTAAAAAGAAATTCCACTATGGAACAGCTACTGCGGTATTGGTTCTTTAGTGGAGATGGTACGCAAGGCTGATCACAGGTCCCAACTTTTAAAGAGTCGAGGTTTGAAGTGGTTCAGAACAACACCAACAATGATCTGATCCAATGAGAACTTTCATAATTTGGTAAAACTGTTTTTGTATCTCAAAGGGTAAAAGAAATGAAATGGGTTTGTGATGCAGACCAAGTACCAGCTTACCCGAACAGGTGCGGGAATGTGGCAACGAGGGGCTTTTCACAGTACCTTCATACTTGTGACAATAAAAGGTTATTATAATTATTATTACATATTACCCAACACACTTTACTCAGCATAGTATGTTTTAAATGAGCAAACAGATTTAATAAAATATACCGTGTAATTCATATAGTTTTCAGGGGAAAATGCCATCCAGCAATCCCAGTTGATCAACACAACTTGTAACACGCAAATGTGAATAATTTAAAACATGTATAAAAATAGTAACTAAACAGCAGTTTTTGGGGCTCACCTTTGCTCCTCTGTCCTCCTCAGGCCCAGCTGCTTGTCTACTGTTCATCACCTGGAATGAAGCTTTGTTTGCTGGCCTCAGCTGGTGCTGGCATGTAAAGAGCAAGATGCTCAAGAGCATAGCAGGCCAAGGGGAAATGGGATGAGGGAAATGGAGTTTGCCCCTCAATCAATTTCCACTTATTTTGTGAGGAGGTGCACGACAGTTGACACCAGCTGGGAGTATGATAGGCACAACTTTGCATCACCCCACACCTGCAGCAGCTTGGAATGATTGCATTGTGGCAATGGAAGTGCACTCTATTAAAAGCTCTTAATTTTTTAAAGTTATATGTACATTATGTCTTTTGCACAAAACATTTGATTTGCAGACTGATCCGTCACCAACGAAGGGAAAAAAATAAAATTGACTTTTGCAGTTATATTATTGCTGAATGCTATTTTTGTGGAAAGTGGTAATGAATTACGGGGAGCTGAAAAAGTGTGTGAATAACAACGCGATATAATCCATACAAACATAAAACATTACGAAAGTTTTGTGTAAATACAAAATATCTATTTTACACACTGGGAATGTGACAATCAAAATGGTTAATGGCAGACTGGTATAAAAGGTGAAGTCACACACGATTAGAGGTGAGCTGCCAAGTTGGATACAGAACTGGCTCGGTCATAGAAGACAGAGGGTAGCAGTGGAAGGGTGCTTTTCTGATTGGAAGGTTGTGACTACGTAGTCGTGTTCCACAGGGATCTGTGCTGGGACCTTTGCTGTTTGTATATATAAATAATTTGGAGGAAAATGTAACTAGTAAAAATGAACAAAGAATGAACAAAGAAAATTACAGCACAGGAACAGGCCCTTCGGCCCTCCCAGCCTGCGCCGATCCAGATCCATTATCTAAACCTGTCTCCTATTTTCCAAGGCCTACTTCCCTCTGTTCCCGCCCATTCATATACCTGTCTAGATGCCTCTTAAATGATGCTATCGTGCCCGCCTCTACCACCTCCGCTGGTAAAGCGTTCCAGGCACCCACCACCCTCTGCGTAAAAAACTTTCCACGCACATCTCCCTTAAACTTTCCGCCTCTCACCTTGAAATCGTGACCCCTTGTAACTGACACCCAGCGCCGGCCCTAGGGTTGCTGGCGCCCCGGGCAAGCTGAACTTCGGCGCCCTTCGGGGGGGGGGCGGGGCGGGGCCGGGGGGGTAGGGGGGGGTGCGGGGCCGGGGGGGGTGCGGGGCCGGGGGGGCAGGGGCGAGGCGGGGCCGGGCCGGGGGGGGGGCGGGGCTGCGGCGAGCCCGAGGGGAGGGGGGCCAAGCCCGAAGGGGGGGGGGCGAGCCCGAGGGGGGGGGGGGCGAGCCCGAGGGGGGGGGGGGGGGGCCGAGCCCGAGGGGGGGGGGGGGGCCGAGCCCGAGGCGGGGGGCCGAGCCCGAGGCGGGGGCCGAGCCCGAGGCGGGGGGGGGGGCCGAGCCCGAGGCGGGGGGGGGGCCCCGAGGCGGGGGGGGGGGGGCCGAGCCCTAGGCGGGGGGGGGGGCCGAGCCCGAGGCGGGGGGGGGGGCGAGGCGGGGGGGGGGCCAAGCCCGAGGCGGGGGGGGGGGGCCGAGCCCGAGGCGGGGGGGGGGGGGGCCGAGCCCGAGGCGGGGGGGGCCGAGCCCGAGGCGGGGGGGGGGCCGAGCCCGAGGCGGGGGGGGGGGGGGGGGCCGAGCCAGAGGCGGGGGGGGGGGGGTCCGAGCCAGAGGCGGGGGGGGGGGGGTCCGAGCCAGAGGCGGGGGGGGGGGGGGCCGAGCCCGAGGCGGGGGGGCCGAGCCCGAGGCGGGGGGGGCCGAGCCCGAGCCGGGGGGGGGGCCGAGCCTGAGGCGGGGGGCGAGCCCGAGGCGGGGGGGGGGCCGAGCCCGAGGCGGGGGGGGGGCCGAGCCCGAGGCGGGGGGGGGGGCCGAGCCCGAGGCGGGGGGGGGGCCGAGCCCGAGGCGGGGGGGGGGCCGAGCCCGAGGCGGGGGGGGGGGGCCGAGCCCGAGGCGGGGGGGGGGGGCCGAGCCCGAGGCGGGGGGGGGGCCGAGCCGAGGCGGGGGGTGGGGGCCGAGCCCGAGGCGGGGGGGGGGGGGGGCCGAGCCCGAGGGGGGGCCGAGCCCGAGGGGGGGGGGGCCGAGCCCGAGGCGGGGGGGGGGCCGAGGCGGGGGGGGGGGGGGCCGAGGCGGGGGGGGGGGGGCCGAGGCGGGGGGGGGGGGGGCCGAGGGGGGGGGGGGGGCCGAGGCGGGGGGGGGGGGGCGAGCCCTAGGCGGGGGGGGGGGGCCGAGCCCGAGGCGGGGGGGCCGAGCCCGAGGCGGGGGGGGGGGGCAGAGCCCGAGGCGGGGGGGGGGCAGAGCCCGAGGCGGGGGGGGGGGCGAGGCGGGGGGGGGGGGCCGAGCCCGAGGCGGGGGGGGGGGGCCGAGCCCGAGGCGGGGGGGGGGGGGGCCGAGCCCGAGGCGGGGGGGGGGGGGGCCGAGCCCGAGGCGGGGGGGGGGGGGGCCGAGCCCGAGGCGGGGGGGGGGGGGGCCGAGCCCGAGGCGGGGGGGGGGCCGAGCCCGAGGCGGGGGGGGGGGTGCCGAGCCCGAGGCGGGGGGGGGGGCCGAGCCAGAGACGGGGGCCGAGCCAGAGACGGGGGGGGGGGGCCGAGCCCGAGGCGGGGGGGGGGGGCCGAGCCCGAGGCGGGGGGTGGGGGCCGAGCCCGAGGCGGGGGGGGGGGGCCGAGCCCGAGGCGGGGGGGGGGCCGAGCCCGAGGCGGGGGGGGGGGCCGAGGCGGGGGGGGGGGGGGGCGAGCCCTAGGCGGGGGGGGGCCGAGCCCGAGGCGGGGGGGCCGAGCCCGAGGCGGGGGGGGGGGGGGGCAGAGCCCGAGGCGGGGGGGGGGGGCAGAGCCCGAGGCGGGGGGGGGGGGGCGAGGCGGGGGGGGGGGGCCGAGCCCGAGGCGGGGGGGGGGGGGCCGAGCCCGAGGCGGGGGGGGGCCGAGCCAGAGGCGGGGGGGGGGGGAGCCCGAGGCGGGGGGGGGGGCCGAGCCCGAGGCGGGGGGGGGGCCGAGCCCGAGCCGGGGGGGGGGGGGCCGAGCCCGAGCCGGGGGGGGGGGGGGGGCCGAGCCCGAGCCGGGGGGGGGGGGGCCGAGCCCGAGGCGGGGGGGCCGAGCCCGAGGCGGGGGGGGGCCGAGCCCGAGCCGGGGGGGGGCCGAGCCCGAGCCGGGGGGGGGGGGGGGGGGGGGGGGCCGAGCCCGAGGCGGGGGGGGCCGAGCCCGAGGCGGGGGGCCGAGCCCGAGGCGGGGGGGGGGGGGGCCGAGCCCGAGGCGGGGGGGGGGCGAGCCCGAGGCGGGGGGGGGCCGAGCCTGAGACGGGGGGGGGGGGGGTGCGAACCCGAGGCAGGGGGGGGGGGCCGAGCCCGAGGCGGTGGGGGGGGGGGGCGGGCCCGAGGCGGGGTGGGCGGGCCCGAGGCGGGGTGGGCTGGCCCGAGGCGCGGGGCCGAGGGGGGGGGGCAGAGGGGGCCGCCCTGGGGGAGGGCGGCCACCGCGCATGCGCATTTGGCACCGGCCCAACTGCGCATGCGCGGGACCCGAGTCTGCCGCCCCCTAGCACATGGCGCCCCGGGCGACCGCCCGAGTTGCCGGTGCCTTGGGCCGGCCCTGCTGACACCCCCACTCTTGGGAAAAGCTTGTTGCTATCCACCCTGTCCATACCTCTCATAATTTTGTAGACCTCAATCAGGTCCCCCCTCAACCTCCGTCTTTCCAACGAAAACAATCCTAATCTACTCAACCTTTCTTCATAGCTAGCACCCTCCATACCAGGCAACATCCTGGTGAACCTCCTCTGCACCCTCTCCAAGGCGTCCACATCCTTCTGGTAATGTGGCGACCAGAACTGCACGCAGTATTCCAAATGTGGCCGAACCAAAGTCCTATACAACTGTAACATGACCTGCCAACTCTTGTACTCAATACCCCGTCCGATGAAGGCAAGCATCCGGTTTCCTCCCACAGTCCAAAGATATGCGGGTTAGGTGGATTGGCCATGCTAAATTGCCCGTAGTGTCCTAATAAAAGTAAGGTTAAGGGGGGGGGTTGTTGGGTTACGGGTATAGGGTGGATAGTTTGAGTAGGGTGATCATGGCTCGGCACAACATTGAGGGCCGAAGGGCCTGTTCTGTGCTGTACTGTTCTATGCTGTATGCCTTCTTGACCACTCTATCAACCTGCGTTGCCACCTTCAGGGTACAATGGACCTGAACTCCCAGAACTCTCTGCACATCAATTTTCCCCAAGACCCTTCCATTGACCATATAGTCCGCTCTTGAATTTGATCTTCCAAAATGCATCACCTCGCATTTGCCTGGATTGAACTCCATCTGCCATTTCTCTGCCCAACTCTCCAATCTATCCATATTTTGTTATTTTCTCTGACAGTCCTCCTCGCTATCTGCAACTCCACCAATCTTAGTATCATCTGCAAACTTGCTAATCAGACCACCTATATCTTCCTCCAGGTCATTTATGTAGATCACAAACAACAGTGGTCCGAGCACGGATCCCTGTGGAACACCACTAGTCACCCTTCTCCATTTTGAGACACTCCCTTCCACCACTACTATCTGTCTCCTGTTGCCCAGCCAGTTCTTTATCCATCTAGCTAGCACACCCTGAAACCCATACGACTTCACTTTTTCCATCAACCTGCCATGGGAAACCTTATCAAACGCCTTACAAAGTCCATGTATACGACATCTACAGCCCTTCCCTCATCAATTAACTTTGTCACTTCCTCAAAGAATTCTATTAGGTTTGTAAGACATGACCTTCCCTGCACAAAACCATGCTGCCTATCACTGATAAGTCTATTTTCTTCCAGATGTGAATAGATCCTATCCCTCAGCATCTTCTCCAACAGTTTGCCTACCACTGACGTCAAGCTCACAGGTCTATAATTCCCTGGATTATCCCTGCTACCCTTCTTAAACAAAGGGACATTAGCAATTCTCCAGTCCTCCGGGACCTCACCCGTGCTCAAGGATGCTGCAAAGATATCTGTTAAGGCCCCAGCTATTTCGACCCTCGCTTCCCTCAGTAACCTGGGATAGATCCCATCCGGTCCTGGGGACTTGTCCACCTTAATGTCTTTTAGAATACCCAAAACCTCCCCCTTCCGTATGATAACTTGACCGAGAGTATTTAAACATCCATCCCTAGCCTCAACATCCGTCTTGTCCCTCTCCTTTGTGAATACCGATGCAAAGTACTCATTAAGAATCTCACCCATTTACTCTGAGTCCACGCATAAATTCCCTCTTTTGTCTTTAAGTGGGCCAATCCTTTCTCTAGTTACCCTCTTGCTCCTTACATACAAATAAAATGCTTTGGGATTTTCCTTAACCCTGTTTGCCAAAGATATTTCATGACCCCTTTTAGCCCTCTTTATTGCGCGTTTGAGATTCGTCCTACTTTCCTGATATTCCTCCAAAGCTTCATCAGTTTTGAGTTGCCTCGATCCTATGTATGCTTCCTTTTTCACCTTAGCTAGTCTCACAATTTCACCCGTCATCCATGGTTCCCTAATCTTGCCATTTCTTTCATTTTCACAAAATGAACAACAAAATGATCAGTAAGTTTGCAGATGACACAAAGGTTGGTGTAATTGTGGATAATGATGAGGACTTCCAGAGGATACAGCAGGATACAGATCGGTTGGAGACTTGGGTGGAGATGGCAGATGGAGTTTAATCTGACAAATGTGAGGTAATGCATTTTGGAAGGTCTAATAGAGGTGGAAAATATACAGTGAATGGTAGAACCCTCAAGAGTATTGATAGGCAGAGGGATCTGGGTGTACAGGTCCACAGGTCGCTGAAAGTGGCAACGCAGGTGGAGAAGATAGTCAAGAAGGCATACGGCTTGCCTTCATCGGCCGGGGCATTGGGTATAAAAATTGGCAAGTCATGCTGCAGCTGTATAGAACCTTAGTTAGGCCACACTTGGAATATAGTGTTCAATTCTGGTCGTCACACCTCCAGAAGGATGTGGAGGTTTTGGAGAGGGTGAAGAGGAGGTTTACCATGATGTTGCCTGGTGTGGCAGGCAGCAGCTATGAGGAGAGGTTGAATAAACTCGGTTTGTTCTCACTGGAGCGACGGAGGTTGAGGGACGACCTGATCGAAGTCTACAAAATAATGGGGGGCATGGACAGAGTGGATAGTCAGAAGTTTTTTCCCAGGGTGGAAGGGTCAATTACTAGGGGACATAGGTTTAAGGTGCAAGGGGCAAAGTTTAGAGGAGATGTACGAGGCAAGTTTTTTTTACAGAGGGTAGTGGGTGCCTGGAAGTCGCTGCTGGAGGAGGGGGTGGAAGGAGGTCGGATAGGGACGTGTAAGGGGCGTCTTGACAAATACAAGAATAAGATGGGAATAGAGGGATACGGACCCCGGAAGTGTAGAAGATTTTAGTTTAGCTGGACAGCATGTTCGGCGCAGGCTTGGAGGGCCGAAGGGCCTGTTCCTGTGCTGTACTTGTCTTTATTCTTTGTTAACTTCCCACATATTACTACTAATAAATTGAAGCCCATCACATACATAAGCAAAAAACAAACCAATATGTGTGCAATGCTTCAAGCAAAAGTGTATTTATTTATCAAATACGACCTCTTTTTAAAAAGAGAAATAATAAAAAGCGTAATTTTAATTACCTCCACTACTACATCTGAAACTTAAAAATAGAGGGAGGGAGAAAAAGATGCAATTTGTGAGGTACTGAATCACAAGATGTATCTTAAAAGTTGCAAGGAAAAGATTTTTAACTTAATGTTGTTCCTGAGCTTGCAATTGAGTTGAGCACATTATTATATAACAAGTACTTTGCGTTCTGTGATGCATGAATCATTTATACATAATGAGTTTAAACTATGAGCATTCTAATATTTAAAAAATGGCAAAACCATAATGACATTGTTAATTTAGATTAAAATACCACAAAGGATAGCAGCAGTTTGGAGGGGAACAGCAATCAGTTACTTTTGCTGTCAAGTTTTTAAGTTTAATCTTGGTTAAGAAAAGGCACAAGAGAACACGGTTAGATTGAATCTGAGCCCCTTCAGAGGTATTTAGATGTTTGAGCTGACAAAAAATGAAATGGCATTTTTCAACAAAAGACTAAAAAATATTAAATGTGGGTCCTAACCAATGATCTTCAACCTAAAGTTCAAGTATATGCACATCATTTCACTCCTCCCCACCCCCTCCATTTTATTTTGAGGTGGGAAGGTAGAGGGGAAAGAAAATGCAGTATAATATTTTGCAAGGCTCAACAAAACCTCTGCGGAGTACGGAAAGCAAAGAGGAGAAAAAATAATCCGGAATAAATCAACCTTTAAATGCATACTTGAAATAGTCAGAGAAGTGGGCAGCATGGTGGCGCAGTGGTTAGCCCTGCTGTCTCACGGCGCCGAGGTCCCAGGTTCGATCCCGGCTCTGCGTCACTGTCCGTGTGGAGTTTGCACATTCTCCCCGTGTTTGCGTGGGTTTTGCCCCCACAAATGTGCAGGGTAGGTGGATTGACCATGCTAAATTGCCCCTTAATTGGAAAAAATGAATTGGGTACTCTAAATTTATATTAAAAAATAGACAGAGATGCTGTTTTAAATGTAACTTCTGAAGACTGTAAGAAGCTCTGGTTATAGGATAACCTCTTTGAAACATGATTATTAAAAGATATTCCATTTTCAGTAAAACATTTCAATTACATTTATTGATTATCCTATCTCTGTGTGACTAAATTAGTGGTATAGAGGTAAGAAACACCGTCCGCTTGCAGCTGGAATGTTTGCTCTCCTTGCATTTGCTGTGTGGCTTGGTTCATGGAGATTGTTGGAGTTGATGGTTCAGGAACATGTGAAGGTCGACTCCGCTGGACGTGTTGAGCTGCCTCCTGGTTCAAATGAACTGGCGGGCTGGACCCGTGCCCAAGACTAATCGGCTGCGATCTGCCCTGTGCTATCTGTAGTTGCTGAGCTTGATCCTGGAGGTGCTCTATTGCCTCTTTTGTCAATGTGATCACATGCATCTGCTCTGGCTGCCCTGGACATTGCTGGTTTTCCACCATGCCTATGGCCTGGATGTGGTCTGTTTGGCCAGGCTGAGCTACCAGAGTTAAATTCTGCACGTGCTCCCCTTGCTGCGTCAACAGAGCCAAATTCGAAGCCTGGTCTTCGGGGAGACTCTGTGGCCCCTCCGCTGAAATAATGCTGATGCTCTGTCCATGGTTGGGCATGAAACTAATGTTATGAACATCATTTGTCACCACTAGCTGTATCTGTTGTTCACCTGCAGTAGGAAGCTGGTACTGCTGTAGTTGCAAGATGGTCTTCACCTCCTCTGTACCTCCATCACCTGGAACATCAATAATCCCATGAGATTTCCTCTCTTTGCTGTGAATCTTCATATGGGACCTAAGGTTGTCAGCGCGAGTGAATCGTTGATTACACGTTGGACAAACAAAAGGCTTGTTTCCAGTGTGCATGGCATCATGACGCCTTTTTGCACTCGGATCGGCAAAGGATTTTCCACAGATTGTGCAGGTAAAAGGTTTTTCTCCCCTAAAATTAAATAAATATTATACACTAATTTTCAAATGGAAAATTTGAAAAGTAACATTATTTCCTTTTAGGCAGGAATAACAATAAATTCTCAATCAAGTAGCACATGTTCAGACCAGAGGGAAGTATACAATGACCCTCAGGGTCAGTATTAGGGTTCCTTTTGATTTATATATATATTAATATCGGGATTTTCCTGGAAATTCCAGAGCTTAGGGCTTTGGCAGCTGAGGACTTGGCCATCAAAGGTGGAACGCTTAAAATCAGGAATGATCAAGAGGGCAGAATTAGAGCAGGGCAGATATTGGAGTGTAATAGGACTAGAGGAGATTTCAGAGATAGAGAGGAACAAGAAGGTGGAAAGGTTTGAAGCCATGATCGTGATAAGTGGCGGAGCAGGCTTGCAGGGCCAATAGGCCTCCTCCTGCTCCAATCTGCTATGTATCTTTGAGATTAGCGAGCACACGGTGATGCATTAATGTGATTTAATATGAGTTAGGACATGGGCAGCAGAGCTTTGGATGATTTCGAGTTTACAGAGGGTTGAGTGTGGCTGAATGTGAATCGGGTTGGCCAGGAGTGTATTGAAATAGCCAAGTCTAAAGGTAACAAAGCCATGGTTAAAGGATTTTAAGCAGCACATGAGCTGAGGCACGGACAGGATCAGGTGATTCAATAATAATATTCAGAAGTGAATTGGATAAACAGTTGGAATGCAAAACAAATACATGGCTATTGGAAAGAGCAGGGGAGTGGAATTAATTCAACATCTCTTTCAAAGCAGACACAGGTCTATACAATGGACTGAATTGAGTCTTTTTGTTCTGTATAATTCTGCGAGATCTACATGTATTGATAAAACTGAGATAGAAAGCGTGGTAAACAGTGCTTGCGGGATTAAGAAGTTATAAAGGGAAATAGACATATTCATTGAGTGAGTAAAGCGATGGCAAATGGAGTTCGTTGTGGTCCTGTGTGAGTCAACCACTTTGGATCAAAGAAAACCAAATGGTGAGTTACTAGGTACAAGAGAAACTAAGAATTTTTGTAATCTAGATGCACAAAACATTGAAAGCTAGGGCACAGGTACAAAATCTTTTAAAAAGGAATGTTGGACTTAATCTTAAAAGGGCCATCAACCCAGTGGGAGGATGGCACAGTGGTTAGCATTGTTGCCTACGGCGCTGAGAACCCGGGTTCGAATCCCGGCCCTGGGTCACTGTCCGTGTGGAGTTTGCACATTCTCCCCGTGTCTGCGTGGGTTTCGCCCCCACAACCCAAAAAAGATGTGCAGGATAGGTGGATTGGCCACACTAAATTGCCCCTTAATTGGAAAAAATAATTGGGTACGCTAAATTTAAAAAAAAACCCAGTGGGAGGAAGTCATCACTCTACTGTAACCAATCTGTTTAGCACAGGGCTAAATCGCTGGCTTTGAAAGCAGACCAAGCAGGCCAGCAACACGGTTCGATTCCCGTACCAGCCTCCCCGAACAGGCGCCGGAATGTGGCGACCAGGGGCTTTTCACAGTAACTTCATTGAAGCCTACTCGTGACAATAAGGGATTTTCATTTTCATCTTGGTCGGTTCCATCTGGATTACTGGATTGGGCAGCACAACTCCAGAAATGTATTTTGGGTTTGAATTGGGAGCTGTGCAGGTTCACCAGTAATACCAGCGCTAACACGCTTAAATAATGAGGACTGGCACTGAAGCCTAGCTTGCACTCACACAAATAGAAAAGACTTGAGTAGTTTAAATATTAACACAATTTGATAGGGTAGATACTAAGAATCTATGTTTTCAGCTGGGGAAGCAATAACAGGGGACACAATGTGAAATTCTGAGGAAGGCTATTCAAGAGTAAAATCAGGAAGATCTATTCCGCACCAATGGATAATATAAATCTGGTACTCGCTCCACAAAGACCAGGGCGGGATGCAGCGGCATTGTCGCGCCTGATTTAAAATTCAATGGAACTTCGCGAGATGTCACGATCTGGATCTCGACCTCACTGGGCGTGACCCAGAGCAGTATATTTAAATGAGCCTTTATGTTTGCCTGATTTACCTGGCGCCGTTTAGTACTGGTCCACACAAACGTGGACCAGGTGTAACAGTGCCCGGGGGGGGGGGGGGCTCTCTCAGGCCATTAGAGAACGCCAGGTGTTGGGGACAGGGCAGTGTGGTACCCTGGCTCTCCCTCTGGAAACCTGGCTCTTGGGCACTGTCACCCTGGTTCTGCCAGAGTGCCTGGGTGGCACTGATAGGCTGGCAGGGGCACTGCCAGGGTGCCAGGTTGGTAATGGCAGGGATCAAACCTGGGGTGCCTTACCAGATTGAGAAGGGGGGAGGGAGGGGGGAAGAGTTCTCAGGGGCCTCCTCAAGGTTGGGGAGGTGAGGGGGAGTGGTTCAAAAACAGGTGGAGGGGGGTGGCCTGAAGGGGGTGGAGAAAGATTGGGGCATCCTTCTAAACTGGCATCCCTATCTCAACTCACCAGCAGGAAATCACTCTGCAGCCTTGCAGGAGAGAATCTTCCCGAGGCCAAAAAAACATGGCAATCTGCTATTGAACAGTGAGATGTTTCTCTGCCCTGCAGCCGTCAACGAACACCCCGGCAAACGCACCCAATTCTGGACATAGAAATTTTTTGGGTGAATCGCGCCCTGAATGTTTCAACAATCGGGACTTTCAAGATTGAGGTGGTTTTTCGTTAGACATGGGAATCGAGATCTAGGACAGAGAAATGGAGTTCAAGTGCAGACGAGACATGAATGAATTTAATGGTGGAGAGCACTTGAGGGCTGAAGGGCTTCTTTTGCTCCTTATCTCCCAGCCAAAAATAGATTTGTCGTGCATTCGCTAAACTGCTGGTTGTGGGATCTTTCTGCTCACCAATTGGACACCATGTTTCCTTACATTACATTAGTGATTAGGTTTCATGGCTTGCAAAGCAATTTGGAATGTCCCCAGATTGTGAAAGGTGTTTATACAAGAAAATTCTTCCTTTTGTAAATCAAATTTCTCTTCCTCAACAGATCATGTCAGAAACACATCTCCAGTTATGATTAAGTATAGACAATAACGGTTTAAGTATAGATCGTCTATATTATTATTATCAACAACTATATTATTTTATATTCAAATTACCATCAACAATGTTAACATTGTGAAACACAAAACTGTATACCTGTGGATTCTTATGTGGGTTTGCAGGGTATTCTTTGCAGTGAAACATTTACCACAAATCTCACACGTAAATGGTTTCTCACCTGTAAAACCAATGGTAAGTGAGCATTATTGCCATAGTTGGTCCCCATGACTAAACATTTTTCTCTGACTGAAGCTGCCCTGAAATGTTAAGCCCTGTTTAATGCTGAAAGACCTTTGATGCATTTCCAGCATCTACAGTTTGTTTGTGGAATTCCAACCCAACTCTGGTCTTATTGGTCTCAACATTTAAAAAAAAAAATTTTTTCTCACCACAGTGGTGCCAGGACCAGTGTTAGCATCAAGTACATCTGGTTTAGTACATCGTGGTTTGTTGTTCCTTGGTCGCCAAATCCTGAACGACTGCCTTTTTCTCAAATATACATCCGTTTCCTTCCAGGTACTATTGTCTCCTCACCCCCCCGTCCTCAAGAAAACCTCTCACAATAATTTGTCAATTATAAATCCACCTTTGGCCTCAAATATATTTTCCCTCAAAAATATCTTGTTTCCACCTTCCTCAGAGGACCAAACTTCCCAAGTCAAAGTCAGAACTGACATCTAAATTGCCCTGACTATACTGACAGTACTGACTGCTAAATTGCCCTCAGTGTCCAAAAAGGTTAAGTGGGGGTTACTGGGATAGGGTAGATACTCGGGCTTGAGTAGGGTACTCTTTGTAAGGGCCGGTGTAGACTCGATGGGCCGAATAGCCTCCTTCTGTACTGTAAATTCTATGCTGGTTCTATGATCTCCCCTGACTTCAGACATGTTGTGCCATTGCCCCTTGTTCTCCTTGGCCTCCATGAGAATGTTTGATTCTCGGCCACTCCTTCCATCTCCATGCCTGTTGTACTTTTATTGTCCGCATCCATGGGATCAGTTTTGTTTCATTCCACCTATTTTTCCTAACAGAGCGAGCGCATCTTTAGTAATAGTGTGCACTCACATCTCACCCCAATCATCTTCTGAGTACTCCAAGATTCCACTTTGGACCCCCTCTTTTCATTATTCACCTGCCACCTCAGAGAAATTATCCACGGATACATGCTCACTTTCCAAGTACACATTATCAACAACCAGAGCTACCTCTCCGACATCAGCCTGAATTCTGCAACCACCTCTGTCTATATGGCAAGTCATAGATCAGACAACATTTTCTCCAAACTGCGATGAAACAAAAGCCAGCTTACTTTGCCTCCAGACAAAAGCTCTGTCCCATTTCACCTAACTCAGTCCACATACTTGTCCAGGTGGGAGACGGTACATAATCCTACTTTTTTGAGTAAGTTTCAAACTTCATTCCTATTCATCACTGGTTTCTCCCATGTTCACATTTTATCTAAAAATGCTTTACTGTGCCATCCATCTTTCAATGTGCAAATTACCTGTATGTGTTCTCAGATGTTTCTTCAGCTGAGCAGCATCCATGAATTTACGATGACAGTGCACACATTCGGGCATAGATTGACCTAGCAAAATATAGAATAGAATCATTGCAGGTGTACAGCAGAGAAAGAGGCCACTTGGCTCACTATGTCTGCCTGGCTCAAAGCTGGTTCGTGATGCAGAGTGAGACCAACAGCGTGGGTTCAATTCCCATACTGGCTGAGGGCTTTTCAACCTTGCCCCTCGCCTGAGGTGTGGTGACCCTCAGGTTAAATCACCACCAGTCAGCTCTCCCCCCTCAAAGGGGAAAGCAGCCAATGGTCATCTGGGATATGGAGACTTTACTTACTTTTTCTTTACTTTTCAGCATTTGTTCCGAAGCCTTCCAGGTTACCGCACAAGGTGCATATTCTTTTAAATATGTTGAGGGTTTCAATCTCTTTCAGGCAATGAGTTTTAGACTCTTACTACCCCCTGGCTGAAAAATCTTTCCTCACTCCCCTCTAACCTTTCTGCAATTCACTTCAAATCTATGTCCCCGGTTACTGACCTCTCTACTAAGATAAATAGGTCCTTCCCATCTACTCTATCCAGGCCGCTCACAATTCTGCACATCACAATAAAATCTCCCCTCGGCTTTTTCTGTTCCAAGGAGAACAGCCCCAGCCTATCCAATCTTTCCTCAGAGCTGCATTTTTACAGTCCTGGCAACATCTTTATAAATCTCCTCAGTACCAGCTCTAATTTAATTACATCCTTTCTGGGGTGACCAGAACTGCACACAGTACTCAAGTTGTGGCCTAACTAATGATTTATACAGTTCCAGCATAATCTCCCAGTTCTTATATTCTAATCAATGAAAAGACCTCATAAGCCTCCTTATCCACTTTGTTGACCTTTCCCGCTACCCTCAGGAATCTAGGGACATAACATGGATGGGGGATTCAGGGGGTGGCAAAGGGCGGGCATCAGCAAATTGAGGGACCTGTTTATTGGCGGGAGGTTTGCGGGCCTGGGGGAACTGGATGATAAATTTGGCTTTCCCCAAGGGAACATGTTTAGATACCTGCAGGTAAAGGCGTTTGCTGGCGACAGGTAGAGGGATTCCCTTTGCTGCCCTCGCAGGGGACGATGGACAGAGTGCTTTCGGGGGTGTGGGTAGGAGAGGGGAAGGTGTCTGACATCTATAAGGTAATGCAGGAGGTGGAGGAGTCGTCAGTGGAGGAGCTGAAGGCTAAATGGGAGGAGGAACTCGGGGAGCAGATAGTGGACGGGACTTGGGCGAAGGCCTTGGAGAGAGTCAACTCTTCCTCCTCATGTGCGAGGCTTAGTCTCATCCAATTTAAGGTGCTGCACCGGGCCCACATGTCCGGGACTAGGATGAGTAGGTTCTTTGGGGGTGAGGACAGGTGCACCAGATGTTCGGGGAGTCCAGCGAATCATGCCCATATGTTCTGGGCATGCCCGGCACTGGAAGAATTCTGGAAGGGGGTGGCGGGGATGGTGACGAGGGTGGTTGGATCCAGGGTCAAACCAGGATGGGGACTCGCGATTTTTGGAGTTGCGGTAGAGCCGGGAGTGCAGGAGGCGAAAGAGGCCGGTGTCCTGGCCTTTGTGTCCCTAGTAGCCCGTCGAAGGATTCTGTTACAATGGAAGGAGGCAAGGCCCCCAAGCGTGGAGACCTGGATCAGTGACATGGCGGGATTTATAAAATTGGAAAAGGTCAAATTTGCCCTGAGAGGATCAATACAAGGGTTCTATAAACGATGGCAGCCTTTTCTGGACTTCCTGGCTCAGAGATAGGTAACTTGGCCAATAGCAGCAGCAACCCGGGGGGGGGGGGGGGGGGGGGGGGGTGCGCGCATTATTGTAGTGTTTATTCTGTAACTTTATAGTGTGTTAATTTGCGTTGTTGTTAAAATGCTGGGTTGTTCATGGGGATGGGGTGAATGCATATGATTGTTAATATTATTGTTATTTTTGGTATTTTACTAAGGTGCGTCAATGTTGTATAAAATCAAAATTTTTCAATAAAAATTATTTTAAAAAAAAGGAATCTAGGGACATTCACTCCAAGTTCCCTAACTTTCTCTCCACCTCTCATTATCCTCCTATTTATTGTATAATTCTTTGCCTTATTTGACCTTCCCAAATGCATCACCTCACATTTCTCCCATAATATATTTTGGGGAAAAATGTAACATTATAACATCAATACATCTTGTGAAACTATATATATCTGTGTATATGATTGTTTTTGAGGTCCAGATGAAAATATTCAAATAATAAATAAATTTAGAGTACCCAATTATCTTTTTTTCCAATTAAGGGGTAATTTAGCGTGGCCAATGCACCTTACCTGCATATCTTTGGGTTGTGGGGGTGAAACCCATGCAGAGACGGGAAGAATGTGTAAACTCCACACGGACAGTGACCGAGGGCCGGGAATCAAACCCGGGTCCTCAGCGCCTTAGTCCCAGTGCTAACCATGCGCCACGTGCCACTCAGCTGAAAATAATTTCATCGTTTGTCACATTGAGTACATAAAAAGGGTCAGGTAGAAATGAATGCAGACACTGCCACCTTATGAATGCCAGTGAAATTATATCAAATAATTCCCTGAGGGTATATGTGCACGAATCATTGAAGGCGGCAGGGCAAGTTGAGATAGCGGTTAATAAGGCATACAGGATACTGGGCTATATAAATAAAGGTACAGAGTACAAAAGTAAGGAAGTAATAGTGAATTTTAGTAGAACACGCGTTTGGCCTCAACTGCAATATTGTGCACAAAAGATTCACGAAAATTGTTCTTGGGACAAAGGACTTCAGTTACGTGGATATATTGGAGAAGGTGGGGTTATTCGCCTTAAAGAGAAGGTTGAAAGAAGATTTCTGGAATACAAAAACACAAGAGGTCTGCACAGATTATATAGGGAGAAACTGTTCATGTTGGTGGAAGAATCTGTTAATTGTATAAATTATGGTTAAGTATTTCCAGGTGGAAGGCATTCATTAGATGATGACTTGAAACATCAAAGAGACACTTACTGGCAGTGGTGGTTGTAGAGGTAAGAGTTATATGGCATGGTGGCACAGTGGTTAGCACTGCTGACTCACAGCACCATGGACCCAGGCTCAATTCTGGCCTTGGGTAACTGTGGAGTTTGGGGGGGAGGAGGTGCGCAGATTCAACTGTGGCTCTTAGGAGGGATGATGTGGAGATGCCGGTTTCAAGAGGGAGTTGGATAATTACCTGAAGAGAAAAGCTTTGCAGGACTGCAGGGAAAAGGCAGAGAGAAGGAACTAGTTGAGTTGCTGTTGCAGAAAGCTAGCACAGACATGGCAGGCCAAAAGGCTTCCTTCTATTCTCCAACTGCTCCATGATGCTGTGAAATAACTTGCTTTACTAAACTTTAATGAATGTATGAACTCAAATGGTTAAAGTATTCAGAATTATTGATTGACCAACAGTAATTTCTACCCAATAATGAGCATCTTATCAAGGGTTGTAAAATGCATAAAGCAACCATTTGTGTTGCAGACATTGTAAATCTGACACTGGAGTGTACTGAAATTGGATGCACAAGTCCTTTCACAAATGAGCATTTCTCATGGCTCCAATATGGCCATTTCTAACAAGCATTTATGGTTTATTTACAACACAGCTGCTGAGATGTCTGTAATATCCTCAGGCCTTCTGCTGAAACCTGGCGTTGACACAGCTCAGGAACCAGCACACAGATGTGAGATAGCCAGGAAATCAGAAGAATTTTTCTTAATTACATTATAATTTCATATTATGATGTGGGGAATGGCAAAAATAAGGAAAACTAACTTGTAAAATAAGCAAAACAACCAACATAAGAATACTGCAGTATAGAATAATAAGAGAGCTGAAAGGAAGCTAATGTTGAACCTAAAACAAAAACAGAAAATACTGGACAATCTCAGCAGGTCTGACAGCATCTGCAGAGAGAGAAGGGAGCTAACGTTTTGAGTCTGGGTGACCATTTGTCAAAGATTGAGAGAACTGGAAATAGGGTCAGATTTATACTGTGGTGGGGATGGGGGGGGGGGGGGGGGTTGTGGGGCCGGATAGGGGGCCAGCGATAGGTGAAGGTAGACAAAGATGTTGAGGACAGAAGACAATACTGTATGAATGTAAATACGGGTGATTAACGCTAAGAAGGGTGCTGATAGTGAGACATTAAAAGATTACAATGTGTGAATGGCAGAACAAAGTTATGGAGTGTGTCAAAGGGCAAGAACTGGGAACAGATGGTCCAAGTGGAGTGGGAGAGGGGGGAAACATGTTGAGGGGTAAACAGATCAATGGAAGAAAGGAAAATAAAAATAAATTGATACAGATAAAAATGGGTGAAGGTGGAGGAGAGTTCACAGTCTAAAGTTGTTGAACTCGATGTTAAGTCCGAAGACTATAACATGCGTAATTGGAAGATGAGGTGTTGTTCTTCCAGCCTGCGCTGTTACGGTTAGACAGCACGGTAACACAGTGGTTAATACTGTTGCCTCACAGCTCCAGGGTCCCAGGTTCAATTCCCGGCTTGGGCCACTGTCTGTGCAGAGTTTGCACCTTCTCCCTGAGTCTGCGTGGGTTTCCTCCGGGTGCTCCGGTTTCCTCCCACAAGTCCCGAAAGACGTGCTGTTGGGTAATTTGGACATTCTGAATTCTCCCTCTGTACCTGACAGACGCCGGAGTGTGGCGACTCGGGGTTTTTCACAGTAACTTCATTGCAGTGTTAATGTGAGCCTACTTGTGACAATAAAGATTATTAAAAGATTATTACTGTTTCTCCAGTTTGCCCAGTTAATGTTGAACCAACAAGGCTCACGGCATGATTCCCTTCTGAAGAATAATGAGGGATCAAACTTAGTTAATCAATTACAAGGAGAATCCTCACCTTTATTTCAAAACCTTCCATGGCCTTGTCATTCCCTATTTCTGCAACCTCCTCCAGTCTTTGAAGCCCTCTGAGACCTCTGTACTCCTCCAATTCTAGCCTCTTGCACATGTCCTGTTTTCATCACCCCACCACCACCTTCAGCCAGCTCGGCTTAAATTCTGAATTCCCTCCCATAATCCTTCTCTCCTCTACTCTCTTTTAAAATGCACCTTAAAGTCTACCTCTTGTCCAAGCTTTTGATATCTACCATAATAGCTCTATCTTCCTCCTTTTTCTTTGAATTTTGTTTGATAAAGTTCCAGTGCCTTAAGGAACTTTTACAACACTTGGGTTTATATAGCGCCTTTCATAATCTCCGGACATCCCACATCGTGTTCCAATGAATTAATACTTTTTTAAAAAAAAAGTGTGGTGCAGGAAAGTGTGGTCGTTGCTTGCACACAGTAAACTCCCTCACACAGCAATGTGATAATAACCAGCCTGAGGGATAAATACAGGCAATGACACCCGGGATAACACAGGTTTTCTTCAAAATACTGAATCCGTGGATTATTTTATGTCCACATGAAAGGGCAGATGAGGTCACGGATTAATGTCTCAACTGCATTGCTCACCTGACTGTGCTACGCTCTCTCGCTCCGTGCTACACCAGAGCATCATTCTAGATTTTGGTACTCAAGCCGCTGGGGTGGGACCTGAACATTTGACCTCCTGACTCAAAGGTGGGAATGCTACCTACGGAGCCTCAGCTGACACCGTATATATACTATGTTAAAGGCACTACATAAATACAAGTTGTTGCTGTCGGGAAGAAAACACTTGGGGATACTCCCAATGGGGTTATCCAGTTCAGAGGTGATCAAAACCAAAGAGCAACATTTCAGCCATTTATAGCAGCTACATTATGACATTTATGATAAACAACAAATCCCAGCGCACTCTTGTTTTGGAATTCTAACCAGCTGGGGAACATGGTACATGTGGCAGACTGATACTTAAAACAAATGTACAATACATCATACCTGTATGGACTCTGTAATGGCTCTTCAACTGTCTCCTCTGAGTAAAAAACTTTCCACACTGGTCACAGTTAAAAGCTTTCTTTCCTTTAAATAAAAAAATCATTTTTAGTGGCGCTTTTCTGGAGATATATATACGTAACACTGCCATTTGAATAGATGAATGAAAACAGGAATAGTATAAATTAAAAGGTGCTGAATGGAGGGCAGTGTTTGTTCCACACTGATGTCTGCCTAATGTTGATAATCGCTTCAATTTGCCAAGGCTCGTGTCAGGAAACGTGTCTGACTTCATAGCACCACAGATTTCTGCTATTTTTGAACATGGTTAAACATTTGGCATGCAAGAATCTTGTGAAAATATCTCTCAACAAACATTTTCTCAAACACGGACAGTAACTATGGCTGCTGCTTGTGTCAAGGCTGAAATTACAGTCCACCTATTATTGACATGGTGGGTAGATTTAGTGCCTTCTCCGATTATAAGGTTAAATTTACAAAGTCAGAAGACATCTGGTGGGGAAGTTGAGGAGTAGACAACCTCTCCTTGCCAATTTCCACTTTAGGCGATCCCCTCTGGGGTTTATGTATTTGCGTGTTGCAGTAACCCCCTCTTTCAAACAATTATATGGGTCAATTTCCTTCATCTGATTCCATTTATTAGGTGGGATTTGACTCATTGGTCTCCTGGGTAGGGTTGCTTTGGTTAAGATGAATGTGTTTCCTAGATTGCTGTATCCTTTGCAGGTGTTGCCAATTTTGTTGTCTGCAAGAGTTGTAAAAAGAGTTTATTGGAACGGTTAGTTTGTTTATTTGGATAAGAACAAGCTTCGTCTAAAGTTCACCAAGTTGGAGCTCCCAGCCTCGAAGGGGCGTCCGAATATTAGATTGTACCAGCTAAGCTCTCATCTTAGGTTTATAAGGAATTGGGTTAGGAAGGACCCTATTTCCATTTGGCTCGATATTGATGTAGACCTGTCAGTTTAGCCTTTGTAGGTCTTGTCATTTTGTGGGGATTTTAGGTCAAGTTCTGTTAGATATGAAAATCCTATTATTATTAATACTCTTAGAGCATAGAGAATGGTCCACAAATTAGAAGGGAGATCTAAACTGACTTCTGCTCTTTCTCCTATCCAGGGCAGCCCGGTCTTCCCACCAGGTCTTATGGACCATGGATCCGATGCTTGGAAAGATAGAGGCATTTGTAGGCTGGAAGATATAATCAGTGATGCTTCCTTGCCATCCTTTGAGCAGCTATGCCAACAATTTGACATTCTGAGACACTCCTTTTTAATATCTGCAACTCACAGTCTTTATCCTGAATAAGATAACCCTGTGTCTTAACTCCTCTATTTCCCTTTGGAAAAATCTGATTTCTTGAGAACCTCAACAGTTAATTAGCAAGGTTTATGATATCTTGTGTTTTGGATCCTGTGTCCTGTATTGGGTACTTTGCAGTCTTGGGAAAAACACTTAATATAGAATTACAGAATTTACAGTACAGAAGGAGACCATTCGGCACATCGAGTCTGCACCGGCCCTTGGAAAGAGCACCCTACCCACACCTCCACCCTATCCCCGTAACCCAGTAAATGCACCTTATCTTTTTGGACACTTAGGGCAACTTATCATGGTCAATCCACCTAACCTGCACATCTTTGTACTGTGGCAGGAAACCGGAGCACCCGGAGGAAACCCACATAGGGGGAACATGCAGACTCCACACAGAAAGTGACTCAATCTGGGTATCGAACCTGGGACGCTGGATCAATTAAGTCATCGACTGACACCTACCAGCTGGGGCTGGTTTAGCACAGGGCTAAATCGATGGCTTTGAAAGCAGACCAAGGCAGGCCAGCAGCACGGTTCAATTCCCGTAGCAGCCTGCTTTGAAGGCAGGCCAAGTAACTTCATTTGAAGCCTACTTGTGACAATAAGCGATTTTCATTTTTATTCATTCATCAAATAATTACAGCACAGAAGGAGGCCATTCGACCCATCTTGCCAAGCAAGCCCGAGGACACCCAGGTGCCCTTTCTAATTCCACCTCCCTGCACCCGATCCATAGCCCGTCAGCTTACAGCACTTAAGGGGCAGATCCAGGTACTTTTTAAAAGAGTTTAGGGTCTCTGCCTCCACCACTAACTTGGGTAGTGAATTCCAGACTCCCACTACCCTCTGCGTATAAAAGTTGTTCCTCATGCCCCCTCTACACCTTCTGCCACTTATCTTGAATCTATGTCCCCTGGTTCTGGAATTCTCCACCAAGGAGAATTTTACCCTGTCCACTATATCTCTTCCCTCATAGTTTTGTTCACCTCAATTAAGTCACCCCTCAGCATTCATTGTTCCAAGGAAAATAACCCTAACTCTCCAATCTCTACTCGTAGCTACACTTTTCTAGCCCTGGCCACATTCTTGTAAACCTCCTCTGCATTCTCTCCAGAGCAATAACCTCCTTCCTGTAATATGGTGACCAGAACTGCACACAATACTCCAGTTGTGGCCTCACCAGTGTTTTATACAATTCCAACATTCTATCCTTACTTTTACATTCTGCCAATGAAGGAGAGAATTCCATATGCTTTAACAACCTTGTCTACTAATGGATGGGGAGGGGGCAGCATGGAAACGGATGGAGATGGCGTTGTGTGGAGGCACGAGCCTGAAGGCACTGGTAACAGCGCCGTTGCCGCTCCCTCCAACGAGGTACACTACGAGCCCGGTGGTGGCGGCTACCCTCAAGATTTGGGGCAGTGGAGGCGACACAGGGGGGAAGTGGGGGGCTCGGTGGAGGCTCCGCTGCGGGGGAACCACCGGTTTGTCCCAGGGAACATTGATGGCGGGTTCCTGGGGTGGCACAGGGCGGGCATTAGGAAGTTGGGAGACCTGTTCATTGATGGGAGGTTTGCGAGCCTGGGTGAGCTGGAGGAGAAGTTTGAGCTCCCCCCGGGGAATATGTTCAGGTACCTTCGGGTCAAGGCGTTTGCTAGGCGGCAGGTGGAGGGGTTCCCTTTGCTGACCCCGCGGGGGGTAAGGGATAGGGTGCTTTCCGGGGTGTGGGTCGGGGATGGGAAGGTGTCTGACATCTACCAGGTGATGCAGGAGGTGGAGGAGGCGTCGGTAGAGGAGTTGAAGGCTAAGTGAGAAGTGGAGCTGGGGGAGCAGATTGAGGAGGGGACATGGGTGGACGCCCTGGAGAGGGTGAACTCCTCCTCTTCATGTACGAGGCTTAGCTTCATCCAGTTCAAGGTACTGCATAGGGCTCATATGTCCGGGACGAGGATGAGCAGGTTTTTTGGGGGTGAGGACAGGTGCATTAGGTGTTCGGGGAGCCCAGCGAACCATGCCCATATGTTTTGGGCATGCCCGGCACTGGGGGAATTCTGGCAGGGGGCGGCGAGGACGGTGTCGAGGGTGGTAGGGTCCAGGGTCAAGCCAGGCTGGGGACTCGCGATATTTGGGGTTGGGGGTGGAGCCGGGAGTGCAGGAGGCGAAAGAGGCCGATGTTTTGGCCTTTGCGTCCCTCGTAGCCCGGCGGAGGATCTTGTTGCAATGGAAAGATGCGAGACCCCCAAGCGTGGAGACCTGGATCAATGACATGGCGGGATTCATTAAGCTGGAGAAGGTCAAATTCGTCCTGAGGGGGTCGGTACAGGGGTTCTTTAGGTGGTGGCAGCCTTTCCTCGACTTTCTGGCTCAACGATAGGGAACTAGGTCAGCAACAGCAGCAACCCGGGGTGGGGGGGGGGGGGGGGGGGGGGGGGGTTTCAGGGGGGCATTGTTTATGTTAATTTAATTTATTTTGAATTTATTTTGTTGTTTATTGGGTTTGGGGGGGGGGGGGGGGGTTCGTTATATGTGTTGTTACGGGTCCGGGGGGTGTTTATTATTGTTATTATTATTGTTCTGTTGTTATACATTTTTCAAAAATTTCAATAAAAATTATTTAAAAAAAAAACAACCTTGTCTACTTGGACTGCTGCCTTTAGGGACCTGTGCACACCAAGATCTCTCACTTCAGCTTCCCCTCTTAGTATATTGCAATTTATTGTGTACTCCCTATAACTGTTTGACCTCCATAAATGCATGACCTCAGACTTCTCTGTGTTAAATTCCATCTGCCACTTTACTACCCACTCCACCAACCCATCTATATTATTTTGGAAATTATAGCTATCCTCTACTGCCTACCACACGCCAAGTCAGACCTTGTTCTAGATTTAAACTTTGTCGCAACTTTACTGAGCAATGAATTAATTAAATTATAATACAACCACACAATACAAATTCCATTAGCACTTTGATATAATTATCAGAATTCAAAGATTTTCATAACTGCCACCATATTCAAAAATGACTAGAACCAAACACTATATATATCCAAAATGTGCATTTGCCCCTCTTGTAAACCTGGTGGGTGTAGATTGTAGAGAGAAACTCTTTTGAACACATATACCACTTCAGCCATGTCAGTACCAGTGGATTTTTAAACCATAGGCATTGGCTGAATTCTCTGCAGCCCGACGCCAAAATCGTGGTCGGCGCGGGGGCGGTGAATCCATTTTCCCGCAAGGAATCGGGACCGGCGCCAGTTCCCCGACTTCACTTTTGTTCATACATGCAATGTATGAGCTTGAATAAACCACACCTGCCTACTCATAACAATGATCAAATTCTGACATAAAATCATAAAACATCACAAAATCACAGAAGCAAATGATTCTGTGGTCACACAAGTTGCTTCTTTTAATATTCAGAATGTGAAGCTTTGGAAGTCAGTATGTGAAGTTAAAGATGTTTTTGATCGTTGAAAATAAAAGCACAATATAAAAAATGAGGAACATCAGAAACATGTTTTTTAAATGTTTCCCAAAGACCGCTGGTGTAGAAAACCAATATATTGGCCATAAGTGAAAGGAAATGATCTGGAATGGGGACAAAAACAATGCAATGTAGGGTTGAAAAAGCAGACATGTCTGGAATGGAATCTTGCAGCGTTACAGCAATAATAAAAAAAACCCCCAGGATATTCACCAAATAGATCATGAAGCACTAGTTTTGTATGAAAATACACACAATCAAGATGATCATTAACATACAAGAAGGTAATTATTGTGATTTATGAGAGAAGCACTATGATTAAGCTGATACCTTGCTGGTCTGTCTGCCTCGATTATAACACGAGATACATCTACCTACTGTGCCATCAAAGCAGCACGAGATTACCAAATAAACATATTCCCCAGTCTCGTGTCATTGAAACATGGGTTTCGGATAATTGAATAGGCACTGGAGGGAAATAACTTTCAAGGTTATTCGGATAGAGTGGGGGAACTGGACTGACAGTATTGCCACATTGAGAGCTGGCATGAGTTCAACAGGCAGCCCCCCCCCCCCCCCCCCCCCCCCCCCCCCCCCCCCCAAACCCAAGTTGAACGACTCTACAAGTACCTTGCTAGAACCTAATTCAGTCTCTCAAGAAATCATTGATACAAATCAATTGTGTGTGGTGCACCATGCTGGTATTTTAATTATCTTTTGTTGTTAATGATCTTTTTCTTCTTCAAATTCTGATGAACAAAAACAAGGTGCAATTACCTGTGTGCAGACTCATATGCTCCAACAGGGAGTGCTTGGTGGTCAATGCCTTTCCACAGACTGTACAGTGATAAGGACGCTCTCCAGTATGCATTCGCTCATGAACCTGCAACGTGTGCTTCTGTGTAAATCCTTTACCACATTCAAAACACTTAAAAGGACGTTCGCCTGCCATGGAACAAATTCTTTAAATGAATACTTAAATGACAAAATTTGCATTCATCCGTCTGACAAAAGAGCTGAGTGAAGCTTTTTTCCTCTTTTTAAAGTGTACATAGGGACAGGAGTGGGCCATTCAGCCCCTCAAGCTTAATTGGCATTCAATGATCACGGCTGATCTATATCTCAACTCCATTCTAGGGCCTTTGTTACATATGTCTTTATATGTCTCGGGTGGCACAGTGGTGAGCATTGCTGCCTCAGCACCAGCGACCCGGGTTTGATTCCGACCTTGGGTGACTGCCTGTGCGGAGTCTGCACGTTCTCCACTTGTCTACGTGGATTTCCTCCCACAGTCCAAAGATGTTCAGGTTAGGTGGATTGGCCTAGCTTAATTGCCCCTTAGGCTGGGGTTACAGGGAGGGGATTGGACCTAGTTAGGGTGCTCTTTCAAAGGGTCAGTGCAAACTCAATGGGCCGAATGGCCTCCTTCTGCACTGTAGTGATTCTATGATTTCAATATTAACTATCAAAATTGTCAATTTTCACATTTTAACTAACCTTCAGAATCAACAGCTTTCTTTTGGGGGGGGGGGGGGGGGGGGGGGGGCTTCCTGACATCACCACCTGGACCAAGTTCTAATTTTAAGGTTATACCTACCACCAGAGAAAGTGATGTTTTTTACAACTCTGTGCCTTTCTTCAGTTATCTTAAATACCTCAATTAGATTATCCCACATTCCTCTATACTCAAGGGGATACAAGCCTGGTTCTGATGAAATGCCAGATCCTGAAATATTGGGCTGAATTCTCGTGTTTGTCAGCGGTGCACTGTTCACTAACGGCGGGATTCTCTATTCCCACAGCTTGTCCATGGGATTTCCCATTGAAGCCACCCACGCCACCCGGGAAACCCACGGGCGGGGGCCGGCGGGAACAGATAATCCCAATGGCTGGAGAATTCCAGCCCTTAACTCTTTCTCTCTCCCACAGATGCTGCCAGACCTGCTGAGCATTTTCTGTTTGTATAACCTATATTTGGGCACAGTTCCATAAGTGACAGTGTCTCTTCAAATGCCTCAGCCTCATATCAGGCTTGCCAGCAAAGGTGATGCTCGTGGAATAATAAGGGCAGCATAGATATAAAGTCAGTTGAATGGCAGGAAACAGTGTTGGCAAAGGACTGTTTCTCTGACTGAAGGAAGGTATACAGCGGGGTTCCCAAGAATCAGAATGAGGACCACTGCTTTTATACTTAATGACCTTGACTTCAAAATTTGCGGCTGTTACAAAACAGGGGAATGCTGTGAATTGTGAGGAGGATAGCGATAGAGCAAGAGAACAGACAGGCTGCTTGAATGGATATATATAGATGTGATCGGCATGGCAGGTAACATTTCATGGAGAGAAGCATGAAGTGATACATTTCAGTAGGAATGAGCAGTGGCAATATAAAGTGAAGAGGGTGCTGGAACAGAGAACTGGGAATGTGTGGTGTGCACGAATTTGAAGGTGGCGGGGCAGGTTGAAAAAGTGGTTAAAAGGCAGAGGGGATCTTGGGTTTCAGAAAGAAGGCATAGAGTAAAAAAAAAGGAAGTGGGTAGTGGCTGCCTGGAACTTGCTGTCGGAGGAGGTGGTGGAAGCAGGGACAATAGTGACGTTTAAGGGGCATCTTGACAAATACATCAATAGGATGGGATTATCATAGAATTTACAGTGCAGAAGGAGGCCATTCGGCCCATCGAGTCTTGGAAAGAGCACCCTACCCAAGATCAACAGCTCCACCCTAACCCCATAACCCAGCAACCCCACCCAACACTAATGGCAATTTTGGACACTAAGGGCAATTTATCATGGCCAATCCACCTAACCTGCACATCTTTGGACAGTGGGAGGAAACCGGAGCACCCGGAGGAAACCCATGCACACACGGGGGGGACGTGCAGACACCACACAGACAGTGACCCAAACCGGAATCGAACCTGGGACCCTGGAGCTGTGAAGCAATTGTGCTATCCACAGAAGGGATCCACATTAGAGGGATACGGACCCTGGAAGTGTCGAAGATTTTAGTTTAGATGGGCAGCATGGTCGGTGCAGGCTTGGAGGGCTGAAGGGCCTGTTCCTGTGCTGTACTTTCCTTTGTTCTTCTTTGAAGCTACGATGAACCTTTCAAACAATGGTTTCGTCTCAGCAGCCAAAGGAACCAATGGCGACATAAGGAAAAACTCTTCTAATGCAGCAAGTGATCAGGATCTGGAATGGACTGTCTGAGTGGGGTAGAGGCAGATTCAATTTTGGCTTTTGAAAGGGAATTAAATAAGCAACAAAAGGAAGTAAACACGTGACTAAAGGAGTGATGCGGGGTATTGGGACAGGAGGGATAGTACCATTGGGACGGTCTTCACCTGAACCGATCTGGGACCAGTGTTCTAGCAGGAAGGCTAAATAGGAGGGGGGGGGGGGGGGGGGGGGGGGGAATTAGGGAAAGTATAATGGTTAATGGGAAGCAAGGCAGCCGGTTAGTAGATGGGGAAGTGGGCTCAACTACATGGAAAATTATGAAAAATGTTAAAGGGAAGAAGATGTTATTAATGGAGGTATTAGGATTCAAAAAGGTATAAAAACTAGCATTAGGACACTTTACCTGAATGCTCGTAGCATTCGCAACAAGGTAAATGAGTTGACAGCTAAAATCATTGTGAATTATAGAGACATGGTTGCATGGTGGTCAAGACTGGGAGTTAAATATCCAGGGGTATCAGACTATCCGGGAGGACGGGCAGGAAAGTAAGGGAGGTGGTGTAACTCTGATATTTAAGGTTGATATCAGGGGGTAATGAGAGATTATATAGGATTTATGGAGAAAAAGGTTGAATCCATCCACTTGGGTAGAAATTAGAAATAGTAAGGAAAAAAGGTCACTGATAGACATAGTCCATAGGCCACCAAATAATAACATCACGGTGGGGCGGGAGAAATAGCTGATGCATGTAAAAACGGTACAGCGACTATCATGGGCAAAATTTATTCTACATATTGATTGGTCAAACAATGTCAGTCAAGGCAGCCTTGAGGAGGAGTTCATAGAATGTATCCGTGATAGTTTCCTCGAACAGTAAGTAATGGAACCTACGAGGGAACAAGCGGTCCTAGATCTGGTCCTGTGTAATATGACAGGAATAATTAATGATCTCATAGTTAGGGATCCTCTTGGAAGGAGCGATCACAGTATGGTTCAATTTAAAATACAGATGGAGGCTGGGAAGGTAAAATCCTATAGCAGTGTCTTGTGCTTAAACAAAGGAAACTACAATGGAATGAGGAAGGAGTTGGCTAAGGTAGATTGGGAGTAAAGACTTTATGGTGGGACAGTAGAGGATTTTCAAAGTGATCTTTTTTTTAGTGCTCAGCTAAAGTATATACCAGTGAAAAGGAAGGACTAGGAAAAGGGATAATCAGCCATGGATATCTAAGGAAATAAAGGAGGGTATCAAATTGAAAGAAAATGCATACAAAGCGGCAAAGATTAGTGGGAAACTAGACGATTGGGAAATCCTCAAAAAGGTCAACAGAAAGCCATGAAAAAGCTATGAAGAAAAGTAAGATAGATTATGAGAGTAAACTAGCTCAGAATATAAAGACAGATAGTAAATGTTTCTACAAATATATAAAATAAAAGAATGGCTACGGTAAACATTGGTCCTTTAGAGGATGGAAGGGGGATTTAATAATGAGGAAAGGGCCGAGGCATTGAACAGGTATTTTGTGTTGGTCTTCACAGTGGAAGACACAAATAACATGCCAATAATTGATGGCAAGATGGCAGGTGAGAACCTAGAAGTGATCATTATCATTAAGGAGGTAGTGTTGGGCAAGCTAATGGGACTAAAGGTAGACTAGTCTCCTGGCCCTGATGGAATGCATCCCAGGGTACTAAAAGAGATGGCGGGGGAAATAGCAAATGCGCTCCTCGTAATTTATCAAAATTCACTGGACTCTGGAGCAGTTCCGGCAGATTGGAAAACAGCAAATGTGACGCCACTGTTTAAAAAAGGATGTAGACAAAAGGCTGGTAACTATAGACTGATTAGCTTAATTTCTATAGTGGGGAAAATTCCTGAATCTATCATCAAGGAAGAAATAGCGAGACATCTGGACAGAAATTGTCCCATTGGGCAGTGCAGCATGGGTTCATGAAAGGCAGGTCATGCTTAATTAATTTATTGGAATTCTTTGAGGACATTACGAACATGGTGGACAACGGGTGGATGTGGTGCATCTGGATTTCCAGAAAGTATTTGACAAGGTGCCGCACAAAAGGCTGGTGCATAAGATAAAGGTGAAAGGCGTTATGAGTAATGCACTAGCATGGATAGAGGATTGGTTAACTGACAGAAAGCAAAGAGTGGGGATAAATGGGTGTTTTTCCAGTTGTCGATCAGTGGCTAGTGGTGTGCCTCAGGGATCAATGTTGGGCCCAAAATTGTTTACAATTTACGTCAATGATTTGGAGTTGAGGACCAAGTGTAATATGTCAAAGTTCGCAGATGACACTAAGATGAGTGGCAGAGCAAGTGTTCAGAGGACACTGAAAGTCTGCAGAGTCCCGTAGCAGCCTCCCCGGACAGGCGCCGGAATGTGGCGACTAGGGGTTTTTCACAGTAACTTCATTGAAGCCTACTCGTGACAATAAGCGATTTTCATTTCATTTCATAGACAGTTTAAGTGAGCAAAAAAGGGTCTGGCAGATGGAGTACAATGTTGGTAATGTGAGGTCACTGATTTTGGTAGGAATAACAGTAAAATGGACTACTGGACTTCAATGGTGGCACAGTGGTTAGCACTGCAACCTCACAACTCGAGGGATCTGGGTTCAATTCCAGCCTCGGTTGACTGTCTGTGTGGAGTTTGCACTTTTGCCCCGTGCCTACGTGGGTTTCCTCCGGGTGCTCCGGTTTCCTCCCACAGCCCAAAGATGTGCAGGTTAGGTGGATTAGCCGTGCTAAATTGCCCTTCGTGTCCAAAGGTTAGGTGGGGTTATGGGATTACAGGCATAGTGTGGAGCAGTGGGCCTAAGTAGGGTGCTCTTTCAGAGGGTTGGTGTAGACTCAATGGGCCAAATGGCCTCCTTCTGCACTGTAGGAATTCTATGTATTATTTAAATGGTAAAATATTGCAGCATGCTGCTGTGCAGAGGGACCTGGGTGCATGAATGGCAAAAGGTTGGCTTGCAGGTGCAGCAAGTAATTGAGAAGGCTAATGGAATGTTGTCCTTCATTGCTGGAGGGATGGAGTTTAAAAGCAGGGAGGTTATGTTGCAGCTGTATAGGGTGCTGGTGAGGCCACACCTGGAGTACCGTGCACAGTTTTGGTCTCCTTACTTTAGAAAGGGTATACTGGCACTGGAGGGGGTGCAGAGGAGAAAAAAATAATTTTTAAAAGTGTATTCTTTCAAGGGATGTGGGCGACGCTGGGAAGGTCAACATTTGTTGCCCATCCCTAATTGTCTTTAAACTGAGTGGCTAGCTAGACCATTGCAGAGAGTAGTTAAGAGTCAACCACATTACTGTGTCAGGACTGGGGTCACACCGAGGCCAGGCCAGGTAAGGACAGCAGATTCTCTTCATTAAAGGACATTAGTGAACCAGATGGTTCTTTATAATGGTTTCATAGTCATCATTGCTGAGACTAGCTTTATTTCCCAGATTTATTCATTGAAATTCCACCAGCTTCCCTGGTGGGATGTGATTATGAAGGCCAGCCATCTAAAACAAAATTACATTTTTATGACTTTATATTCTGGACGTGCGTGTGTGTCTGTCTGTTCATGTTTGAGAGACTGAATTCCATGCTCCAATTAATGTTTTCATGAAAGCTCATCAGTCTCTTGATTACTATATGTTCATTTGCCAATGAACTGGACTTTGTTTAATTCCCAAAAACGCACAGTGGTGTGGTGTATAATATATGCCAGGTTGGCATTTAGTAGTAATGGAAAAAGGGGGTCCATAGGATTTACTACTCAGTGTACGGGAATGGGCAAACGCAGGTCTTATAGCATTTGAAGGGTCATGCAGACTAGTAACACAGAATAAGGGTTGACCCAGAGGTTTGATAGGACTGCCCAAAGATTTCAGTCTAATGCTTCTAAGACGGAGGAACAAATTGGAACATGAACACTCTCCCCAGACACAGTGAAGAATACATTTATGGTGTTAGTCACAGCAAATGAATAGCTGGCCATTTTAATAAACAAGCATGGCATAGATAAGCAATCACTTGTATCAAAATGATCTTTAGAAAATATTGAGTAGTTCATGATTCCCATGTAGGAGCTTGTAAAAGGTATATCTTAGCCTTTCTACTGCTGTGCTGACCTATGAATTGTCATTGTGTCAATGCTCTCCCAACCACAATACAAAAAAGCTAGCTGATTCACTGCTCACCTGTGTGTGTCCTTCGATGAATGGCCAAGAAGTGGTGATTTTTAAACGTTTTGTCACAGTCTTCACATCTGGCCTCAACATCTGGATACTTTCTCTTCCTCCCCCGTTTCCTCATTTCCTCCTGTTCCTCATCTACCATGCCAAGCTTGTACCCCATTAACTTAATCGGTCTTTGAATTCTACGGTTGCTATAGCGGCTGCGACTCACCACTGCTAATTTATGTTCATAGACTTCTTCGGTCTGAGAAGCTGTTTCGGAGCCAGTATCAAAACAAGTCTGTGGTTCTGAGGTCTTGCAGCTTTGTCTCACTTCACCCATTTTACTGCTCATTTTAGAATTAGCTTCCTCTGCAGGCTCTTCAAATGTGCTGTGATGTTCCTGTGGGTCGGCTGGAGCCCCATCGTTAACTTCATTCCCTCCTGCTTGTGCCTGCTCACATTTCCGAGGTCTCCCCCTCTTGCGTTTTGGCTTTGCGGGTTGATCATCGTCAGCATTGGGTTCCACAACTACTACTTTAATTCCATTGGAAGCCAACGATACCTTAACATGTAAATGGTTGTCCTGATAGTCTGAGTATGCTTTGATCAAATCATTCACTTTCAGAACCTCGGCAGTGGTCACAATGTGTTCAATGGACTTTTCAGTGACATTCAGGCGACCGGTGTATATGAATTCCAGCACAGCACTGAATGTGTCTGCAGCCATCCCATTGAGCATGTAGATAGCTTGGCCTTGCTGGTTCTCATCAGCAAACATCAGAGAGAAATACTCACTGCTAGCAGCAAGCAGTGCTTTGTGCGCTTTGAAGTGAACATCCTCGGCAATTAAAGTGATGTCACACAAGAAGTTTCTCTTTCTTTGTTCTGCAAAGTTAGTTAGAACAGTATCTTTGTGAGTCTTAGACTGGATGATAAGGGAAGAGGAGGGTGGGGCACTGGGCAATGTCCCGGCCATCTCGATGACACTCAGTCAAACATACATCCTGGCATATCTGCTGATGCAAAAAAACAAATTTGAATAATAAGTATTGATGGCTTTTAATATCAAATTCTGATTCAGCAAGACAGATCTCAGATCACATTTGTGTTTGATAACAGTGTAGCACAGGAAGACTTTTTACATGTCAACTTATACAAATTAGCATTGTGTACTGCTCTTAATTTATCTACCCTTTTATCCATCTGTAGCAGACCAGCACTGCACCTCAGTTTTTTATGGTTTATCACACTTCCTCCTGATGCAATGCCAAGTTTGGAAGAACAAAAGCTAACTTCATGGCTGGATATTTTTCATAGTTTAAAATTGCATGTTGTAGACATGGAAATTTCACTGAGTTTTATGCTTTCCCAAAATCCTAGTGATAACTATACATACTTTGCAATTGTATAAATAATAATAATCTTATTGTCACAAGTAGGCTTACATTAACATTTCAATGAAGTTACTGTGAAAATCCCCTAGTTGCCATATTCCAGCGCCTGTTCGGGTACACAGAGGGAGAGTTCAGAATGTCCAATTCACCTAACAGCATGTTTTTCAGGACTTGTGGGAGGAAACCGAAGCACCCGGAGGAAACCCACACAGACACGGGGAGAATGTGACGGTGATCCAAGCGGGAATCGAACCCGTGTCCCTGGCGCTGTGAAGCAACAGTGCTAACCACTGTGCGACCATGCCGCCCTTCCAGGAGACAAATGGGACTTCGCACTGCTGGACCTCAGTCAAGCTGCCGCGGAAAATGACAACAAAGAGGGTCTGAACACATATGAGGCATGGAGATGGTTTTGTGGCAGGTTTCCATTGTTGGCCCATAAGGGGATCAAACCTGCGACCTTGCCATTATTAGCACCACGGTCTAACCATCTGTGCAAACGGCCATGTATAAGCACTTGAACAAAATCATGTGACCGTCAGCAATCCATTGGATGGCCAACTACGTGTAACCTCTAAACATAAATTTTGAAATAATCAAATAAGCTTCTCAGTAAGTGTACTAATAATCTTATCCCTCAATCACTGTAACCTCGCAGTTTCTAACCATTCTGCCCCATCCCTACATAATTTTAAACACTTCCAATAAATTATCCCTTTTTATTTGCCTGTTCTATGTACCACATTTGCCTCGATGCAGCCCAAAACAGATTGATGGTCCTACTATGGTTTTACATAGATTTACCACTACAGCTTTAATCCTTCATTCTAAACCACATACTATAAATCAAGTATATCCCTAAAGATAGACCCCTATTCACTTCAGGTTTTAAAGGAACAAGTATGCCATCTCGCATTTCCTCACTTTTTACCTGCCTCTTTTTGTCCATTCCATGTCTCATCACATCTTCTTTGTAGCTATTTTTGGTTCATGTAATTATTTACTGTACATCCTATTTTAACAGAGTTTACTAATTTGGATATTGCTTCCTTCTGGGTGTATTATCAAATCATTGACATATGCAATGAACAGTAGCAATCTTGTATTGCCTGGTCAAAGGCTTTTTCAAAATCCCTGTATGGCACATCTACTGCCTTTGCTTCACCCATTTCCATCAGCTAACCAATTATAAATAACTCTTGCAGTTTTGACAAAGAACGTCCAAGGTTAAAAATACTTTGATACTTGGGCAGCACGGTGGCACAGTGGTAGCACTGCAGCCTCACGGCGCCGAGGTCCCAGGTTCGATCCTGGCTCTGGGTCACTGTCCGTGTGGAGTTTGCACATTCTCCCCGTGTTGGCGTGGGCTTCGCCCCCACAACCCAAAAGATGTGCAGGGTAGGTGGATTGAACACGCTAAATTGCCCCTTAATTGGAAAAAATGAATTGGGTACTCTAAATTTATTTTTTTAAAGAATACTTTGATACTTTAATAGATAAGTCTTTGAGAGTTTTTTTTTTATTATTAGCTGAGTTGGGTGTTTCTGCAGGCAAGGATCAAAGTTCTCAGGTCCAACAAGTTGTTGATAGGAACACTTCCACAGTAATTGCGTGAAATGAAAAAAAATGAAAATTGCTTATTGTCACAAGTAGGCTTCAAATGAAGTTACTGTGAAAAGCAGTAGCCACATTCCGGCGCCTGTTCGGGGAGTCTGGTACGGGAATTGAACCGTGCTGCTGGCCTGCCTTGGTCTGCTTTAAAAGCCAGCTCTTTAGCCGCGTGCTAAACCAGCCCCCAAGACCTTCAAGCAAACAGTCAAGATCCTCAAAAACTTAAGCTGAATAAAAATGAACTCAACATTTTAGATCAGTCCAATTTTGAGTTCAATCTAGTGTCACATTATCTTGATTTCTTTACTGTCAGCATCACCATCTCACATCAGTTCCCAAAGACACAATTTTCATAATAGGATCTCTCATAATCGCCCATTTACTTGCCAAAGAAATTTGAGCACTCTTGTTTTACGACTGTAAAATGTGCTATTTGGGAGCTCGAAAGATAATAGCACATCGGAGGCATACCTACTGCCTGAGTACTGCATGCTTTGCAAAATTGGCCTGTGTTGTCCTGCCACAGGAGAGGTTCACGGCCTGAAATTAAACCTTCAATTGCAAATTTTAAACAGTTGCACCAAGTGCAAAATTATTATGGATAATGTTTGTCATTATTGCAGACCGTGCTGTTAAATATACCCTGCAATGTAAATAGATTGGATCCACAACACCAAGAAAACAGCACGTTTCAGAACTACTTGGAATACAAGTAATTCTGCCAAATAAAGAGATGCTCAGTGGAAGTCCATCCAATACTCTGCGAGTAGAAATTCTAAAAAAGAATGCAATCTTTCTTGTATTACCGTGATGACTAGCTTGCAGGTACATGTGAGAAACATAGAGGAAAGCATGGAATACAATTCATCTGCTTTCATAGTTTGTGGGCGAGGAAAGTTAAGAATAAAAAGTTTAAAAAATACTGTTTCTCTGTCTGTCTTCACAAATATATACATCCACATATATGTAAACTCATCTTACACTCATTTACTTTTAACATTCATCAACAGTCCTTTCACCTTGATTAAAGTTAGATACACTTTTGGACGAGGACAATCTGCAAACTTCTGCATCAAGTCTCAAAAATATTTAAGTAAACTGGATTCAGGGCTTGCTGACTTACCATATCCCCAGATACTTTTTGACAATTTTTCTCAATTTAGGAGATGATCCCATTTGACTAGAAAAAGGACTCGTTTCTTCACCTTAATTCCACCTACCAGTCACCCACTTACAGACTGCTTGCTGATATAATCAGTAATATCAATTTGGTGCAGTAACAAAATCAAAACAGAACGTACTCTAAACATGGCAGACTCCCTGCTTCAAGCCAAAATGCTACCATGTCTTCTACATTATGACTGAAATTAAAAGGATGTCATAGAACATAACAGCGCAGTGCAGGCCCTTCGGCCCTCGATGTTGCGCCAACCGTGAAACCCCTCTAAAGCCCATCTACACTATTCCCTTATCGTCCATGTCTATCCAATGACCATGTGAATGTCTTTTTTAAAATTCTGCCATGGGATGTGGGCTTCGCTGACTAGGCTAGCATTTATTGCCCACCCCGATTGCCCGTGAGGTGTTGTTGAGCTGCCTTCTTAAACCACTGCAGGCATGTGGTGTAGGTACACCCAGTGCTGTGAAGGAACGGCGATATATTTCCAAGTCAGGGTGGTGTGCAGCTTGGAGGGGAACATGTAGGTGGTGGTGTTCCCAGGTATCTGCTGCCCTTGTCCCTCTGGGTGTAAGTGGTTGTGGGTTTGGAATGTGCTGTCAAAGTGCACAGCATCTTGTAGATAGTACACACTGCTGCCACAGTAAATCAGTGGTGATGGAGGGACTGAATGTTATGGATGTGGTGCTTTACCCTGGATGGTGTTGAGCTTCCTGAGTGTTGTTGGAACTGCGCTGATCCAGGAAAGAATATTTGACCACATTGCTAACTTGTGCCTTGTCGCTGGTGAACAGGCTTTGGGAAGGCACGGTGGCACAGTGGTTAGCACTGTTGCCTCACAGTGTCAGGGACCCAGGTTCGATTCAGATCTTGGGTGACTTACTGTGTGGAGTTTGCATGTTCTCCCCGTGTCTGCGTGGGTTTCCTCCGCATGCTCTGATTTCTTCCTACAGTCCAAAGGTGGATTAGCCACAGTAAATTTCACCTTAGTGTCCAAAGATGTGCGGGTTAGATGAAGGTGTTATTGGGATAAGGTGGGGGTAGTGGGCTTGGGTGGAGTGCTCAGAAGATCGATGCAGACCCGATGGGCCAAATGATCTCCTTCTGCACTGTAGGTATTCTATGATTGTAATATGTGAGTCAGGTGGTGAAGTTACTCATCACAGGATTCCCAGCCACTTGCCTGCTCTTGTAGCCACAATAGCTGCAAAATCTATTTCTTGTCTATGGCAGTTATAATATTTAAAACTTTTAATGCAGCTGTAACATACCCAAAATAGACTGCATATCTGACAAAATGTTGTTCATGTCTAAAAAAAAGTAGCTGCTTATAGACAATCCTTTCCAAAACTTCAGACAGACTGGGTAAGATAGAAATTTAGCATGGTGCTAGTACCACATAAATGAAGGCTAACCTCAATGTGAAGACAGGATGCTGTCTCCACTGTTGTGGTCTCTTTCACAATTAGTCATGGACAGATGCATTTGCAACAGGTAGACTGGTGAAGATGAGGTCACATTGCTTTTTCCCTCTTGTTAACTCCCCTATCACCTGTCATGAACCTATTTCCTATAGGCTCAGCCAGCTCGGTCAGTAACGGTGGACACTGAAATCCCCAAAGTCCATTCCATGCCCTTGTCACTCTCCATGCTTCTTCCAATTGGTGTTGAGCATGGGGAAGTAATGATTCATCTGTTGATGACGGACAGTACGCGTTGATCAGCACGTTTCCTTGCCCATGTTTGACCTGAAAGTCATGAGACTTCATGGAGTCTGCAGTCAATAGTGGGATCTCCCAGGACAATCCAATGCCAAGTGTATACCACTGTGCCGCTACCTCTGGTAGGTCTGTCCTGCCAGTGGGACAGGGCACATACCCAGCAATGGTGGTATCTGGAACATTGTCTGTAAGGTATGATTCCCTGAATTTATGTCAGGCTGTTGTTTGACTAGCCTGAGAGACAGCTCTCCCAATTTTGGCACAAGCCCCCAGATGTTAGCATGGAGGATTTTGCAGGGTGGGATGTGCCTTTGCTGTTTCTGGCGCTGAGGCCAATGTTGGGTGGTCCGTCCAGTTTCATTCCATTTTGACATTTTAGAGGGTGTTTAAGAATCAACTGCTTTGCTGTGGCTTAAGTCATATTTAGGCCAGACCAGGCAAGAAAGACAGATTTCCACCCATAAAGGACATCTGTGAAGCAGATAGGTTTTTACAACAAATAACAATGGCTTCACGATCTCCATTACTGAGACTAGCTTTTAATTCTAGATTTATGAATTGAATTGAATTTAAACTCCACCAGCTGTCGTGATGAGTTGAACCCATGACCTTAGAGGCAATTAGCCTGAGCCTCTGGATTCCTAGCCCAGTGACATCATGACACCACGACCTCTGCATAAAAGCGGAAAAAAAAGCGTTCTTGGCATTTACAGCAACTCAGTGCACATTGAAGCATTTTTTGAAGTGTTATGAGGATTTCTGCCTATCTGTGCCCCTGTTCCTCTAGTGCTGACTATCCTACAATGTGTCTATTCTCTCGCCTTGTTTGTCTCCCTCCAATCAATAACACCACTTTTCCAAATTAATACCATTTGCCACTTTACCAATCCACTGATATCTTCTGGCAATTTACAGCTTTCTTCCACACTATCAACCTCACGACTAATTTTATATTAGCTGCAAATTTTTTATAATTTCTCTCTACTTTATCCCATGTCTGTCCGTTTCTCTCCACTTTATCTGACATGCATTTCTCTTTCCACTTCATCCAGTCACTCTTTCCCTCCATTTTATCCAGCATCCCATGTCTCTCGCACCCTGACATTCCATTCACTATACTCAATACCCCCACTTTCTCCTCCTCCCATCTCTTTCTCTCTCTCCCTCCCTCCTTTCTCTCTCATATGTCTCTCTCTCTCCATCTCGCTGTCCACCCTCCCAACTGCGTCCACATCTCTTTCTCTCTTCCCATCTCTCTCCCTGTCTCTATTTCTCTACCCCCTACCCCCGGTCTCTTTCTTTCTCTGTCATGCCCCGACCTCTCTCCGTCTATGAATCCCTACAGTGCAAAAGGAGGCCATTCAGTCCATCTAATCTGCACCGACCCTCAGAAAGAGCAACCTACCTAGGCCTAATCTTCACCCTAACCCGTAAATCCACCTAACCTTTGGACACTGAGGGGCCATGTATTATTACCAATCCATCTAACCTGCACATCTTTGGACTGAGAGGAGAAACTGGAGCCCCCGGAAAAAACTCACGCAGACACGGGGAGAAAGTGCAGACTCAACAGTCACCCAAGGTCAGAATTGAACCCAGGTCCCTGGCACTGAGGCATCAGTGCTAACCACTGTGCCGCCCCTACATCCCTGTCGCTCTCCTTCGATTTCTCTCACTCTGCCCTATTTCTCTCTCCCTCCCTCTATCTCTGTCTATTTCTTTCTCCCTCCCTCTCCTCTCTAATCCTCCGTCTGCCTATTTCTCTCTCTTCCTGGATCTCTCCTCCATCTTTCTCTCTCCTCTACTAATCTCTCCCGCCTCCATCTCCCCCTATCACTTCCTCTCTCCTTCCTCTATCTCTCTCTCCTCCAAATCTGTCTATTTCTCCCTCCCGTTTCCCTCTCTCCACTTTTTTTTTCTATTTCTCTCCTGTATCTATCTCTAATTCTCTCTATCTCTCCTATTTTTTTCTTACTCTCCTGTCTCTATCTCCCCCGTCTCTATCTCCCTCTGTCTCTATCTCTCCCCTGTCTCTATCTATCTCTCCTGTCTCTATCTATCTCTCCTCTGTCACTATCGATCTCTTCTTTATCTATTTAACTCTCCTCTGTCTCTATCTCTCCTGTCTCTATCTATCGATCTCTCTGTCTCTATCTATCGATCTCTCCTCTGTCTTTATCTATCTCTCATCTGTCTCTATCTCTCCTCTGTCTCTATCTATCTCTCCTCTGACTCTATCTATCTCTCGTCTGTCTCTATCTCTCCTCTGTCGCTATCTATCTCTCCCGTCTCTATCTCCTCTATCACTATCTATCTCTCCTTTAAACTCTCCACTGTCTCTATCTATCTCTCCTCTGTCTCTATCTATCTCTCCTCTGTCTCTATCTATCTCTCCTCTGTCTCTATCTATCTCTCCTCTGTCTCTATCTATCTCTCATCTGTCTCTCTCTATCTCTCATCTGTCTCTCTCTATCTCTCCCGTCTCTATCTATCTCTCCCGTCTCTATCTATCTCTCCCCTGTCTCTATCTCTCCACGTCTATATCTCTCCTCTGTCTCTATCTATCTCTCCTGTCTCTATCTATCTCTCCTCTGTCTCTATCTATCTCTCCTCTGTCTCTATCTATCTCTCCTGTCTCTATCAATCTCTCTCCTGTCTCTATCTATCTCTCCTCTGTCTCTATCTGTCTCTCCTGTTTCTATCTATCTCTCCTCTGTCTCTATCTATCTTTCCTCTGTCTCTATCTATCACCTCTCTCTATCAACGACTACCATCTGGTGGCCTTGATATTGATCATTATGAAGTGCTTCAAGAAGTTGGTCATGTGACACATCAACTCCATACTCCCAGAATGCCTTGATCCTCTGAAACTTGCATACCACCACAACCACGCCACAGCAACTCCCGGGCCCTACACACATCACTGGGACATCTTGACAACAAGGACTCCAACCTCTTCCATCGGGTAGGAGATACAAAAGTCTGAGGACACGCACTAATAGATTCAAAAACAATCTTCTTTTTGGCTGTTACCAGACTCCTGAATGGACTGAACTGATCTTTCCATAGATCTTCTCTACTGAATAGTACTACACTCCATATGTTTCACCCGATGTCTGTGTCTATGTATTTACTTCACCGTATGTCCCATGTTTTTCATGTATGGAACGATGTCTGGACTGTACACAGAACAATAATTTTCACTGTACCTTGGTACACGTGACAATAAACCCAAATCCAATCTCTCTCTATCCCTCTCTCTGTATTTCCCCTTTCTCAATCTCTCTCCTCTATATCTGCCTCTATATATTCCTCTCCTTTATCAAACTCTCTCCACCTCTTTATATATCCCTCTCATACAATCACCTACAGTGCAGGATGCCATTTGGCCCTTTGAGTCTCCACCGATCCTTCAGATGAGAACTCTACCCATGTCCGCTCCCCTGTCCACCCCACACGCTAAGGGGCAATTTACCACGGCCAATCCACCAAACCTGCACTGCTTTGGACTGTAGGAGGAAACCGGAGCACCTGGAGATAACCCACAGACATGGGGAGAATGTACAAACTCCACACAGTGACCCAAGGCTGGAATTGAAATGAAATGAAAAATCGCTTGTCACAAGTAGGCTTCAAAATGAAGTTACTGTGAAAAGCCCCTAGTCGCCACATTCGGGGAGGCTGGTACAGGAATTGAACCGTGCTGCTGGCCTGCCTTGGTCTGCTTTCAAAGCCAGCGATTTAGCCCTGTGCTGAGAACCAGTGTCCCTGGCGCTGTGAAGCAGCAGTGCTAACCACTGTACCACCATGCTGCCCCTCTTAGCTTTCTCGCTCTTCGCTGTCTCTATCTATCCCTCTATCTATCTCTATGAATCTCTATCTCTTTTTAAAAATTTTAAAATTTAGAGCACCCACTTCTTTGTTTTTTCCAATTAACGGACAATTTAGCGTGGCCTCCCCTGCACATCTTTGGGTTGTGGGGGCGAGACCCACGTAGACATGGGGAGAATGTGCAAACTCCACATGGACAGTGCCCTGGAGTCGGATTGAAGCTGGATCTTCGGTGCCATGAGGCAGCAGTGCTCACCACCGTGCCGCTCTCTTTTCTATATCTCTATTTTCTCCTATCTCCTCTCTATTTTCTCTCTTTACCTTCTCTCTCTATCCCTCTATTTTCACTCCTTCTCTCTTTTCTCTCCCCCTATTCTCTCTATATCCTCTCTCTCTCTCCATTTCCTCTCTCTCTCCATTTCCTCTCTCTCTCCATTTCCTCTCCCTCCATTTTCTCTCTCTCTCTCTCTCCATCCATCTCTCTCTCTCTCGGTGTTCTGAGGTTTGAATCTTGCTCCAAGGCCCCTCTCCGGTCACTAACTCTCGGCCAGGGAAGTAAATGCAGAGTTCCGCAGCCGGCGGGCCTGGAGCTGGGCTCGCGCCGCCGGGCGCCGGGAGCGGGCGCGCGGGCCGGGTGGGTTTCTCAGGCGGAAGCGGCGCGGGCGCAGGCGGCGGTTTAAAGCGGATTTCAAACCTTCCGCTGCCAGGACCTTACCCGGGGTGGCAGCAAGATGGCGGCGAGCCCGGCCCGAGCGGCCAAACTCCCGCGAGACTGAGGAGGCGAGCACACAGTCACCAAGAGGGGGCGGCAGAGAGCAAGAACTGTGCCAATTCCTTCATCCCACTGCATCTTCCCAATGTGGGCATTCTGGCACCAAGCCATCAGGGCAGGTGGGCAAGTTTGATCAGAGGTAGATTGGGTGTTTGACAATTGCCAAGGCTAGCTTTTGGAAGTGCATACAGTAAAATAGCACCAACAATTGTTCCCCACTGAAGCTTAACTACTGTGTGGATCAACCCGGCTCACCTCTGATTTATTTAAGTAAGAAGTCTTACAACACCAGGTTAAAGTCCAACAGGTTTGATTCAAACACGAGCTTTCGGAGCGCAGCTCCTTCCTCAGGTGCGCTCCGAAAGCTAGTGTTTGAATCAAACCTGTTGGACTTTAACCTGGTGTTGTAAGACTTCTTACTGTGCTCACCCCAGTCCAACGCCGGCATCTCCACATCACTGCTTTATTTAAGAAGGGGAGTAGAAGTAGAAGTAGAGGATATAAGGGACAGAATTGATTGGTGAGTTGTGGATGAGTTTTACACTCATTTAAAGCTACATTAAGGAAATGTAAGAGTTTTAGCTTTTATTTATGAATAACAAATAATTTTCTAATTGACACAAATTAAAGATAAGTCTTTTAACTAAAAGTATGACTGGGAGCAGTCCCGTGTTTTGCTTGGTCTGCAGTATGTGGGAATTCCGAGATGTTCCGTGCAGTCTGGATGACCACATTTGCAGAGCGTGCCACTGATTTGACCAGCTTGAGAGCCGGGTTTCAGAGCTTGAGTTGGAGGTTCAGCAGTGCATCGCTACCAGTCGTGTGCGATCGACACGCCGCCGGTCAGGGGCCGTTGAAAGCGACCCCCGTGGCGATTCTCCATGCTTGACGAGTCGAGTGCCTGCCAAGTTCTGCCGAGTCCCGCCAATTCACAAGGTTCACTTGTGGCTGTCGGGTCCGTCCTGGTTGGGGGGGGCGGGGGGATCCAACTCCGGGGGGGCTTCCATGGTGGCCAGGCCTGCGATTGGTGGATGCCGATCGGCGGGCGTGCTCATTCCGGAGGGGGGGTCCTATGTCCCTCCTCGCCGGGCCCCTGTAGGGTGCCGCGCATGCGGGGTCACGTGGGTGTAACTGCAGGGCCCCGCCGAAGCTGCGGGACGCACGTCGGGGTCCTGCTAGCCCCCTTGATGACAGAGATTCACACCGGACTTTCTAGGAAAAAGTCCGGAGTGATTCCTGCCCGTTTTCAGGTGGGCGTGGTGACTTAGTCCCCAGAAGGGAGAATCCCGCCCTGTATTTTTAGGCATGGTCATCCTGCAGCTTAATAATAATAATCTTTTATTGTCACAAGTAGGCTTACATTAACACTGTAATGAAGTTACTGTGAAAAGCCCCTAGTCACCACATTCTGGCGTCTGTTCGGGTACACAGAGGGAGAATTCAGAATGTCCAAATTACCTAACAGCATGTCTTAAGGAAGTGCAGTCAGAAAGGGAATGGGTGACCACTGGTCAGAAGAAGGGGGCAAGCAGATTTAAAAGTTCCAGAGTTCATTGACCAAAGACCGTTTTTCAGTGTTAGAAAATGGTAAGAGTGATGGCCCCTCTGGAGAGCCAAGTTCATGGCAATGTGGGTGGATTAGCTGCAAAATGGGGAGGAGTAAGAGTGGAAGGGCAATAATGGTAGAAGACTGATGCACGATCAATTGCACAAAAGACTCAGACTGGTACAACTGTGGCTTTATTACAGTCAGATGCGTGGCCTCCTACTGCAGCTGGCGAAATGCCAGATCAGAGGAGGTCACGCATATTTATACGGCTCCTTGTGGGCGGAGCTAGCCGGCAGGGGCTACCGGCGAACCGGCAGTGCAGGCCCTACCTTACATCCCCTAATACAGGTGCACACAGTAGTTCACCACATTCACCCCCTGTTAAAAATGAATCCGGTGGGGGTGGCGTGGAACTATATACAATGTTGCAAATTATTTACAGTGGGGAGGGAAACAAAATGTCCATTTTGACGGTCCGGTGCCCGTCAGAGGTTCAGTCGATCCGGTGCTTTGACGGTTCGCTGGGAGCGACGTAACGGTGGCGGCAATGTCGGTGCTGGTGTCACCGACATCGGTGCGGGCAGTGTTGGTGCTGGTCAGTAGTCGGTTGACCCCGGGAGCATGCCGCAATCTTTATCGTCCTCTTGCGTGGGCAGGGGAAGGAGGGATGGATCTGGTGGGGCTAATGTTGGGAGCGCCGGGGGAGGGGAGGATGGCATGTGGGTGGGGGAGTGTGTTGGAGTGGAACCTGAGGGAGCCAGGTCCCTGAGGGAGACAGTATCCTGGCAGCCGTCGGGAGACTCCACATAGGCATACTGGGGGTTGGCGTGGAGCAAGTGTACCCTGTCCACCAAGGGGTCCGCCTTGTGGAGTCGGACATGCCTATGGAGTAGGACCGGTACTGGAGCTGCGAGCCAAGTCGGGAGCGACACCCCGGATGTGGACTTCCTGGGGAAGGTAAACACACGTTCATGGGGTGTGTTATTTGTGGCGGTGCACAATAGTGACCGGATGGAGTGTAATGCATCAGGGAGGACCTGCTGCCAGCGAGCGGCTGGGAGGTTCCTGGACCGTAGGGCCAGCTGGACGGCCCTCCAAACCGTCCCATTCTCCCTCTCTACCTGCCCGTTTCCCCGGGGGTTGTAGCTGGTCGTCCTGCTGGAGGCGATACCCCTGCTGAGCAGAAACTGACGCAGCTCATCGCTCATGAACGAGGATCCCCTGTCACTGTGGATGTAGGTGGGGAAACCGAACAGAGCGAAGATTGTGTTGAAGGTCTTGATGACGGTGGCAGACGTCATATCGGGGCATGGATTGGCGAAGGGGAATTTGGAGTACTCCTCGACCGCACTGAGGATATATGTGTTGTGAAATCCACGCTGAGACATTCAAAGGGGCGGGAGGCTTTCACCAGGTGCGCACGGTCCGGCCGGCCGGCTTGCACTTCGCACAGACCTGACAGTTCCTGGTGACTGTCCGTACTTCCTCGACGGAGTAGGGCAGATTGCGAGCTTGACGAGGTGGTACAGTCGTGTGACCCCCGGATGACAAAGGCTGTTGTGTAGGGCACGGAGTCGGTCTACTTGTGCGCTGGCACATGTACCTCGGGAGAGGGCATCTGGGGGCTCGTTGAGCTTGCCGGGGCGATACAAGATCTCGTAATTGTAGGTGGAGAGCTCAATTCTCCACCGCAAGATTTTATTGTTTTTGATCGTGCCCCGCTGCGTGTTGTTGAACATAGAACATAGAACAATACAGCGCAGTACAGGCCCTTCGGCCCACGATGTTGCACCGACATGGGAAGTCAAAAACTAAAGGCCATCTAACCTACACTATGCCCTTATCATCCATATGCTTATCCAATAAACTTTTAAATGCCCTCAATGTTGGCGAGTTCACTACTGTTGCAGGTAGGGCATTCCACGGCCTCACCACTCTTTGCGTAAAAAACCTACCTCTGACCTCTGTCCTATATCTATTACCCCTCAATTTATGGCTATGTCCCCTCGTGCTAGCCACCTCCATCCGCGGGGGAAGGCTCTCACTGTCCACCCTATCTAACCCTCTGATCATTTTGTATGCCTCTATTAAGTCACCTCTTAACCTTCTTCTCTCTAACGAAAACAACCTCAAGTCCATCAGCCTTTCCTCATAAGATTTTCCCTACATACCAGGCAACATCCTGGTAAATCTCCTCTGCACCCGTTCCAAAGCTTCAACGTCCTTCCAAGAATGAGGTGACCAGAATTGTACGCAATACTCCAACATGAAGACTACCGACCGTTGGTCAGTGAGGAGAGTGAATCTCCTGCCGGCCAGGTAATGCCTCCAATGCCGCACCGCTTCAACGATAGCCTGTGCCTCCTTTTCAACAGATGAGTGCAGAATTCCAGAGGCATGGAGGGTGCGGGAAAAGAATGCCACGGGTCTGCCTGCCTGGTTTAGAGTGGTGGCAAGGGTGACATCTGAAGCGTCGCTCTCTACTTGGAAGGGCAGTGTCTCGTTTACTGCGTGCATCCCGGCCTTGGCTATGTCTGCTCTGATACGGGCGAAGGCGTGTTGTGCCTCGGCCGCGAGGGGGACTATATAAATGGGCGGGCCTTGTCCGCATAGTTTGAGACCCACTGGGCGTAGTAGGAGAAGAACCCCAGGCAGCGTTTGAGGGCCTTGGGGCAGTGGGGGAGGGGAAGCTCCATGAAGCATGCGGTCGGGATCGGGCCCCAGAACTCCATTCTGGACTACATAGCCGAGCTAAGCGGGTCGTGCTGAACACACATTTCTCTTTATTATACGTAAGGTTGAGAAGAGTGGCGGTGCGGAGGAATTTAGCGAGATTGGCATCGTGGTCCTGCTGATTCTGGCCGCAGATGGTGACATTATCTAAGTACAGAAATGTGGCCCGCAAACCGTACCGGTCGACCGTTCGGTCCATCTCCCTTTGGAAGACCGAGACCCCGTTAGTGATGCCGAAAGGAACCCTAACAAAGTGATAGAGCTGACCGTCTGCCTCGAAGGCAGTGTATGGACGCTCCGATTTCTGAATGGGGAGTTGGTGGTAGGCGGATTTCAGGTCAATTGTTGAGAAGACCCGGTACTGTGCAATCTGATTGACCATATCAGTGGGTACGCATCGAGCTGCGTATACCGATTGATGGTCTGGCTGTAGTCCACGACCATCCTGTGTTTCTCCCCGGTTTTTGCTACTACCACTTGGGCTCTCCAGGGGCTATTGCTGGCCTCAATAATACCCTCCCCAAGCAGCCGCTGGACCTCGGACCTGATGAAGGCCTTGTCCTGGGCGCTGTACCGTCTGCTCCTGGTGGCAACGGGTTTGCAATCCACAGTTAGAATGGCAAAGAGGGAGGGGGGTCAACCTTGAGGGTCGCGAGGCCGTAAACGGTGAGTGGAGGTAGGGGCCCGTCGAATTTGAGGGTGAGGCTCTGGAGATTGCACTGAAAATCCAGGCCCAGCAATAGTGCAGCGCAGAGGTTGGGGAAGACGTAGAGACGGAAGCCGCTGAATTCTATGCCCTCGACAGTGAGAGTGACCGTACAGAATCCTCAGATCGGAGGCCAGGGAGATCCTTTGATGGGCGGGGTGGACCGCGAGGGTGTATCTGGGTGTATGAAGCTTTCGGTGCTCCCGGAGTCCAGCAGGCAAGAGGTCACGTGGCCGTTGATTTTCACCGTTGTCGAAGCGGTGGCCAGGTTGTGTGGACGAGATTGGTCCAGCGTCATCGAGGCGAGCTGCGGGTGATCATCAAAGGTTTCGGATGGAGAGTATCGGTGACCCAGATCGTGATGTGTAGTTGGCGTTCCAGCCCCGTGGGGAAGACAAGATGGTGGCATCTGGAGGTCCTGTGGGGAACAAAATGGGGGGCACATTGCGGGGGCAGGACAAGATGCCGGAGCCCAGTGGCTGCACACGGCCCTGGGAGGAGAAGATGGCGGCGCCCACTGGCCCCATGTGGCCCCGGGAGGAGAAGATGGTGGCGCCCATTGTAGGTTCGGCAGGGGGAGGGGGCGATTGCGGGCGCGATAGTGGCGACTGCGCGGGCCTGGCACACAGCTGTGAAGTGGCCCTTTTTACCGCAAGACTTGCAAGTGGCTGCGCAGGCTGGGCAGCGTTGGCGGGGGTGCTTCGGGGACCCCCGGGATGCGCGGATTGGCGGGCGACGCAGGCGTATTGACTAGAAAGGGTCCCAGCTGTGGGTTTTGTTTGTGGGGTCCAGGAGGGGTAGGATGGGTGGGCCGCGTGGCAAGCGAGGTAGGCCTGAACGTTACGAGACCCGACCATCATGGAGAGCGCTAAAGTTTTGGTCTGCGCATAGTTCTCTTTTAGGAGTGCCATCGCTTCCGCGTAACGCGGGGTGTCCTGGATCAACGGGAACATGCTGGAGCTCAACCTGGAGTACAGGACCTGTATCTTCTGAGCTTCCGAAGGCGTGGGGGTTGCAGCGTTGATGTAAGCCTCAAAGCAAGCCAGCCAGTGATTAAAGTCCTTTCTGGCGTTGGGCGAGTGCGGATCCAGCTGCAGGCGATCTGGTTTGATTCTGATATCCATAACGTAGAAAATCTGACTGCAATAAATTGATGCACGATCAATTGCACAAAAGACTCAGATTGGTACAACTGTGGCTTTATCGCAGTCAGATGCGTGGCCTCCTACTGCAGCTGGCGAAATGGCAGATCAGAGGAGGACACGCATATTTATACGGCTCCTTGTGGGCGGAGCTAGCCGGCAGGGGCTACCGGTGATCCTGTAGTGCAGGTCCTACCTTACATCCGCTAATACAGGTGCACACAGTGGTACACCACAGACCCAATAGTGAGGGGTGCAAACTGGCATGTCTGTGGCTGCAGACATGACTCCAGGATAGTGTGTTGCCTACCTTGTGCCAGGGTCAAGGATGCCACTGAACAGCTGCAGCGCATCCTGAAGGGGACAGTGAACAATCAGAAATTGTGGTTCACATTGATACCAACAAGATAAGTAGGAAGAGGGGTGAAGTCCTGCAGAAAGAATTTAGGGAGCTGGGTAGCAGTTTGAAAAGCAGGACTTCAAAGGTTGTAACCTCTGGATTACTCCCAGTGGCACGTGCCAGTGAGTATAGGAATAGGAGGATCGAGCAGCTGAATGCATGTCTGAAGAGATGGTGCAAGGGGGGGGGCTTAAGTTTTCCAGGATCACCGGGTCAGTTTCTGAGTAAGCTGGGAAGGTCGGAAGTGTTGCATCTGAAACAGCATCATTGCGAGAGGTTTGTGAGTGTTGTTGGGCGTGGGAGGGGGTGGGGGTTTAAACTAATTTGGCAGTGAGTTGCGTTACAGAGTGGAGGTACAGTTGGGGGTTATGCACAGCCAAATATACAAGAAAAACTAAGTTAGTCTGGAGGCCAGTGCAAAGAGAGACATGTTAAGGCACAAAGGGTTATGGCAAGGCTGGATGACATTTATTTTAATGCAAGGTATCTTACTGGCAAGGCCGATGAACTGAGGGCATTATTGATACCACAGAGACATGGTTGAGGGAGGGGCAGGAGCAGTTCAATATTCCAGGGTATAGACTCTTCAGGCAAGGTGGAGGAGGTGTAAAGATAATTTGCAAGATTCAATGGCGTTGTCGCATCACCAAGTCGGGTACGACAAAGCCGTTAAATCGCACCCAGTATCTTAGCAGGGTCCTCAATTCAAGCCATATGGGACAGTCACGTTGCTGGGAGTGTACACTAGGTCACCAAATAATCAGAGAGAGAGATAGAAGAGCAGATATGGAGGCAAATGTGTAAAGAAAATACGGTAAATAACAGTAGAGAATTTCAATTTCAATTTCCCAAAATTAATTGGGATAGACAAGAGTGTGAGAGGAATAGGGGAGGTGGAATTCTTAAAGTGCATCCAGGAAAGTACTTGACCTAATTTTAGGGAATGAATCCAGGCAGGTGGTAGAGATGCCAGTGGGGAAGCATTTAGGTGATAGTGACCATAACTCGGAAGACCATAAGACATAGGAGCAGAATTAGGCCATTTGGCCCATTGAGTCTGCTCCGCCATTGAATCATGGCCGATAATTCCTCATCCCATTCTCCTGCCTTCTCCCCATAACCCCTGATCCCCTTATTAATCAAGAATGGATTTATAAAAAGGATTTAAAGTAGTTATGGAAAATATTTTTTATTGTCACAAGTAGGCGAACAATAACACTGCAATTAAGTTACAATGTGAAAAGCCCCTAGTCTCCACATCCTGCCACCTGTTCGGGTAAGCCGGTATGGGAATTGAACCCACGCTGCTGGCCTTGTTCTGCATTACAAACCAGCTGTCTAGCCCACTGAGCTAAACCAGCCCGACAAAGATAGTGCGATAATAAGGTTTCTGAAATTGAGGAAACCTGATTTTAATAGGATAAGGCAGGATCTGACCAAAGTGAACTGGGAGGAGCTACTTGTAGGAAGATCCACATCAAAGCAGTGGGAGTCATTCAAAAAGGAAATAGAGAGATTACAAATCCAACATGTCCCTGTAAAGGTAAAGGGTTGTACCAAAACGTTCAGAGAACCCTGGATGTCAAAGGATATACAGGATTGGATAAGGATAAAAGGAGACGTATGGCAGATGCATAGGGTCAAAACAGTAGATACCCTAGAGGAATACAGACAATGCAGAGGGTATTAAAAAATAAATGGGAAGAATGAGAGGGGCCATGAAAAAAACCTGCGAGGGATTCTCCGAGACCGCGCTGGGTTGGAGAATCGACGGGAGGGCACGTTAATCCCACCATGCCGCTCCAACGCCAGGCCGCCGATTCTCCGGCGACGGTTGGGGGCCGTTGAAAGCACCCAATGGCCTTTCAACCGTTGGCGATTCTCCGCGCTCGACAGGCCGCGTGCCCGCCGAGTCCCACCGGCGCCGTTCGTGTGTGGTCCTACCCGGTGGGACCTCGGCGTTCTGGCTGTGGGGGTCATCCGGGTGGGGACGCGGGGGGAGCCGACTCCGCAAGGCCCGCGATCGGGAGGATCCGATCGGCAGGAGCACTCATTCCGGGGGGGAGGGGGCCTATTTTCCTCCATGCCGGGCCACTGTAGGGATCCGCCATGTTGCCCACGGGGCCGGCGAGGAGGCAGCCGTGGCGCGCATGCGCAGACCCGCACCAGCCGTGTAGGGCCAGCTTTCGGCCCTGGAGCACCGCACAGCACTCTGGTGCCGTGCTAGCCCCTGAGGAAAGGGAGAATGACTGGGCCTGGAAGACTGTTGACGCCGGCGTCAACCCTTGACCAGGATTTCGGAGAATTCCGGCCCCTGGTGGACAAAATAAAGGAAAATCCCAACGCGTTTTATAAATATTGTTAACAACTCCACTGATGTTATCATTGAATCATAGCATCCCTCTAGTGCAAAAGGAGGCCATTCAGCCCATCAGTTTGTACTGACCCTCTAAAAGAGCATCATACCCAGGCCCACTCCCCCACCCTATCCCCTTAACCCCACCTAACCTTTTTGGACACTAAGGGCAATTTAGCATCTCTAATCCACCTAATCTGCACATCTTTGGACTGTGGGAAGAAACCGCAGCATCCGAGGAAACCCACGCAGACCCGGGGAGAACGTGCAAACTCCACAGAGACAATAACCAAATTTAGTCATAATTGAATCCGTGTCCCTGGCGAGAATGTCTCAAAACCCCAAAGCATAATGTGAAACACTGGGTGGTGTATATTTGTTTGGAATATTGTGAGGAACAATGTACAACCCAGCGAGGAACCAGTCCAATGTTGTGTAAACAATTAATAAAGAATATTTATTGAAGTAAAATTTAAAAAAACACGACAAAAGACTAATAAACACTTTGACTCTCAGAGTCCTTTCTGATTATTTCCTTTGTTCTAATTTATTACTTTTCGTTTGTACATTCCATAATTGGAAAGTGCCTTTAAGCAGAAATACTTACCAGGACAGCGTGTTCCTCGGTTTTGCATTTGGATAGGAGAAACCAGACTTGTTGGTGTCGAGTGAATCTTTGGAACCAGTTTTGGAAGAAGTTGGTTCGATTGGGTTGGCCAGGGACAGTGTTCTGGTTGGCAACAGTCAGTGATTGATTCCTGCTAGATGGTTTTTTTGGACAGAACCTGCCAAAAGGAGTGTGTTTTCTCCCTCTCTCTGCTGCTGGTTGCCTGCTGTCTCTGTGAGTCTGCAGTGAAGATCATTACAAGCTGAACGAAAACAAAGTATCCAACTAAAGGCCTAACCTTGAGAAAGACACTAACTGGAAGACATCCATCTGAATCAAGAATCCTTTACCCTTTTATTTTATTAATATTTTCTTTACCTTGCCCCTCTGTGTTGTTTGTGTGAGTGTGTAGAGTGGGGGTAGTTAGAGGGGTTGGGAAAGAGGTATTAGACATTCAGTTACATTTTTCTGTCAGTTTAATTATAATTACTGTTAATAATAAAAGGTTACTTGTGTTTACATTTACAAACGTGGTGAATAAGTCAATTTAACTCAACCAAAGCCACGGTTATTAATATAAAATCTAACAGCTTGTGTTGCGACTCCTGGTCAAGTGGGGCTAGAATTGGCAGATCACTAGCCCAGGGTGTCGTAACAATGACACTTAAGTATATGATTAACTAAACACACTAGTTTATCTGACGTTACCTCTTGTTCCCACAATATATCCACATTCCATGTACTCACTGAGACACCCACGTTTCCCAAACAACATCCAATCTTAGTTACTCTAGAGGTCAAATCCAGTTAATAGTTACCACACAATACTGCTTAGGTGATCAAGTCTGTAAAAACATCTCTTCCTGGTTCAGCGATGGCATGAAACAGTATCTTTTCGAGGAGATATCAACAATCTTCCATGGCTCCAAATGTTAGATGGAACAGGGCTCCGATGGAACTGGTCTGTCTGTTAGGTGGGGAACTAGCCTGTTTCCCCAATGAGGGTGCTAGCAGTCTCTTTGATATTCCTCTCCATGGATTTGGCTATCTACGTCTATCAAATTCCTTACGTTTGGGGCTATCAGTGGGGCTATACAAATGATCACATCTAGTATGACTAGTGATGTCGGATCGTACCTCTTCAATGGTGGCTGCCCACTGGCCCGCAACTATTTACAGGGTCGAGTCAAGACACAGTAACTATATACAGTTTTGAGAACAGAAAAAAACTAGAGAACAAGCAAAAACAAGAGTCCATCAACAGTTCACATAGACTCGATCAGCTGATCGGGTGCCTTGGACGTCCTGTGCGACCTACGGAGCTGTGCCGGCGACGTTGGAGTGGTGGTTGTCCTTGACTCTGGGAGCGATGATCCTGTCCTTGCTGCTGCGTCCGTACCCCTAGTCGGAGCTAGCAAGGGCCAGGCCGGGGGAGGGTCGCTCTGTCCACTAAGCAGCGCGTGGAAAGGTTTCGGTGGGGCGGGGCGGGGAGGGGGGGGGGGGGCGCCTGCCGGGGGCAGTTGGGGTTGGGGGGGACTGGCGCCGGGGAGGGTGGCCAGGATCTGGCGGGTGCCAGGTCCCGTAGGGAGACCGTGTCCTGTCGGCCGTCAGGGTACTCCACATACGCGTACTGCGGGTTGTCATGGAGCAGCTGGACCCTCTCGACCAACGGGTCCGACGTGCACCCGCACGTGTTTCCAGAGCAGGATGGGCCCGGGGGTAGCCAGCCAGGTCGGAAGCGGGGTCCCTGAGGAAGACTTCCTGGGAAAAACAAGAAGGCGTCTGTGAGGCGTTTGATTAGTAGATGTACAAAGAAGTGACCGGATTGAATGGAGGGCGTCTGGGAGGACCTCTTACCAGCGGGAGACTGGGAGATTTCTGGACCGTAGGGCCAGCAGGACGGTCTTCCAGACCGTACCGTTCTCCATCTCGACCTGTCCGTTACCCCAGGGGTTGTAACTGGTCAACCTGCTGGAGGCGATGCCCCTGCTAAGCAGGAATTGACGCAGCTCGTCACTCATAAAGGAGGACCCCCTATCGCTATTAATGTAAGTGGGGAACCCAAACAGGGAGAAAATGGTGTGGAGGGCTGTAATGATGGTGGGTGTGGTCATGTCGGGGCAGGGGATGGCAAACGGGAAGCGGGTGTACTCGTCAATCACGTTGAGGAAGTACGTGTTGCAGTTGGTAGAGGGGAGAGGACTTTGAAATACATGCTGATGCGTTCAAAGGCGGGAAGCCTTTATCAGATGTGCTTGTTAGGGGCGGTAGAAGTGCGGCGTGCACTCTGCGCAGATGTGGCAGTTCCTAGTGATTGTCCTGACCTCCTCGATGGAGTCGGGCAGGTTGGGGGTCTTTACAAAGTGAAAGAAGCGGGTGACCCCCGGGTGGCAGAGGTCCGCGTGGAGGGTTCGAAGGCGATCCACTTGTGGGTTGGCACAGGTACATCAGGAGGCTCGTTCAGCTTCCCAGGACGATACAAGATGTCGTATTTGTAGGTGGACAACTCGATCCTCCACCGCAAGATCTTGTCGTTCTTTATCTTGCCCCTCTGTGTGTTGTCGAACATGAAGGCCACTGACGGTTGGTCTGTGAGGAGGGTGAACCTCCCCGGCCAGATAGTGCCTCCAATGTCGCACAGCTTCTACTATGGCCTGTGCTTCCTTCTCGACCGAGGAGTGGCGGATTTCGGAAGCATGGAGGGTACGGGAGAAGAAGGCCACGGGTCTGCCCACTTGGTTGAGAGTGGCCGCCAGAGCTGCATAGGACGCATCACTCTCAACCTGGAAGGAGAGGGACTCGTCAATAGTGTGCATCGTAGCCTTTGCAATATCTGCTTTGATGCGGCTAAAGGCCTGGCGGGCCTCCATCGACAGGGGGAACCTGGCTGATTGGATGAGGGGACGGGCTTTGTCGGCATAATTGGGGACCCACTGGGCGTAATATGAAAAGAAACCCAGACAGCCCTTGAGGGCTTTGGGGGAGTGGGGGAGAGGGAGCTCCATCAGGGGGTGCATGCATTCTGGGTCGGGGCCTATCACTCCGTTACGCACTACGTAGGCAAGGATGGCTAGACGGTCGGTGCTAAGCATGCATTTGCCCTTGTTGTAGGTCAGGTTCAGGAGTTTTGAGGTTCGGAGGAATTTTCGGAAGTTGGTGTCATGGTCCTGCTGATTGTGGCCGCATTTGGTCACATTATCGAGATATGGGAAGGTGGCCCGTAAACTGTATTGGTCGACCATTCGGTCCCTCTCTCGTGGGAAGACCAAGACCCCGTTTGTGACATCGAAGGGAACCCTTAAAAAATGGTAGAGCCACCCGTCCGCTTTGAACGCAGTGTACTTGCGGTCACTCGCACGGATGGGGTGCTGATGGTAGGTGGACTTGAGGTCCACCGTGGATAAGACCTTGTACTGCGCGATCCTGTTGACCAGGTCGGAGATACGTGGGAGAGGGTACACGTCCAGCTGCGTAAATCTGTTGATGGTCTGACTGCAGTCTATGACCATCCTATTCTTCCCCCCGGTCTTTACCACCAGCACTTGTGCTCACCAGGGGCTGCTACTAGCCTCGATGACCCCTTCCTTCAGAAGCTGCTGGACCTCGGACCTGATGAAGGTCCGGTCCTGGACACTGTACCGTCGGCTCCTGGTGGCGACGGGTTTGCAATCCGGGGTGAGGTTTGCAAACAAGCACGGGGGGTCGACCTTCAGGGACGCGAGGCTGCAGACAGTGAGGGGGGGCATAGGGATGCTGAATTTGAATGTTAGGCTCTGGAGGTTACACCGCGCAGAGATGAGGGAGGGCGAATAGCTTGTAGTTTTTAAACTCCCTCCCCTGGACCATGAGGTCCACTATGCAGCACCCCGTGATCTGTACTGAGTGAGAACCGAAGGCCAGAGCGATTTTTTTGCTTAACCGGGTAGACAGGGAGAGCGCAGCGTCTTACCGTGGCGGGGTGGACGAAACTCTCGGTGCTCCCGGAGTCAAGCAGGCAGTTTGTCTTCTGGCCATTGAGCAGAATCTTCGTGGTCGCTGTGGAGAGGTTATGAGGCCGCGACTGGTCCAGTGTGACTGAGGTGAGTCGTGGCAGATATTCAGAGTCGTCATCAGGCAGGGAGTAGTCACCCTGGAAATGGCCTGGCTGTAGGGGAACACGGGTTCTTATACCCCGCCTCGTAGGCGGAGCTACCTTCCTCTTAGCCAAAAGGGATAAGAGGCACACGATACCTGGGCCAATGGGCAGCGAGTCCTCTGCAACAATGACAGCTCACACTCCCAGGTACCGTAATACCCCTCATCATACAACCACAATAATAATCACAAGTGGGCTTACATTAACACTGCAACGAAGTTACTGTGAAAATCCCCTAGTCGCCACACTGCGGCCTGTTCGGGTACACAGAGGGAGAATTTAGAATTCTGACACCTAACAAGCACGTCTTTCGGGACTTGTGGGAGGAAACCAGAGCGCCCGGAGGAAAGCCACGCAGACTCTGCAAAGGGGAGAACTTGCAGACTCTACACAGACAGTGATCCAAGCCATGAATCGAATCCGGGACTCTGGCGCTGTGAAGCAGCAGTGCTAACCATTGTGTTACCGTGCCGCCTATGGAGAGAGGGGATTTGAGGAACACCTTTTTCACCCAGAGGGTGGTGGGAATCTGGAACTCACTATCTGAAAGGATGGGAGAGGCGGTAACCCTCACAACATTTAAACAGGATTTCGGTAAGCACTTGAAACTCCATTGCATACAAAGCTATGGATCAGATGCTGGAAAAAGGAATTAGAATAGATAGGTGTTTGAGGGCTGCCACAATATGAGGGGCCGAAGGGCCTGTTTCTGTGTTGTAAAACTCTATGACTCTATTACATACCGTAAAATGAAGTGTCAACCTGGTGAAGCTACAACACAGGACAACCTGAATGCCAAACAACATAAGCACAAATGATAGGCAGAATTAAACAATCCCACAAGCAACAGATCAGATCGAAGCTCTGCAGTCCTGCCACATCCAGCTATGAATGGTGGTGGACAGTTAAACAGCTCACTGGAGGAGGAGACTCCACAAATTTCCCCATCTTCAATGATGGAAGAGCACATAGAATCATAGAATTTACATTGCAGAAGGAGGCCATTCGGCCCATCAAGCCTGCACTAGCCCTTGGAAAGAGCATCCTACTTAAACCTTATCCCCGTAACCCAGTAACCTCACCTAACCTTTTGGATACTAAGGGGCAATTTAGCATGGCCAATCCACCTAACGTGCACATCTTTGGACTGTGGGAGGAGACCGGAACATCTGGCGAAACCCATACAGACACGGGGAGAACTTGCAGACTCTGCACAGACAGTCACCCGAGGCTGGAATTGAACCTGAGCACATCTGTGCAAAAGACAAGGCTGAAGCATTTGCAATTATCTTATTGTAAAGTTTTCCTAATATCAAGGAATGGCTGAAGTCACTGGATGCTGCAAAGGCTATGGGTCCTGACAATATTCCAGCAATAGTACTGAACATTTCTACTCCAGAACTTGCTGCTCCCCGAGTAAAGCTGTGCCAGTGCAGCTACTGTGGTGATATGCATCACTGTAAATACACAAGGGGTTAATGTAAATACACTGGGACTAAATAAACACTAGAGGGAGCACCAGAGACATCATGACACAGACATTCAACCAATAGGTCAGTAAGATAGGACACGACCAATGGGCAGCCAAGACACATCCAGAGGTGACACTACCACAAAGGGGCTACCCATATAAAAGACAGGATATACATGCTCTTTCTCTTTCCATAGGCAACACTCAGAGAGACAGGGGCAGATCAGGGAAGCATCACACCCACCACATGGATTAGAGCAGACTGGTCAGTTAGATTGAGTTACTATAGTTAGATTAGCAGGAGAGTCGAACCCAAGTAGGAGAATTGTTAACTGTTCAATAAATGTGTTAAACCTATCTCCAAGTCTGAACCTTCCTTTGTCAGAGTGTACATCAAAGAAGCAGCTTATGCTACATGAAGAAGCATAAAACAGCTACAACACTGGCATTTACCCGGCCATGTGGAAAATTGCCCAGGTGTGTCATCAACAGTGCTATCAAGCGGCATTTACTTAGCAATAACCGGCTCACAGATGCCCAGTTTGGGTTTCGCCATGGTCACTCAGCTCCTGACATCATTACAGCTTTGGACAAAAAATCTGAACTGTAGAGGTGAGGTGAGACTGACTGCCCTTGACATCAAGGCAGCATTTGATCGAGTATGGCATCAAGGAACACTCGCAAAACAGAAGTCAATGGGAATCAGGGGAAACATTCCCCACTGGTTGGAGCCATACCTGGTTGTGGTTGTTGGAGGTCAGTTATCTCAATTCTAGGCCATCACCACAGGACTTTCTCAGGATTGTCCTCGGCTCAACCATTTTCAACTGTTTCATCAATAGCCTACCTTCCAACATGGGGGGGGGGGGATTCTCCGAGGCCGCACCGGTTGTGAGAATTGCGGGCTGCATCAGTTTTTCACGCGATGCCGGTCCGATGCGCTCCCGCGATTCTCCCAACAGGCAAAATTGGTCCAGTCGGGTTCTGCGTGGCGCAAGCTGGAGAATCGCCCAGATGGGCCGAAGTCCCGACGGCGTGACCCCAGTTCACGCCGTCGCCGTTCACACCTTCTATTTTTAGTGGTCAGCCAGTCGTGCTGGCTGACGCTGAGTGCTGGGGAGGTGAGCGGACTGTCCCGGAGTCTCCGCAGACTGGGAAGGCTTCCCCGAGAACGCTGCGGCCAATGGGGAGGGGAGGGAGTGAGGTGGGAGGGGGTGGGAGGGAGGGGGAGAGGGAGGGAATGGAGGTGGGAGGGGGAGAGGGAGGGAGTGGAGGTGGGAGGGGGAGGGAGGGAGTGGAGGTGGGAGTGGTGAGAGGGAGGGTGTGGAGGTGGGAGGGGGAGAGGGAGGGAATGGAGGGGGGAGGGAGGGAGTGGAGGTGGGAGTGGGGAGAGGGAGGGAGTGGAGGTGGGAGGGGGGGAGGGAGGGAGTGGAGGTGGGAGGGAGGGAGTGGAGGTGGGAGGGGGAGAGGGAGGGAATGGAGGTGGGAGGAGGGAGGGAGGGAGTGGGGAGAGGGAGGGCGTGGAGGTGGGAGTGGGGAGAGGGAGGGTGTGGAGGTGGGAGGAGGAGAGGGAGGGAGTGGAGGTGGGAGAGGAAGGGAGTGGAGGTGGGAGAGGGAGGGAGTGGAGGTGGGAGTGAGGAGAGGGAGGGAGTGGAGGTGGGAGTGGGGAGAGGGAGGGAGTGGAGGTGGGAGGGGGAGGGAGGGAGTGGAGGTGAGAGGGAGGGAGTGGAGGTGGGGAGAGGGAGGGCATGGAGGTGGGAGGGGGAGAGGGAGGGAATGGAGGGGGGATGGGGAGAGGGAAGGAGTGGAGGGGGAGGCAGTGGAGGTGGGAGGAGGAGAGGGAGGGAGTGGAGGTGGGAGAGGGAGGGAATGGAGGTGGGAGGGGGGGAGGGAGGGAGTGGAGGTGGGAGGGGGAGGGAGTGGAGGTCAGAGGGGGAGGGTGTGGAGGTGGGAGGAGGAGAGGGAGGGAGTGGAGGTGGGAGAGGAAGGGAGTGGAGGTGGGAGAGGGAGGGAGTGGAGGTGGGAGTGGGGAGAGGGAGGGAGTGGAGGTGGGAGTGGGGAGAGGGAGGGAGTGGAGGTGGGAGGGGGAGGGAGGGAGTGGAGGTGAGAGGGAGGGAGTGGAGGTGGGGAGAGGGAGGGCATGGAGGTGGGAGAGGGAGGGAATGGAGGGGGGATGGGGAGAGGGAAGGAGTGGAGGGGGGAGGCAGTGGAGGTGGGAGGAGGAGAGGGAGGGAGAGGAGGTGGGAGAGGGAGGGAATGGAGGTGGGAGGGGGAGGGAGGGAGTGGAGGTGGGAGGGGGAGGGAGTGGAGGTGGGAGGGGGAGAGGGATGGAGTGGTGGTGGGAGGGAGGGAGGGAGTGGAAGTGGGAGGGAGAGGGAGGGAGTGGAGGTCGGAGAGGGAGGGAGTGGAGGGAAGGAGTGGAGGGGGTCGTCCATCCGTGGATGCCACATGTCAGCCGCCCTGCCACGAGTACACGGCCGCAGGTTGTCGTGTGGCTGATGGGCAGAGCCCACTGACGCACCGGTGAGGAGGACTCTGTTAACTGACCGTTGAACGCAGACAGTGACCAGGGGTTAGGCTGGCCGCGTGTCAGCAGTGTGACCAGACCACCGGGACACACAGGTATCCCATGGCAGCCGGCTGCTGAGGTGTCGAAGAACCTCCATGTAACATATCGTTTCTCTGCCCCCCCACCACCCTTCTGTAGGTCACCATGTATGCCAACCAGACAGCGATGTTCACGGCAGTGGTTTGAGCCGCTGCACTGCAGTTGGCCATCCAGCAGCGTCGACAGCGACATCCCACAGTGGATGCAGGGGCAGCTGCAGCAGCAGAGGGAATGGCTGCGGAGTGGCCCGTCGGCGACGCGCAGGCCGCAAGCACTCATGGCCGGTGTGTCCAGGGGGATGCCAAGGGGAACATTGACCCCCAAACGCTGAGGAAGGCACAGGATGCGGGCACTGATGTTGAAGTGGATGGGGGGGGGGGGGGGGGGGGGGACGAGGAGGAGTAGGAGGAGCCACTGATGGTGGAGCCAGGGCGCCACAGGCGGCCATCAAAGCCTAGGGTGTACCGTGACCGAATGTCCTTCAAAGCCCTACCGGACCTCACATGCAGGAGGAGACTACGGTTCAGCAGGGGACATACTCCATGAACATCCAGGTGGTATGCGACCCCCACATGAGGATCATGCACGTGTGTGCTAGGGTCCGCGGGAGTGTGCATGACGCCTACATTCTTGCGCAGTCGTTCATCCCCGCAATGATCGAGGGACGCCCCCCCTGGCTGAGGGGCTGGTTGCTTGGCGACAGGGGTTTTCCGTTGAGGTCATGGCTGATGACGCCGATACGGAGGCCTCGGACCAACGCGGAGACCCTATACAACGAGGCCCATGCAGCAACCAGGGGTGTGGTGGAGCGGTGCTTCGGCCTGCTGAAGATGAGATTCAGATGCCTGGACCGCACCGTCGAGGACAGCGGGCACGCGACACGTTGGTGTCCGCAAGGTTCACGCATCGCGTGGGAGGGGATCGCTGAACAGTACCACTTGCTTTGTCAGTCATGCACATGGACAGGATACAACCCTCACCCCCCCCCCCCCCCCCCCCCCGCACCCCGCTCCACGTACACTGCCCCAATTCGACATCACCTTACCACTGCGGCACAACGGTACAGCACTACATTGATGACCGTGTCAGCGGGTGTGATCAGTGCCATGTTGAATGATGACGGCCCGATCTGCGATGAGATGTGAGCTCAGAATCGTTAGACAAAGTCTGACTCATGGCAATAGCTGAACCATCCACCTCGGTGGTCGCTGCGTTTGTTGGGACACTCTATCACGTGCCCGTATGGGGTAGCTGGCGTCGGAGTGCCGAGGACTACGGTGTCCGACTGTGGGAGGTGGGGGGAGGGACTGCACACCCGGCACTGACGTTTAACCGCTTGTCAACCCCAGCGACAGTCGGTCACCATCAGGAGCCCCTTGGCACCGGAGATAGCACAGAGTCTTACAAGTTAGGTGCAACAGTACGTTTAATAGTGAAGGTTATATACAGATGCCCTAGCCCCGACAACTAACCTGTGCCCTGCACCAGAGCCAACTTACTATGTGTCCAACTTCCTTGCCTTACGGGCCATACCACTACGTCTAGCTGAATCCCCAGATAGTACAGCGGGGGTGGAGGCGGACTGCTGTGAATCACGCCCCGCGACATGGCTCCCCGTCGGCACTCGTTTCCTGGGGTGACCCGGCCTTGATGGGCCAGGCTACTCAGCGGGCGTGTTGGATGACGCTGTGCCACTCTGCTCTTCCCGCTGCCCATCTGATGCGCCAGGGACAGGACGGGGGGAGGCTGAATGTCCAGGGACGCCCCGTGATGATGTTAATGGGACGGGCCCCGGAACTTCCTCCTCCCTCGGGGAGCCCGGTGGCCCCCGGGCCTCACTGTGGGACGGAGGTGCGATCAGAGACATGCCCCATCGCCCCACCGACACCTGGCGCTGCCAGTCCTGGAGGCCTGCAACGGTATTGACAAGATCCCAAATGTTCGCAGAGACTGGAAGACGGCCCTCATCCCGTCATTGTGTCCCTGGGTTTCCAAATGCATCGGGTGACCGGGTGGGTCGAGTAAATCCAGGAACCCGGGAAGCGTCTGGGCGGCAGCTGGATGCTGGGCTTGGGCTGCCCTCTGACCGTCCAGCCCCTCGGCTGCTCCGACTTCCACCTGCTGTACCGGCTCAGCTGTGTGGTGCACACCAGACCGTGACCCACGAACCTCATCACTTATTTGTCCAACCAAGGTGAGTGTCTCTGGAATGGCGGATGGTGTGGGAGACAGCAGTGCCACAAGTTCTAGGTCCTCGTCCGTCAGTACGTCCATTGTGTCCTGGTCCCACTCATGGCCTGGCGCAGGGCGCACGCGCTCATGTAAAGTTCCGCAGTGGGTGAGTCCATTGACTGCGTGGCCGCCCTCTGTGCTTCTAGGTCCACAGACCCCGTCCTGTCCCCGCCACTGTGTTGTCTCATGGCCCGACCTTCGGGCAACACACAGCCATGATAGTCGTCATTGTCCGTCCTTTGTAAGTCCCCCTCCAGAGTTCCGGATTTAGAGTATGGCCCTCCTGGCTGACCTCCTGCCTCTGGCGTGCGACCCTAGGTGCGGGTGTCATTGCGGATGGTCAGCTCTGTGTTGCACAAGACGGCCCTGGACGTTCGTCGGCTGGCCCTAGGGAACAGAATGATACGGGGTTCGTTAGACACGCTCAGTCGGGTGTACGGTGGTCCAGTGGTCAGAGTGTGAGGGGAGAGAGGATGGGTGGTCCAGTGGGCAGAGTGTGAGGGGAGAGAGGATGGGTGGTCCAGTGGGCAGAGTGTGAGGGGAGAGAGGATGGGTGGTTCAGTGGACAGAGTGTGAGGGGAGAGAGGATGGGTGGTCCAGTGGGCAGAGTGTGAGGGCAGAGAGGATGGGTGGTCCAGTGGACAGAGTGTGAGGGGAGAGAGGATGGGGGGTCCAGTGGGCAGAGTGTGAGGGGAGAGAGGATGGGGGGTCCAGTGGACAGAGTGTGAGGGGAAAGAGGATGGGTGGTTCAGTGTGAGGGGAGAGAGGATGGGTGGTCCAGTGGGTAGAGTGTGAGGGGAGAGAGGATGGGTGGTCCAGTGGACAGAGTGTGAGGGGAGAGAGGATGGGTGGTCCAGTGGGCAGAGTGTGAGGGGAGAGAGGATGGGTGGTCCAGTGGGCAGAGTGTGAGGGGAGAGAGGATGGGTGGTTCAGTGGACAGAGTGTGAGGGGAGAGAGGATGGGTGGTCCAGTGGGCAGAGTGTGAGGGGAGAGAGGATGGGTGGTCCAGTGGGTAGAGTGTGAGGGGAGAGAGGATGGGTGGTCCAGTGGGCAGAGTGTGAGGGGAGAGAGGATGGGTGGTCTAGTGGGCAGAGTGTGAGGGGAGAGAGGATGGGGGGTCCAGTGGGCAGAGTGTGAGGGGAGAGAGGATGGGTGGTTCAGTGGGCAGAGTGTGAGGGGAGAGAGGATGGGTGGTCTAGTGGGCAGAGTGTGAGGGGAGAGAGGATGAGCTGGGGGGGGGGGGGTAATGCAGGGTTATCTCACTTGCTTCTGCACCTCCAACCTCACATTGCGCGACCGCCCGGGTGGAGGATCCCCCAGCGAGGTCCAGTGCCCTCTACTGAAACACTGTCAGTGGGTGCATAACAGGTGAACCCCTCCGGTTCTATTACGCTCCCGGCTGTTGTGCGCAGTCTTTTCCTGTTGGATGGGGGGCATGGATTGAGCATCACAATTAGGCGGGTATCATCAGGGCGTTCAGTTAAAGGCTACATTGGGGAATGTTGGAGCCACACCATGGCATCTCTCCAGGGGGTCGCAGCGCTCATGTGGGTCTGTTACAATGTTGTTCACCCCCCTCCACACACTCTCGCCTCCCCTCCCCCTTGTACCCGGGGGGGGGGGGGGTGATGAGGGATTGGGGGGGGGGTGGTTGTGACCCGGGGGCACCCTCGCAGCACTTACCCTGGCAGCCCTGGTGAGGTCATGGAGCTTCTTTCAGCACTGCTCCCCGGACCGAGGCGTCTGTCCCACAGCACTCACTGCTGTGCCCACCTCACGCCAGGCCTGTCGCACTGCGCTAGACGGGTGGCGATGCCCTTGTCTTGGGCAGAGGATGCCCCTGCGCTGCTCCACCTCATCGAGGAGGGTCTCCAGGTCCGTGTCACGGAACCTCGGGGCGACCCTCCGTGGCTCAGTCATCTTCCTCCCTCTTCTGCTCCGCGTCCTTCCGTGCATGGATCGCGCCTTTTAAGACGTGGCACAGCATCATTCGGGGATCGCGCGCTGATGACGTGCATTTCACGCTACGCCGCCAGTGTTCCTCGCGGCCCCGATGCTAGCCCATTTCTGGGGCCAGAATCGGTCACGATCGGGGCCGTTTCGCACCGTCGTGAAATTCGACGGAGTTCACGACGGCGAGGTCGCTCCGGCGCGGCATCGGAGAATCGCGCCCAAGGTCTCAGAGTTTATGATGCACATTGCAGATTACATTACACAAGGATGTTTGTAAAGCAAATTACATTCTGAATAATAACATCATTATAATAAGCTTTATTAGTGTCACAAGTAATGAAGTTACTGTGAAAAGCCCCTGGTCGCCACATTCTGGCGCCTGTTTGGGTACACAGAGGGAGAATTCAGAATGTCCAAATTACCTAACAGCACGTCTTCCGGAACTTGTGGTAGAAAACCGGAGCACCCGGAGGAAACTCACTCAGACACGGGGATAAAATGCGGACACAGCTGCCGGAGAAGCGGCCTTCAGATTTTTGGCGGGAGCAGTGGCCAGGGACCTGTCAGGAAGAGTGACATCACAGCAAAGCAGTGACCTGATTGGATGGTAAGGAAAGTGCTCCAATTAGCAGTAGCTGGGAGAAATTCAACACTTCGTGTGTTGGTAAGTATTGTGATTGGTAAGTAAAATCTTTATTCCTTTCACTTATTCATTATTTGATATTATATTTGTAATCAGTTAAGGTAAACTGTAAAAATGGCAGGAGATCCCAGACCAGTGTTAGGCTCTTCGTGCTCAATGTGGGAGTTCAGGGACACGGCCGATGCCCCTGACTCCTTCATGTGCGGGAAGTGTGTCCAGCTGCAGCTCCTGTTAGACCGCATGACGGCTCTGGAGCTGCAGATGGACTCACTTTGGAGCATCCGCGATGCTGGGAAGGTCATGGATAGCACGTTCAGTGAGTTGGTCACACCGCAGATTATTGGTGAGGGAGACAGGGAATGGGTGACCAAAAGGCAGAGAATGAGCAGGAAGGCAGTGCAGGTGTCCCCTGCGGTCATCTCCCTCCAAAACAGGTATACCGTTTTGGATACTGTTGGGGAAGATGACTCACCAGGGGAAGGCAGTAGTAGCCAGGCTCATGGCACCGTGGCTGGCTCTGCTGCACAGAAGGGTGGGAAAAAGACTGGCAGGGCTATAGTCATTGGGGATTCAATCGCAAGGGGAGTAGACAGGTGTTTCTGTGATCGAAAACGAGACTCCTGAATGGTATGTTGCCTCCCAGGTGCACGGGTCAGGGATGTCTTGGGGGGATTTAAACTAATTCAGCAGGGGCATGGGAACCTGGATTGTAGTTTTGGGGTACGGGAGATTGAGAGTATAGAGGTCAGGAGCACAGATTTGACTTCGCAGGAGGGTGCCAGTGTTCAGGTAGGTGGTTTGAAGTGTGTCTACTTCAATGCCAGGAGTATACGAAATAAGGTAGGGGAACTGGCAGCATGGGTTGGTACCTGGGACTTCGATGTTGTGGCCATTTCAGAGACATGGATAGAGCAGGGACAGGAATGGTTATTGCAGGTTCCGGGGTTTAGGTGTTTTAGTAAGCTCAGAGAAGGGGGCAAAAGAGGGGGAGGTGTGGCGCTGCTAGTCAAGGACAGTATTACGGTGGCGGAAAGGATGCTAGATGGGGACTCTTCTTCCGAGATAGTATGGGCTGAGGTTAGAAACAGGAAAGGAGAGGTCACCCTGTTGGGAGTTTTCTATAGGCCACCTAATAGTTCTAGGGATGTAGAGGAAAGAATGGCGAAGATGATTCTGGAAAAGAGCGAAAGTAACAGGGTAGTTATGGGAGACTTTAACTTTCCAAATATTGACTGGAAAAGATATAGTTCGAGTACATTAGATGGGTTGTTCTTTGTACAATGTGTGCAGGAGGGTTTCCTGACACAATATGTTGACAGGCCAACAAGAGGCGAGGCCACATTGGATTTGGTTTTGGGTAATGAACCAGGCCAGGTGTTAGATCTGGAGGTAGGTAAGCACTTTGGAAACAGTGACCACAATTCGGTGACCTTTACGTTAGTGATGGAAAGGGATAAGTATACCCCGCAGGGCAAGAGTTATAGCTGGGGGAAGGGCAATTATGATGCCATTAGACATGACTTAGGATGTGTAGGTTGAAGAAGTAGGCTGCAAGGGTTGGGCACACTGGATATGTGGAGCTTGTTCAAGGAACAGCTATTGCGTGTTCTTGATAAGTACGTACCAGTCGGGCAGGGAGGAAGGGGTAGAGCAAGGGAACCGTGGTTTACCAAAGAAGTGGAATCTCTTGTTAAGAGGAAGAAGGAAGCCTATGTGAAGATGAGGCGTGAAGTTTCAGTTGGGGCGCTTGATAGTTACAAGGAAGCGAGCAAGGATCTAAAGAGAGAGCTAAGACGAGCAAGGAGGGGACATGAGAAGTCTTTGGCAGGTAGGATCAAGGAAAACCCAAAAGCTTTCTATAGGTATGTCAGGAATAAAAGAATGACTAGGGTAAGAGTAGGGCCAGTCAAGGACAGTGGTGGGAAGTTGTGTGTGGAGGCTGAGGAGATAAGCGCGATACTAAATGAATACTTTTCGTCAGTATTCACTCAGGAAAAAGATAATGTTGTGGAGGAGAATGCTGAGACCCAGGCTATTAGAAGAGATGGCATTGAGGTGCGTAGGGAAGAAGTGTTGGCAATTCTGGACAAGGTGAAAATAGGTAAGTCCCCGGGGCCTGATGGGATTTATCCTAGGATTCTCTGGGAAGCCAGGGAAGAGATTGCTGAGCCTTTGGCTTTGATTTTTATGTCATCATTGGCTACAGGAATAGTGCCTGAGGACTGGAGGATAGCAAATGTGGTCCCTTTGTTCAAGAAGGGGAGTAGAGATAACCCCGGTAACTATAGGCCGGTGAGCCTCACGTCTGTTGTGGGTAAAGTCTTGGAGAGGATTATAAGAGATACGATTTATAATCATCTAGATAGGAATAATATGATTAGGGATAGTCAGCATGGTTTTGTGAAGGGTAGGTCATGCCTCACAAACCTTATCGACTTCTTTGAGAAGGGGACTGAACAGGTAGACGAGGGTAGAGCAGTTGATGTGGTGTATATGGATTTCAGTAAAGCGTTTGATAAAGTTTTGCACGGTCGGCTATTGCAGAAAATACGGAGGCTGGGGATTGAGGGTGATTTAGAGATGTGGATCAGAAATTGGCTAGTTGAAAGAAGACAGAGGGTGGTGGTTGATGGCAAATGTTCAGAATGGAGTTCAGTTACGAGTGGCGTACCACAAGGATCTGTTCTGAGGCCGTTGCTGTTTGTCATTTTTATAAATGACCTAGAGGAGGGCACAGAAGGTTGGGTGAGTAAATTTGCAGACGACACTAAAGTCGGTGGAGTTGTAGACAGTGTGGAAGGATGTTGCAGGTTACAGAGGGACATAGATAAGCTGCAGAGCTGGGCTGAGAGGTGGCAAATGGAGTTTAATGTAGAGAAGTGTGAGGTGATTCACTTTGGAAAGAATAACAGGAATGCGGAATATTTGGCTAATTGTAAGATTCTTGGTAGTGTGGATGAACAGAGGGATCTCGGTGTCCATGTACATAGATCCCTGAAAGTTGCCACCCAGGTTGATAGGGTTGTGAAGAAGGCCTATGGTGTGTTGGCCTTTATTGGTAGAGGGATTGAGTTCCGGAGCCATGAGGTCATGTTGCAGCTGTACAAAACTCTGGTACGGCCGCATTTGGAGTATTGCATACATTCTGGTCGCCTCATTATAGGAAGGACGTGGAAGCTTTGGAACGGGTGCAGAGGAGATTTACCAGGATGTTGCCTGGTATGGAGGGAAAATCTTATGAGGAAAGGCTGATGGACTTGAGGTTGTTTTCGTTAGAGAGAAGGTTAAGAGGTGACTTAATAGAGGCATACAAAATGATCAGAGGGTTAGATAGGGTGGACAGTGAGAGCCTTCTCCCGCGGATGGAGGTGGCTAGCACGAGGGGACATAGCCATAAATTGAGGGGTAATAGATATAGGACAGAGGTCAGAGGTAGGTTTTTTACGCAAAGAGTGGTGAGGCCGTGGAATGCCCTACCTGCAACAGTAGTGAACTCGCCAACATTGAGGGCATTTAAAAGTTTATTGGATAAGCATATGGATGATAAGGGCATAGTGTAGGTTAGATGGCCTTTAGTTTTTGACTTCCCATGTCGTGGGCCGAAGGGCCTGTACTGCGCTGTATCGTTCTATGTCTCAGATCAGCTACAGGACATACTGAAGGGGGAGGGTGAACAGCCAGTTGTCGTGGTGCATATAGGCACCAACGATATAGGTAAAAAACAGGATGAGGTCCTACATTCAGAATTTAGGGAGTTAGGAGATAACTTAAAAAGTAGGACCTCAAAGCTAGTAATCTCAGGATTGCTACCAGTGCCACGAGACAGTCAGAATAGAAATTCAGGAATCGTCAGAATGAATACGTGGCTTGAGAGATGGTGCAGGAGGGAGGGGTTCAGATTTTTGGGACATTGGAACTGGTTCTGGAGGCAGTGGGACCATTACAAATCGGATGGTTTACACCTGGGCAGGACTGGAACTAATGTCCTAGGGGGTGCTTTTGCTAACACCGTAGGGGAGGTTTTAAACTAATGTGGTGGTGGATGGGAACCAGATTAGAAAGTTAGTGGTCAGTAAAGAGGCAGCAACTAAAGCCAGTAAGGTTCTAGATAATAAACGCAATGTGACTAAGGGGAAGAGTAGACAGGGAAGAGATGATTAACGCAAAGGGACAGGTGGTCTGAGGTGCATTTGTTTTTATGCGAGAAGTGTAGCAGGTAAGGCAGATGAATTTAGGGCTTGGATTAGTTCCTGGGATAATGATGTTATTGGTATTACTGAGACTTGGTTGAGGGAAGGGCAAGACTGGCAACTAAATATCCCAGGGTATAGATGCTTCAGAAGGGTTAGAGGGGGAGGTAAAAGGGGTGGAGGAGTTGCATTACTGGTCAGAGATGATATCACAGCTATGATTAAGGAGGGCACGATGGAGGATTCGAGCACTGAGGCAATATGGGTAGAGCTAAGAAATAGGAAGGGTACAGTAACATTGTTGGGACTTTACTACAGGCCTCCGAAAAGCGAGCGTGAAGTAGAGGTACAAATATGTAGACAGATTATAGAAAAATGTAGGAGCAATAGGGTGGTCGTGATGGGTCATGGAATGGGACTCATGTAGCGTTGGAGGCGTAGATGGAGCAGAATTTGTAAGGAAGCATCCAGGAGAGTTTTTTAGAGCAGTATATAAATAGTCCATCTCGGGAAGGGGCCATACTGGACCTGGTATTGGGGAATGATCCCGGTCAGGTGGTTGAAGTTTCAGTCGGTGATTACTTTGGGAATAGCGATCACAATTCCGTAAGTTTTAGAATACTCATGGACAAAGACAAGAGTGGTCCTAAAGGAAGAGTGCTAAATTGGGGAAAGGCCAAGCATAGCAAAATTTGGCAGGAGCTAGGGAATGTGGATTGGGAGCAGCTGTTTAAGGGTATATCCACCTTTGAAATGTGGGAGTCTTTTAAGAAAAGGTTGATTAGAGTGCAGGACAGACATGTCCTGTGAAAATGAGGGATAGAAATGGCAAGATTAGGGAACCATGGATGACGGGTGGAATTGTGAGACTAGCTAAGATGAAAAAGGAAGCATCCACAAGATCTAGGCGACTTAAAACTGATGAAGCTTTGGAGGAATATCGGGAAAGTAGGACAAATCTCAAACGCGCAATAAAGAGGGCTAAAAGGGGTCATGAAATATCTTTGGCGAACAGGGTTAAGGAAAATCCCAAAGCCTTTTATTCGTATATAAGGAGCAAGAGGGTAACTAGAGAAAGGATTGGCCCACTCAAAGACAAAAGAGGGAATTTATGCGTGGAGTCAGAGGAAATGGGTGAGATTCTTAATGAGTACTTTGCATCAGTATTTACCAAGGAGAGGGAGATGACGGATGTTGAGTTTAGGGATGTATGTTTAAATACTCGAGGTCAAGTCGGCATAAGGAAGGGGAAAGTTTTAGGTATTCTAAAAGGCATTAAGGTGGACAAATCCCCAGGTCCGGATGGGATCTATCCCAGGTTACTGAGGGAAGCGAGGGATGAAATAGCTGGGTCCTTAACAGATATCTTTGCAGCATCCTTGAGCACGGGTGAGGTCCCGGAGAACTGGAGAATTGCTAATGTTGTCCCTTTGTTTAAGAAGGGTAGCAGGGATAATCCAGGGAATTATAGACCTGTGAGCTTGATGTCAGTGGTAGGCAAACTGTTGGAGAAGATACTGAGGGATAGGATCTATTCACATTTGGAAGAAAATAAACTCATCAGTGATCGGCAGCATGGTTTTGTGCAGGGAAGGTCATGTCTTACAAACCTAATAGAATTCTTTGAGGAAGTGACAAAGTTAATTGATGAGGGAAGGGCTGTAGATGTCATATACATGGACTTCAGTAAGGCATTTGATAAAGTTTCCCATGGCAGGTTGATGGAAAAAGTGAAGTCGTATGAGGTTCAGGGTGTACTAGCTAGATGGATAAAGAACTGGCTTGGCAACAGGAGACAGAGAGTAGTGGTGGAAGGGTGTGTCTCAAAATGGAGAAAGGTGACTAGTGGTGTTCCACAGGGATCCGTGCGTGGACCACTGTTGTTTGTGATATAAATAAATGATCTGTAGGAAGGTATAGGTGGTCTGACTAGCAAGTTTGCAGATGATACTAAGATTGGTGCTCACCCCAGTCCAACGCCGGCATCTCCACATCAAGATTGGTGGAGTTGCAGATAGCGAGGAGGACTGCCAGAGAATACAACAAAATATAGATAGATTGGAGAGTTGGGCAGAGAAATGGCAGATGGAGTTCAATCCAGGCAAATGCGAGGTGATGCATTTTGGAAGATCTAATTCAAGAGCGGACTATATGGTCAATGGAAGAGTCCTGGGAAAAATTGATGTACAGAGAGATCTAGCAGTTCAGGTCCAATGTACCCTGAAGGTGGCAACGCAGGTTGATAGAGTGATCAAGAAGGAACACAGCATGCTTGCCTTCATCGGACGGGGTATTGAGTACAAGAGTTGGCAGGTCATGTTACAGTTGTGTAGGACTCTGGTTAGGCCACATTTGGAGTACTGCGTGCAGTTCTGGTCACCACATTACCAGAAGGATGTGGATGCTTTAGAGAGGGTGCAGAGGAGGTTCACCAGGATGTTGCCTGGTATGGAGGGTGCTAGCTATGAAGAAAGGTTGAGTAGATTAGGATTATTTTCGTTGGAAAGACAGAGGTTGAGGGGAGACCTGATTGAGGTATACAAAATTATGAGGTATGGACAGGGTGGATAGCAACAAGCTTTTTCCAAGAGTGGGGGTGTCAATTATAAGGTGTCACGATTTCAAGGTGAGAGGGGGAAAGTTTAAGGGAGATGTGCGTGGAAAGTTTTTTACGCAGAGGGTGGTGGGTGCCTGGAACGCTTTGCCAGCGGAGGTGGTAGAGGCCGGCATGATAGCATCATTTAAGATGCATCTAGACAGATATATGAACGGGCGGGAAACAGAGGGAAGTAGATCCTTGGAAAATAGGTGACATGTTTAGATAAAGGATCTGGATCGGCGCAGGCTGGGAGGGCTGAAGGGCCTGTTCCTGTGCTGTAATTTACTTTGTTCTTTGTTTTTAAATTTGAACCTTTCTAGGGACAGAGTTTCCTGATCTGTCACTATGTCCTGGGTAGCATCTACCTCCTTAGTAAGGACATGTGTAAAGTATTTATTTGATACCTCAGCCATGGCCCCAAACCCACTGTATACATTCCCTTCTGGGTCCCTAACTACCTCTTAACAATTTTAATGACTTTCTTGACTTTTATGATGACTGCCAGTCTTTTCTCATGATCCCTCTTCACTTCTTCAATGTGCTTCTTCATCTCTTCTCCAAATATTCTGTATTCCTCTTGGTTCTCAACTGTATTTTCTTCCTGACACCAGTCATAAGCACACTTTTTCTTCCTTATCTTAATTTCTATCTCCTTTTTCATCCAGAGAGCTCTGAATTTGTTTATCCTACCTTTCCCTTTTAAGATGCTTGATACTGTCCAAGACAAACTACTTTGCTTGATTTTTCAAGCCATATAAGATCTTCAAAGTATCGTATTGCATCTTTGACTTTGTCTATATATATGTTTCTGGAAACCACCTCTTCATTCACCTGAGGAAGGAGCAGTGCTCCGAAAGCTAGTGATTCGAAACAAACCTGTTGAACTTTAACCTGATGTTGTAAGACATCTTACTGTGCGCACCCCAGTCCAACGCCGGCATCTCCACATCATATAAGGTCTTGACAGATCTATATTTGTCATTCCTTTAATGTCGATGGGTGAAAATTCTGGAATCAAATATTCAAAACCTTTGGTGGGAGCATCATCACAACAAAGACTAGGAATTCCAGTGAAAACCTACTTCACCTCCTCCAGCCAATGAGAAATGGTAATAAATCTAACACTGGCAATGTTGCTCACTTCCCAAGAACAATTTTTTTCAGTATTAATTCTGCAGGAGAAAACAGAAGATTTTATGATGGTTTTAGATGTTTATTAGGGCAAAGAATTAATATCTGGATGATGAAATCTGTGTTTGTTTTCACAATGGAACAGTCAAAAGCAAGGTAGCTGATTGCCTGAGTTGTACTCAGCCCAATAAACACCCAGAACAGGAACGTTTTATCATTTTGATTTGTAACAATGACATGTAATGCTTTCTAGCTAATTAGAAATTCTCAATTGTGACAGTTTTCCAGCTAAGAAATATTCCTGGTTCCATAGAGTCATCTAGAGGTGTTGAATTGATGCTATGTCATATTTAGGTCTCAAGGATTTATCAACCTACTGTTCTTGTAAAACTAGGTCTGGGCTTTTGAACTCAACAAACAAGAGCTCTGAGACAGACCTCTCCTTTCTGGCTTTCTGCAATCCACAATATAAAACCTTATGTATGTGCACTTATTTCGTTAACTTCCTACAGAAAATACCAATTCTTACATTATTTTCCGTGTAGAAACACATTTGCACTGAATTAGTTTTTATTGTTATCTGCATATAACGCATTGCTAGATATGGTAGTATTATCAATTATATAGTATTATTAATTATTTAAAGTGAATACTCATTCATACTTCTAAATGCAACCTATATATTTTAACAACATTTTAAATCAGAATAAAGCAATGAAATCTGAAAATCTTTAGAAGAATGCAACAATACAAAAGGATTGTGCACTCGAGTAGTGCTATATTAAATAAATTGGCAGATTAAGTATTGTTCTTTTAGTAATAAAAAGTTTCATGGCTGTGATACTCTAAGAAATCTGAGCTGGATTATCACAGGCAGGGAGTGGGTATTGCCAGAATAATAAGGGGAAAAAACAAAACAAGCCATTCTTTATACATCTCCTGAGGGCTAATCAGATAATGGCACAAATAAAATACATTGGAACAGGATGGCTAATCACTTTTATAGATGGGTAAAAACTCATGCCGTGGAGACGATAAACATAAAGCAACATTGTAGACTATTCTAAAATATGATATAAAAATCTATAATTAACAGTGTAGTATCTGCCCATTATTGAAGAACCAATAGAAATTGTAGAATGTAGAACTCAAAGGCAAAGGTTTACTGATTGATGGTTCAATTTGAAAAATGGTGACAATCACAACAAAGATTTTCCTAAGGAACATTAGCTATTGTAGAGTTTGGATGTTTGAGTGCGAGGAAAGCTTGTAATTTGCGATCAAAGTCAACAGGTCTATCTTTGGGCTCTCTGTACTTTCTGGTCATCTTTGATCCAAGGTAACTGATAAGTTCACAGTGTTCTTCATACTGCTCCAGTATCTTTACGTATTTCTTTTTCACGTAGTCATAGCTTTTGGGATTGTGCGCTGGAAACCGAAAGTTAAATATAAAATCATTTTTTGTCCTATAAATCAACACTAATTATTTTCATTAGAATTTTACATAACATATCTGGTTTAAAATTTTAATGTTGAACCACAATAGGAAATATAATTACAGCAGTCCTGGAATTAAGACTGAATAATGTTGTAACAATCTTCCTACAGAAATGATTTCTGACTTGTGTAATGGAGGAACATTTTGGGCAATCTTTTTATTATTACATTATCAGAATTACAAAGCCAGAGCTCAGTGTGTGGACAGGGGCAAACCCCTAATCCAGCTCCTTGCCTGCTCCAATTCAAATTGAATCCAATTCATGGTCCCTACAAGAGAGGCGTACCAGATCCAGGCATTACACCTGACCTCACGCTCATCTTAACCAAAATTTTACCTGTGGAAGATGATCAATTCTGTAAAGGTATGCTCTGAATCACTTGTATGCTATGTTTCACAGGTTGTCTTGGATTAAGATTGGCTGACACCATGTTGCATGTTACAAAATAACTTCAGCTTTTGCATGGCAGATATTCAGTGTGTTATGCCACCTAACAAGTTGCTTACAAATATCAGAAAAAATTACAAACTTACAAAAAACAGCTGTAAAGTTATTTCAGATGAGTTTAATTTTAGGCAAACAAAATATTTAAAAAAAACGGATTATAGTGTTAAAGTATTTTCTTAAACTGTGCCATCTGTTGAGTAATTGTGGTTGATTGCGATTCCCGCCACGCCGCCCTGGCACCCGCACGTGATTCTCCCACCCCCCCCCCCCCCCCAAAATGGCGTGCCACGTTTTACGACAGGCCGCTCGGAGAATCGCCGCTCACCGTTTCTAACAGTCGAGCGCCGATTCTCCGGCCTGGATGGGCCGAGCGGCCTGCCCAATCCGACTGGTTCACGCCGGCGCCAACCACACCTGGTCACTGCCGGCGTGAACAGCGTGCAAATTCTGCGTGTGCGGCCTGTGGGGGGGGGGGGGGGAGGGAGGATCGAGCACCAGGGGGGTGCTCAGTGGGGGTCTGGCCCGCGATTGGTGCCCACCGATTGGTGGGCCGGCGTCTCTAAAAGGCGCACTCTTTTCCCTCCGCCGCCCGGCAAGATCACTCCTCCATATCTTGCGCCCGCGGGGAGGACGTCAATTGCGCATGCGCAGGTGACGTCATTTAAGCGCCGCCGGCCGCGTCATTTAGGCTGCGCCGCTTTGACGCGGGTGCCAAGGCCCGGCGCTCGAAATTGACACGGCGCCGCTCCTAGCTCCCTGGGGGTGGGAGAATAGGGGGCGAGGAGCGGCCTCCGACGCCGGAGTGAAACACTCTGGTTTTCACTCCGGCGTCGGCACTTAGTCTCCCATTGGGAGAATCGCGCCCATGATTCCTTCTTGCTTTGGTGACAAAGATTGTATAAATTGATATCAGGTGCATTTTTATATTCATGATCTATGATTTACCAGGAAGCTGCAGGACAACACTCAAATTCATAATGAATAATGCCAACATTTCTTCCATTATTAACATGGTAAGCATTATGGGGAGGTGGTGGCATAGTGGTATTATCGCTGGACTAGTAATCCAGAGACCCAGGGTAATGATCTGGGGACACGGGTTTGAATCGCACCACAGCAACTGATGGAAATTATGCTCAATAAAAGATCTGGGCCGGGATTCTCCCCTACCCGGCGGGGCGGAGGGTCCCGGCGGGACGGAGTGGCGTGAACCACTTCGGTGTCGGGCCTCCCCAAAGGTGTGGAATTCTCTGCACCTTTAGGGGCTAGGCCCACGCCGGAGTGGCTCCCGCTCCGCCGGCCGGCGCGAACGGCCTTTGGGGCCCCGTTTGGGGCCTTAAGGCCTTCGCCATCCGGCGGAAGTCTGCACATGCGCTAATGCGTCAGCGGCTGCTGACATCATACCGACGCATGCGCAGGGCAGGGAGTCTCTTCCGCCCACGCCATGGTGAAGGCCATGGCGGGGCGGAAGAAAAAGAGTGCCCCCATGGTACAGACCCGCCCGCCGATCGGTGTGCCCCGATCGCGGACCAGACCACCGTGGGGGCACCCCCAGGGGTCAGATCGCCCCGTGCACCCCCCCCCCCCCCCCCCGCCACCAATCCCGCCGGTAGCAGAGGTGGTTTAAACCACGCCAGTGAGGAAGGCCTGTCAATGGCTGGACTTCGGCCCATCGCGGGCCGGAGAATCGCCGCAGGGGGCCTGCCGACCGGCGCGGCGCAATTCCCACCCCTGGCAAATCTTGGGGGCGGAGAATTCGGGACACGGCGGGGGCAGGATTGACGCCGGCCCCGGGCGATTCTCTGACCCCCCGGGGGGTCGGAGAATTCCGCCCCTGGAATTAAAAAGTCTCATGCTGACCATAAAATCATTGTCAACTGTCAGAAAAACCCATCCGGTTCACTAATGTCCTTTAGGGAAGGAAATGTGCTATCCTTACTTGGTATGGCCTACGTGTCACTCCAGACCCACAGCAATGTGGTTGACTCTTAACTAACCCCTCAAGGGCAATCAGGGATGGGCAATAAATGCTGGCACAGACGTCGCCTACTTCCCATGAACAAATAAACAAATAGATAATCTGAACAAATTAATAATTTTTACTCCAAATTGGACAGGAATAGATACCCTTCAAATATGCAGAGTTTTCAATGATATCTAATGCAATTTGTTACCTTTCAGATGATAGGCAATGTAGAGAAGTGCAGATTTCTTCACACTTAAGAAGGGGTACTTTGGCTTCAGACAACCTACAGCTGTCAATGCTTTAATTATTGATAATGCCACACCCTAGGAAACATCAATTTTAGATAATAAGTATTGATGTAATTTAGTTTCCTACTTGTACAGATCAAACATATCACTGATACAGTAAGATTTTAAAAATAGTATGATGTTCATGCATCAGGATGCACTGGAATTTAACCCTGAAAAGTGTGATGAGATACACTTTGGAAGGAGTAATTTGACAAGGAAATATTCAGTGAACTGCATGGCATTGACTGTTTGGAATTTGCACATTCTTCCCGTATCTGCATGGGTTTCCTCCGGGTGCTCTGGTTTCATTCCACAGCCCAACGATGTGCAGGTTAGGTGGACTGGTTCTGAGGAACAAAAGGACCTTGGTGTGTTTGTCCATAGATCTCTAAAGGCGGAAGGACAGGTTAATCGGGTGGTTAAAAAAGCATATGGGACACTCGTTTTTATCAATCGAGGCATAGATTACAAAAGCAGGGAGGTCATGATGGAGCTGTATTGAACTTTGGTGAGGCCACAGCTGGAGTACTGTGTGCAGCTCTGATCGCCACATTATAGGAAGGATGTGATTGAACTGGAAGGGTTGCAGATGAAATTCACCAGGATGTTGCCTGGATGGAACATTTAATTTATAAAGAGAGGTTGGATAGGCCTGGGTTATTTTCACTGGAGCAGACTACACTGAGGGGCAAGCTGATTGAGGTGTACAAGATTAAAAGGGGCATGGACAGGGTGGATAGGGAGCAACTGTTCCCCTTAGTTGAAGGGTCAGTCACGAGGGGACACAAGTTCAAGGTGAGGGACAGGGAGTTTAGGAGAGATGTAAGGGACTTCCGGTTGTGGCTATGCGGAGCTAAGCCGCACGTTCGGCAGCTCCCACTATTTAGGGACTTTTGGGCCGTTTCGAGGGCCCCAAACGGCGCTGTTTTAACGCGTCCCGGTGGGGGAAGGTGCCTGGAGGAACTTGCCCCACACTATATGGTGCTCACCCGGAGTGGGACGAAGAAAGAAGCTGCAGCAGCTCCCCAAAAAAAACTGGGGAAGGAAAACAAAATGGCGGCCGGCGCAACACCCGAGGACTGGTGGAAGTGGGCGCAGGAGCAGCAGGCCTCTCTCCTGCGTTGTTTTGCGGAGCTGAAGGCTGAGCTGCTGGACTCCATGAATGCAACTACGAACAAGCTGCTTGGGACCCAGGTGGCCCAGGAGGTGTCTATTCGGGAGTTGCAGCAGCAGGCCGTTGAAAGGGAGGAGGAGGCCGTGGTCCTCGTGGGGAAAATGGAGTTGCACGAGGCACTTCATAAAAAGTGGCAGGACCGCTTGGAGGAGCTGGACGTTCGCACGAGGCGAAAGAATCTGAGGATCCTGGGCCTGGCGGAGGGGCTGGAGGGGTCGGATCTCCCGGCGTATGTGACCACGATGCTGAGCTCGTTGATGGGAGCGGGGTCCTTCCGTTTGCCCCTGGAGTTTGAGGGAGCTCACAGAGTGATGGCCAGGAGGCCCAAGGCAAATGAGCCCCCGAGGGCGGTGCTGGTGCGGTTCCATCGATTCAGTGACCGGGAGTGTGTGCTGCGCTGGGCCAAGAAAGAGAGGAGCAGTAAATGGGAGAATTCGGTAGTGAGGATCTATCAGGACTGGAGTGCGGAGGTGGCTAAGCGGCGGGCCGGGTTCAACCGGACGAAGGCGGTGCTTCATGCCAAGCAGGTCAGATTTGGAATGCTGCAGCCTGCGCGCCTGCGGGTGACATATAAGGACCGGCACCATTACTTCGAGTCCCCGGAGGAGGCGTGGGCCTTTGTACAGGCGGAGAAGCTGGACTCGAACTAGGGTCTGGGGACATACTTTGGCCGTCGTTGTTTCCGCTGTTGCTGTTTTGTTTCAACTTATTTAACTTCGACATGTGTGTTATGTATGCTGGTTTGCTGTTTGCTCTGTTTACGGGTGGGTTTGTTTGTTGGGTATAGTTGTGGGTTAGGTGGGGAATGTTGGGAGTTTGTGTTTTATATGTTCTCTTCTGTACGGGGCTGGGGATTGAGGTGAAACTGGATTTTGGGGAACTGCGTCAGAAGGGTGGGGTGTGGCAGTGTGAAAGCGCGGGCTTTCCTCTGGTTTCCCGCGCTGCGGGGCAGGGGGGGGTGGAGCTGGCAGTGGGGGCGGGGCCTCTACTGGTCTTCTTTCCCGCGCTGAAGCAGTGCTAAGGTGTGGCAAGAGGGGGATGACCCCATGCCGGGAGGGGATAGGTTTTGGCGGGAGCTGCCGGGGTCAGCAGAAGTCAGCTGACTCACGGAAGTACCATGGAGGGTGCATCGCGGCTAGGAGGAGCCTTGCCTTGGGGGGCGGGGGGGATACTGGGTTGCTGCTGGAATGACTAGGAAGGAGCCGGTGGGGGCCAGGGGGGGAAGAGGAGAGGCGCTATCGCCATGGGGAACGGGTCGGGCGGGGTGTGCTGGCCTGGAGCGAACATCTGATAAGCTATGGCTAGTCGGCGGGGGAGGGGGGCGTGCTGCCCTCTGATCCAGCTGATTACCTGGAACGTGAGGGGGCTGAACGGGCCGGTTAAGAGAACCAGGGTATTTTCCCATCTGAGGGGGTTGAAGGCGGACGTGGCTATGCTCCAGGAGACCCACCTGAAGGTGGCGGACCAGGTTCGTCTGAGGAAGGGGTGGGTGGGGCAGGTTTATCACTCAGGATTGGACCCGAAGAACCGGGGGGTGGCGATGCTGGTGGGGAAGAGGGTGGCGTTTGAGGCGGCTGAGGTGGTGTCGGACAAGGAGGGCTGATATATCATGGTGAAGGGTAGGCTGCAGGGAGAGAAGGTGGTGCTGGTGAACGTATATGCCCCGAATTGGGATGATGCTGGCTTCATGAGGCGATTGTTGGGCCGCATCCCGGACCTGGAGGCAGGGGGCCTGATCATGGGGGGAGATTTTAACACAGTGCTGGATCCCACACTGGACCTGTCCAGTTCAAGGACGGGTAGGAGACCGGCGGTGGCCAAAGTGCTGAGGGGATACATGGAACAGATGGGAGGGGTGGATCCCTGGAGGTTTGGGAGACCGAGAGCGCGGGAGTATTCCTTTTTCTCTCATGTCCATAGGGTTTATTCCCGGATAGACTTTTTTGTCCTGAGCAGGGGATTGATTCCGAGGGTGCAGGATGCCGAGTACTCGGCTATAGCGATCTCAGACCATGCTCCGCACTGGGTTGATCTGGAGATGGGAGAGGCGCGGGGCCAGCGCCCGCTCTGGCGCCTGGATGTGGGGATGCTGGCGGAGGAGGAGGTGTGTAAGAGAGTTCGGAGAAGCATTGAGGGGTATCTGTATACCAATGATACGGGGGAGGTCCGGGTGGGGATGGTATGGGAGGCTCTGAAAGCAGTGATCCGGGGGGAGCTGATCTCCATCCGGGCCCACAGGGAAAGGAGGGAGAGGAAGGAGAGGGAGAGACTGGTGGGAGAGCTCCTGGATGTGGACAGGAGATATGCGGAGGCACCGGAGGAAGGGTTGCTGGGAGAACGGCACAGTTTGCAGGCCAAATTTGACTTGTTGACCACCAGAAAGGCGGAGACACAGTGGAGGAGGGCGCAGGGCGCGGTATATGAGTATGGAGAGAAGGCGAGCAGGATGTTGGCGCATCAGCTCCGTAGGCGAGATGCGGCTAGGGAAATTGGTGGAGTGAAGGATGGGGGTGGAAATGTAGTGCAGAAGGGGACAGAAGTAAACGGGGTCTTTAGGGACTTTTACGAGGAACTGTACCGGTCGGAACCTCCGAGGGGGAGAGAGGGGATGGAGAGCTTCATGAACAGGCTATGTTTCCCAGGGGTTCAAGAGAGGCTGGTAGAGGGGCTGGGGGCGCCGATAGAGCTGGAGGAGCTAGTCAGGGGGATCGGACAAATGCAGTCAGGTAAGGCCCCGCGGCCGGACGGGTTCCTGAGGTTCTTGTTCCTCTTCCAGTGCTTGCCCATCTTTATCCCTAGGGCCTTTTTTAAAAGGGTAACCAGCAGCATCATGGGATTTGTTTGGGCGCATGGCACCCCGAGGGTGAAGAGGGTCTTCTTGGAGCGGGGTAGTGATGGGGGGGGGCTGGCGTTGCCCAATCTCTCGGGGTACTACTGGGCGGCCAACGTGTCGATGGTGCGAAAGTGGGTGTTGGAGGGGGAGGGGGCAGCATGGAAACGGATGGAGAGAGCGTCCTGTGGGGATACAAGCCTGGGGGCCCTAGTAACGGCGCCGTGGCCGCTCCCTCCCACGAGGTATACCACGAATCCAGTGGTGGCAGCTACCCTCAAGTTTTGGGGGCAGTGGAGGTGACATAGGGGAGAAGTGGGGGGCTTGATGAAGGCTCTGTTAAGGGGGAACCATAGGTTCGTCCCGGGGAACATGGATGGGGGATTTCAGGGATGGTACAGAGCGGGCATTAGACAGCTGAGGGACCTGTTTATCGACGGGAGGTTTGCGAGCCTGGGGGAGTTGGAGGAGAAATTTGGGCTCCCCCCCGGGAAACATGTTTAGATATCTGCAGGTAAAGGCATTTGCTCGACGGCAGGTGGAGGGATTCCCTGCGCTCCCCGCGAGGGGGGTGTGTGACAGGGTACTTTCGGGGGTCTGGGTCGGGGAGGGGAAGATATCCGATATCTACAAGCTTATGCAGGAGGTGGAAGAGGCGTTAGTAGAGGAGCTGAAAATGAAGTGGGAGGGGGAACTGGGGGAACAGATGGAAGACGGGACATGGGCTGATGCCCTGGAGAGGGTTAATTCTTCCTCCTCGTGTGCGAGGCTTAGCCTCATTCAATTCAAGGTGCTGCATAGGGCCCACATGACTGGGACGAGGATGAGTAGGTTCTTTGGGGGTGAAGATAGGTGTGTCAGGTGCTCGGGGAGTCCAGCGAACCATGCCCATATGTTCTGGGCATGCCCGGCACTGGAGGAGTTCTGGAAGGGGGTGGCGAGGACGGTGTCAAGGGTGGTGGGATCCAGGGTCAAGCCAGGATGGGGACTCGCGATCTTTGGGGTTGGGGTAGAGCCGGGAGTGCAGGAGGCGAAAGAGGCCGGTGTGCTCGCCTTTGCGTCCCTAGTAGCCCGGCGAAGGATTTTGCTACAATGGAAGGATGCGAGGCCCCTAAGCGTGGAGACCTGGATCAATGACATGGCGGGTTTTATTCAGCTAGAGAAGGTCAAATTCACCCTGAGAGGGTCGGTACAAGGGTTCTTTAAGCGGTGGCAACCTTTCCTCGACTTTCTGGCTCAACGATAGGGTACGGGGACAGTAGCAGCAGCAACCCGGGGGGAAGGGGGGGAAGGGGGAGGACGATGACTATTTTTGTTTATTTTATTTTAATTTGATTTATTTAATTTTAATTTATGGTTAAGTTCTCTTGTTGGGGTGGGGGGGGGATGGGATACATGTGTTGGTATGGTTTGGGGGGGGGGAGTTGCGGGTTTTATGGGGCAGTTTGTTGCATATTATTACTTGTTATGTTTTTATATTTTCTGAAAAAATTCCAATAAAAATTTTTTTTTTTTTAAAAAGGAGAGATGTAAGGAAAAACATTTTACCCAGAGGGCGGTGACAGTCTGGAATGCACTGCCTGGGAGGATGGTGGAGGCGGGTTGCCTCACATCCTTCAAAAAGTACCTGGATAATCACTTGGCACGTCATAACATTTAAGGTTATCGGCCAAGTGTTGGTAAATGGGATTAGGTAAGTAGGTCAGGTGTTTTTCATGTGTTGGTGCAGACACGCTGGGCCATCTTCTGCACTGTGTGATTGTGTGGTCAGATGTTTTACTGTATTTTGAACCATGGGCTTATACAAAGATATGCTCTTAGAATAACGGAAATATTTAAAGATGAACAGGAAATCTGTAGAGATGATTATAACATATACAACTGCAAATATCCTTATTATGTTCTGTAAAGCAAACATCATATGCCAGTGACACATTCTTTTAACTGATGGAATGCAAGTGAGACTATGGTCAGAATATAATGATCAATATGGCATCAAAAACTTACATTTATATAGTGCCTTTAACATAGAAAAGTGTCCTAAGTGACCTCACAGAGGAATTATCGGACAAAATCACTGCTGAGCCAAAAGACATATTAAGATGTGTTACCAGCCGCAGCAGCTTGAGCCCCAGGATTTGGAGCTTGAGCAGGAGCTAGTGTTACTGTACATCCAGCATGTTTCTGGATGTGGTCACTCTGCAGCTTTTGGTGCATAGCAAGGAAATACACTCAGTTCAGGGCAATTAGTGATACCCACACCATGTGAAAGAATAAAAAATGAAAATTATATTTAACTAACTTAATCGATTTCTTGATGAGGTAACAGAGAGAGACAGTGGAATATCACTCTTTTTCCAGATAGGAACATATAACAGGCATGAAAGCCATACAGAAACTAACTTGTCATCTCCTGTGGAGATAATGGAAGCTGATTATCCTCTCAGCAGGAATCACATCGTGTAAGCCAGGACTGATTGGAGATTTATGCCTTCCAGGAATACACAAAATACTAGGTTAAAAGCTAGCTGCAAAACCTGGTGGTTGTGGAGTGGTGCTGGTTGTGTCAGAGTGTGTGACATAGAAACAAAACAACAGCAGAGTTCACAGAATCACAGAAAAATACAGTGTAGAACAGGCCCTTCGGCCCACTGAGTCTGCACTGCCACATGAAAGGTTCCTGATCTGCCCATCCTAATCCCATTTGCCAGTACTTGGCTAATAGCCCCAATAGGGGCTTTTCACAGTAACTTAATTGAAGCCTACTTGTGACAATAAGCAATTATTATTATTATTAATAGCCTCGAATGTTAAGACGTTCCAAGTTATTATCCAGGTACTTTTTTAAGGATGTGAGGCAACCTGCCTCGACTACCCTCCCAAGAGTTCGCCCCTGTCCTGGATGGTAGGTAAAAATGTCTCTCTGATTGTTGAAGCAAGCCAAGTCAGCAAATCTACAGATGAAAAGGGAGACAGACAACATCTCAAACTGCAGGAAGTTGGCATTTCGAAATTAACTATTCAACTGCCGAAGTCAGTGCTGCTGGAATCACGAATCTCAATGATCACAACGTTTCACCAGCTACTCCTCATGGACAAGTCAAAAACTGATCAGGATATTTCTCTAAACATATTTTCGGACTCAGTTCTCATTTCTAATCTGTGTGAATGTATGTACATGTGTTTTATCATTTTTCATGTAATAGTAGTTAATAAACTCACTCTTTAACTCAAGATAGTGTTGTTAAATAATTTCCTTTTAGAACGTAAATATATTGGGCTGGGAGGTATCCACAAGGGAAGGGATTTTTAAAAAAGTAATCTTGTTGCGACAAACCAAAGGGGCAGGGTTGAGTAAAGGGAGGGAGCCAGTTCATCCCTCCTCACACTGGGACACAGCAATTCGGGGGTGTCCCATCCGGAATTTAACAGATTTAGGGATCTTGTCCAGGATATCAGATTTGGGGAACTTGCTTGGGAACTGAATATAACAAATAACAAAGTGGCCAGCATTGATCCCACAGAAGGATTTAGAAAGCGGAAAGTAAATTGTTTCTTCGAAACCATTTTAGGGAACTGTAAAAAGGCTTTCTTGAGTCTGTAGTAGTGATGTGTAAAAATGTTTACCTTTGATGCCAGTCCTTTTCTAGAAGAACCAGAGAAAGTTACTTTTGAGGATTTAAAAGTGCCAATCACCGAGCAGTTAAAAGATTTAGTGAGGTACTTAGGATTACAATTTTGCCCGAAAGACAGAATACACAAAATTTTAAAAGGGTAGCAAATGATTTACAGGTAGAAATTGAGGACAGTGACAGGATGGCATAGTGGTAGAGAGATTAAAATTGGAGTAGTGGAAATTAGAATTTCCAGGACAGTGAGAGAAGGAAAAGGAATTTTAACTAAAACTGCTCGGACTGAGAAGACAACATTAGCTCAGACTTAAGGGTTGTGGCAACCTGGTTCACTCATTAAGGGCGGGATTCTCCCGTACCCGGATGGGCGGGGGGGGGGTCCCGGCGGGACGGAGTGGCGTGAACCACTCCGGCATCGGCCCGCCCCAAAGGTGCGGAGTCAGGGGCTAGGCCGGCGGCGGAGTGGTTTGCGCCCTACTGGCTGGGGTGGAAGGCCTTTGGCGCCACGCCAGCCGGGGCCGAAGGGACTCCGCCGACCGGCGCGGGTCCGCGCATGTGCGGGAGCGTCAGCGGCTGCTTACGTCATCCCCGCGCATGTGTGTGGGGGGGGGTGGTTCACCTACGGCAGGGGTCGGAGAATCCCGCCCATACTCTCTAAATTTGATGAAGCAGATGTGGAAGCCTTCTTTATCTCTTTCGAGCAGTTAGCACAGCAGTTAAAGTGGCCAGTCCAACATTGTCCTTATTGGTGCAGAGTAAGCTTTAGACCATAAGACATAGGAGCAGAATTAGGCCACTCAGCCCATCAAGTCTGTTCAGCCATTCAATCATGGCTGATATTTTTCTCATCCCCATTCTCCTGCCTTCTCCCCATAACCCCTGAACCCCTTATTAATCAAGAACCTATCTATCTCTGTCTTAAAGACACTCAGTGATTTGGCCTCCACAGCCTTCTCCAGCAAAGAGTTCTACAGATTTACCACCCTCTGGCTGAAGAAATTTTTCTCATCTCTGTTTTAAAGGATCATCCCTTTTGTCTGAGATTGTGTCCTCTGGTTCTAGTTTATCTCACAAATGGAAACATCCTCTCCACATCCACTCTATCCAGGCCACTCAGTATCCTGTAAGTTTCAATAAGATTCCCCCCTCATCCTTCTCAACTCCAACGAGTAGACCCAGTGTCCTCAACCGTTCCTCATATGACAAGCTCTTCATTCCAGGGAGCATTCCCGTAAACGTCTTCTGATCCCTTTCCAAGGCCAGCATATTGTTCCTTAGATACGGGGCCCAAAACTGCTCACAATACTCCAAATGGGGTCTGGCCAGAGCCTTACACTGCCTCAGAAGTACATCCCTGGTCTTGTATTCTAGCCCTCTCGACATGAATGCTAACATTACATTTGCCTTCCTAACTGCTGACTGAACCTGCATGTTAACCTTAAGAGAATCGTGAACAAGGACTCCCAAGTCCTTTTGTTACCAGACTGCTAAACAACCCTCTTATGGACTGACCTGATTAACACTACACCCGTGTATACGTCACCCAATGTTATGTAGTTACATTGTGTACCTTGTGTTGCCCTATTATATATTTTCTTTTCTTTTCATGTACTTAATGATCTGTTGACCTGCTCGCAGAAAAATACTTTCACTGTACCTCGGTACACGTGACAATAAACAAAATCTAATCCAATCCAATCCTTTGTGCTTCTGATTTCCTAAGCATTTCCCCATTTAGAAAATAGTCTATGCCTCCATTCCTCCTTCCAAAGTGCATAATCTCACACTTTTCCACATTGTATTTCATCTGCCACTTCATTGCCCACACTGCTAACCTGTCCATGTCCTTCTGCAGCCCCTCTGCTTCCTCAATACTACCTGTCCCTCTACAGATCTTTGTATCATCTGCAAACTTAGCAATAGAGCCTTCAGTTCCTTCTTCCAGATCATTAATGTATATTGTGAAAAGTTGTGGGCCCCAGCACTGACCCCTGAGGCACACCACTAGTCACCGGCTGCCATCCTGAAAAAGACCCCGGACGAATTCTCCGCAAGGCCCGACGCCGTTGTGAAACCCGGAGAGGTTCACGACGGCGTCGGAGGCCGCTCCTTGCCCCCTATTCTCTCCCCTCCCTGGAGGGCCATGCCGTAAATCTCGGCTGCAGGGCCTTGTCGCTGGCGTCAAGGCCCGGCACGCCGAGAATGACGTGGCCGATGCGCCTAATGACATCAGCCGCGCATGCGCAGGTTGGCCGGCACCAACCCGCGCATGCGCGGCTGACATCACGATGGCTGACGGCTCAAACCTGCGCATGTGCGGTTGCCGTCTTCCCTTCAGCTGCCCCGCAAGACGTGGCGGCTTGATCTTGCGGGGCGGCGGAGGGGAAAGAGTGCGTCCCTTTGAGACGCCGGCCCGACGATCGGTGGGCACCGATCGCGGGCCAGTCCCCTCCCGAGCACGGTCGTGGTGCTCACCCCACTCTCCGCCCCCCACAAGCCCCATACTCACCTTTGGCACACTGTTCACGCCAACAGCGACCAGGTGTGGTTGCCGCCGGCGTGAACCGGTCGGGAACCGCAGGCCGCTCGGCCTATCCGGGTCGGAGAATCACGGGTCGCCGTGAAAAACGGCGGCCTGTGATTCTCCGAGCGCCGTTTTGCAAAGCGCGACATGCCATTTTGGGGGGGGGGGGGGAGAATCGCGGGGGGTGCCAGAGCGGCCCTCCCGTGATTCTCCCACCCGGCATGGGAGCGGAGAATCGTGCCCCCCTTTATCCCCACTCTCTGCCTTCTGCCAGTCAGCCAATCCTCTATCCATGCCAGGATCTTAGCCTTAACCATGGGCTCTAAACTTATTTCACAGTCTCCTTCGTGCAACTTGTCAAAGGCCTTCTGGAAATCTAAATAAGTCACATCCACTGGTTCTCCTTTGTCTAACTTCCTTGTTACCTCCTCAAAGAACTCTAACAGATTTGTCAAGGAAAGCTCATGAGGTTTACTCCCTCCTGCCTGAAGAAAGTGCCACAGACTATGTGACAGTAAAAAGGGCAATTTTAAGTCCGTACCAGTTAGTGCCAGAGGTGTACCATTTGAAATTTTGTATCCTCAGGAAATGGTCTGACCTTGATCAGACGTACCTGGAATTTGAAAGTCTTAAACAACTTGCTTTTGACCAGCGTGCACTTAAAAACTGAAGTCACTTATGAAATTCCTCATGAAATAATTCTTGAGTTTAAAAACTCCATACCCTTTCCAATAAGAACAACATAGAGGAGCAGAGGGTAACAGGGGCCAGGGAGGCAGCCACACTGGCCAATAATTATGTGGTTATTTGCAAACTCCTGGCCAGAATTTTACATGTGGCTGCTGACCTGACTCTGATGCGCACAAAATCATGTGAAAAAACATTGGGTACGCACCCAGTGTCATCGCACACTTGAGCGACATTTTGGTCAGCTGGCGTGAGATAGTTAAAAGGATAAAAAGGACAATTGACCTGAATTTATTTTGCCTGTGCAATTTTCTGGTCGGTGCAAAGGCAACATGGGTAGGCAGCCAATCCATTTTTGACAATTTGCCACCAAATGGTGGGATAAAAGGAGGCAGTAGCAAAGGCAGGGTGAGTTGGTGGAGTTAGCGAGTGTTTTCCTGTGAGTTGTTTGCATATTTTCTGGACTTATCATGACATTTCAGTCTTATACGATCTGTTTGAGAATTTCACCCCATTGGCACCAATAGTACATGGGTCAGCAAATGGATATTGTTTACTCAGCAGGGAGCACCTTCTCTGAGGAGGGAAAGAGAGGTGGAAGAGATAGGGAAACAGGTGGACGAAGTGGTGGAGAGGAAGCCAGGTGGACGAAGGCATCACCTCTGAGGAAAGGCAAAGGCACAGGCTGTACAGGGCCAGCAGAGAGGGCAAGGAGGATGGGCCTGCAAAGGTGCCACTATCCAGCTGCTAGGGTGTACAGGCAGTGATCCAAATACTGGACAAGGAGGATACTCAAGCAGATACTCAAGTCCAAAGATGTGCAAGTTAGGTGGATTGGCCATGATAAATTGCCCTTAGTGTCCAAAATTGCCCTTAATGTTGGGTGGGGTTACTGGGTTATAGGGATAGGGTGGAGGTGTTAACCTTGGGTAGGGTGCTCTTTCCAGGAGCCGGTTCAGACTCGATGGGCCGAATGGCCTCCTTCTGCACTGTAAATTCTATGAGGAGCACTTGCCTCAAAGGAAGAATCCAATGATGACTCTGATGGGGAGCTCAGGCAGGCACAAGGTGTGGACAAGGAGCCAGATTTGAGGAACCATCTAGGAGGCAGGGACACATGATTTAACACTCCTTCAGCTAGGTTGCCAAGGTTTACAAAGAACAAAGAAAAGTACAGTACCGGAACAAGCCCTTCGGCACTCCAAGCCTGCGCTGACCATGCTGTTCATCTAACCTAAAACCCCAACACTTCCGGGGTCTGTATCCCTCTATTCCCACTCTAGTCATGTATTTGTCAAGATGCCCCTTAAATGTCACTATCATCCCTGCTTCCACCACCTCCTCCGGCAGCGTGTTTCAGGCACCCACCACCCTCTGTGTAAAAAAACATCCCTTGCACATCTCCTTTAAACTTTGCCCCTCGCATCTTAAACCTATGCCCCCTGGTAATTGAGCCCTCTACCCTGGGAAAAAGCCTCTGACTATTAACTCTGTCTATGCCCCTCATAATTTTGTAGACCTCTATCAGGTCAACCCTCAATCTCCGTCGTTCCAGTGAGAACAAACCAAGTTGAGCCAACCTGTCCTCATAGCTAATGCTTCTGTATCCTCTCTTTGCTTCTGAGCCCAAGGACACGGTATCCTTCGCAAACATTTCAGAAAATACCCATGCCATGACCCCAGTGTCACCTCAGAACCTCTGTTATAAAGTCTGTTGCCCCTGCCATCTATCGCAAGGCCTACACTTATGGAAAATTAGAACACTCAGAGCATTGGCACAAAATCTTGAATTATCTTTATAACAGAGATGCAATCAATGTACAAAATCTAAACAGTTTGTTTTGTTACATCAAAACAAAACACTGCATTGAGGAAAACTCATCACCTGTGAAAACTGTACTCACGGTGACTTAAACATATGTTTGCAAGTGCTATAGCTTTCTGCTCCGCCTGCTGACAGCGGTATTGGAGGCCAATTGCTGACTCTGCTGTCATGTTGGCCCTGATGCCCTTGGTGGTCGTTCTCTGGCTGGCGGGGCCTGAGTAATCTCCATCTGGGAGGGTGTACACAGCAACATGCCTGGGCATCCTCAGTCATCACGACCTCTGAAGATGGGGCTTTGACTGGCAGAGGGACGGAGGAGCTGCCACCCTTATCTCGAGCACCTTCAGAGGAGCCCACAGAAATGACAGGCAGCTCATCTGCAAGCATGAAGTACGTCCCTACCTCCCTGCTCACGACTGATGGATGGGTACCTAGCTTAGAGACTGGCTGCCATGTCCATCTCTCACATTGGCAGTGACCTCCTGAGGTTATTACCTTTGTGAGGGCTTACAAGTCCGAGCTCCACGCCCTTGATTCTGATCCTGGAGCTGCCTCTCCATGAGAGCCACCACTCCCTCAATGGAGGAGGCTGTGTGCTTGGTGCTCAGGGTCAACACAGCACCCATGCTCTGCATGGACCCCTCCATGACAGAGACTATGGCAAACAGAACCTGAGGGATTTCCGCCAGATCTCGCTGTGCCTCCCGCTGGACATCCAGCATCTGCTGTCTGATGGATGACACCAAAGACTCATCATCTGGCTCAGATTCAGCATGGTCCTGATCTCTAGCAATCATCCAAATATCAGCGCCTGGGCACTCTCTGCCCCCTCCAGCTCTTCATGACAGCGTGATGTGCCCTCACCACTGTGCACTACCACCTGAGCCAACAAGCTATTGCCCACCGGCATGCCTGTATCTGTACTGGTGATTGGTGCAGAGTGAGGGTGTGATACGGGTGAATCTGTCAGCGGCGTGACCTCAGGTATCAATTGTGGGTCTTGGGGACCTGGCTGGCTCTGAAGGATGGCTTATCTGACGGAGGAAAACAATTGGTCAGTATTGTCACTCATATAGTCAATGTCCATGCTAGGTGGCCAGGTGTGACTGATATCAATGGCAGCAAAGTGGCTTTATTAGTCCTTATTAGGGATGAGATGACCCTACATTCTTTTCTCTCTCCTCCCAACCCACTTCTGTACACTAGACTCTTACCTTCCTTTGAAACGCCTGCCTCTCCGTGACCTGAGGACCTTTCTTCAAGGTCGAACTCATGCTCCTGGGCACCTATTTCATTACTGGTGAGGATTACCTGATTGGCCACTGCACCACTAGTTGCTGATGGCTCAGCATTATTGTGGTTTCTCATCTCCTGTAAGAGCAAAGGTTCATTCATTACTCAACACCAGACCATGGTCTTCCCCACCCCAACCTATGGTTTAGCTATGATGAGAGGTTGAATAAACTCGGTTTGTTCTCACTGGAAATACAGAGTTTGAGTGGCAATCTGATAGAGGTCTACAAAATTATGAGGGGCATAGACAGAGTGGATAGTCAGAGGCTTTTCCCCAGGGTAGAGGGGTCAATTACTAGGGGGCATAGGTTTAAGGTGCAAGGTGCAAGGTTTAGAGGAGATGTACGAAGCAAGGTTTTTACACTGAGGGTAGTGGGTGCCTGGAACTCGCTGCCTGAGGAGGTGGTGGAAACAGGGACGATAGTGACATTTAAGGGGCATCTTGACAAATACATGAATAGGATGGAAATAGAGGGATATGGACCCTGAAAGCGTAGAAGATTTTAGTTTAGACGGGCAGCATGGTCGGTGCAGGCTTGGAGGGCCGAAGGGCCTGTTCCTGTGCTGTACTTTACTTTGTTCTTTTTTAACCTTCACCCCTGAGAACCATGTTGATATTCCCCACATTATTACATACCTTACCCATGGATGGACCAAGGATCGATCTTATCTCCCCGCCTTAACACAAGCAGATGTGTGTTCTGAAACTCTGATTCCTAAACCCCTGTGTGCCGCTAAGGACCTTTTCACACTTCTCCACACTGGAACATGTCTAGTTGTTACTCACCATTGCCGTGTGCAGAAGATCATTGAACCTTTTGAGGTATTGTATCCATGTGCGGCACACTAAATTGCGCCCGCTGACCTGAGCTGCCACTTCTGCCCAGGCTTTCTTGGTTTGGTTGGGCATAACTGATCAGGCTACCACTCTGCCTGTGGCTGCGAATCCCAATAGGGCACTCCTGAGAGTGTGGATGAGGTTGAACAAATTCCTGAGAGCTACTGGGATTTTGTATTCGATGGAAAAGTGGTCACTTTTCACCAGGGTGTGGCACGTAAGCCCATAGTGATACTGAGGGACGCAGGAACCAGCCAGACCTTGTGCCAGGACCAATGACTGAGGAAGTTGGTCCCAATATGCCTGTGGATGGAGTCGACCTGCTCTCTGGCAGTGGCCTATGGGATCGAAGGTAATAGCATCCCAGTTGCTCAGAAGGCATGGTAGCACAGTGGTTAGCAAAGTTGCTTCACAACGCCAGGGACCCGGGTTCAATTCCCGCTTGGGTTGTCATGTTCTGCAGACCGGCCAAAGTAAATAATGAACTGCAGAACATGTAGGTTAAATAACTTATTATGCAACAACTGTTTAACAAAGATAACTAGAATAAATAAAATAATAAACTACTAACACTAATTTACTATTGGAGAGCTACGGCAAAATATGTCTATCCCTCAACACAACCTACTCCCAACTTCCCTGCCACTAGCCACGTGGTGGGTTTACACTGCCATCTAATAAAGAACATAAGAACTAGGAGCAGGAGTAGGCCATCTGGCCCCTCGAGCCTGCTCTGCCATTCAATGAGATCATGGCTGATCTTTTGTGGACTCAATTCCACTTTCCGGCCCGAACACCATAATCCTTAATCCCTTTATTCTTCAAAAAAACTATCTACCTTTATCTTAAAAACATTCAACGAAGGAGCCTTAACTGCTTCACTGGGCAACGAATTCCATAGATTCACAACCCTTTGGGTGAAGAAGTTCATCCTAAACTCAGTCCTAAATTTACTTCCCCTTATTTTGAGGCTATGGGGCAGCACGGTAGCATGGTGGTTAGCATAAATGCTTCACAGCTCCAGGGTCCAAGGTTCGGTACCCGGCTGGGTCACTGTCTGTGCGAAGTCTGCACGTCCTCCCCGTGTGTGCGTGGGTTTCCTCCGGGTGCTCCGGTTTCCTCCCACAGTCCAAAGATGTGCGGGTTAGGTGGATTGGCCATGCTAAATTGTCCGTAGTGTCCTAAAAAGTAAGGTTAAGGGGGGGGTTGTTGGGTTACGGGTATAGGGTGGATACGTGGGTTTGAGTAGGGTGATCATTGCTCGGCACAACATCGAGGGCCGAAGGGCCTGTTCTGTGCTGTACTGTTCTATGTTCTATGCCCCCGAGTTCTGCTTTCACCCGCCAGTGGAAACAACCTGCCCGCATCTATCCTATCTATTCCCTTCATAATTTTATATGTTTCTATAAGATCCCCCCTCATCCTTCTTAATTCCAACGAGTACAGTCCCAGTCTACTCAACCTCTCCTCGTAACCCAACCCCTTCAGCTCTGGGATTAACCTAGTGAATCTCCTCTGCACACCCTCCAGTGCCAGTACGTCCTTTCTCAAGTAAGGAGACCAAAACTGAACACAATACTCCAGGTGTGGCCTCACTAACACCTTATACAATTGCAACATAACCTCCCTAGTCTTAAACTCCATCCCTCTAGCAACGAAGGACAAATTTCATTTGCCTCCTTAATCACCTGTTGCACCTGTAAACCAACTTTCTGTGACTCATGCACTAGCACACCCAAGTCTCTCTGCACAGCGGCATGCTTTAATATTTTATCATTTAAATAATAATCCCTTTTGCTGTTGTTCCTACCAAAATGGATAACCTCACATTTGTCAACATTGTATCTGCCAGACCCGAGCCCATTCACTTAACCTATCCAAATCCCTCTGCAGACTTCCAGTATCCTCTGCACTTTTCGCTTTACTACTCATCTTAGTGTCGTCTGCAAACTTGGACACATTACCTTTGGTCCCCAACTCCAAATCATCTATGTAAATTGTGAACAATTGTGGGCCCAACACTGATCCCTGAGGGACACCACTAGCTATGATTGCCAACCAGAGAAGCACCCATTAATCCCCACTCTTTGCTTTCTATTAATTAACCAATCCTCTATCCGTGCTACTACTTTACCCTTAATGCCATGCATCTTTATCTTATGCAGCAACCTTTTGTGTGGCACCTTGTCAAAGGCTTTCTGGAAATCCAGATATACCACATCCATTGGAACCCCGTTATCTACTGCACTGGTAATGTCCTCAAAAAATTCCACTAAATAGATCTTTGCAGCATCCTTGAGCACGGGTGAGGTCCTGGAGGACTGTAGAATTGCTAATGTTGTCCCTTTGTTTAAGAAGGGTAGCAGGGAAAATCCAGGGAATTACAGACCTATGAGCTTGACGTCAGTGGTAGGCAAACTGTTGGAGAAAATACTGAGCGATAGGATCTATTCACATCTGGAAGAAAATAGACTTATCAGTGATAGGCAGCATGGTTTTGTGCAGGGAAGGTCATGTCTTACAAACCTAATAGAATTCTTTGAGGAAGTGACAAAGTTAATTGATGAGGGAAGGGCTGTAGATGTCATATACATGGACTTTAGTAAGGCATTAGATAAGGTTTCCCATGGCAGGTTGATGGCAAAAGTGAAGTCGTATGGGGTTCAGGGTGTACTAGCTAGATGGATAAAGAACTGGCTGGGCAACAGGAGACAGAGAGTAGTGGTGGAAGGGAGTGTCTCAAAATGGAGAAGGGTGACTTGTGGTGTTCCACAGGGATCCGTGCTCGGACCACTGTTGTTTGTGATCTACATAAATGACCTGGAGGAAGGTATAGGTGGTCTGATTACCAAGTTTGCAGATGATACTAAGATTGGTGGAGTTGCAGATAGCGAGGAGGACTGTCAGAGAATACAACAAAATGTAGATAGATTGGAGAGTTGGGCAGAGAAATGGCAGATGGAGTTCAATCCAGGCAAATGCGAGGTGATGCATTTTGGAAGATCAAATATGGTCAATGGAAGGAAAATTGATGTACAGAGAGATCTGGGAGTTCAGGTCCATTGTACCCTGAAGGTGGCAACGCAGGTTGATAGAGTGGTCAAGAAGGCATACAGCATGCTTGCCTTCATCGGACGGGGTATTGAGTACAAGAGTAGGCAGGTCATGTTACAGTTGTATAGGACTTTGGTTAGGCCACATTTGGAAGTGCAGTTCTGGTCGCCACATTACCAGAATGATGTGGATGCTTTGGAGAGGGTGCAGAGGAGGTTCACCAGGATGTTGCCTGGTATGGAGGGTGCTAGCTATGAAGAAAGGTTGAGTAGATTAGGATTTTTTTCGTTGGAAAGACGGAGGTTGAGTGGGAACCTGATTGAGGTATACAAAACTATGAGAGGTATGGACAGGGTGGATAGCAACAAGCTTTTTCCAAGAGTGGGGGTGTCAGTTACAAGGGGTCACGATTTCAAGGTGAGAGGGGGAAAGTTTAAGGGAGATGTGCGTGGAAAGCTTTTTACGTAGAGGGTGGTGGGTGCCTGGAACGCTTTACCAGCGGAGGTGGTAGAGGCGGGCACGATAGCATCATTTAAGAGGCATCTAGACAGGTATATGAACGGGCGGCAACAGAGGGAAGTAGACCTTGGATAATAGGAGACAGGTTTAGATAAAGGATCTGGATCGGCGCAGGCTGGGAGGGCCGAAGGGCCTGTTCCTGTGCTGTAATTTTCTTTGTTCTTTGTTCTAAATTAGTTAGGCATGACCTGCCCTTTATGAACCCATGCTGCATCTGCCCAATGGGACAATTTCTATCCAGATGCCTCGCTATTTCTTCCTTGATGATAGATTCCAGCATCTTCCCTACTACCGAAGTTAAGCTCACTGGCCTATAATTACCCACTCTCAGCCTACCTCCTTTTTTAAACAGTGTCACGTTTGATAATTTCCAATCTGACGGGACCACCCCAGAGTCTAGTGAATTTTGGTAAATTAGCACTAGTGCATTTGCAATTTCCCTAGCCATCTCTTTTAGCACTCTGGGATGCATTCCATCAGGGCCAGGAGACACATCTACCTTTAGCCCCATTAGCTTGCCCATCACTACCTCCTTAGTGATAACAATCATCTCAAGGTCCTCATCTGTCATAGCCTCATTTCTATCAGTCACTGGCATGTTATTTGTGTCTTCCACTGTGAAGACCGACCCAAAAAACCTGTTCAGTTCCTCAGCCATTTCCTCATTTCCCATTATTAAAACTCCCTTCTCATCCTCTAAAGGACCAATATTTACCTGAGCCACTCTGTTTTGTTTTATATATTTGTGGAAACTTTTACTATCTGTTTTTATATTCTGAGCAAGTTTACTCTCATAATCTATCTTATTCTTTCTATAGGCCACCTAATAGTTCTAGGGATGTAGAGGAAAGGATGGCGAAGATGATTCTGGAAAAGAGCGAAAGTAACAGGGTAGTTGTTATGGGAGACTTTAACTTTCCAAATATTGACTGGAAAAGATATAGTTCGAGTACATTAGATGGCTCGTTCTTTGTACAATGTGTGCAGGAGGGTTTCCTGACACAATATGTTGACAGGCCAACAAGAGGCGAGGCCACATTGGATTTGGTTTTGGGTAATGAACCAGGCCTGGTGTTAGATCTGGAGGTAGGTGAGCACTTTGGAAACAGTGACCACAATTCGGTGACCTTTACGTTAGTGATGGAAAGGGATAAGTATACCCCGCAGGGCAAGAGTTATAGCTGGGGGAAGGGCAATTATGATGCCATTAGACATGACTTAGGAGAAGTAGGCTGCAAGGGTTGGGCACACTGGATATGTGGAGCTTGTTCAAGGAACAGCTATTGCGTGTTCTTGATAAGTACGTACCAGTCAGGCAGGGAGGAAGGGGTAGAGCAAGGGAACCGTGGTTTACCAAAGAAGTGGAATCTCTTGTTAAGAGGAAGAAGGAGGCCTATGTGAAGATGAGGCGTGAAGTTTCAGTTGGGGCGCTTGATAGTTACAAGGAAGCGAGGAAGGATCTAAAGAGAGAACTAAGACGAGCAAGGAGGGGACATGAGAAGTCTTTGGCAGGTAGGATCAAGGAAAACCCAAAAGCTTTCTATCGGTATGTCAGGAATAAAAGAATGACTAGGGTAAGAGTAGGGCCAGTCAAGGACAGTGCTGGGAAGTTGTGTGTGGAGGCTGAGGAGATAAGCGCGATACTAAATGAATACTTTTCGTCAGTATTCACTCAGGAAAAAGATAATGTTGTGGAGGAGAATGCTGAGACCCAGGCTATTAGAATAGATGGCATTGAGGTGCGTAGGGAAGAAGTGTTGGTAATTCTGGACAAGGTGAAAATAGATAAGTCCTCGGGGCCTGATGGGATTTATCCTAGGATTCTCTGGGAAGCCAAGGAAGAGATTGCTGAGCCTTTGGCTTTGATTTTTATGTCATCATTGGCTACAGGAATAGTGCCAGAGGACTGGAGGGTAGCAAATGTGGTCCCTTTGTTCAAGAAGGGGAGTAGAGATAACCCCGGTAACTATAGGCCGGTGAGCCTCACGTCTGTTGTGGGTAAAGTCTTAGAGAGGATTATAAGAGATACGATTTATAATCATCTAGATAGGAATAATATGATTAGGGTTAGTCAGCATGGTTTTGTGAAGGGTAGGTCATGCCTCACAAACCTTATCGAGTTATTTGAGAAGGTGACTGAACAGGTAGAGAGGGTAGAGCAGTTGATGTGGTGTATATGGATTTCAGTAAAGCGTTTGATAAGGTTCCCCACGGTCGGCTATTGCAGAAAATACGGAGGCTGGGGATTGAGGGTGATTTAGAGATGTGGATCAGAAATTGGCTAGTTGAAAGAAGACAGAGGGTGGTGGTTGATGGCAAATGTTCAGAATGGAGTTCAGTTACGAGTGGCGTACCACAAGGATCTGTTCTGGGGCCGTTGCTGTTTGTCATTTTTATAAATGACCTAGAGGAGGGCACAGAAGGTTGGGTGAGTAAATTTGCAGATGACACTAAAGTCGGTGGAGTTGTAGACAATGTGGAAGGATGTTGCAGGTTACAGAGGGACATAGATAAGCTGCAGAGCTGGGCTGAGAGGTGGCAAATGGAGTTTAATGTAGAGAAGTGTGAGGTGATTCACTTTGGAAAGAATAACAGGAATGCGGAATATTTGGCTAATGGTAAAATTCTTGGCAGTGTGGATGAGCAGAGGGATCTCGGTGTCCATGTACATAGATCCCTGAAAGTTGCCACCCAGGTTGATAGGGTTGTGAAGAAAGCCTATAGTGTGTTGGCCTTTATTGGTAGAGGGATTGAGTTCCGGAGCCATGAGGTCATGTTGCAGCTGTACAAAACTCTGGTACGGCCGCATTTGGAGTATTGCGTACAGTTCTGGTCACCTCATTATATGAAGGATGTGGAAACTTTGGAACGGGTGCAGAGGAGATTTACCAGGATGTTGTCTGGTATGGAGGGAAAATCTTATGAGGAGAGGCTGATGGACTTGAGGTTGTTTTCGTTAGAGAGAAGAAGGTTAAGAGGTGACTTAATAGAGGCATACAAAATGATCAGAGGGTTAGATAGGGTGGACAGTGAGAGTCTTCTCCCGCGGATGGAGGTGGCTAGCACGAGGGGACATAGCCATAAATTGAGGGGTAATAGATATAGGACAGAGGTCAGAGGTAGGTTTTTTACGCAAAGAGTGGTGAGGCTGTGGAATGCCCTACCTGCAACAGTCGTGAACTCGCCAACATTGAGGGCATTTAAAAGTTTATTGGATAAGCATATGGATGATAATGGCATAGCGTAGGTTAGATGGCCTTTAGTTTTTGACTTCCCATGTCGGTGCAACATCGTGGGCCGAAGGGCCTGTACTGCGCTGTATCGTTCTATGTTCTATGTTCTTCTTTATAGCTTTTATAGTAGCTTTCTGTTGCCCCCTAAAGGTCTCCTCCAAACTATTCCCACAAATCCCTTCCTAACCCCCATGATAGTCAATATTATAAGTGGTTCCCTTCCCTCTCATACTATCTGTCTAGTTTCCCAACATCATCATCCACTCTTCTAAATAACCATTTTCAAACCCTTGGTCATGGAAAATTAATGACGTATTTCGAACCTGTTTTTCCTCTCTGAAGTTCTTGAAACTAATATTTTCCCCTAAATCGGTGCCGATCACCCTATAATTGTATATCTCAATCAGTATTCTGCTTCTGCCACAGAACTGAAATGGTCCTTAACCAAAACTACAAATTATGGGCGCGATTCTCCGTTCCCGCGCGGCATCGGGAAGGCCGTTGTGAACTCGGCCGAGTTTCACGACGTCCCGAAACGGCCCCGTTCACGAGCGATTCAGGCCCCGGAAATGGGCTAGGAGCGGGGCCGCGGGAACCACGTGGGGGATGACGCCAGAAGCCAGCGACGCCCGAATGACGACAGATTGACGCCGCTCCACGTCATTAAAAGGCGCAAGCGACGAAAACAAGTGAGGGAGAGAAGATGACGGAGCCACGGAGGGCCGCCCCGAGGTTTGGTGAGACTGACCTCGAGACCCTTCTCGATGAGGTGGAGCAACGGAGGGGCATCATCTGCCCTAGAAGAGGGCATCGCCACCCTGCCAGCGTTGTGCGACGGGCCTGGCGCGAGGTGGGCACGGCAGTGAGTGCTGTGGGGCAGACCCCTCAGTCTGGGAAGCAGTGCCGGAAGAAGCTCCACGACCTCACCAGGGCTGCCAGGGTAAGTGCCAAGAGGGTGCCCACGGGTCACAACAATCCCCCCCCCCCCCCCCCCCCATCATGTCCCTGATCACCCACCTCCCCCCCGGGCATGAGGGGGAGGGGGAGGGGGGGGACGAGAGTGAGTGGAAGGTGGTTAACCAAATTGTCACAGACCCACATGAGCGCTGCGATCCTCTGGAGAGATGCCATGGTTTAGCTGCAACTTTCCCCCCAACCTGTGCCAATATCTGAACGCCCTGATGATATCTGCCGAATTGTCATGATCTATCTATGCCCCCCCCCAACAGGACAAGACTGCTCACAACAACCGGGAGCGCAACAGGACCGGAGGGTGCTCACCCATTCTGCACCCCCTGACCATGTTTGAGCAGAGGGCACTGGACCTTGCTGGGGGATCTGCCACCCGGGAGGTTGCGCAATGCAAGGTTGGAGGTGCAGAACCAAGTGAGACAACCCTGCATGGCAACCCCCCCCCCCCCCCCCCCCCCCCCCCAAGCCCATCCTCTGTGCCCTCACACTCTGCCCACTGGACCACCAATCCTCTCTCCCCTCACACTCTGCCGACTGGACCCCCCATCCTCTCTCCCCTCACACTCTGCCCACTGGACCCCCATCCTCTCTCCCCTCACACTCTGCCCACTGGCCCCCCCATCCTCTCTCCCCTCACACTCTGCCGACTGGACCCCCCATCCTCTCTCCCCTCACACTCTGCCCACTGGACCCCCCATCCTCTCTCCCCTCACACTGCCCACTGGACCATCCAAAGCCCGGCAGAGCGTGTCTAAATAACCCCGTCTTATTCTGTTCCCTAGGGCGTGCTGCCGAACATCCAGGGCCGTCTGCTGCGACACACAGCCAAACATCCGCCACCACCAGCGCACCGGCCACCGCCAGAGGGTGGCAGGAGGTCAGCCAGGAGTGCCATCCTCCCAACCCGGGACTGTCGAGCAGGACGCATACATGACGGCGACACAGTCAGCAGACCCACATGAGGGAGAACCACACATGGGTCGCTTGCACCCTGCGGCCAGATATGATTGGGACGACGACACTGCGGATATAATGACGGACGAGGACCTAGAGCTTGCTGCACTGCTGTCTCCCACACCATCCTAGAGACACTTACCTCGGTTGGGCAATTAAGTGATGAAGCTCCTGGGTCACGGTCTGGTGTGCACCACACAGCTGAGCCGGTACAGCAGGTGGAAGGCGGAGCAGCCGAGGGGCTGGACGGTCGGAGCGCAGCCCAGGCCCAGCATCCAGCTGGCTCCCAGACATTTCCCGGGTTCCTGGGTTTACTCGACCCACCCGCGCAGCCGATGCATTTTGAAACCCAGGGACACAATGACGGGATGAGGGCCATCTTCCAGCAGCTGCAGACGCAGTTAGAGGAGTCAAACCGCGTCCAGGAGCAGGGAGTGGTGCCGCTCATGGCAGCAACCCAGGCCGACATCGCACGGGTGGAGTCCGCGGTCGAGGCAATGGGTGAAACGGTTTCCGCCATGGGTCAGGTTCTGCAAGGCGTTGGGCTTAATGTGCACGCGTCATCCATGGCCCAGGAGAGGGCTGCCCGCTCACAGGCAGCAATGCGCCAGAGCCAACATGACATTGCCGGCGCGCTAAAGGCCCTGGCCGAGTCTCAGCAGGTCATGGCCCAGTCCCAGCACGCCATGGCACAGTCCCAGCAGTCAGTCGCGGAGAGCATCAACCGCCTGACACACGTGCTGGATGGCGTCGCGCACTCACAGGTTGAGGTCGCACAGTCCCTGGCTGGAATGTCTAACTCCCTGGACTCCGTCTCTGCGAATGTTCGGACCCTGGTCGAGGCCTCCAGGACTGGCAGCGCCAGGTGTCGGTGGGGCGACGGGGCACCTCCCCGTCCGTCCCACAGTGAGGCCCGGGGGCCACTGGGCTCCCCGAGGGAGGAGGAGGTTCTGGGGCCCGTCCCATTAACTCCATCATGGGACGTCCCTGAACACTCGGCCTCCCCCCGTCCCATCCTTGGTGCATCGGGTGGGCAGCGGGCAGAGCAGGGTGGCACCACGTCATCCGAAACACCCGCGGAGCAGCCTGGCCCATCAAGGCCAGGTCGCCCCAAGAAACAAGTGCAGACGGGGAGACATGTCGCAGGGGGTGATTCTCAGCAGTCCGCCTCCACTCCTGCTGTATCATCTGGGGATTCACTTAGACGTAGTAGCCCGTAAGGCTACGAAGAGGGACACATAGTAAGTTGGCATGGGTGAAGGGTACAGTTTAGTTGTAGGGGCTAAGGCATCTGTAAATAATGTTAACCATTAAACTCACTGTTGCACCTAACTTGTAAGACCGTGTGATTTTTTCCGTTGCCACAGGGATCGTGATGGTGACCGAATGTCGATGGGGTTGACGAGCGGTGAAACTTCGGTGCCGGGTGTGCAGTCCCTTCCCCCCCAACCTCCTCCCACAGCTACCCCACGCGGGCACGCGATGGAGTGTCCCTGACGAACTCAGCGACCACCGAGGTGGATGGTTCAGCTATTACCATGAGTCAGACTTTGTCTAACGATTCTGAGCTCACAGCTCATCGCAGAGCGGGCCGTCATCATTCAACACGGCACTGATCACACCCGCTGACACAGCCATCAATGTGTCGTGCCATACCATCTGGCCGCAGTGGTAAGGGTGATTTAGAACTGGAGCAGTGTAAGCAGAGCGCGGGGGGGGTGATGTTGTGCTGAGCGTCTGCGCGACTGGCGATGCAGGTGGTAGTGTTGGTGTTCAGCGGTGCCATCGCGCGCAGCGCGTGAATCTTGCTGCCACCAAATCGTCGCATGCCTGCTGTCCTCGCCCGTGCCGTCGTGCCGCCTCCTGGACATTACCAGCACCCGGGTCCTGTCTGCGTGCTGCGCCCGACACACCACTAATCTCCTCCTCCTCCTCTGTGTTGGCACCACTGCCAGTGGCTTCTCCCTCCGTTTCCTCCACTAGGGCATTTCCCCTCTGCATCGCGATGTTGTGCAGCGCACAGCAGACCACGACAATGTGAGCGACCCTCTCAGGCTGGTACTGCAGGGCCCCTCCGGAGCGGTCCAGGTCCCTGAATCGCATTTTCAGGAGACCAAAGCAGTGCTCCACCACACCCCTGGTTGCTGCATGGGCCTCATTGTAAAGGATCTCCGCGTTGGTCTGAGGCCTCCTTATGGGCGTCATCAGCCAAGACCTCAGTGGATAACCCCTGTCGCCCAGCAACCAGCCCCTCAGCCGGGGGGGGGGGGGGGGGGGGGGGGGGGGCGTCCCTCAAACAGAGCAGGGATGAACGACTGCGCAGGAATGTACGCATCATGCATACTGCCAGGGGACCTAGCGCACACGTGCATGATCTTCATGTGGGGGTCGCATACCACCTGGATATTCATGGAGTATGTCCCCCTCCTGTTTGTGAACACTTCCCTGTTGTCTGCAGGCGGGCGCATGGGGACGTGAACACAATCAATGATCCCCTGGACCATCGGTATCCCGTCAACGTTGGCAAATCCACGAGCTTGTGAATCGTGACTTGCTCGGTCCTCGGGAAAGGAGATGTAGCGGTCGGCGATGGCATACAGGGCGTCGGTCACATCCCGGATGCACCTGTGCACCGATGCCTGTGAGATCCACGATAGGTCCCCGCTCGGAGACTGGAAGGAGCCGGTTGCATAAAAGTTAAGTGCCACCGTCACCTTGACGGCAAACGGGATCACATGTCCTCCCCCCGTTCCACGTGGGGCGAGGTGAGCCACAAGGTGACAGATATGTGTCACCGTCTCTCTGCTCAACTGGAGTCTCCTCCTGCAGGTGATGTCCAGCATTGTCTGGAATGAGATCCGGGCACGGTACACCCTAGGCCTCGGTCGTCGCCTCTGGCGCATTGGCTCCACCCTCAATGTCTCCTCCTCCTCCTCCTCCTCCCCCCACCATGCTGCTCGACGACGGGCCACTCCGCGGCCATTCCCTCTGCTCCTGCAGCTGGCCCTGCATCCACTGTGGGATGTCGCTGTGGACGCTGCTGGATCTCCAACTGCAGTGCAGCGGCCCCAACCACTGCGCTGAACATAGCCGTTCGGTTTGAATACATTTTGCTCACCTACAGAAGGGTGGTGGGGGGCAGAGAAATTACATGTTAGACGGAGGTTATTCGACACCTCGGCAGCCGCCTGCCATGGGATACCTGTGTTTCCCGGTGGCCTCGTCGCGCTGCTGACACGCGGCCAGCCTAACCCCTGGTCACTTTTTGCGTCCAACGGGCAGTTAACTACGTCCTCCTCCCCGGTGCGTCAGTGGGCTGTGGCCATAAGCCACAGGGCAACCAGCGGCCGTGTCCTCATGACCGTCCTGTCATGGCAGGGTGGCTGACATGTTGCATCCAGCGGTGGACGACCCACTCCACTCACTCCCTCTCTCCCCCCACCCACTTCTCCCTCTCTCCCTACCCACTTCTCCCTCTCTCCCCCACCCACTTCTCCCTCTCTCCCCCCTTCCCATTTCTCCCTCTCTGCCCCCCCCTCCCACTTCTCCCTCTCTCCCCCCCTCACTGGCCGCTGCGTTCTTGGGGATGCCTTCCCCAGTCTGCCCACTTCTCCCTCTCGCCCCCTCCTCCCATTTCTCCCTCTCTCCCCCCTCCTCCCACTTCTCCCTCTCTCCCCCCCCCCCCTCCCACTTCTCCCTCTCTCCCCCCCCCCCTCCCACTTCTCCCTCTCTCCCCCCCTCACTGGCCGCTGCGTTCTTGGGGATGCCTTCCCCAGTCTGCCCACTTCTCCCTCTCTCCCCCCCCCCTACTTCTCCCCCCCCCCCCCCCCCCCCCACCCCTCCCACTGGCCGCAGCGTTCTCGAGGATGCCTTCCCCAGTTTGCGGAGACTCCGGGACGGTCAGCGCACCTCCTCACTCCTCGTCAGCCAGCACGACTGGCTGACGACTTTAAAAAGCAGGTGTGGACGGCGTCGGCGTGACCTGGCGTCACGACGTCGGGACTTCGGCCATCCGGGCCGGAGAATAGCGGGGGTGCTGGAGAATCGCCATTTTGGCTGCATCGGGCGATTCTCCAGGTTTTTGCGCGGGAAGCCCGATGACAGAAATTTGGCCGGTTGGGAGAATAGCGGGAGCGCGTCGGACCAGCGTCGTGTGAAAATCTGGCGTGGCCCGCTATTCTCCCAACCGGCGTGACAGCGGAGAATCGCGCCCTATGTTCTCTAACACTGTGACCAAGATACATTATACCTCTTCATCTTTTTGACCTTACTGCAGTATTTGATATGGTTAATGAGAGCATTTTCCTGAAACATGTTTCCTCCATTGTCCAGCTTGGTAGAACACTCATCACTTGGTTCCACTCATTCCTATCTGACCTTAGCCCGATACTCTCCAGAAATTGATTATCTTTCATTTGCTGATCCAGGGTCTCTGGAGTCCCTTGCTCCTTACTGACATAATTTGCAAACATTTCCACCACCACAAACACCTTTCCACCACCTCACTGTTAACCCAGACATTTCCTTTATATTGCTAAAGTGTTTGTCCAATGACCAGTCTTGCCTGGTGCATAATACCTGCTCTGTAATATCAATTGAGGTGATTCAGATGCTTGGACTAATCCAGTGGTACCCTCCTATACAGTACCTTCCTGCAAGGGTATTGGTCATTGTAGTGGTCTTATGCACTCCCCATTATATGGACCTTCAGAGAGATGTGGACTTTGAGAACAATTAAGAACTGGAGGAAATAGCTCATTGGGGAGAAGCAGGAGTAGGGGGTAAGAGAGTAAGAGGAGGTTGACATCAAACAGAGAGTTGCCAATGCTGTATGGCATGGTGGCCTCCAGATGGCACCTCTGGGAAAAGGACCTCCATCCTCTGTCTAACGGCCTCGAGAATTAGATCCAAGTTGGCATCGATAAAATTGCCCAAGCACCAGTCCTTTGGTTTCCCTGTGATATCTAGCTTCCCTCTGGAGTAGTGGGAGGCTTTGCAGACCAAGGCAGACCAGCAGCACGGTTCAATTCCCGTACCAGCCTCTCGGAACAGGCACCGGAATGTGGCGACTAGGGGCTTTTCACAGTAACTTCATTTGAAGCCTACTTGTGACAATAAGCGATTTTCATTTTCATTTCAATTGTCGATCTATTCCTCACGATAACCAGCAGCTTCATTGATAGCTTCTACGGGGTGTCTAAATGAGTCCCACACTTCATCCTTGCCCCCACTATTTCTAAATGGGCAGGAAACCTAGCTCTCTAAAGGTTGCGGACTTCCTCATTCAAAAATCTGGGGCGTGATTCTCCCAACCCCCCACTGGCTGCCGAATTCTCTGACGCCAGGGATTTGGTGGGGGCGGGAATCGCGCCGCGCCGGTCGGGGGCCGTTGGCAGCACCCCCCCCCGGCGATTCTCCGGCCCATGATGGGCCGAGCAGCCGCCCATTTTAGGCCGGTCCCGCCGGCGTAAATTGCAACAGGTTCTTACCGGCGGGACCTGGCTGCGCGGGCGGCCTCCGGGGTCCTCGGGGGGGGGCGTGGGGGGATCTGGTCTTGGGAGGTGCCCCCACGGTGGCCTAGCCCGCGGTCGGGGCCCACCGAACTGCGGGCGCGTCTGTGCTGTGGGGGCACTCTATTCCTCCGTGTCGGCTGCTGTGGTGCTCCACTATGGCCGACGTGGAGATTAACCCTCCCTGCACATGCGCTGGGATGACGCCAGCACTCGCTGGCGTCCTGCGCATTCGCCAACTCGCACATGCCGGTGGAGGATCTTCGCCGCTGGTTGGCGTGGCGCCAAGCCCCTTCCGCGCCAGCCAGCGCTGTGCAAACCATTCCAGCGCTGGCCTAGCTCCTGAAGGTGCAGAGGATTCCAGCGCCGGAGTTGCCCGCCCGCCGGTTTTCGCTGAATCCCGACCCTGAACTTCAATCAGTTTCTCACTGAAGGTTTCTGATCTGAAAATAAACCCTATTCTTGTTTCCAGTCTTTTGGGGTGAAAATACACTCATACTCTCCACCATAGAGAATGCCAACTTCCACCTTCATAATATTACCAAACTCTGCTCTTTCCTCAGGCCATTGACTTCCCAAACCTTCATCCATGGCATTTTGGCTTACACAGCCAGTTATTCTAATGCTTTGCTTGCTGCCTCTCACTTTCCACCAAGTCTTGCTCATCCAGTACCCTGTCTGGGGACGGGCGCGTTTTACGACGGTCGGGAAGGGTTAATTTCCCAACGTATTCACTTCCGGGAAATGGGCTAGTAACGCGGCCGCGTCAATCACGTGCGCGATGACGACGGAACGCGGCGATGACACGATCACGCCCACGTGACACCGCCCGACGCCGTAAAAAGGCGCGGGCGGGCACAGAATCTGTCGGCCATGATGTCGGAGTCCAGGAGAGCTGCACCTCGTTTTGTGGAGGCCGATGTCGAGACTCTGCTCGATGCTGTCGAGCAGAGGAGGGGCATCCTCCGCCCGCGGAGAGGGCATCGCCAACCTGCCAGCGCGGTACGCCAGGCCTGGCGTGAGGTGGCCGCTGCCGTCAGTGCTGTGGGGCAGACCCCTCGCTCTGCAGAGCAGTGCCGGAAAAAGCTACACGACCTCACCAGGGCTGCCAGGGTAAGTGCCAAGAAGGTGCCCCCTGGTCACAACCATCCCTCCCCCCCCTTTACTTAATCACCCACCTCCCCCCCCGGCACGGGGGTGGAGGGGGATTGGGCCAGAGTTATTTGAGGATGGTTCACAAAGTTGTCACAGACCCAGCGCTCTGGCCCCGTGGAGAGATGCAATCGTCTTATGACAACTTGACCCCCAAACTGTGTCAGTATCTGAACGGACTGCTGATACCTGCCGTATTGTGATGATCTACCTATGTACCCTCCCCCAACAGGCCAAGTCCGCTCACAACAACCGTGAGCAGCACAAGACTGGAGGGGGTTCGCCCAACCTGCACCCCTTCACCACCTTTGAGCAGAGAGCACTGGACCTTGTTGGGGGGTCTGCCACCCGGGATGTCGCGCTATGCGAGGTTGGCGGATCTGCAGCAAGTGAGACAACCCTCCTTGACAAACACCCACCCCTCCCCCATCCTCTGTCCCTTCACACACCCTGCCCACTGGGATACCTCCCCCATCCTCTGTCCCTTCACACACCCTGCCCACTTGGACACCCCCCCCATCCTCTGTCCCTTCACACACCCTGCCCACGGGGATACCTCCCCCATCCTCTGTCCCTTCACACACCCTGCCCACTGGGATACCTCCCCCATCCTCTGTCCCTTCACACACCCTGCCCACTGGGATACCTCCCCCATCCTCTGTCCCTTCACACGCTGCCCACTGGGACCGTCCAGCGGCCTGCCGAGCAAATCTAAATAACCCGTCTCATTCTCTTCCCTAGGACGTGATGCCGAACGACCAGGGCCGTCTGGCTGCAGACGGACACAGGCATCTGCCGCCACCTCACCCGGGGCCGCACGACAGAGGGTGCCCGATCAGCGGGGAGCCCCATCCTCCCCAACCCAATCTGCGGATCAGGACGCCCACAGGGTGGCAAGAACACAACCCCCGGAAATGGCCAGGGATAACCCTCCGGACTCTGAGCGGCCCCACACCATTGAGGAGGGGCTAAATTGCGAAAACATCGGGCTTGCGGCACTGCTATCTCCCACAACATCCATCATCCCAGAGACACTCACCCCGGCGGGCCTATTTAGTGATGAGTCTCCTGGGTCACAGTCTGGTTTGCACATCACAGATGAGCAGGTACAGCAGGTGGAGGTCGGAGCAACCGAGGGCCCGGACTCGCGGAGGCCAGACCAGGCCCAGGATGCAGCTGGCTCCCAGACGTTTTCGGAGTTCCTGGAGTTTCTCAACCCACCCGCACAGCCGATGCCTCAAGAAACCCAGGGAAACAACGACGGGATGAGGGCTTCCTTCCAGACTCTGCAGACGCTGTTAGAGGAGTCGAACCGCGTCCACGAGCAGGGAGTAGTGCCGCTCATGGCAGAGACCCAGTCCGACACCGCACGGATGGCATCCGCGGTGGAGGCAATGGGTCAGGTGATGCAAGGCATTGGGGTTCATATGCATGCGTCATCCTCGGCCCTGGACAGGGTTGCCCTCTCACAGGCAGCAATGTGCCAGAGGTAAAACGACATTGCCGGCGCCTGCAGGCCTTGGCCCAGTCTCACCAGGTCATTGGCCAGTCGCAGCAGTCAGTCGCCGAGAGCATCAACCGCCTGACACATGTGCTGGATGGTGTCGTGCACTCGCAGGTTGAGATCGCACAGTCCCTGGCGGGAATGTCTAACTCCCTGGACTCCGTCTCTGCAAACCTTCGGATCCTGGTAGATACCGTTGCAGGTCTCCAGGACTGGCAGCGCCAGGTGTCGGTGGTGCGACGGGGCACCTCCCCGCTCGCACCTCTGTCCCAAAGTGAGGCCCGGGGGCCACCGGGCTCCCCAAGGGAGGAGGAGGTTTCGGGGCCTGTCCCATTAACTCCATCACGGGACGTCCCGGAATTCTTGGCCTCCCCCGTTCCATCCCTGGTGCATCGGGTGGGCAGCAGGCAGAGCACGGTGGCACAACGTCACCCGAGGCACCCGCAGAGCAGCCTGGCCCATCAAGGCCGGGTCGCCCCAGGAAACGCTTGGCCTAGGAGAAACGAGTCGAGGGGGGCGATTCGCAGCAATCCTCCTCCACTCCTGCTGTATCATCTGGGGAGTCACTTAGACGTAGTGGTAGGGCCCGTAAGGCAACTAAGATAGACACTGAGTAAGTTGGCACGGGTGAAGGGCACAGTTTAGTTGTAGGGGCTAGGGCACCTGTAAATAATTGTTAACATTAAACGCACTGTTCCACCTTACTTGTAATACCGTGTGATTGTTCCACAGCCACAGGATTTGTGATGGTGACCGAGTGTCGCTGGGGTTGACGAGTGGTGAAACTTCGGTGCCGGGTGTGCAGTCCCTGCCCCTCCCCCCCCCCCCCCCCCCCCCCCCCAACCCCTCCCACAGCTAGCCCACGCGGGCACGTGATGGAGTGTCAGTGACGATCTCAGCGGCCACCAAGGTGGATGGTTCAGCTATTGCCATGGGTCAGACTCTCTCTAACGATTCTGAGCTCACAGCTCATCGCAGAGCGGGCTGTCATCATTCCACATGGCACTGATCACACCCGCTGAAACAGCCAACAATGTTGTGCCATACCGTCTGGACCCAGTGGTAAGGGTGATGTCGAAGTGGAGCAGGGTACACTGAGAGGGGGTGGGGGTGGTTGTGGTGGTGGAAGTTGTGTGTTGACCCTCTGCACGACTAGCGATGCAGGTGGTGGTTTGGTGTTCAGTGGGAACGTCACATGCGATGCGTGAACCGTGCTGCCACCAAGGCGTCGCGTGCCCGCCGTCCTCGCCGGGTCTGTCGTGCCGCCTCCTGGACATCACCAGCACCTGGGTCGTGTCTGCGTGCTGCTCCCGCCACTCCACCAGCTTCCTCCTCCTCCCTCTCCTCCTCCTCCTCCTCCTCCTCTGTGCTGGTACCACTGCCACTGGCTTCTCCCTCCGCCTCCTGCAGCAGGTCATCTCCCCTCTGCATCGCGATGTTGTGCAGCGCACAGCAGACCACTACAATGCGAGCGACCCTTTCGGCCTGGTACTGCAGGGCCCCTCCGGAGCAGTCCAGGCACCTGAATCTCATCTTCAGGAGGCCAAGGCAGCGCTCCACCACACCCCTGGTTGCTGCATGGGCCTCGTTGTATCGTGTTTCCGCATTGGTCTGAGGCCTCCGTATAGGCGTCATCAGCCAAGACCTCAGCGGATAACCCCTGTCGCCTAGCAACCAGCCCCTCAGCCGGGGGGGACGTCCCTCAAACATCGCAGGGATGAACGACTGCGCCAGTATGTAGGAGTCATGCACACTCCCTTGGGAACCTTGCAGAGACGTTCATGATCCTCATGTGGGGGTCGCATACCACCTGGATATTCATGGAGTATGTCCCCCTTCTGTTTGTGAACACATCCCTGTCCCCTGCAGGCGGGTGCATGGGGACGTGAACACAATCGATTGCCCCCTGCACCCTCGGTATCCCGGCCACGCTGGCAAATCCACGAGCTCGTGAGTTTTGACTTGCTTGGTCCTCGGGAAAGGTGATGTAGCGGTCCGCGATGGCATAGAGGGCGTCGGTCACATCCCGGATACACCTGTGGACCGATGACTGGGAGATCCCGGAGACGTCCCCGCTCGGAGACTGGAAGGAGCCGGTAGCATAGAAGTTAAGAGCGACCGTCACCTTGATGACAACCGTGTCCTCCCCCCGTTCCACGTGGGGCGAGGTGCGACAGGAGTTGGCAGATATGTATCACCGTCTTCCTACTCAGCCGGCGTCTCCTCCTGCAGATGATGTCCGTCATTGTTAGGAAAGAGACCCGGACACGGTACACCCTCGGCTTTGGTCGTCGCCTCTGGCGCCGTGGCTGCACCCTCACTCTCTCCTCTTCCTCTTCCTCCTCCTCCTCCCCATGCTGCTCGACGACTGGCAACTCCTCGGCCATTCCCTCTGCTGCTGCAGCTGGCCCTGCATCCACTGCGGGTTGTGGGTGTGGATGCTGCTGCATCGCCAAATGCAGTACAGCGGCCCCAACCACTGCGCAGAACATAGGCGTTCTGTTCACATACATTGTGCTAACCTACAGAAGGGTGGTGGGAGGCAGAGAAACGGGACATGTTAGACGGAGGTTAGTCGGCACCTCGGCAGCTGCCTGCCACGGGATACCTGTGTGTCCCGGTGGCCTGGTCGCGCTGCTGACACGCGGGCAGCCTAACCCCTGGTCATTTTCTGCATCCAACGGCCAGTAAACTATATCCTCACGGGTGCGTCAGTGGCCTGTGGCCTTAAGCCACAGGGCAACCAGCGGCCGTGTCCTCGTGGCCGTGTCCACGCCATGGCATGGTGGCAGACATTTTGTTACGGGGTTGGACGGCTCACTCGCTCACTCTCTACCTAACCCCCCCCCACTCCCACTCCCCCCCCATCTCCCCCACTCCCCCCTCATCTCCCCCACTCCCCCACTCCCCCCCCGTCTCCCCCCACTCCCCCCCGTCTCCCCCACTCCCCCCCCCGTTCTCCCCCACTCCCCCCCCCGTCTCCCCCACTCCCCCCTCCGTTTCCCCCACTGCCCCCTCCGTCTCCCCCACTGCCCCCTCCGTCTCCCCCACTGCCCCCTCCGTCTCCCCCACTGCTCCCTCCGTCTCCCCCACTGCCCCCGCTTTGGACCCCCCCTCCCGTTCTCAGGGATGCCTTCTCCGTTGTGGCCAGACTCGAGCGGTGCGCTGAGCGGTGCGCTCACCTCCTCCAAGCTGTCGTCAGCCAGCACGACTGGTTGACGAACTTAAATAGCAGGTGTGTTTCACGCCGTGCAAACAGGGCGTGATGACGTCGGGACTTCGGCCCATCCGGGACGGTGAATAGCGGGGGGGGGGCTATTAGTGGCGAATCTGGTCGTGTCGGGGGCGTGAAGGAGGCGTTTGTCGGGAATGGCGACTCCGAGATTTTGCGGGGTTCGGAGAATAGCGGGAGGGCGTCGGAACAGTGTCGCCGTAAAAATTTACGACCCCCGCTATTCTCCGCACCGTCGTGAGTGCGGAGAATCGCGCCCATGGTTCCAGAATAAGGGGAGTGAGTTTCAAATTCGAACCACTCTCCTTATTGAATTTATTAGTGACAATCCTATATATAATGTTTAATGTTTGCCTCCCCTATAGCTGAGAACATCTTTCCCACATCTATCTATTGAATCTCTTCTCCATTTCTAAGTTCAAAACAGCCCAAACAATTTCATTAATTTTCAACAGTGTCTAGAGTCATGAAGATGGACTTTGCAGGAGAGACACTTGAGGAGGATGGAGTGTTGATGGCAGTGTCGAAGTTGAGGAGAATGTGAAAAGATAAGATCCAAACACTGTCATGTGAGATGCCAGTGGTGGTCATTATGGTGAGCTTTCCTGCTATTGGCTGGCACAAACCTGAATGAAGGATTTGAACAAGGAATGGAGGGAGAGATGGCAATGATGTTGTGCAGAACTTTGATAATCAAGCTCCACGACAAAGTAAGAAAACTACAGTTAATTCAAGAAAGCACAAGATGTGAACCTCAATAGGTCAATTTTGCTATTATGGGAAGATGAAGTTTTCCAATGAATGTAAATAAACATGATTACGGGTAGACAAGCACTACCAGTAACATTTACATTAACTGTAAATATTAAATAGTCAGCAATAAATGCCCTTACTTGTTCCATGTATCCAAGCATCGGAAGTGAAGTGGGGAAAACTGGCTCCTTCACTGGTGGAAGTTTATTTGGGAGTGCCAGATCCCAGTACTTGTCAGGAAGTCTGAAAGGAAGTAAAACTCAGATTGGTGATTTTAAGACACTGACATCTTAATTTTCTGATCAGAATGCCCTATTTTACTGGTGTACATCCGATGGCCCAGATTGACAAATGCACTGGAATTCTGTTCTACTAGAACTTCACCAACTTTGGCACACATCTAATTTTCTGTTGTCATTTCCAGCAACCAAAGAAAGTACCCACCTAAATGGTGAGGATTTGGTGGTATATGTCACATTTTCTGCCAATTCTATCTCCTTTATACTAATTCATGTTCCATATAAAACTAACATTCAGAGTTGCTATGAGAAGGGAAACACATTTTTAAAAACAGCCACTACATATATAGTATTTCAGAAACCTTTTGTTTCGGGGCAGATGACAGAAGTTTGAAAATCTGCACACCTTTTTGCAGTTTTCTCCTTTTGGCTATTATAGGCTACCTGGACCTCAAAAAAGAAAGTTATTTTTCTATTGCAGCAACATGCAGCTGTCTATATTGGGTATGATGCCAAATACATGCAACAGGCAGTTATTTATAATGCAAAGCTTTCTATCTCATCATCCAGGTCATTAATATAAATGATGAGTGGTTGGCAACACAACACAGAGCTTTGTGTTACATTTTGTCAATTATAGCACCTGCCAACATCCGAAATGTCTCTACCTCGCTGTTCAATTATTTAACCAGGTCAATAGTTTGCTTTTGCTTTCCACCTCATGGGCTTTAACTTTAATTTATCAAGGGCACCCTCTCTGGCACAGTGCCCTTTGCAGGGCAGATGTCCCACCATTGATACAATCAGCTTGCCCACTCTGCAGACCACTGGCTGTCACCAAGCCCTACCTTCCCACTGCATTCCTACCCCCATCCATCCTGTCCCAAGACAAGTAGGCACAACCGGTGCATCGCACAAAGGACCCACAGCACACCGAAGCTGCGGTCCCAACAGGTATCCACCCCCCCGGCCGAGCCCTACCCGTGGGCCCTGCTCGCATGCATGCTACCCTCAAGCATGGCGCTGGTTGGTGGCGCACCGCATCCACCCCCCCGTCCCTCCAATAACCTGGTACCACCCCACTGGCAGGGTATCACATGACCCACCCAAGGAGGGCTCCGATAGTAGACCCCACAGGGGGGTGCAGGACACAGGCCGCAAGCGTATTGCTGGCATGGGTAGCAGTTTAGTTAAGAATGAAAAGGATCTGCTACCAGCAGCCAGCGGCCATGGAAACTAACAAGCACAGGGCTAAATCGCTGGCTTTGAAAGCAGACCAAGGCAGCCCAGCAGCACGGTTCAATTCCCGTACCAGCCTCCCAGGCGCCGGAATGTGGCGACTAGGGGCTTTTCACTGTAACTTCAATTGAAGCCTACTTGTGACAATAAGTGATTTTCATTTTTTCATTTCATTCACCCTCTGGGTGAGCAGTAAACTGCTCTCACCTTTTATTTTTTGATGTGGAGATGCCGGAGTTGGACTGGAGTGGGCACAGTAAGAAGTCTTACAGCACTGGGTTAAAATCCCACAGGTGTATATGGAATCACTAGCTTTTGGAGTGAAGAGGTAGGTTACATAAATACAGCAAATAAAGAAAGACAAAGCCAATGATGTAAGATGATACTTTGAATGCGAGTCTTTGTAGGTAATTAAGTCTTTACAGGTCCAGATGGTGCGACTGGTTCTTGAAGCAACAATGCTAAAGATAAGTCTTTGTTGTCATTGAGTGCTGTGCTAAATAGTTTTGTGACTATTCCTACGCCTTCCTCTGATTTGTCATTAGATTGGGGGTCCAATGGGCTTGGTGTGATGTGGCTAAAATTATAACATTCTGCAAATTGTGTCCACTCCCAGCTGGTGAAGCAAGGACGATTGTCAGAGACGATGTGTAATAGAATTTCATGGCGAGCAAAAACAGATTTTCCTGCTCGTATTATAGATCTCGTTGTTGAGTCATTTAGCGTAATCACCTCGAGATAGGTGGAATATTAGTCAATTATGACTAGATCGTCATGACCTTTAAAGCAGAATAGATCCATACCAACTTTCATCCATGGGTTGGTGATAAGTTTATATTCTTCCAAGCTCCCTTTGCATTGCACACATTGATGCACCTGACAAATGCTGCATTCGTGTGGGCATGTGGGTTGCATGGTAGCATAGTGGTTAGCACTATTGCTTCACAGCTCCAGAATCCCAGGTTTGATTCCCAGCTTGGGTAAATGTCTGTGTGGAGTCTGCACGTTCTCCCCATATCTGCGTGGGTTTCCTCCGGAGGCTCTGGTTTCCTCCCACAATCCAAAGATGTGCAGGTTAGGTGGATTGGCCAGGCAAAATTACCCTTAGTGTCCAAAAAGGTTCGGTGGGTTTATTGGGTTACAGGGATAGGGTGGATGTGTGGGTTTAAGTAGGGTGCACTTTCCAAGGCCGGTGCAGACTCGATGTGCCAAATGGCCTCCTTCTGCACTGGAAATTCTGTAATTCTGTGACTCCTGCACATGATTGTCCACATCCTTGGTGCTTCCAGGCTAGTACACAGATTGTTTTGCTCGTCTACGACATTTTTCAATACCTTGGTTCCCTCGTGTATCTGTTGCAAGACACCTTGTCGGAGGCATGGAGGAATAACTATCCTGTCTCTTTTGAGTGGGAATCTGTTAATTACTGTGTGGTCATCTTTGATGTAGTGACATGAGTCATTGAGCGAGATGCATACGCTACAGGTTTCCACATATCCTGATCATCTTTCTGAAGTAGGACTGTGCCTATGCCCTGTTTGCTGGCATCAGTGGAGATTTTCATTTCCTTTATCAAGTCATAAAACATCAACACTGCAGCAGTGGTGAGAGCTGTTTTAATGTCTTGCCACTCAGCTGTGTGTTCAGGTGTTCATTTAAAGTCAACATTCTTTTTTATGAGGTTGCGTAGAGCCATTGTACGATTGGATAGGTTGGGAATTAATTTCGCCATAAAGTTTACAACCCAAGCATTCGCAGAATTGCTTTTTTATCAGTTGGTACCGGCATTGATTTTGTCTGGATCCGGTTGAATTCCTTCCTGCGATATATGTCCTAAAAATTTCAATTTGTGGATCCCAAACTGACATTTATCATGATTTAAAATGTGGGTGTGGCCACAGCATGTGTACGTCATGCTTGTGACATCACTGTCAAAATGGTCGGCATCCATTGCACGTAGTTTTTTGTGCTGCGACACAGCATTAATGGCATCAGCCACGTTTCCCGACTTTGTGCCTTTTTCGTTTGCCCTGATCTCCCAGCATTCAGAGGATGCTTGTTCACTGATTTTGCACATGTTAATCGCTTCAACTAGCAGCAAAATTGGTTGTTTTAGCATTTCTTCTCGCAAACGTTCGTCATTAATCCCAAATACAACTTGATCGCGAAACATTGAATCAGCAACGGAAGAGAAATTACACGACTGCAATGAAAGAATATACCGATTCCCATTTCAGCTGCAGCCTTTTTCTGAACATGTAGCGCTCACAGGTCTAGTTCACTTGCTTTTTGCATTGACCCTCGAATTTCTGTAGCACTATGTTATATTTTGTTTTATCCTCATCTTCAGAAAATTCAAAGGAGTTATAAAGTTCTAATGCTTGCGTTCCAGCCAAATTATGAACCTACAATGAAGAAAAAGCATTATTCTTCTCGGATCGGAAGCATTTTCTAGCGCGGAGGCAGATAGGAAACTTCAAACTGTTCGAAGAATGCCCAGTTTTGACATAGTTTATCGTTTTTTTCTGAAGTAGTCAGGCTTCTTTAGACTCTCCACCGCACAATTTTTCGTCTGTGTAGAATTTTATGATTGATGTAGCAGCATAACTGGTTTCTTCCATCTTCTGAAAGCTAACCTGTTTAATCTAACTGCTTATTAATTGTAGAAAATAACACCTGGTACCATGTGATGTTCCTTGTGGTTCTAATTTTAGGATGGTTGACGTAGTGTTCACAAAGACCACAAATGGCTTATATATTGAACAAAGCTATAGATTTATTAACACTATTTAACTGGATTCGACAATTACTCCTAAATAAGAAACAGCTGATAATAAAAAATCTACCATTCAACACTCATCTACTACTAATCTCTACACTAATACATTGACTATGATCTGCTCTCACTCACACTATCTTTCCTCAGTCTGTCCTCTAGCTTTCTCCTTAACCTCTCACCCACAAGGCTTAGCATCAATGCCTTATATAGTTCTACATCTAGCTCCTTCTAGTGGTTGATTTGGACATGGCATTAACCCTTACAGTTCTTTACATTTATGATAATGTCACACTATCCCCCCTCACCTTCAATTTGTGTCCCCTTGTAATTTTCATTTCCACCCTGGGAAAAAAGCCTCCAACTGTTCACCCTATCTATACCCCTCATAATTTTATAAACTTCTATCAGGTTGCCCCTCAGCCTCCGTCTCCCCAGAGTGAACAATCCTAGTTTAATCAATCTCTCCTCATAGCTAATACCCTCCAACACAGGCACCATCCTGGTAAACCTTTTCTGTACTCTCTCCAAAGCCTTCAGCACCTTCTGGTAGTGTGGTGACCAGAATTGAACACAGTATTCCAAATGTGGCCTGACCAATGTTCTATATAACTGTAACATAATTTGTGAGCTTTTATATTTGGTGTCCCATCCGATGAAGGCAAGCATGCCATATGCTTCCTTTGTCACCATTTCCACCTGTGCTGCCCCTTTCAAGGATCTGTGGACCTGCACACCCAGATTTATCTGTGTGTCTATGCTCCTGATGGTTCTGCCATTTATTTTATAGCTCCCACCTGAATTGGATCTACCAAAATGCATCACCTCGCATTTGGCCGGGTTGAATTCAAATCTGCCATTTCTCCGGTCAATTTTGCAGCCTATCTATATCCTGTTGTATTCTCTGACAATCTACATCACTATACGCAACTCCTACAATCTTAGTATCATCCGCAAACTTGCTAATCAGACCCGCTATGTTTTCTTCCTGGTCATTTATATATATTACAAATGGCAGAGGTCCCAGTACTGATCCCTGCGGAACACCACTAGTTACAGTCCTCCATTCAGAAAAACACCCTACTCTATGTCTTCTGGTGTCAAACCAATTCTGAATCCAATTTTTAAAAATTAAAACATGGAGCAACAGAGTCACAGGGCAGCTAATTAGCTTTAACAACAAGGAAAATTGAATTGCAATACAGTACTCCTTTATTCCATCTTTAGGTTTTATGATTAACATGGATTACAGAGGGCAGCACAGTGGTGCAGTGGATAAGCACTGCGGCCTCACGGTGCTGAGGTCCCAGGTTCGATCCCGGCTCTGGGTCACTGTCCATGTGGAGTTTGCACATTCTCCCCGTGTTTGCGTGGGTTTCGCCCCACAAAAATGTGCAAGCTAGGTGGATTGGCCACGCTAAATTGCCCCTTAATTGGAAAAAATTAATTGGGTACTCTATATTTTACAAAAAACATGGATTATAAAGTACATTTTAAGCTACGATGGTCTCATTAATACACAAAGTCCCTCTTAAGCGCACAAGATGGCTGCGGTCAAATACACACTCTGCGCTGAATCCAAGTTAGTATTTGTGGAGCTCTTCTCAGAATCCCCCCCCTCCCCCCCCCACAAGTGATTGCCACATGAGAGTTTCAGAACTCTACTCCAAAAAAAAGCTTTAAAATTTTACCTCATAATAATGCTTTCCCTTAGCAGTTTGCATTCTGAAATGCAGTCCATATTTTCAAAATGAAAATTTTAAACAAAGCTACCATTCCACTTTCAAAGTGCGAATCCAGTCCTGGATTTTATACCACCTCCTTTTGGATTTCTTTGTCTTGATTGCTGTACAAACTGTTCATAATTGATTTAACTTTCGATTCCCAGACTGCATTAAAATGGCATCAAACGTTCCATTTACCTCCGAAGTCTGCAGACTTTAAATCTGGTTACTGCAATTGTCTCTTTAACTCAGAACACTGGGTGGGATTCTCTCTTAAGTGTTAACACCAATGGCGAATCCTTGGACTTGTACGACAGAACAACCGGCGTCGGACCTGGATCGATTCCGCTACAATTGAGGGACCAGCACCGGAGCCGCGTGGAACATACTCGATTCCACTGAAAAATGGTGCGAGATTCACCAGGTCCATGATTGACATTCAGGAGGCTGACAAGCTGCAGCTGCACACACATTACACTCCCGACCCACACTTATACCAGCCAAAAAGGGTTGTGCTGGCGTGCGCTCATACGCTGATGGATCAGCTGGGGCCACAGGGTACCTAGGGTGGTGCCCGAGGGGGACACATATACAACCCGTGGCCCTAATTTCACAGTGGGCTGACAGCGGTGTGCCCAGCTGCATTGCTGCCTTGCTGGCTGTGGCAATGGTGCTCCGTATCCATCCACCCTGACCCCACAGCCCATCTCCTGGCCACCCCCCGCTACTCTGCCCAGCCCTAGCAGAAGCCCCCAGCCAGCTGCACAACTGTCAGCACACTATGGCCATGTCGGACACTTTCCTCATGCCCTCTCTCTCCCACAGCAGCCATCATGCAGGTTTCATGGGGCGCAATTCTCCCAAAGGGAGACAAATAGCCGACGCCGGAGTGAAACCCGGAGTGTTTCACTCCGGCGTCGGAGGCCGCTCCTTGCCCCCTATTCTCCCCCCCACCCAGGGGCTAGGAGCGGCGGTGCGTGAATTCCGAGCGCCCGGCCTTGACGCTTGCGTCAAAGCAGCGCGGCGGGAATGACGCGGCCGGCGGGACCTAAGTGACGTCAGCCGTGCATGCGCAGTTTGGCCAGCGCCAACCCGCGCATGCGCGGTTGCCGTCTTCCCCTCCGCTGCCCCGCAAGATATGGCGGCTTGATCTTGCGGGGCGGCGGAGGGAAAAGAGTGCGTCTTTTAGAGATGCCGGCCCGATGATCGGTGGGCACCGAATGCGGGCCAGACATCCCCTGAGCACGCCCGTCGTGCTCGATCCTCCCTCTGCCCCCCACAGGCCCCACACACACCGGTCGCGCGCTGTTCACGCCGGCAGCGACCAGGTGTGGTTGGCGCCGGCGTGAATTGGTCGGGTTTGGCAGGTCGCTCGGCCAATCTGGGCCGGAGAATCTCCGGTCGCCGTGAGAAACAGCGAGCGGCGATTCTCCGAGCGGCCTGTTGCAAAACGTGACACGCCATTTTGGGGGGGGGGGTTGCGGAGAATCGCGCCAATGATTTTTAAAAGCACAAGTGAACCATGTCGTCGGGAACTCGGTCCATCAGTAGCGTAGATTCGCAGAGGCCCTGGAGAATACCGGGTCAGGCCCGCTAATGATATGTAAATGGTGCCTACTGTTCGTCCGGACTGAAACGCATTGACGCCATTTTTAAGGTGCCGAAGAAGCGCGATTTGGCATCAAATCGGCACCTGCTGCAATTTTGGCATCGGAAGCTATTCTCTGCCAAATCACATTTCCCAATTTTGATGTCGGCTAATGGAGAATCCCGCCCAAATTGTTTATACTTCCTTGAATTTTTCAGAACATATCTTGGTCTCTGTTCATTTAACCTCATTTGAGGGAGACATTTGTTCTGCCCCAATTCCCTGCTTATCTGGGCAGTAACTGGTACTCTAGGAAGCCCATCTCTTTGCAGCTCCCGTCCTGTCCAGACTTTCTTCTGGCAGAATGCTCACTCCCCAACATCCTGTCGCGAAATGCAAGATATCCAGCTAAAACTTAAACACTATTTTTTACCTTACAAAGGTTTCCAGTTGCTAAGCAATTCCGGCATACCTCTGCTGGGCTACTTATTCTTCACGCCATAACCCTCTTTAAGCACAATAGAAATACAGTTGGAACTTAACCAATCCCCACACATACAAACACATTTGTCCAGCACAAAACTAAGTATAGGTTTTACCCTTCCAGGCACCGGAACACTTAAAATTATAACTTTTACTAATGCCTACCAATACAAATATAAATCCCTTAAAACTACATTTGTTTTCCTAACATACTCAAGAGAGTAACAGTATTGGTATGTACAACTCTGCCAACAGAGCACTTGCATTAATTCAGGACCTAAAAAGGTCTGTGTAATAAATGTTCAACTGCACAAGTGTGTCAGGGATCATCAAATTCTGAAATACAAAGTTACAATAAAATTCAACCTTTATAGAAAAGACTTGGGGCTGGATTATCCGGCTATGTGGTTCTCAGTCCATCTTCCCACCACTTGCCAATGGGATTTTCCACTGTAGCCACCCCACACCGTCGGAGGTGCATTGCTCGCGGGAAAATGAATCGCAACAACCGGAGAATTTGTCCTTGATATTTGACAACGAGGACATTGAGATATAGATATTTACCGCATAAATTTATCAAGATGTTCCTCATCCTGAAAAATATACAATCTGTCTCTGTACTCAGCAGCATAATCAATGTGCCCAGGGACCAATGCTTCATATCTGATGAGAAGGATCAAAACAGTAGTTAGAAATACTCCTCTGTCAACACAATTTTTTCTGCGTTTATAAAGTTTCTTTATCATCTAAGAAATTGATGAATTGAATCTACTTCTGTTTGCCATCCAGAAATGTAACTGGGCAGTAGCCCTGAAATTCTGCCTGTTTCGGAAACCTGGCCTTGACTCCAGCCCCATTTAGCTTCACTGGTAGCATATCAACATCTGGAAGAGAATGAGAAGCTAATGGAGGTAAGAACATCTCTGGATCATTCAAGAAGATCTGAAAAATAGACAAAGTAGACAAATTGAAATTCATGCATTTTTTTGTTTTATACAGTTTTATCGCAATGTTGATAAAAGTTGATAACATAAATTAACTTAATTTTCTAGAAAAAAGGCATGAATGTGTTAAACAAAAATATAACTCATAAATAGTTATTTCTTAAAATATGGGACTGTACATTTGCGATTATCTCTCTCAATAGATTTAGATGCTACTCCATGCTTTACTATTTAACTGTGCATATTGTGTATATAAATCCTTGTTATTTTCAATAGGACAAGGTGAATAAAATTTATATAAAATTAGGCTTCCACATTATTAGCATGAATATATAATTCTTAATATAGAAGTTATAGATTTAGCAACAATTATTAATAAGACCATGCCATGAATGTGCTTGTACTGTGTATTAGCCTGGAAATTCTTGGAGCTGCTCCATTCTACTGATGCATCTAAGATTGGACTTTTGGCACAGTTCCAGTGAAATTATGGTAGCAGGGTGGATGTAACTCCAAGAAAATTTCAGGCCAAAAAGCATACTTCATAAACTCCTGCCTCAGCAAGTTATTGGCCAATCTGATTGCCCATTAACTCTGTTGTCCCAGTTGCAGTTGTGGCCAGGACTGGGACAACAAGCAGTCCCCAGATTCTGAGTCCTGGAGTCCAGGATCAGCTACATGCACGTGTCTCACGATGGGGAGAGGAGATAAGACCTAAGTGGGATGGCAAGGGCAGGGTGGGGGTCTTGATGGAGATGCTGGGGGTGGTGGGGGGGGAGGAAAGATCACTGCAGGGGCAGACCTTTGCAGAGCATGGAGAAAGAGGCCCCCTAGAGGGAGGCACCCCACCTCCCCTCCCGACCCTGTCCCCAATATTGAAAAGTATGGCCAGGCAGGAAGTCACCTTAGGTGGTTATTAATTGGCCACTTAAGAGCCTCGGATGTGGATGATAGGGGCGGTTGGAAGGGCAGTGGGGAAGCCTTTGGAAATGGGCTCCCTTCCATCCTGCACCATCCTGCATAGGGCAGCAGGGTAGCATGGTGGTTAGCATAAATGCTTCACAGCTCCAGGGTCCCAGGTTCGATTCCCGGCTGGGTCACTGTCTGTGTGGAGTCTGCACGTCCTCCCCCTGTGTGCGTGGGTTTCCTCTGGGTGCTCCGGTTTCCTCCCACAGTCCAAAGATGTGCGGGTTAGGTGGATTGGCCATGCTAAATTGCCCGTAGTGTGCTAATAAAAGTAAGGTTAAGGGGGGGTTGTTGGGTTACGGGTATAGGGTGGCTACGTGGGTTTGAGTAGGGTGATCATGGCTCGGCACAACATTGAGGGCCGAAGGGCCTGTTCTGTGCTGTACTGTTCTATGTTCTATGCACCCACAAAACCACCAGTGGGGCATTTTAAAATACTACCCTGTGACTTAGAATCTGGGAACTACTTGTAGTCCCAGTTCTGGCCACTGCTGCCAATGGCCCTGCTGGAACTATCAGATTGACTGGCAACACTGAGTTGAGACCACCGCCTCCTAGCCCTCGGAGTATTATATTACTCTGGGCCTGTTCTGATTGGCAGGCATGTGTTCCCCACCTACTCTTCAGGTGGGAGGACAGTAAAGTTTACAATTTGAAAAATCCTGTCCCATCATTTGTGAAGATGGGGAAACACTTCTTGTAATTCAGGCAAGTATGAGCAAAGCTGAAGGATTCTTCTTTTCAGCTCTCAATTAATTTTCATTATTATTTTTGACTACCTCAAGTTTACTTACATTCAGGGCCTTCTTTGACGACATTTTATAGTAATGTCCTTGGAATTCTGCTGAAAATTCTAGCGAAGGATCAACAGAACAATCTACAAGTTCTCCCTTTAACTGAAGAGTAACAGGACAGTATTGCTGAAACACTCCAACCCGGGACTGTAGTTCAGTGGGTGTAATACACAGACCAGCAATACAGGCAGCTTTACCTGGAGTGAGAAAATATATATCTCATTTTAATATATAAGATGGAAAGTTTTTTATTAAATACATCATCAGAATTGACATTTGTACAAAATACCATCAAAAGGTTGTACTTTAAATGCTAGAATATAGAAGGTAATAATTATTTATGTTTTCTTCTATTACTACTGTTTATTGACACTGAAAATATCAGTGATTGGTGACTTTGGGAACTATAAAGGCTAGGTTCAGATGAAAGGTTACAACTGGATAACATTAGGGAGAATTTTCTGCTCCTGCTATTGCGGGGTGGGAATGATGTTCGGGTTTTTATGCTGGCAGAATATCCCTGATTGATTTTCCCTGCCCCCCCCTGCCAATTACATAACAGGAATCCTGACTTTGGAAGCCGGGATCCCAATTTGTATCGACATAAATATCAGGCCTTTATGTCTGATAGTTCCCCTCCCATTGGATTGCCTATTCACATCGACATCACAATCAGTCCCCACAGTCCAAATATATACAGGTTAGGTGGATTGACTATTCTAAATTTTCCCTCAGTCTCTAGGGATTTGCATGTTAGGTTACGGAGATAGGGCGGAGTGGGCGTTGGAGTGGACCTAGGTGGAGCATTCTATTGGAGGGTCGGTACAGATCTAATGGGCCGAATGGCCTCCTTCTACAGTGTAGAGATTCTATGATTCTATTCTATGACGTGCACCTGGTGAACAGAATCCGCCGGAGGAGAACATGGGTTCAGTCCCCAGGAGAGAAGTGCCCAAGGTGGGGGAGCGCTGTGGTTGGTAGGCGTGGACGTTCCACAACAGGGGTGGTTGCATGGCACAGGGGTGTTTCTATTTTCAATTTTTAAAATTGGGCACCCTTTTTCTTTTAAAAACCTAGGTTGCTGGTGGGGTGGTTCAATCTGAGCCTGCCCCTCCAGCGTTGCATCGTGAGACTCGTTTTTAAGATTTTTTGCGCTGAGGGGCAGGATAGATGGGATGCAGATTTGAGGTTACTATCAGATCAGCCATAATTTTATTAAATGGAAGAGCAGGCTCAATGGGCTGAATGGCCTACTCCTGCTCCTTGTTTGTATGTTCATATGTCAGGAAGGCAAGGAGGAAGATGAGATGGAGGAGAAGGAAGGAGAAAATCAGAGGAGGCCCCTATTACCCTTTGCCTTTGGATCTCTGTCCCTGAATATATACTCAGGCACCTGTTTCCCTAATATCACTCCTTATCACCACTGCTCCACAATTCTTTACCTTTCATCACTGCAACCTCTTGGTCAAAATTCTGAAAGAAAAGTCGTCACCAAAACACCATTTCATCACAGCTTTATCCAATAAAACTTGCAATAATATATCCAAAAATTAACTACTCACCCTTTTACATTCTCTAGTGTCTGTCTGATAAGTTCTTTGCTGCCCTAATGCTTCTATCCAGCACTACAGCAGTATGCCTTATGGAAGGCTGTTAAATTTCACTGGAGACTGCAGATAGCAGTGCTAGGCCTTGAGCAGCTCTGGGCCTTGAGGACCTGCCTTTAGACTGCATAATCTCAGCATGGGTGCAGCAGTCTGGGCTGGTTGGCTGAGACGCTTTAGCAGGAGCACTAGTGGAGTTACAGTGTGGAAGTATAAATACTGTCCATGCTGAGAGAGGGCAGCATTTCTGTACTCCACAGAGATACTGGTACTCTCCCAGGTTGCAGCCTCAGCACCCCTGTTAAACTGTCAGAGCTGGGACTACCAGCAGCGGATGAGATCGGAGGGAACGCGCTGGGAAATGTGCCGACCCAAACCCGCCATGTAAAGCACTAAAATGGCACCTCTAGCCAAAGGAAATTGAAGAAGTCGCTGGCGGAGCAATACAGCTCAGATGAATGCCAAAAAAAACAACAAAAATAAAAGAGGGTGAGCCAAGTGTCTTCCTCAGACTCAGAAGCTTCCCTGGAATTGACAGGACAAAATGGCGGCAAAAGGCATCCCCTCCCCAGGCGGCCGCGTGGCCATCACTGAGGGCACTGCGGTAAAAAGAAACCAGCAAGAAAAACGGTCTTCCGGGCGCATCATGTCAAGAGGCTAAACAAGCTGATGATGCACAAAAGACCTGCCAGTAAACCGGTCTTCCAGAAGTTAAAATGACATGGAGCAGCCGATAAAAGTTCAGAAGACCAAAAGGGCGATGTCATCGTGAATGTCCAATAAGCTATGCTCCAGGGACACGTTGATCAGGTGTATCATGTTGTGTGAACTGTATATATGACATGTGTAAAATGGCAATGCAGATCATGTTTTGTAAGACACAGTTATTTGAATGCAAATGTAACAGTTCCAAAGGGAGGGGGATGAGGTGATATGCTTGTGCCTGTGCACAGTTCTGTGTATAGTTAACAATGCAACCTCCAATCAGCTGGTGGCAATAGAGATCTATCACGTGACTCAACACACTGCAGATGGTAGTAGGACGTACAAGAAGATATTTGCACTTAGAGTAGCTCCAGCAGAATTCACTGAATTGATTTAGTAGCCATCCGTCTGTATTATAGTTTGTTAGGTATCTTTTCCACATGTTTGTTGATCAATCAGATGTATAGTTAAACAACTATATGTTCTGTGTACATCATTACAACAGTTATATCACAGAACACAACAAACATCAGCCGCATCGTGACGATGGAGCTGACAAAATATCAATGGGAACTGGATAGAGAAGTGAATAATCAGTAGATGAATCCCGAAATCAAATTTCAAACCAACTGGAAGAGATAAACAGAAATATGGAAGCTTGGGTGACACAGTAAAAAATATGAAGGTGGCCCTTTCCGACCATAGCAAACGGATCACGGTGCTCGAAAAAAACTTGTCACCCGTACTGGAGTCAAAAAAGTTTTTGAAAAATAAAGTAAGTGACCTGGAGAACATGTCTCGAAGACAAAACATCCGCCTCTTGGGTTTGCCGAAGGGGACTCACAGAACATACCAGCCTACTGTTTAAGATGGTGGGCGAGAAGGTTCTCAAATCCCCCCATCGGGACTAACCCCTCCTGCAGAGGAATCCCCTTGAGCAATTATCTTAAGGTTCCATAATTTTAAAGAAAAAGAGCAGATTCTGCAGTGGGCCAGGGGGCACCGGGATGTTAAATGGGAGGGTCACTCGATCCGGCTATACCAGGACCTTAGCGCTGATTTGGCGAAAAATAGAGCAGCATTTAATCTGCCCTATTCAAGAAAGGTATCCTGATTGGGCTACTATACATGGCCTGCCTTTGAGGCTCTGTCGAGGGAAAAGATCAGCGACTCCCTAGATGATGTGAACACTTTTGTTAAGAAACTGGTTCGAATTCTGCATAAACCTTTCTTTATTTTTGACTAAAAGTTAAATTGCTGTACATTTGGAAGTTAGGCAGAGTGTGGGCAGAGAGTGACGCAGTGGTTAGCACTGCTGCCTACAACACTGAGGACCCGGGTTCAATCCCGACCCTGGGTCACTGTCTGTGTGGAGTTTGCACATCCTCCCCATGTCTGCATGGGTTTCACCCCCACAACCCAAAGTTGTGCAGGGTAGGTGGATTGGCCATGCTAAATTGCCTCTTAATTGGAGAAAATAATTGGGTACTCTAAATTTTAAAAAAATTAATTACACTGAAAAGTTATTGCTGTCGTTGACACTGGATTGTTATAAGTGAATTTTCTTTTAATACTGTTAATGATTTTCCTCAATTTTTAATATAGGGCCGTTTGGAGAGCCTCTCAGCTATAGTTAGAGATGGGAAGGTACAAATGTGGGTATTCTGCAGCTCCTACACGCAAACACTCAGCGAGGTGGGATCTCAGATTATAGTGTCAGAGAGTTCAGGTTTTATGCAAATTTGATGTTTTTATTGGGGGTTGAGGAGTTAGGGGGGATTGGGGCAGGGAGGGTATAGATGGTAGTTTGATGCTGTCCACTAATTTGTATTTGTCAGGTCTTTGGACTGGCAGGCTTCTGTCTTGATGGATCTCTTCAGGATTAGAATTACAAGATTACTTGCTTGCTGAACTACAGATGTAATGGCTGACCCTGAAATGAAATGAAAATCGCTTATTGTCACGAGTAGGCTTCAATGAAGTTACTGTGAAAAGCCCCTAGTCGCCACATTCCGGCGCCTGTCCGGGGAGGCTGGTACGGGAATCGAACCGTGCTGCTGGCCTGCTTGGTCTGCTTTAAAAGCCAGCGATTTAGCTCATTTTCCCACTCCGAGGTCCCTGAAGCAATCTCCGATCCCTTCCCATAAGCCCCAGCATACTATATGAGGATCTCCAGCACCCCCCTGCACACCCCAACACCTGTGCCTGGAACCCCAGACCTGATCGCACCTGCACAAAATGTCAGCTTGGCACTTTGGCAATGCCAACCTGTCACCCTGGCAGTGCCCCTGCAAGCTGGCACCACCTGGGTATCTTGGCTGTGCCAAACTGGCACCCAGGTTGCACTGCTAGAGTGGCATTCTGGCAGAGCCAGGGTTCCCAGGTGGCACCAGCGTTGTCAGGGTACCAACCTGCCCAAAGACATACATGAGAACACAAGAACATAAGAATTAGGAGTAGGAGTAGGCCATCTGGCCCCTCGAGCCTGCTCCGCCATTCAATGAGATTATGGCTGCTCTTTTGTGGACTCAGCTCCACTTCCCGGCCCGAACAACATAACCCTTAATCCCTTTATTCTTCAAAAACCTATCTATCTTTATCTTAAAAACATTTAATGAAGGAGCCTCAACTGCTTCACTGGGCAAGGAATTCCATAGATTCACAACCCTTTGGGTGCAGAAGTTCCTCCTAAGCTCAGTCCTAAATCTACTTCCCCTTATTTTGAGGCTATGTCCCCTAGTTCTGCTTTCACCCGCCAGTGGAAACATCCTGCCCGCATCTATCCTATCTATTCCCTTCATAATTTTATATGTTTCTATAAGATCCCCCTGCAGCTTTCTAAATTTCACAAGTACAGTCCCAGTCTACTCAACCTCTCCTCGTAATCCACCCCCTCAACTCTGGGATTAACCTAGTGAATCTCCTCTGCACACCCTCCAGCGCCAGTACGTCCTTTCTCAGGTAAGGAGACCAAAACTGAACAGAATACTCCAGGTGTGGCCTCACTAACACCTTATACAATTGCAGCATAACCTCCCTAGTCTTAAACTCCATCCCTCTAACAATGAAGGACAAAACTCCATTTGCAGCACAGTAGCATTGTGAATAGCGCAATCGCTTCACAACTCCAGGGTCCCAGGTTCGATTCCGGCTTGGGTCACTGTCTGTGCGGAGTCTGCACATCCTCCCCGTGTGTGCGTGGGTTTCCTCAGGGTGCTCTGGTTTCCTCCCACGGTCCAAAGATGTGCAAGTTAGGTGGATTGGACATGATAAATTGCCCTTAGTGTCCAAAATTGCCCTTAGTGTTGGGTGGGGTTACTGGGTTATGGGGATAGGGTGGAGGTGTTGACCTTGGGTAGGATGCTCTTTCCAGGAGCCAGTGCAGACTCGATGGGCCGAATGGCCTCATTCTGCACTGTAAATTCTATGATCAAATAATCACCTGTTGCACCTGTAAACCAACTTTTTGCGACTCATGCACTAGCACACCCAGGTCTCTCTGTACAGCAGCATGTTTTAATATTATATCATTTAAATAATAATCCAGTTTGCTGTTATTCCTCCCAAAATGGATAACTTCACATTTGTCAGCATTGTATTCCATCTGTCAGACCCTAGCCCATTCACTTAACCTATCCAAATCCCTCTGCAGACTTCCAGTATCCTCTGCACTTTTGCTTTACCACTCATCTTCGTATTGTCTGCAAATGTGGACACATGGCACTTGGTTCCCAACTCCAGATCATCTATGTAAACTGCGAACAATTGCGGGCCCAACACTGATCCCTGAGGGACTACTGATCCCTGAGGGACTACTAACTACTGATTGCCAACCAGAGAAACACCCATTAATCCCCACTCTTTGCTTTCTATTAATTAACCAATCCTCCATCCATGCTACTACTTTACCCTTAATCCCATGCATCTTTATCTTATGCAGCAACCTTTAGTGTGGCACCTTGTCAAAAGCTTTCTGGAAATCCAGATATACCATATCCATTGGCTCCCCGTTATCTACCGCACTAGTAATGTCCTCAAAAAATTCCACTAAATTAGTTAGGCGCAACCTGCCCTTTATGAACCCATGCTGCGTCTGCCCAATGGAACAATTTCCATCCAGATGCCTCGCTATTTCTTCCTTGATGATAGATTCCAGCACCTTCCCTGCTAGCGAAGTTAAGCTCACTGGCCTATAATTATCCGCTTTGTGCCTACCTCCTTTTTTAAACAGTGGTGTCACGTTTGATCATTTCCAATCTGCCGTGACCACCCCAGAGTCTAGTGAATTTTGGTAAATTATCACTAGTGCATTTGCAATTTCCCTAGCCATCTCTTTTATCACTCTGGGATGCATTCCATCAGGGCCAGGAGACTCGTCGACCTTTAGCCCCATTAGCTTGCCCATCACTCCCTCCTTAGTGATAACAATCATCTCAAGGTCCTCATCTGTCATAGTCTCATTTCCATCAGTCACTGGCATGTTATTTGTGTCTTCCACTGTGAAAACCGACCCAAAAAACCTGTTCAGTTCCTCAGCCATTTCCTCATCTCCCATTATTAAAACTCCCTTGTCATCCTCTAAAGGACCAATATTTACCTTAGCCACTCTTTTTTGTTGTATATATTTGTAGAAATTTTTACTATCTGTTTTTATATTCTGAGCAAGTTTACTCTCATAATCTATCTTACTCTTCTTTATAGCTTTTTAGTAGCTTTCTGTTGCAACCTAAAGATTTCCCAGTCCTCTAGTCTCCCACTAACCTTTGCCACTTTGTATGTTTCTTTCTTGAATTTGATACTCTCCCCTATTTCCTTAGATATCCATGGTCGACTTTCCCTCTTTCTACCTTCCTTCCTTTTTGTTGCTTTAAACCTTTGCTGAGCACTGTGAAAAATCACTTGGAAGGTTCTTCACTGTTCCTGAACTGTTTCACCATAAAGTCTTTTGGTGAAAGAGGCCACCTAGGGGCCTCTGATCCCCTGAGAGACACCCACGAGTGCCGTTCCGTCTGGTCCCCATTTGTGGACACCAGTACTGAACGGTACTTGCCCGAGGTCTCTGAGGCAAGGAAGATTGATCCCACGCTTTGGGGAAACTCAGGAATCTGATGCACGGATTCACGTCACAATGCAATCTCGCGAGGCGTTGCAAGCTGGGTAGATCTCGGAGCGGGGTCTCCCGGCTATTACCGGCCATGCTACGCCGCGGCGAGCTGCTTTTCGGCTGCAGTGTGGCCATTAAATCGTGCCCTATGTCTTGGATCCTACTTTATGTCCAAATCCTGGCCGCAAAAGGGGATGTCCAGGGCACTGACCTCTTTCATAGATAGGATTGGAGGGGTTGATCCGTGGCATTTTCTGCATCCAAATAGTAAAGAGTTTTCTTTTGTTTTGCGTGTTCACAGCCCCTATTCCCGAATTGATTTTTTTGTTGTTGACCAAATCCCTCCTCCACTTAGTGAGAGCAGCTGAGTACTCAGCAATTGTCATCTCGGACCATGCCCCTCATGTTATTGAATTTTGCTTTGATTTTGGCCCCCCTGAGTCCTGTCAGGGAGACTAGACACGACTTTAATGTCTGATGACAAATTTTGAGAGCGATGGTCTGCTGCTGTAGCAGACTTTATCAAACTCAACAAAACAGAGTCAGTTTCTCGTACAAAATGGGATTGAGGGTGATTTCGCGGTTTGGATCAGAAATTGGCTAGCTGTCAGATGACAGAGGGTGGTGGTTGATGGGAAATGTTCAGCCTGAAGTTCAGTTAATAGTGGTGTACCACAAGGATCTGTTTTGGGGCCACTGCTGTTTGTTATTTTTATAAATGACCTGGAGGAGGGCGTAGAAGGATGGGCGAGTAAATTTGCGGATAACACTAAAGTCGGTGGAGTTGCGGTCAGTGCGGAAGGATGTTGCAGGTTACAGAAGGATATAGATAAGCTGCAGAGCTGGGCTGAGATGTGGCAAATGGAGTTTAATGCAGAAAAATGTGAGGTGATTCATTTTGGAAGGAGGAACAGGAATACAGAGTACTGGGCTAATGGTAAGATTCTTGGTAGTGTGGATGAGCAGAGGGATCTCAGTGTCCATGTACATAGATCCCTGAAAGTTGCCACCCAAGTTGATAGGTTTATTAAGAAGGCGTATGGTGTGTTAGCTTTTATTGGTAGAGGGATTGAGTTTCGGAGCCATGAGGTCATGTTGTAGCTGTACAAAACTCTGGTGCGGCATTTGGAGTATTGCGTGCAGTTCTGGTCGCCGCATTATTGGAAGGATGTCGAAGCATTGGAAAAGGTGCAGAGGAGATTTACCAGGATGTTGCCTGGTATGGAGGGAAGATCTTATGAGGAAATGCTGAGGGATTTGAGGCTGTTTTTGTTAGAGAGAAGAAGGTTAAGAGGTGACTTAATTGAGGCATACAAGATGATCAGAGGATTAGATAGGGTGGACAGTGAGAGCATTTTCCCTCGGATGGTGATGGCTAGCACGAGGGGACATAGCATTAAATTGAGGGGAGATAGATATAGGACAGATATCAGAGGTAGGTTCTTTACTCAGAGAGTAGTAGGGGTGTGGAATGTCCTGCCTGCAACAGTAGTGGACTGGCCAACATTAAGGGCATTTAAATGGTTATTGGATAAACATATGGATGACAAGGGAATAGTGTAGATGGGCTTTAGAGTGGTTTCACAGGTCGACGCAACATCGAGGGCTAAGGGCCTGTACTGCAATGTTCTATTGTTCAACACTCTGGGAAACCCTGAAGGTCATAATAAGGGGAGAGATTATCTCATACAAAGCTCACATTGTGAAAAAAGAGGGAGAAGAACTACAAAAGACTCCTTCTTGGAGGTTGATCACCAATATTCTTTTTCCCAAACTCCGGAATTACTGATGCAAAGAAAATACCTGCAATTTCAATTTGAATGGATCTGCATGAGCAAAGCGGAATATCAGTTACGACGTTCTAGGGGCACCTTCTATGAAGATTAACTCAACAAGCAGGCAGCCTTCAGAGAAATTCCTCAGATTTGGAGCAAAGAAGGTAACCTCATCTCAGCCCCTCTCCAGATAAATGCAGGGGCTGTTTAGCACACTGGGCTAAATCGCTGGCTTTGAAAGCAGACCAAAGCAGGCCAGCAGCACGGTTCGATTCCCGTAACAGCCTCCCTGAACAGGCGCCGGAATGTGGCGACTAGGGGCTTTTCACAGTAACTTCATTGAAGCCCACTCGTGACAATAAGCGATTTTCATTTTCATTTCATTTCAGTACATTTTACATTGAGCTATATATATGAGACAGTGCCTCCTCCAGATACCTTAGACATAATGAAGTTTCTAGATGGTTTACACATCCCGACCATTGAGCAAGACAGGAAACGGGAACTGGAATTCCCCCTTAAGTCCAGAAGAAATACAAAAATGTGTCGGTTGGCAGCAATCCAGCAAAGCCCCCAGTCCTGACGACTTCCCATCCAAATTTTATAAGAGGTTGGAGGCATGGTCTTGTGCCACAGCCTCCTCCCTAGACGCCATAATTGCTGCAACGCTGCCCTTTTCCCCGTTAGGTCTTTCCTCAAACCCTGTTGTAATTTCCTCCCTCAGGGTTTGGAAGCAGTTTCAGCAGCACTTTAGTCTTCTCTCACTGCCCTCACTTGCCCCACTATGTGACAACTACCTCTTTGTGCATTCGAGCTTGAATCGTTCAAGTTTTGTAGAACGGGAGGTCTGGTACACTTTGGGGACTTATTTCTAGATAGAGGCTTTGCCACCCTTGAAAAACTCAAGCCAGATGCAATCGAACTGTTCCCAACCTTTTCCGTTTTTTTCAAATTTGGGGCTTCTCATGTCAGTTCTTTTCTTCCTTGGCTCTGGCCCCTCCTTCTTCCCTGCTGGAAAAGATATTGGCCTTGGCACAGCAGGGGAGAGGATCAATTTCTAATCTATACAGCCTCATTGTAGCTTTGGATCCTGGCGTTTTGGATAGAATATACGAGAATGGGTGGAGGAACTGGGCCCTGTGCTTACTGCAGAGATTTGGAGAGAAGCCCTCTACACGGTAAATTCCACTTCATCCTCTGTCAGACTGAGTTTGGTTCAGTTCAAAGTGCGACATGGAACACATTGAACAAAGGCAAGGATGAGTGGATTCTGTCAAGACATGGAGAACAAGTGTGACCGCTGTTCACTTACACCAGCGAACCAAATGCATGTGTTTTGGTCTTGTCATAAGTTTGCTGGATACTGGACCTCCTTTTTCGACACAATATCTAAGATTTTGCAGACAACCCTAGGACTTTGCACGCTGCTTGCAATATTTCACGTTTTGGACTCCCTGGGCTGGATTATCCATACCTGAGACTAAGGGCTGGATTCTCCACCGTCGGGATGCTCCATTTGACCGGCAGCCTAGGGGTTTCCCGACGGCATGGGACTGCTCCACAACGGAAACCCCATTGACCAGCTGGTGAATCAGAGTATCCTGCCAGTGTGCTGAACCAGAAATCTGGCGTGGCGGTACGGAGAATCCAGCCCTAAGGGTTGACGCCAGGGCAGGATTCGTGGACTGCCACAACAGCAAAACTCATGCCGCATCTGGTCCGATTCAGCGACTGTTGAGCAGCTAGCACCGGCGCCACGTGGAACACAATCGATTCCAATGAGGAACAAAGCCGGATTTGACAGATTTACGATTGACACTCAGGAGGCTGACAAGCTGCAGCTGCATATACACACTTCACTCCCCATAAACACCATCCCAGCCAACAAGATGGCAGCAAGACATGCAGCCCCACAATTTACGGATGCCGAGCTGGAGACCCTGTTGGACATGGTGGAGGAGAGGCAGACACCCTGTACTCAGCCAGGGAAGGAGGCTGCCACGCACCGCCATTCGCTGTCACTGCCGCAGGTTGCAGAGGCGGTCAGCATCACCAGCAACACCATCCGATCCGGCCAACAGTGCAGTAAAAAAGTGCACGACTTCCTCAGGGCGGCCAGGGTCAGGAGGCAACACTGTGCCCCTGGCAGTAACCCCCATCCCACACACCCGTAACCATAACCCCCACCCTGCATCACATGTTGGCACCCACATCAGCTGCCATGGCCGGTGCCCTGGCCACTCTGACCACCACCTTGCCCTGGGCTGCATTCTCCGGACTGTCTAACACTGTCGTTTCTGTTCCTCCCCCAAGAAGGCCGCCCATAACTGCCAGGAGAGGGAGAAATGTGGTGGGACCGCTGGACCTGTGGCTCCTCACCATGGCTGAGCAGAGGGCCCTGGGTCGGAGGACCAGAGGACAGGGAGGTCGCTGGGGTGGAGATCAGGCAAGGAACTGAAACCCTGCTGAGTTGCGGTTCCCTATGGCATGTGTGTCAAACACATCGCCGCCCCCCAACACCATCCCCACACAACCCTCACCCCCAACACCACCCCCACACCTCACTAATCCCATCCTCACGACCACACCACCTTTACTCCCACCCTCATCCTCATCCCCACCTCATCGCCACCCTCACACTCACCCTAACACCCCCACTATCCCCCGGCCCGCGGTCTATTCATGTGTCTTGTGTCTTACAGGACCGGCTGGTGATGGAAGCAGCTGCCTTCAGTTCCTCTGGGGCATGCTCCGCTTCTACAGCTACCTCCTCCTCGAGCAGCTCCAGGGCTGAGGCGACTAGCAGGAAGGCCGCCATTACTGGTTGAATTCCAATATCCATTGTCTGCAGGGGGTGGAAGGCTGAGGAGTTAGCATGGTGCGTACCCCGTGCCTATGTCCCCCCCATGTCCCCCCCCCACGCCACACACACCCCTGGCCTGTTGGTGGTTGGCACTGTGGGAGCCTCTGGCTCTGACGACTGTCCCTGATGCCGTCAGCTGGCACTGCCCTCGCCAGTGGTATGCACCATGGCCCCTGTCTGGCGTCCCTGTAGGGGCTATTGTGGCTGTTGCCATGGGTGGGCCATTAGCAAATGGTGGACGGGTAGAGGGGGAGTATGGCGGAGTTTGGGGTGGGCACGCACATGGCCGGTGTCACTCTGCAGAACCAGTGGTCAAGGTGGGTGGTCAGTGGGTGTGCAGCAAGATGGCTGCCTTGTAGGCCGCTGTAATGGCGGTCTGGGACTGGACACTGCACCCCCCGGCCATTCGGCCTGTTCCCCCATCGCCATTGCCTCTACCGCCCCCCCCCCCCCCCCCCCCCCCCCCGGTCCCAGCAGGAATCCCCCTATCCCAGCCAGCTCGACCAGTGTCTAGCCCCGCAGCTCACGGTCACGTCTCTGTGTCCTATCTCTTCTGTCTCTTCCTCATCAGCCATGATGCCGGTTTCATGAGTTTTAAAAACACAAGTGAACCTCGCAGCTCGGAACTCGGCCCATCAGAGGAGGAGAATCGCGGAGGCCCCGGAGAATACTGGGTCAGGCCGGATAATGAAATGCAAACGGTGTATAGTGTATGTGAGTTCCAGAACGCATTGATGGCGCTGTTGAGGTGATGGAGAATTGTGTTATGGTGTCAAATCGGTACCCGCACCGATTTTGACGTCAGAACCTATTCACCACGCAATCGCATTACCTGATTCCAGGCTCAGCCAACGGAGAATCCCGCCCATTATGTTACAATTATAAAGGGCATTGGTGAAACCACATCCGGAATACCGTGTACACTATTGGTCTCTTTATTTAAGGACTAACCTAACTACATTGGAAGCCGTTCAGAGAAGTTTTCTAAATGAACACCTTGGTTGGGTGGATTATCTTACGAGAAAAGGTTGGATAGGTTCGACCCATAGCTGTTGGGAGCTTAGAAGAGTCAGAGGTGACTTGACTGAAACATATAAGATCCATGAGCGGTTTAGACAATTTGCTTGTGAAGAGGATGTTTCCCAATGCTTGTGCCTATGTATTTACATTGTGTGTTTATGTATGTCCTATGTTTTTTTCATGTATGGAATGATCTGTCTGGCTGCACGCAGAACAATACTTTTCGCTGTACCTCGGTACACGTGACAATAAATCAAATCCTAATCCTCTTGTTGAGGAGTCGAGAACTAGGGGTCATTGTTTAAACCTACCTCTGACAACCCCCCTATATCTTCCACCATTCACCTTAAATTTATGTCCCCTTGAAATGGTTTGTTCCACCCGGGGAAAAGGTCTCTGACTGTCTACTCTATCTATTCCCCTGATCATCTTATAAACCTCTATCAAATCACCCCTCATCCTTCTCCGTTCTAATGAGAAAAGGCCTAGCACCTCAACCTTTCCTCGTAAGACCGACTCTCCATTCCAGGCAATATCCTGGTAAATCTTCTTTGCACCTTTTCCAAAGCTTCCACATCCTTCCTAAAATGAGGTGACCAGAACTGCACACAGTACTCCAAATGTGGCCTGACCAAGGTTTTGTACAGCTGCATCATCACCTCACGGCTCTTAAATTCAATCCCTCTGCTAATGAACGCTAGCACACCATAGGCCTTCTTCACAGCTCTATCCACTTAAGTGGCAACTTTCAAAGATCTATGAACATAGACCCCAAGATCTCTCTGCTCCTCTACATTGCCAAGAACCCTACCGTTAACCCTGTATTCCGCATTCATATTTGTCCTTCCAAAATGGACAACCTCACACTTAACAGGGTTAAACTCCATCTGCCACTTCTCAGCCCAGCTCTGCATCCTAGCTATGTCTCTTTGCAGCTGACAACAGCCCTCCTCACTATCCACAACTCCACCAATCTTCGTATCATCTGCAAATTTACTGACCCACCCTTCAACTCCCTCATCCAAGTCGTTAATGAAAATCACAAACAGCAGAGGACCCAGAACTGATCCCTGCGGTACGCCACTGGTAACTTGGCTCCAGGCTGAATATTTGCCATCCACCACCACTCTCTGACTTCTATCGGTTAGCCAGTTCGTTATCCAACTGGCCAAATTTCCCACTATCCCATGCCTCCTTACTTTCTGTATAAGCCTCCCAGGGGGAACCTTATCAAATGCCTTACTAAAATCCATGTACACTACATCCACTGCTTTACCTTCATCCACATGCTTGGTCACCTCCTCAAAGAATTCAATAAGACTTGTAGGGCAAGACCTACCCCTCACAAATCCGTGCTTACTATCCCTAATCAAGCAGTGTCTTTCTAGATGCTCAGAAATCCTATCCCTCAGTACCCTTTCCATTACTTTGCCTACCACTGAAGTAAGACTAACTGGCCTGTAATTCCCAGGGTTATCCCTATTCCCTTTTTTGACCAGGGGCACAACATTCGCCACTCTCCAATCCCCTGGTACCACCCCTGTTGATAGCGAGGACGAAAAGATCATTGCCAACGGCTCTGCAATTTCATTTCTTGCTTCCCATAGAATCCTTGGATATGTCCCGTCAGGCCCGGGGGACTTGTCTATCCTCAAGTTTTTCAAAACGCCCAACGCATCTTCCTTCCTAACAAGTATCTCCTCGAGCTTACCAGTCTGTTTCATACTATCCTCTCCAACAATATGGCCCCTCTCGTTTGTAAATACTGAAAAAAAGTACTTGTTCAAGACCTCTCATATCTCTTCAGACTCAATACACAATCTCCCGCTACTGTCCTTGATCGGACCTACCCTCACTCTAGTCATTCTCATATTTCTCACATATGTGTAAAAGGCCTTGGGGTTTTCCTTGATCCTACCCGCCAAAGATTTTTCATGCCCTCTCTTAGCTCTCCTAATCCCTTTCTTCAATTCCCTCCTGGCTATCTTGTATCCCTCCAGGCCCTGTCTGAACCTTGTTTCCTCAGCCTTACATAAGTCTCCTTCTTCCTCTTAACAAGACATTCAACCTCTCTTGTCAACCATGGTTCCCTCACTCGACCTTCTCTTCCCTGCCTGACAGGGACATACATATCAAAGACACGCAGTACCTGTTCCTTGAACAAGTTCCACATTTCACTTGTGTCCTTCCCTGACAGCCGACGTTCCCAACTTATGCACTTCAATTCTTGTCTGACAGCATTGTATTTACCCTTCCCCCAATTGTAAACCTTGCCCTGTTACACGCACCTATCCCTCTCCATTAACAAATCTATCACCTGCCCTGGTTCATTACCAAGTACCAAATCCAATATGGCCTCCCCTCTGGTCGGACAATCTACATACTGTGTTAGAAAAGCTTCCTGGACACACTGCACAAATACCACCCCTATTTGATCTAAAGAGTTTCCACTCAATGTTTGGGAAGTTGACGTCACCCATGACTACTACCCTGTGACTTCTGCACCTTTCCAAAATCTGTTTCCCAATCTGTTCCTCCACATCTCTGCTGCTATTGGGGGGCCTATAGAAAACTCCCACAAAGGTGACTGCTCCATTCCAATTTCTGACTTCAACCCATACTACCTCAGTAGGCAGATCCTCCTCGAACTTAGAACCCTTAGTGTTGGGTGGGGTTACTGGGTTATGGGGATAGGGTAGAGGTGTTGACCTTGGGTAGGGTGCTCTTTCCAAGAGCCAGTGCAGACTCGATGGGCCGAATGGCCTTCTTCTGCACTGTAAATTCTATGATAATCTATGATTCTATGAACTGCCTTTCTGCAGCTGTTATACTATCTCGAATTAACAATGCCACCCCCCACTTATTTTACCATCCTCCTTAATCTTGTTGAAACATCTATAACCAGGGACCTCCAACAACCATTTCTGCCCCTCGTCTATCCAAGTTTCCGTGATGGCCACCACATCGTAGTCCCAAGTACCGATCCATGCCTTAAGTTCACCCACCTTATTCCTGATGCTTCTTGCGTTGAAGTATACACACTTCAACCCATCTCCTTGCCTGCAAGTACTCTCCTTTGTCAGTGATACCTTCCCCACTGCATCACTACACGCTTTCGCGTCCTGAATATCGGCTTCCTTAGTTGCTGGACTACAAATCCGGTTCCCATTCCCCTGCCAAATTAGTTTAAACCCTCCCGAAGTGTACTAAAAAACCTCCCTCCCAGGATATTGGTGCCCCTCTGGTTCAGATGCAACCCGTCCTGCTTGTATAGGTCCCACCTTCCCCAGAATGCGCTCCAATTATCCAAATACCTGAAGCCCTCCCTCCTACACCATTCCTGCAGCCACGTGTTCAACTGCACTCTCTCCCTATTCCTAGCCTCGCTATCACATGGCACCGGCAACAAACCAGAGATGACAACTCTGTCTGTCCCGGCCTTTAACTTCCAGCCTAACTCCCTAAACTTGTTTATTACCTCCACACCCCTTTTCCTACCTACGTCGTTGGTACCAATGTGCACCACGACTTCTGGCTGCTATCCCTCCCCCTTCAGGATCCTGAAGATACGATCCGACACATCCCTAGCCCTGGCACCCGGGAGGCAACATACCTTCCGGGAGTCTCGCTTGCAACCACAGAATCTCCTATCTATTCCCCTAACCATTGAATCTACTATTACTATTGCTTTTCTATTCTCCCCCCTTCCCTTCTGGGCCCCAGAGCCAGACTCAGTGCCATAGACCTGGCCGCTAGGGCCTTCCCCTGGTAGGTCATCCCCCCCAACAGCATCCAAAACGGTATACTTGTTTTGAAGGGAACGGCCACGAGGGATCCCTGCACTGTCTGCCTGTTAGTTTTCTTTCCCCTGACTGTAACCCAGCTACTCTTGTCTAGTACCTTGGGTGTGGCTACCTCCCTGTAACTCTTCTTGATAACCCCCTCTGCCTCCCGGATGATCCGAAGTTCATCCAGCTCCAGCTCCAGTTCCCTAACACGGTCTCTGAGGAGCTGGAGTTGGGTGCACTTCCTGCAGGTATAGTCAGCGGGGACACCAGTGGTATCCCTCACCACCCACATCCTACAGGAGCAGCATGCAACTGCCCTAGCTTCCATCCCCTCTTACTTTACAGAATTAGCTGCCCCGTAGACCAACTGGACCTCCGCCCTCCGACTCTGCTTCCAGTCAGCTGTACTCTCTGTAAACTCCGGGCTCCCTTCACGCTCTTTGCGGAAATGAAATGAAAGGAGTAACTTTCTCCCTCCTCACCTAACTCCCTCAGTCACCAAACTCTCACTGTAGCACTCAAATGCACCAAGTTCAGCACTCCCTCAGTCACCAAACTCTCACTGTAGCACTCAAATGCACCAAGTTCAGCACTCCCTCAGTCACCAAACTCTCACTATAGCACTCAAATGCACCAGATTCAGCACTCCGTCAGTCACCAAACTCTCACTGTAGCACTCAAATGCACCACGTTCAGCACTCCCTCAGTCACCAAACTCTCACTGTAGCACTTAAATGCACCAAGTTCAGCACTCCCTCAGTCACCAAACTCTCACTATAGCGTTCAAATGCCCCAGATTCAGCACTCCGTCAGTCACCAAACTCTCACTGTAGCACTCAAATGCACCACGTTCAGCACTCCCTCAGTCACCAAACTCTCACTATAGCACTCAAATGCACCAGATTCAACACTCCCTCAGTCACCAAACTCTCACTGTAGCACTTAAATGCACCAAGTTCAGCACTCCAGTGCAAACAAAGTCTGCACTGTAGCTGGATCCTTTTTATACTGTGAATCTAGCCTCTGAAAACTGGCCTAATGCAATTAACTAATTAACAAGCTCCAGCTGTAAGTACCTACAGGTAGAACCTTGTTTAAAGCTGATTCAAAATTCACCTTCTTCTAAACCAAACAACAACTTTTAAGTTAATTAACTAAATAAAAGAAATACTAGACTTTAGATAAAAATGAACCCTTATACTTCCTCAGTCACCAAACCCTCACTGTAGCACTCAAATGCACCAGGTTCAGCACTCCAGTGCAAAAAACCCTGAATATTTGAATATTTTTAAGGCAGAGGTAGAAAAGATGGATAAGCATGGGGGTGAATGGTTATCAGGGGTAGTTGGGAATGTGGAGTTGAGATTTCAATCAGATCAGCCGTGATCTTATAGGATGGTGCATTGGCTCGAGGGCTCAAGGGTCTCCTACTGCTCCTAAATCATATGTGGATTTGTGGTTGAGATGTGCTTGCACTCTATTCGGATATGTTTATTCACCTTTTTCTTGTTTATGGTGAGGGTAAATTGATGTTCTCCTCTGTGTCAGACATCCATCGGCAAATTGTCATTATATTTGTTCATGCTATTTTTACCCTGTCACCATCCATCCTAGATAAGGTGATAGTAGGCTGCGACAATTATTGTCAGTGTTCTTGAGTTTAAGAAAGATAAGGGGCGGAATTCTCCAACCCCCCCCCCCACCCGGGTCGGAGAATCGCCGATGGGCCGTGCGAATCGCACCACGCCGCCCCGATGCTGGGACGCGATTCTCCGCAGAGTGGAGAATTGCCGCCTTTGGGGCCGGCGTGGTCGGCGCAGCGCCAGGTGGGGTATGCGTCGACTCTCCAGCCCGGGCCCGTACAGGCCTGCACGCCGATTCTCCGGCACGGATGGGCCGAGCGGCTGTCATCAAAAAACCAGCGCCTGTCTAACATCCTCTGATCCGGCGGGACCTCAGCGTTGAAGAGGCCGAGGGAAGCCTGGGGGGGGGGGGGGGGGGGGGTGGATCGGCAGCTGGAGTGGCCCACGTCGGCACTTAGCCGCCCGATGGGAGCATCCCGCCCAAATTTATTTGGGTTTTCTACTGCTACAAGTGTACATCATTGAATGTCAGGCAAGGACGGGATTGGGATTGACTGTCGTGTTCTCTGGCTGTGATTTACTGTCTAGGTTCACACAGGAACAAGCATCAAATGATCCAAAAAGCATCTACTTGTTGCTGGCTAATTACATCTGATCTTTTTGACTAAAACTCAAGCTCAAAGATATGAGGAAAATTGCATAATATTCTCATGTTTAAACTAAGATTAACTTCTTTTTAAAGTTCAAACTTACCATTCTGTATTCTTTCCAGATATATTTCAATCTGTTTCAAACTGGCTTTAACAATTTCTAGCACTTTTTCCCAAACCCACCATTTGCTATGGTGTCCATATATAATGTGCCAATTTTGATGCTGTAGATAGTAATATTCCCAGATAGCACTAATCTCATGAGTGTATGATGAGTTTCGAACAGTCAGAATCTGAGAACTGTCATGCAGTGGATAGACCCTGTGAAGTAAGAGTAACATAAAACAAATACTGAATGCATATGAAGTGAACATGAGTGTAAAACATTATGATTAAAACAGATGCTACTGAAAATTGGACAGATCGAAAATCTGTATTTCAAATTGAAATATTTTCAATAGAAAATGTGACTAGATAATGGGGAGTAGCCGCCCCATGACCTGACTAAAAAGAGTTCATTTGGTTTCCTTGCCTGTGGCCATGCTAGTCTGAAAATGCCTGATTGTGTCTGACCTCATAACACTATGCAGACTCAGGAATGTTCAGTACTTGGATGGGAGACTTCCTGAAAATATCCAGTGCGGGATAGACTGAAAAGACTGGAAGCAGCAGAAGAGAACTCAAGTCCTCAGAAGATATAGCAGCAAGGGAACATGTGTGAGACTTTGGGATAGAAAGCAGCAAGCAGTGCTAGTCAGACTCTGTATTTGGAAAGCAAAAATTGAGTTGGGACCTCAAAGGTAGGTGATTGGCTGTTGGGTATTTCCTGTTTACCCTATCTGAACGAGGGAATGATCTGCTGAGTCTTATCCAACTTATTTTTGAAAAGGTATGTCTATTACAAAGAACAAAGAATACAGCACAGGAACTGGCCCTTCGTCCCTACAAGACTGTACCGTTCATGATACCACCCTTGGCCAAAACCCTCAGCACTTCCTTGTGCCATATCCCTCAATACCTATCCTATCCATGTAGTCATCGAGATGCCTTTTGAACGCCGTTAATGTATCTGCTTCCACAACCTCCCCTGGCAGCCTATTCCAGGAACTTTCCACTCTGTGTAAAGACCCTGCCTCGTAGATCTCCTCTAAACTTTGTCCCACAGACCTTAAACCTATGCCCCCCCAAGTGATTGACTCCTTCACCCTGGGAAAGAGTGCCTGCCCATGCACTCTATCCATGCCTTTCATAATCTTGTAGAGTTCTATTAGTAAGAATAATGTATATTAGCAGGGTTTATTAGTATTAATAAGGCTCATTAATATTAGTAAGGTTTATTAGCAGTAGCAAGGTTATTAGTAAACTAAGGAATGACAGGGCTGCTCCAACCTCGAGCACACATAAGAACATAAGAACTAGGAGCAGGAGTAGGCCATCTGGCCCCTCGAGCCTGCTCCGCCATTCAATTAGATCATGGCTGATCTTTTGTGGACTCAGCTCCACTTTCCGGCCCGAACACCATAACCCTTAATCCCTTTTTCTTCAAAAAACTATCTATCGTTACCTTAAAAACATGTAATGAAGGAGCCTCAACTGCTTCACTGGGCAAGGAATTCCATAGATTCACAACCCTTTGGGTGAGGAAGTTCCTCCTAAACTCAGTCCTAAATCTACTTCCCCTTATTTTGAGGCTATGCCCCCTAGTTCTGCTGTCACCCGCCAGTGGAAACAACCTGCCCGCATCTATCCTATCTATTCCCTTCATAATTTTAAATGTTTCTATAAGATCCCCCCTCATCCTTCTAAATTCCAACGAGTACAGTCCCAGTCTACTCAACCTCTCCTCATAATCCAACCCCTTCAGCTCTGGGATTAACCTAGTGAATCTCCTCTGCACACCCTCCAGCGCCAGTACGTCCTTTCTCAAGTAAGGAGACCAAAACTGAACACAATACTCCAGGTGTGGCCGCACTAACACCTTATACAATTGCAACATAACCTCCCTAGTCTTAAACTCCATCCCTCTAGCAATGAAGGACAAAATTCCATTTGCCTTCTTAATCACCTGTTGCACTTGTAAACCAACCTTCTGTGACTCATGCACTAGCACACCCAAGTCTCTCTGAACAGCGGCATGCTTTAATATTTTATCGTTTAAATAATAATCCCGTTTGCTGTTATTCCTACCAAAATGGATAACCTCACATTTGTCAACATTGTATTCCATCTGCCAGACCCGAGCCCATTCACTTAACCTATCCAAATCCCTCTGCAGACTTCCAGTATCCTCTGCACTTTTCGCTTTACCACTCATCTTAGTGTCATCTGCAAACTTGGACACATTGCCCTTGGTCCCCAACTCCAAATCATCTATGTAAATTGTGAACAATTGTGGGCCCAACACGGATCCCTGAGGGACACCACTAGCTACTGATTGCCAACCAGAGAAACACCCATTTATCCCAACTCTTTGCTTTCTATTAATTAACCAATCCTCTATCCATGCTACTACTTTACCCTTAATGCCATGCATCTTTATCTTATGCAGCAACCTTTTGTGTGGCACCTTGTCAAAGGCTTTCTGGAAATCCAGATATACCACATCCATCGGCTCCCCGTTATCTACTGCACTGGTAATGTCCTCAAAAAATTCCACTAAATTAGTTAGGCATGACCTGCCTTTTACGAACCCATGCTGCGTCTGCCCAATGGGACAATTTCTATCCAGATGCCTCGCAATTTCTTCCTTGATGATAGATTCCAGCATCTTCCCTATTACCGAAGTTAAACTCACTGGCCTATAATTCCCTGCTTTCTGCCTACCTCCTTTTTTAAACAGTGGCGTCACGTTTGCTAATTTCCAATCCACCGGGACCACCCCAGAATCTAGTGAATTTCGGTAAATTATCACTAGTGCACCTGCAATTTCCCTAGCCATCTCTTTTAGCACTCTGGGATGCATTCCATCAGGGCCAGGAGACTTGTCTACCTTTAGCCCCATTAGCTTGCCCATCACTCCCTCCTTAGTGATAACAATCCTCTCAAGGTCCTCACCTGTCATAGCCTCATTTCTATACACATCCTGTGCTCTGTGGGAACTCTAGTGTCCTGAATAGCATTCATGCCGCAAGTATAGTCAGTTGCAGCAGCTTGAGCTCTGGGTTTCAGAAATTGAGCAGCAGCTGGCCTCACTGTGGAGCATCTGTGAAGTTGAGAGTTTTGTGGATAGCATGTTTATAGATGTGGTAGTCCCACAGTTTAAGAGTACAGAGTTTAAGAGTAACTCTATGACTGTATAACAAGGCTATGGGCCAAGTTCTGGAAAATGCAATTATAATAGTTAGGTGGTTGTTTTTAACCGGCGTGGAAGCGATGGGATGAAGGGCCTTTTCTTTGCTGTAAGCTTCTATGACAAATCGAGAGGGAATGGGAGACAGTCAAGTAGAAACAGACAGGTAGTGCAGGAGTCCCTTGAGTCCATCCCACACTTCAATAGTATTCAGTTCTGAATACTAATGAGAGTGATGGCTCATCTGAGGGAGTGCACAGAGCCAAGTCCATGGCACCATATGTGTCTCAGCTGAACAGAGGAGGGCCATTGAAAGGAAGACTGGAAGAAATGAAATGAAAATCGCTTATTGTCACAAGTAGGCTTCAAATGAAGTTACTGTGAAAATCCCCAAGTCGCCACATTCCGGCGCCTGTTCAACAGTTAGGGGAATAGACAGGCATTTCTGTGTTCACAGTGGCTCTTTGGTAGTGTTTTGCCTCTCTGGTGCCAGGGTCAAGGATATCAGCGAATTACTGCACAGCACCATGAGGAGTCAGCAGTCATGGTAAACATTGGTATGCATGACATAGGCAAAAAGAGGGATGTGGTCCTGAAGTCAGAATTTAAGATAAAGGGGTCTTTTTCAGTGTGGCGGCCGGTGACTAGTGGTGTGCCCCATGGGGTCAGTGGTGGGACCACAACTTTTCACAACAGGGCACTGTTGCTAAGTTTGCAGTAATACAAAGATATGCAGAGGGACAGATAGTATTGAGGAAGCGGGGGTGGGAGGGGGGGGGGGGGGGGGTGGCTGCAGAAGGACTTGGACAGGCTAGGAGAGTGAGGAAAGAAGTGGCAGATGGAATACAATGTGCAAATGTGTGAGGTTATGCACTTCGGGAGGAAGAATGGAGGCATAGACTAGCTTCCAAATGTGAAATGACTGATGAAATCAGTAGCAGAAAGGTTGCATGATGTACCGAAAGCAATCTCTCCCTAAAGTTGGGAAAACCAACTGATTATCGACTACCCCCCCCCCCAATATACCCCCCTCCTGTCTACATCAATGGCTCCGAAGTGGAGATGGTCGATAGCTTTAGGTTCCTGGGGGGTCACCATTACCAACAGTCTGTTCTGGTCCACTCACGTTGATACAACGTCAAGAAAGCCCAACAACATCTCTACTTCCTACGGAAGCTAAAGAAATTCGATTCCACATCAACTCTCACAAATATCTACAGGTGTGCCATAGAGAGCATACTATCCGGCTGCATCACAGCTTGGTATGGCAACTGCTCGGCCCAAGATAGCAAGAAACTGCAAAGTGTGGTGAACTCAGCCCAATGTATCACACAAGCTTGCCACCTTCCGATTGATTCTGTCTACACCTCCCACTGCCTCAGGAAGGCAGACAGCAATATCAGAGACACCTCCCACCCAGGCTTTGCCCTCTTTCAGACCCTGCTATCAGGCAGAAGATACAGAAGTCTGAAGACCCGCACATCCAGACATAGGAACAGCTTCTTTCCCACAGCTACTAGACTCCTCAACGACTCTCCCTCAGGCTGATCTGTTCCCTGTAAGAACACTATTCACAAACCCCCATGCTGCTCTTGCTCATATATTGCTTTGTTTGGTCCTTCTTCCGCACTGTAACCAATCACTATTTGTTGATGTACCATTTGTCAATGTACTCTGTTGACTATTCTTTTGTCTACTATGTATTTATTGTGCACATTCCCTTGGCTGCAGAAAAATACTTTTCACTGTACTTTGGTAAATGTGACAAAAAATATCAATCAATCAATGAACTTAGGAGTACAAGTTCAAGATTCTTTGAAGGTTAACATGCAGGTTCAGGACTTCCGGTTGCGGCTATGCGGAGCTAAGCCGCACGAAAGGCAGCTCCCGCTATTTAGGGACTTTTGGGCCGATTTGAGGGCCCCAAACGGCGCTGTTTCAGCGAATCCCGGTGGGGGAAGATGTCCAGAGGAGCTTTCCCCATAATTTATGGTGCTCACCCGGAGTGGGACGAAGGAAAAAGCTGCAGCAGCTCCCCAAGAAAAGCGGGGGAAGGACAAAATGGCGGCCGGCGGGACACCCGAGGACTGGTGGAAGTGGGCGCAGGAGCAGCAGGCCTCTCTTCTGCGCTGTTTTGCGGAGCTGAAGGCTGAGTTGCTGGACTCCATGAATGCAACTACCAACAAGCTGCTTGGGACCCAGGCAGCCCAGGAGGTGTCTATTCGGGGGTTGCAGCAGCAGGCCGTTGAAAGGGGGGAGGAGGCCGTGGTCCTTGTGGGGAAAGTGGAGTTGCACAAGGCACTTCACAAAAAGTGGCAAGACCGCTTGGAGGAGCTGGACGTTCGCACGAGGCGAAAGAATTTGAGGATCCTGGGCCTGGCGGAGGGGCTGGAGGGGTTGGATCTCCCGGCGTATGTGACCACGATGCTGAGCTCGTTGATGGGAGCGGGGTCCTTCCATTTGCTACTGGAGCTTGAGGGAGCTCACAGAGTGATGGCCAGGAGGCCCAAGGCAAATGAGCCCCCGAGGGCGGTGCTGGTGCGGTTCCATCGATTCAGTGACCGGGAGTGTGTGCTGCGTTGGGCCAAGAAAGAGAGGAGCAGCAAGTGGGAGAATTCGGTAGTGAGAATCTACCAGGACTGGAGTGCGGAGGTGGCTAAGCGGCGGGCTGGGTTCAACCGGACGAAGGCAGTGCTTCATGCCAAGCAGGTCAGGTTTGGAATGCTGCAGCCTGCGCGCCTGTGGGTGACATACAAGGACTGGCACCATTACTTCGAGTCCCCGGAGGAGGCGTGGGCCTTTGTACAGGCGGAGAAGCTGGACTCGAACTAGGGTCTGGGGACACACTATGGCCGTTGCTGTTTTCGCTGTTGGTGTTTCTTCAACTTTTTCAACTTTGACATGTGTGTTTTGTATGCTGGTTTTCTTTTTGCTCTGTTTACGGGTGGGTCTGTCTGTTGGGTATGGTTGTGGGTTAGGTGGGGAATGTTGGGGGTTTGTGTTTTATATGTTCTCTTCTGTACGGGGCTGGGGGTTGGGGTGAAACTGGATTTTGGAGAACTGCGTCAGAAGGGTGGGGTGTGGCAGCGTGAAAGTGCGGGCTTTCCTCTGGTTTCCCGTGCTGCGGGGCAGGGGGGGTGGAGCTGGCAGTGGGGGCATGGTCTCTACTGGTCTTCTTTCCCGCGCTGAAGCGGTGCCAAGGAGGTGTGGCAAGAGGGGGATGACCGCGTGCCGGGAGGTGATGGGCTTTGGCGGGAGCCGCTGGGGTCAGCAGAAGTCAGCTGACTCACGGAAATACTATGGAGGGTGCGTCGCAGCTACGAGGGGTCCTAGCCTGGGGGGGGGGATACAGGGTTGCTGCTGGAATGACCAGGAAGGAGCTGGTGTGGGCCGGGGGTGTAGAGGAGAGGCATTATCGCCATGGGGAACGGTTCGTGCGGGGTGTGCTGGCCTGGGGCAAACATTCAATAAGCTATGGCTAGCTGGCGGGGGGGGGGGGGGGGGGGGGGGGGGTGGGGGGGTGGGGGGGGGGGGGGGGGGGGCAGGCGGGTTGCCCTGATCCGGCTGATTACCTGGAACGTGAGGGGGCTGAATGGGCCAGTTAAGAGAACCAGGGTATTTTCTCATCTGAGGGGGTTGAAGGCGGACGTGGCTATGCTCCAGGAGACCCACTTGAAGGTGGCGGACCAGGTTCGTCTGAGGAAGGGGTGGGTGGGGCAGGTTTTTCACTCAGGATTGGAAGCGAAGAACCGGGGGGTGGCGATTCTGGTGGGGAAGAGGGCGGCGTTCGAGGCGGCTGAGGTGGTGTCGGACAAGGAGGGCAGATATATCATGGTGAAGGGTAGGCTGCAGGGAGAGAAGGTGGTGCTTGTTAATGTATATGCCCCGAATTGGGATGATGCTAGCTTCATGAGGCGCTTGTTGGGCCGCATCCCGGACTTGGAGGCAGGGGGCCTGATCATGGGGGGAGATTTTAACACAGTGCTGGATCCCACACTGCACCGGTCCAGTTCAAGGACGGGTAGGAGACCGGCGGCGGCCAAAGTACTGAGGGGATACATGGACCAGATGGGAGGGGTGGATCCCTGGAGGTTTGGGAGACCAAGAGCGCGGGAGTATTCCTTTTTCTCTCATGTCCATAGGGTTTATTCCCGAATAGACTTTTTCGCAGGGGATTGATCCCGAGGGTGCAGGATGCCGAGTATTCGGCCATAGCGATTTCAGACCATGCTCCGCACTGGGTTGATCTGGAGATGGGGGAGGCGCGGGACCAGCGCCCGCTCTGGCGCCTGGATGTGGGGATGCTGGCTGATGAGGTGTGTAGGAGGGTTCGGAGAAGTATTGAGGGGTATCTGGATACCAATGATACGGGGGAGTTCCGGGTGGGGATGGTCTGGGAGGCTCTGAAAGCAGTGATCCAGGGGGAGATGATGTCCATCCGGGCCCACAGGGAAAGGAGGGAGAGGGAGGAGAGGGAGAGACTGGTGGGGGAGCTCCTGGATGTGGACAGGAGATATGCGGAGGCACCGGAGGAAGGGTTGCTGGGGGAACGGCGCAGTTTGCAGGCCAAATTTGACTTGTTGACCACCAGAAAGGCGGAGACACAGTGGAGGAGGGCGCAGGGCGCGGTATATGAGTATGGGGAGAAGGCGAGCAGGATGTTGGCGCATCAGCTCCGTAGGCGAGATGCGGCTAGGGAAATTGGTGGAGTGAAGGATGGGGGTGGTAATGTAGTGCAGAAGGGGACAGAAGCAAATGGGGTCTTTAGGGACTTCTACGAGGAACTGTACCGGTCGGAACCCCCGATGGGGAGAGAGGGGATGGAGAGCTTCATGAACAGGCTATGTTTCCCAAGGGTTCAAGAGGGGCTGGTAGAGGGGCTGGAGGCGCCGATAGAGCTGGAGGAGCTAGTCAGGGGGATTGGACAAATGCAGTCAGGTTTAAGGTCGTTCACCGGGCCCATATGACGGTGGCTCGGATGAGCAAATTCTTTGGGATAGAGGACAAATGCGCTAGGTGCGCGGGAGGACCAGCGAACCACGTTCACATGTTTTGGGCATGCCCTAAGCTGAGGGGGTACTGGGAGGGATTTGCGAGAATCATGTCCCGGGTGCTAAAAACAAGGGTGGTGATGAGTCCAGGGGTGGCAATTTTGGGGGTTTCGGAAGACCCGGGAGTCCAGGGGGAGAAAGAGGCCGATGTTTTGGCCTTTGCTTCCCTGTAGCCCGGCGACGAATACTACTGGCGTGGAGGGACTCAAAGCCCCCGAAGACTGAGTTGTGGCTTGCGGACATGTCGAGTTTCCTGGGTATGGAAAAAATTAAGTTCGCCTTGAGGGGATCTGTACAGGGGTTCGCCCGGAGGTGGCAACCATTTATTGATTTCTTTGCGGGAGAGTGAGCGTCAGCAGGGGGAAGGGGGGGGGGGGGGGGGGGGGGGGGTATAGAGAGCCTTTTAATAAGTATAAGTGAGTACATCAACAGAGATATTAGTGTATTAGAGAAAGTTCAGGATGGAGCTTAAGAAAGAAATTAGGAGAGCAAAGATAGGCTATGAGAAATCTCTAGCTGGTAAAAGTAGGGAAAATCCCAAAATATTCTGTAAGTATATCAAATGGAAGAGGGCAACTATGGAAAAAGTAGGACCCATTAGGAGCCAAGGGGGGAATCTGTGTGTGGAGCCAGAGGACATTGGTAGGGTGTTAAATGAATATTTCACATCTGTCTTTACCCAAGAGAATGATGAGGCAGATATGGAACTCGGGAAGGGACACTGTGAGGTTATTGAGCAAGTTATGGAGGCGTTAACAGGCTTAAAAATGGAGAAATCTCCAGGTGCGGCCGAATTGTGCTCCAGGATGCTATGGGAGGCGAGGGAGGAGATTGCAGCAGCCCTGATCTAAATTTTTAATTCTTGTCTGGCTACAGGAGAGGTACCAGAGGACTGGAGGACTGCATATTTGGTCCCACTGTTTAAGAAAGGCTGGAGGGATAAGCGAGGGATCTACAGACCAGTGAGTTTTACGTCAGTGGTGGGGAAACTAATGGAGAAAATTCTGAAGGAGAGAATCTGTCTCCACTTGGAGAGGCAAGGTTTGATCAGGAATAGTCAGCATGGCTTTGTCAGAGGGAGGTCATGCCTAAAAATTTGATTGAATTTTTGAGCACGTGACTAAGTGTATGGATGAGGGTAGTGCAGTTGACGTAGTTTGTGTGGATTTCAGCAAAGTTTTTGACAAGATCCCAAATGGAAGACTTAGAAAGAAGGTGCGCGCACATGGGATACAGGGGAACTTGATGAGGTGGATTCAAAGCTGGCTGAGTTGTAAGAAACAGAGGGTGAAGACAGACGGCTGCTTTAGTGACTAGAAGTCAGTGTCCAGTGGCATACCACAGGGATCTGTACTGGGTGCCCTATTATTTGTCAATTATATAAATGACTTACATGACTATGTGGGGGTAGGATCATTATGTTTGCGGAAGACACAAAGATTGGCAGGGTGGTTAACAGTGAGGATGAGGGTCTTGGGTTACAGGAAGATATAGACGGGATGGTCAAATGGGCAGAACAGTGCCAGATGGAATGTAATCCTGAAAAGTGTGAGGTGTTACACTTTGGAAGGAGCAATTTGGCAAGGAAATATTCAATGAAGGCACCACACTGGGAAGTCCTGAGGAACAAAGAGACCTTGGCATGTTTGTAAATAGATCTCTGAAGGCACAAGCGTAGGTTAATAGGGTGGTGATAAAGATATATGGTACATTTGCCTTCATCAATCATGGCATAGATTACAAAAGCAAGGAAATCATGTTGGAGTTATAATAATAATAATAATCTTTATTGTCACATGTAGGCTTACATCACACTGCAATGAAGTTACTTTGAAAAGCCCCTAGTTGCCCATTCCAGCGCCTGTTCGTGTACACAGAGGGAGAATTCAGAATGTCCAAATGACTTAGTAGCACATCTTTCGGGACTTGTGGGAGCACCCGGAGGAAACCCATGCAGACACAGGGAGAATGTGCAGACTCTGCACAGACAGTGACCCAAGCCGGGAATCGAACTTGGGACCCTGGAGCTGTGAAGCAACAGTGCTAACCACTATGCTACCATGCTGCCCCCATATATATAGAAATTGGTGAGGCCACAGCTGGAGTACTGTGTGCAGTATCTGGTCGCAACATTATAGGAAGGATGTGATTGCACTGGAGGAGGTACAGAGGCATTTCACCAGGATGTTGCCTGGGATGGAACATTTAAGTTATGAAGAGAGGTTGGATAGGCTTGGGTTGTTTTTGCTGGAGCAGAGAAGACAGAAAGGTGGCCTGATCAAGGTGTACAAGATTATGAGGGGCAAGGACAGGGTGGACAGGGAGTAGCTGTTCCCCTTAGTTGAAGGGTCAGTTACGAGGGGACACAAGTTCAAAGTTAGGAGTGGGAGATTCAGGGGGGATTTGAGGAAAAAATGTTTTTACTCAGAGGGTGCTGACGGTATGGAATGCACTGCCTGTGAGGGTGGTATAGGTGTGTTGCCTCAGGTCCTTTAAAAAGTACCTGGATGAGCAACTGGCACGTCATAATATTTGAGGCTATGGGCCAAGTGCTGGCAAATGGGATTAGGGTTGGCAGATGAGGTGCCTTTCATGCAGTGGTGCAGACTCGTTGGGCCGAAGGGCCTTTTCTGCACTGTATTTTTCTGTCATTCTGTAGTGGGTGCCTGGACACGCTGCCAGAGGAGGTGGTGGAAGCAAGTACGATCGTGACGTTTATGTGGCACCTTGACAAATAGATGAATAGGATGGGAACAGAGGGATCCAAGCCCCAGAAGTGTAAAAGGCTTTAGGTTAGATGGGCAGCATGATTGGCACAGGCTTGGAGGGCCAAAGGGCCTATTCCTGTGCTGTACTTTTCTTTATTCTTCTTTGTTCTTTTGTGTACCATGATATTCCTCCCTGATACTTCCTTCTGATTCTCACACACCTGCCAAGTTAGTTCAAACACTCCCAAGGAAATCAATCCCTGCTCTATGCAATTGCAACCCTATAAAGATCCCACCGCCGCCAGAGCTGATCCTCATGTCGCGGTGATCTAAAGTCCTCCCTCTTGCACCATGTTTTAGTCATGCATCTTTTTTTAATACTTGCTTGTGGATGGTAATAGGATTAATCCAGAGATTACAACTTTTGAGGTCCTGCTTATTAATTTCCTAACTCGTTCCATATAAGACCATAAGACATAGGAGCAGAATCAGGCCACTCGGCCCATCGTTTCTGCTCCGCCATTCAATCATGGCTGATATTTTTTTCATCCCCATTCTCCTGCCTTTCCCCCATAACCCCTGATCCCCTTATTAATCAAGAACCTATCTATCTCTGTCTTAAAGAGACTCAGTGATTTGGCCTCCACAACCTTCTGCGGCAAAGAGTTCCTCAGAATCACCACCCTCTGGATGAAGAAATTCCTCCTCATCTCTGTTTTAAAGGATTGTCCCTTTAGTTTGAGATTGTGCCCTCTGGTTCTAGTTTCTCCTACAAATGGAAACATCCTCTCCATGTCCACTCTATCCAGGCCTCGCAGTATCCTGTAAGTTACAATACGATCCCCCCTCATCCTTCTAAACTTCAATGAGTACTGACCCAAAGTCCTCAGCCGCTCCTCATATGACAAGCTCTTCATTCCAGGGATCATTCTTGTGAACCTCCTCCGGACCCTTTCCAAGGCCAGCACATCCTCCCTTAGATATGGGGCCCAAAACAGCTCACAATGGATCTGACCAGAACCTTATATAGCCTCAGACGTACATCACTGCTTTTGTATTCTAGCCCTCTCATCATGAATGCTAACATTACATTTGCCTTCCTAACTGCTGACTGAACCTGCATGTTTTTTTAAAAAATAATTTTTATTGGAATTTTTTACAGAAAATATAAAAATATAACAACAAACAATAAAATGCA